>NC_133417.1:74895000-75501250 GCF_049350105.2 Macaca mulatta | reverse complement strand
CTTAGGTTTCTGTTGGCATAAGATAAACTAAAGGAGAATGGAGGCAGGAAGACTACTTAGGATGCTGTTTATAAGAGTGTAAGGGGCAATAATGTTGATGGTGGCAGACCCAATAGAAAATCATTTAGACTGAAAGGGAGAGACAACTCTAGAAAGAACGTGCATATAAGCCATTTATAGCAAATCAGATGTGTTACTTATTAATACATTTGACTTTTTAAGACACTTTCCTAAAGAATGGGAAAGATTATTGTAATCCAACAAGTCTCTTTTCTTTTTAATAAATTCAAAATGTAATGTATTTTTACTTCCCCAAACTATCACACCAAAACTTAATGTCTTACCAAAAGAACTTTATTTCTCTACCTAGTATTCATGCTCATAGATTAACTCTGTATTTATATAATATCAATAACAATAATTACCATAACAGCATCTGACATTTACTAAACCCTTACTATGAGCCAGACACTATGCTATGCCCTTTACTTACACTAGCTCATTTAATCCTAAGTGAAACCTCTCAGATATGCATTACTATTTCCCTCACTTTACATGAATAGGTACTAAGGTAAGGAGTTGCTACATAGCTTGATTAACACAGGAGACCCAGCCAGGCGCGGTGGCTCACAACTGTAATCCCAGCACTTTGGGAGGCTGAGGCGGGTGGATCACGAGGTCAGGAGATCGAGACCATCCTGGCTAACACGGTGAAACCCCGTCTCTACTAAAAATATAAAAAATTAGCCAGGCATAGTGGCGGGCGCCTGTAGTCCCAGCTACTCGGGAGGCTGAGGCAGAATGGTGTGAACCTGGGAGGCGGAGCTTGCACTGAGCAGAGATTGCGCTACTGCACTCCAGCCTGGGCGACAGAGCCAGGACTCCATCTCAAAAAAAAAAGAGAAAACACACACACACACACACACACACACACACACACACACACACGAGACCAGAGATTTGAATCCAGGCAGGTCTGATGCCAGAACCTGCCAGTATGGTTTAGCTATTCAACCATACTTAAAATTTTTCTTTTTAGGAATTACATCTATTTAAAAATAGAATACCAAGAGAGAACAAAAACTAGATAGGACAAATGGAAAATAAATAGCAAGATGATAGATTTAAACCAAAACATATCAATAATCACATTAAATATAAATGCTCTAAACACTCCAATTAAAATATAGAGACTATCTGTTTGGATAGAGAAAAGCACCAACCAAACTCTTGCATAATGAATTTTGCTCCATTGTACTGTTTTTCCCCTAAATTCTCTCCTCTTTTTTTGTACTACTTTTACCCCCACTTCATTGTGACCTTATTCCTGAATACTGTCTGGCTATGAGGAAAATATTTCCTTTGTCAGGTTTATCATTCACTACACGTCCATTTAAAAGGTTCTGCTATAATGGACTCATCCTCTTGTCTCTCTCCAAGAGTTTAAGATCCATATAGACTGACTGAAGTCATAACACATTTATTATGCATTTCCCACTTCATACTGTGCTACTTTGTTACTGATAAACAAGCTAAGAAGACAACTGAAGAGATCTGAGAAATTACTTTATATTTCAGAAAAACAGATGAGGTTGACATTAAGTGTAACATCAGGAGCATTTCTTTTCTTGGAAAGGTTCACGTAGTCCTTAATATCTTCTAGCTTGTAAATATTTCTTACAATTATGTTTCTATTTTATCTTCCAGAAGCACTGGTTATAGCTGCATGCAAACCTGAAACTGACTTTTACTATATTCTGTAGCAAGAAATTTAGAAAATGAGCCAGAAACAGTTGTTTCCCAAAGGCATGTCTGTCTTCTTGCTCAAAGAATGGCCATGTTGCCAAAAGGGCAGAACTACTTTCTAAATCCATATTCTTTATCAACTCCTAGATTTCCACCCTGCATGATCTGCTCCACTAAAAGCTGGTCAGCTGTTTATCTTCCCTTTAATAAAATGAAATTTTAGAACAGTTTCCTAGTTTAAGGTTAAGTAAATGGAAAAGCATGGACTTTGATGTTCATTATCTTAAATGACATGGGTACATGGTAAAACTACCTTTAATACAAGTTTTACATCCAGCATGTATGGCTTCCCAAAAGTTTTTGCCAACATTTGGTCATATTACTATCTAATTGAGTCCTGCCCAAAGTACGCAAACAAGCAAATGGTAGAAGCAGCATGCAATTCAAAATGTTCTTCTTACCAGGTTTTTGAGGGGCTCCCCAGAGACTCAGTCCTTGGAGATCTGGAGCAGGATGGCATATCCGAGAAGACAGCAAATCAGTCCCAGAAATTGAGTGCTTCAGAAAAACCCAGTAAGAGAAATATTATTATTATCCTCTGATGAAACAGCCTTAAGGACATGGCTTCTATTTAACGAAGGGGCACTTAACCCTGACTAAAAGCAAGAGGCTATGTATATTGGAGTCATTTGTAAGTTGCTCCCGTCTTGCGTAGACTTGAATGGAGGTCCTCTCCTTGGGGCAATTAGAAGCCAAGTCTCAACATCTTTTGCTTCATTCATTTATTTCTTCTTCAGAACAAGTCAACCTAGCTTCCTGTTAAATTAATTATAGTCCAGAATATAAAACAGCTATGTGCTGATTTTCACCTATACTTATTTTTTATCTCTAAGAAAGAAAAAAGAAAACCTATAGGAAGGTATTAATCTGCTTAACATTTCTAAGTACATCATCCAAAGGATTTTGTTTTTTTAATCTTACATATGCTCAGCAGAGTTACTGGCAAAAACTGTACATTTTCTTCATTTCATCCTTTCAACATCAAATAGTAGGCAGCAAAAATTGGATCAGACTTCAAAGCCTGCTGTGGGCTCCAAGTCACAGAGAGACGCCTCCATTTCACATATTGAATTCGAGCAGGATATCAAAGTGCTACCAAAGAACCTCGGGTCCTTACTCAAAAAGAGGCTCTAACATCTGTAGAGAGTGGAGTGCACAGACAAATCACCTCAGGGAGCAGCTAACATTTATTCTCAGCAGCAAATTTCCAGGCTTTTGATTCTCTCTCCACTGTACCTCCCTGTCTCTCTACTGAACCAAAGTTCTTTAGCAAGCTGGGCTTTTGTCTCAAAGACTTCAAAATATCACTAAGAGTTTCAAATTTGGATGGTCCAACCAAGCAGTCACAGACAAGCTTCATGCCTATGAACTTGGTGAGTCTGAAGGAATGACACACAGTTACTTTGGAATCACAATATCCAGCTACCTTGTTTGCATGTCCTGTGAAGATATCGCACCCTTTTGGAGAACTCCGGGCTTGTGAATGCCTGAAAAGATAACAATAATAATAATTTCAAAAGACTTGAAAATAATAATAGCAAAACTTAAAGAGGATTGTGTCAAAGATGTATCAAAACATACTCTTTATGCTTCCATGGTTTCCCATTTCAGTCCTGGGTTAAAAGGACATGGTCACCTTAAGAAAATGAATCCTACTAGGTGTTGCTCCTACATGTTACACACATCCACAGTCTGCCTGAATTCCTAAGATCCAAGGAACTGCTCCTTTTAAAGTTGTGTGATTGGCTTTGGTTTAGTGAGCTCTAATGGGCTTCCACAACCTTTACCAAGGAGCCAACTAAATGGATGCTAAGGCTACACTTCCTGCACAGCACATGAATCACATTCATGGCTACAGAATTTAAAATGGATTCTGTAATCAAGTAAGTTTGGGGAATGTTAGGTTGGGCATAGTTTAAAAGGTTTCCTTACTGCAGGAATAATCTTTTAAAATTACAATATACATTTATGGATCTCTATAGTAAAGATCCAGGGGGGATGCAGGGTGTCCAAAAGTAATTTGACCAAGAAGCTTAAAGTGATAACCTATTAACATCTAGTAAAATTGTAATCCTTCATGGAACAAAGTTTGGAAAAATCAATTGGTCTGGGTCCTCAATTTTTTATAATCAGAACATGTTGTATAAGAGTGCGCTTATAACACACAGATAAAACAGGAGCCACTCATAATGCCTTTCAGACAGAACCAGCAGATGGAAAGCACTGAGTAAAGAAGGGAAATCTGTGTTCTGACCCCTGCCTCACACACATGCACACATGTGACATGCATGACACAACAAACATGTGACTTTGGGTAAGTTTCTATAGTATTCCTGGTCCTAGTTTTCCTCATCTATAAAATGAGGAGATTGAGATCAATTATTCCTAAGGTCTCTAACAATTTTTTATTATTAATCTTATTCTTTACTTAAGTTGACAAATTCATTTCCATATATTTATTTGTGGACATTACCTTCAAAATATATATTATAAGCAATATTCCCATTTAAAAATTACCACATCAGTACCTGGAAGGAGGGGACTATAATTCTATATTTATTTGTGTGTATATTTGCTTATCATATGTCTCCCACAATGGAATGTAAGCTACATGAAGTCAGGGACTGGATCTGCTCTAGTTCACGCTCTATGTAAGTACCTACCCAGTGCCTGGTACATAGTAAATGCTCAATAAATATTAACCATTTGAATAAATAAAACAATGATTAGTCAATCCACAAAATGTGGGGTCATGTAGTAAGAATACTCTTACTATTAAAATTAAATTAACTATCATTTATATACTACTTCATTTTAAAAAAATGCTTTTAAGTATTTAAGAAAGCTTCACAACCATTTGGTCTAAGTACTTTAATTGTATATATTATATAGATGAAGAAAGAGGTTCAGAGAGGTTAAGAGATTTTTCCCAGGTATCATGGTAAATACCTGGTAGAACAAAGGCATTTACCCATGTTTGTCTGACTCCAAATCCTCTGCTCTTCCTCTGAACCATAATATATTCTATACCCTTCAGTATCTAAGCATTGGCCCAAAGTACTCACTTCTGTCTGGCCTAGGCAAGTCCCAGTAGCTGTAACACACCTATAGGATGGGTGGAGTCTAAGATCCTCTAGGAGAAAGTCTAATTAAGAGAGTTTAGCTGTTGAATTACTGCCAGGCCTCCAATTTATGCCTTTCCTGACCCCTCAAAAACTGAACCTCTTGACAACTCCTCTAGCTTGTGTGGCTTTTCAGAATCCAAAGTCATTGGTAGACACCTCCCAACTCTCCACAGGGAGTCGGCTTCTCTGATTCCCTCTTCATTCAAGCCTTTGGAAGAATCCAAGGCAGCTCAATGTAATGTTTGTGTGCGTTTAAGAAAAGTCAGTGGCAGAGGTCAGGGAGTAGTGTCTACAGGCAAATAAATTAGAAAATACTAGATTAGCCTATAAGATTAGCCTAGGTTTCTTTCCTGAGAGGCTTTCTGGAAACTTTAGTTTAATCATATGTTCAACGAGACTTCAAGAAAGGAAAAGAATGGGAGACATTTCCTAGACATTATTTTAACAATGGACCCTTCTCCTTTGTAGCATGTTGAGGCACTACTGATTCTTAGAACACATCTTGCTTTTAAGAAAATGGTACAAGTCAGTTTTCTTAAAAAATCTAACTTGCAGCTGGAAACCATCATTCTCAGCAAACTATCACAAGAACAGAAAACCAAACACCGCATGTTCTCACTCATAGGTGGGAACTGAACAATGAGATCACTTGGACTCAGGAAGGGGAACATCACACACCGGGGCCTATCATGGGGAGGGGGGAACGGGGAGGGATTGCATTGGGAGTTATACCTGATGTAAATGACGAGTTGATGGGTGCTGACGAGTTGATGGGTGCAGCACGCCAACATGGCACAGGTATATGTATGTAACAAACCTGCACATTATCCACATGTACCCTAGAACTTAAAGTATAATTAAAAAAAAAAAAAAAATCTAACTTCCTCAACTCCTTTCTAGAGTTTTTTTTTTTTTTTTTTTTTTTTTTTGCCTCAGGGATATGAGACTGGATACTGCTCTGTAATCCATCATTACCAAAATAAGGAAAAGCACAATAATAACAAAAAGCCATGACTCAAGCTTACAATCCCAGCTACTGGGGAGGTGGAGGTGGGAGAACTGCTTGAGCATAGGAGTTCAAGATTAGCCTGGGCTATATAGCAAGACCCTGTCTCTATTTAATTGAATTTTTAAAATATTTTTTAAAAAGAAAGAAAAAAAAAAGCCAATGCTTATTGCATGGATACAGACCACCAGGCACCAAGCAAAGCATGTTACATACTGCTGACAGCAACCTGGATTGGTTCTTTTTGGTTTTTGTTTGTTTGTTTGTTTTTTGAGGTAGAATCACATTCTGTTGCCCAGGTTAGAGTGTAGTAACATGATCATGGCTCATTGCAGCCTCCAACTCCTGGGCTCAAGTGATCCTCCCACCGCAGACTTCAAAGTAGATGGGACTACAGGCATGTGCTACCACCACACCTGGCTAATTTTTTATTATTTGGAGAAATGAGGTCTCACTATGTTGCCCAGGCTGGTCTCGAACCCCTGGCCTCAAGCGATCCTCCTGCCTCTGCTTCCTAAAACAACCTATTTTTACAGATAAAGGAGTTAAGCATCAAGAAGCCAGTGATTCGCTTCAAATCATAACAGGTAAGCAGTATACCATAAGACTACGGTATACTGACTATGGAAAAGGCGATGCCAGAGAGAAATTGTCAGGCCAAAATTATCAATTGTTGCTGGGTGTGGTGGCTCACACCTGGCATCCTAGCACTTTGGGAGGTCGAGGCAGGTGGATTGTTTGAGTACAGGAGTTGGAGACTAGCCTGGGCAACATGGCGAAACCCTATCTCTACTAAAAATACAAAAAATTAGCTGGGCCATAGTGATGTGCACCTGTAGTCCCAGCTACTCAGGAGGCTGAGGTGGAAGCATCGCCTGAGCCCTGGAGGTCGAGGCTGCACTGAGCCAAGATCACACCACTGCACTCCATCCAGCCTGGGCAGCCGGAGTAAGACTCTATCTCAAACAAACAAACAAAAAAACATTAATTGCTGATAAATCATTAGACAAACAATTAATAGGGAACAGGACATTCATATGGCGCCAAAGTACCACCATACCAGTGATTTACCACTTTCTTTCATTTCACAAGAGGAGCAATGTACACTGGAGAAATCAGAAGGTCACTATTTTAATGCAGTGCTCAATTTTAACACCACTAATGCCACGACAACATTGTCTTATAATGTGAAGCAACATGATGTATGTGATATTGCCCATGATGTATTTTTTCCTTTTGGTCAAAAACATTTAACTTAAATCGGATTAAGTCCTTGGATCTAACTTACAGTCTACATAAAACACAGGGCATGGGGGACAAGCTGGATGAGACCACAGGAAGCAAGCAGCTAAATACAGAAGGTGAGCTATTTTATGAGATAATCCCATTTTATGGCTCGATCCTCTGGAAAAGTCGGTGTTATGAAAAAAGTGACTACTCTATATCAAAAGAGATTTAGGTGAAATAACGACTCGATGCACTGTAACATTCTAGATTGGATCCTGGCCTGGATAAATATGTGCAAAGGACATTCTTAGAATAATTGGGAAAATTTGACTATGTATTGGTATCAGATGATATTAAGGAATTAATTCATTTATGAAGTGTGATACTGTTTTTTGAATCCCTAGGAAATTTTTTTTAACAAATAACACTGTCCTCGACCTCTGTTGGTAATCTGGGCAGAAGCAGTGAATATGGCTATCAAAGTGTGGTGAATAGAAAGCAGTTGTCCCTCTTTGTATAATTCATCTCATATTTCTAGGGCTCCGTTGGCCTCTTGGAAGCATAACTGAAGTCTCAAACAGATTGCCTCCGGGGCTCAACCGCTCCACTGAAGTCAGTTCACTGAACTGTGGGTTCTAGGGGAGACGGAAACTCTCAGTCACCATTGAGAACCCTTCTGCTGGGCATCTGTCCTGAAAAGGCCCCCAGACAAAACTCACATCTAATTCCCTCTCTTAAACCTGCATCCCAGTGTGAGCGGATGAGGGGCAAGGTGAAGGCTGGCTCCTGAGTAGCGGGCTGCTGAGAATACTCAGCATCTCCCTTCTTCTGCAGCAGAGATCCATGCGGCCAGCTGGCTCGGTCACGCTGTGCTGGTGGCACTAGGTGAAGTCACCGTGGTCCAGGGACTGGGCCTCAGCTTCACAGGCTCCAAAATTCAATTTGTCAGTTCATTGAGGGATGATGATTTTGGGGAGAGCTGAGTTGCAATAACCAACCTCAAAAGAGTCATATTTGAAATGTAGAATATACCAGTGTGATTTTACAATGAACGGTATGATCCAGACTATACTTTTCCTCTCACTGGTTGGCTGATACACTCTGGAGACTAAATTACACGTTAGAATTAAAGCAAAAGAAGCAGGGTGGTCTTTGAGGATGTATCTGATCAGTCAAGCTTGTCTAGTAACTGGCCTTTTTCTATTTTAGGGTTAGAATCAGTACCTTTTTGGTTGGATAGATGTTGAGACACACTGGCTCCCCTCAGATTCTCCATTTTCTAAACTTTACTTAGTTTCTTTGTGTACTTTTTATTAATTTTGATAAAGTTTTCAAGATTATTTTTTATCAATTTTAAGTTAGAATGGCTTGGAGACAAACTGAGAAATCCATTTATTTGTTCACACTTGAAAGCATACTCCAATTTCAAAATAGCAAATTCAACGTTGGTTGATTTTTGTTAGCTTCCCATTGTCTCTAAATTTCGGAGAATTTCTCCTAGTAAATTTATGTCTCATTTGGTAGCCCCAAAAGAAAGGCTAATCAGCATAACCAAGTAATTTGTTTCTACTTTTTTGATAACTTTGAACGAAAACCAAAGAGCTCTTGGCTGGGCGTGGTGACTCAAGCCTATAATCCCAACACTTTGGGAGGCTGAGGCAGGAAGATTCCTTGAATCCAAGAGTGAGAGATTAGCTTGGGGAAGATGGTGAAACCCTGTCTCTACGAAAAATACAAAAACTAGCCAGACAGGGTGGCATGCCCTTGTAGTCCCAGCTACTCCGGAAGCTGGGGTGGGGTGGGAGGATCATCTGGGTCTGGGAGGTCGAGGCTGCAGTGAGCTGTGATTGTGCCATTGCACTCCAGCTTCCCCACCAAAAAAAAAAAAAAAAAAAAAAAAATCAAAGAGCTCCTAATAAGAGAAGGCCAATTTCTTATTCCCAAGAAGCAGCAGTAAAACCACTCTGCAGAAGATATGATCAGACCAGAATTATTCCTATTTTTGAGACAGGGTCTAACTCTGTCACCCAGGATGGAGCACAGTGGTGAGATCATGGCTCACTGCAGCCTCAACCTCTCAGGCTCAGGTGATCCTCATATCTCAGCCTCCTGAGACCAGGATACTTTTTCTTTCTTTTTTTTTTTTTTTTCCAGACAGAGTATCACACTGTCATCCCGCTCACTGCAACATCTGCCCTCCAGGTTCAAGCAATTCTCCTGCCTCAGTCTCCCAAGTAGCTGGGATTACAAGCACCCACCATCATGCCTGGCTAATTTTTTGTATTTTTAGTAGAGACGGGGTTTCACTATGTTGGCCAGGCTGGTCTCTAACGCCTGACCTTGTGATCCACCCGCCTCAGCCTCCCAAAGTGCTGGGATTACAGGCGTGAGCCACTGCGCCTGGCTGAGCCCAGGACACTTTTAAATAGTAGGGCCCCCAAGAATCTTGAGGGAGGCAGGTTTCAGATAAACAATTCATATAACTTCCTTTATGGAAGTTATTACCATAAGAGATAATAGAAAGCATACACATCTTCAGAAATGGTTTTAGTAAATTCAAATTATGAAGGTATACATTTAAGGAATGACATCAGAGAAGAGGACACTGTCCATTATTAATGATGTAGTGCTGACTTAAGTGCCAACAGGATTTTCATATGAACTTGGCATAGTCTTGAACCCCAACTGGCAACTCAAGCATTCTTATTTAGTTTTTATATGGAATTTGAACATTCCAAAGACTAAGGGTATAAATGCGGAAGAACACCCAGATATGAATCCCCCAACATTGTCATTATGTATCAACTGATTTGCATCAGTTGGGTATTATTGGATTTTTTTCTTACTTTATGTAGTTATTTAAATAGCTTTGAATACACAGAGGATTGGAAGGTAACAAATGTCTTAAGAAAAATACAAACTATCTATTGTGTTATTATGTGTCATTGTGGGTTAAGTTAAAAGGCACCCCAAAATGTGTAAATTAATGCACGTTTTATTACAAAAACCGGAAAGCTAGGATTTATAGAACACTTTTGTTTCCTATTCACTGCCAGCACCACCACCACAAATAAGCTTTTGTCAAGTACCTACAAAATCTCCAAGGGCTGTATTCTGATTTTCATGCTTTTGAATGTTCCCTCTTCTCTTGTTCACCTGGTCATTGCATTCTTACCCTTTAGCACAGGTGTCAGCTCCTCTGAAAAGCCTTTTCTGCATCAACTCCCCCATTTACTTCCACTCTAGGAAGAATTGGAGGCTGCCTGCTGTATTTACAGAATATATTGAGCATAACCACACTGAAAATCGATTTGCAACTGATTTGTCTAGTGCTACTTTCTGACCATCTAAAAGTGTCTGCAAATCACCTACTGAAAGCATCCTGTATAAAATTTTCCAAGGGAGGACAGCAAACCAGAGCAAGTACCACAAACCACTTGGCTTTTGAGATATCAGAGCTCTAGGTATTGCTGTGCTCATTAGCTTTGTATTTTATTTTTTAGCTGATGAAAATGCTCCAAATTCCCAAGTTGTCTGAATATTCACCAGTCACTAACCAATGAAAATGTAGTAATATCTGCCTTTCACCCAAAGTAAATGACTAAAAGAACTGATGGCAAAAATGTTGCTCTTTTTCCCGTTTTTCTGATCAAAAATTATTTTGTATGATTAAAAATAATACATATTTATTGTTGTACTGTATAAAATACAGATATTCTATGAGAAGAAAATAAAGACTAGGGAAAATGTCCATATCCAGATATAATTAGTTTCTTGCATATATCTTTTCAGATACTTTTCTATGCACATAAAATATATTTTTAAAAATAATAGGCCAGGCGCGGTGGCTCAAGCCTGTAATCCCAGCACTTTGGGAGGCCGAGACAGGCGGATCACAAGGTCAGGAGATCGAGACGATCCTGGCTAACACGGTGAAACCCCATCTCTACTAAAAAATACAAAAAAACTAGCCGGGCGAGGTAGCGGCGCCTGTAGTCCCAGCTACTTGGGAGGCTGAGGCAGGAGAATGGTGTAAACCCGGGAGGCGGAGCTTGCAGTGAGCCGAGATCCGGCCACTGTACTCCGGCCTGGGCGACAGAGCGAGACTCCGTCTCAAAAAATAATAATAGCTCATCATATTTGTCATTTTAACCTACCTTTTATCATTTTGAGCATCTTTCCACATATTTGTATATAACACACATACATGCACAGGGACATGTATATCATATTTATAGCTATATAGTCTTCTATTGGGTGATTATCAAGATTTAACTAATCTCTTATGTTTGGATATTTAAGTTGTTTATAAATTTTTCACATTATAAGCAATGGATCATTAAATATTTGGTGCCAGAGTTAGGAGTGCTTATCCAGTTATCCCCCTAGGATAAATCTTATACATAAAGCTGTCAGGTCAAAGGGTGAGAAACTTTTTTTCTATTTTAAAGTTTTGAAATTATGTCATCAAGTTCTCTAAAAAGCAACAAAAATTAACACTCATATCCACAAAAAGTATGAAAGGGCCCATTTCCTGTCACATTGCCAGCGCTGGGAATAATCTGTCTTTTAAATCTTTGCTTATCTCTGCAAAGTATGCCTCATTATTATTTTAATTGGTATTTCTTGATTTCTAAAGAGGAAAAACATTATTCCTGGGCTTTAATGTGTGGTATGAAGGAAATACAAAGAGCATAGGAAAGGAGAAACAGTAACAGTACAAAATAAGATCACCATTATTGCAGGAAAATAAGGGAAACAAGAAGGAATAAGCTTCACAGGTTTTGTATTATTTTTTTCTCATTAGGTTTGGATACCCAGTAACTTTTAGAACAATTCTGAATGCATGCACTGCATCCCACCCCAATCATTACTGAATGAGTTGAATATGCAAGTTACATCTAAATATATGGATATTTGTTTGCTCTAAAACACACAATTATTTTAAGTTTTAGAACATGGCTCAAGGACAAATTCATCAGAAGGGCTCAAAAAGGCTGATGACTGTCTCATAATGCCATTGCTCTAAGTTAGCAGTAGTTAGATTTATGCACTTACGCTAATTTCTCAAATCCCACTGAGCCCTTTAAATGTGATCATATTTGTTTGCCTCATTGCTTTTCCCCAACCGTGAGCCCATACAGTCTTAATTTGCCAGTCCTTGCATTCTCATTTATTTTCTTTTCCCTCCTTCACTACTTTACTGCAGGCAGCTGTCACTGTGTAAAAGTCTAAGGTAGGAGCAGAAGGCTTTTCTTCATTCTGCTGAGAATGCTTGCTTTATTGGAAAAAAGAACACTCAACTGAGAGCTGCCCATAAAGCTTATTTCAGTTCTTTGTCAGCAACCAAGGGAGCTGAGAGGAAGTTCGGGGATAAAACAAAAGATGCAGTAGTGAAGAAGGGCACTGTGATCTGAAGGGATGCAGAGCCATGGGCCGAGGGCCACAGCATGGCTAGAGCAGCTGAGCTTTATGTGGGCTCAGGTGGAATTTGTGGTGTGGCCTGGGTGATGGTGATGGAAGCAGCTTCCTTTCTGTCAGGCACTGTGCTGAGGACTTGGCTGGACTATCCTTTTCAACCCATGCCAGTGCTAGCAGCATAAGTCCCCCAGTGTTCCCAATTCGCAGACCAGGAAACTCACACTTGGGCTATTTGAGTAACCTAGGTCATAACCAGATACAAATCCTGATCTGGCTGAACCAGAGCCCATCCTCTCAGCCTCAGCAGCATTTTGTTACTGGACTCTTCCAGATAGTCACACAATTCTAGTAAGGATCTTAATGAATGATTCCTGGGGCTACTAACATTCAGTTCTAGACAATTTGCCAGGAGGCAGATTAAATGAAGCCCAATGATATCTGGAGGTATAACCCCCTGGCCTGACCTTCTATTTATCTTGCATCTATGGACTTTTACTAAGATTATACACATCTTACCGCACTGAAGGCTCTCATCTGGTGGCAAGTCTCCTTGAGATTTTGTATAAGAACAATGTGTATGACATGTGCAATATAAGGTCTTCTATAGGCTCCCAGACATCAGTCATTCAGCTCCCAAGTCTTTACTGAACACCTTTAAATTTGTCTCCTACTATTGTTTAAGTATTGGGGATACAGCAGAGGAGATCCAATAGTCCTCTGCTCATGAACCTACATTCAAGTGACAGACACAAATTGAAACAAAAAAGTAACTATGTAGCATATTAAATACAACTAAGTGCCAAAGAGGAAAATTAAAGCAGGGAAGGGGGATAGAAGGTATTGGAGGCAGGGTCTGCAATTTTAGATTGAACGGCTATGGAAAGTGACATTTGAATAAAGACCTTAATAAATAAGTAGGAACTGATATCCCTGAATATGGTTTCAAAAGCCCTTAAAGGGCAAAAAACACTGTTATGGCATGTAGAGGTCAGAGGAATGCTAGAAACACTTGGTAGATTTAGCAATATATTTCATGATATACAGCCAGGCTATATGCATACATATTCATGATACATTAGTTCTAAAATACTTGAACTGGAGTTGCCAGATAAAATACAGGACACCTAGCTGGGTGTGGTGGCTCATGCCTGCACTCCTAGCACTTTGGGAGGCCACGATGAGAGGACTGCTTATGCTCAAAAGTTTAAGGCCAGCCTGGGCAACATAGTGAGACCTTGTTTCTACAAAAAAATTTATTCAGGCATGGTGGCGCACATCTGTAGTCCCAGCTACGTAGGTGGCTGAAATGGCAGGATCACTTAAGCCCAGAAGGTTGAGGTTACAGTAAGCCAAGATTAGGCCATTGCACTCCAGCCTGGGTGACAGAGTGAGGCCCTGTCTCAACAAAGAAACAAACAAACAAACAAACAAACAAAAAACAGGACACCCAGTTGAATGTGAACTCCAGACTAACAACAAACACATCTCAGAGATACTGTGGGTTTTGTTCTAGACTTCCTCAATAAAGCAAATATCGCAATAAAGTGAGTCACACACATTTTTTGGTTTCCCAGTGCATATAAAGTTATTTTTACACTATTATATATTAAGTGTGCAATAGCCTTATGTCTAAAAGATGTACATACCTTAATTTCAAAATATGACTAAAAAATTCTGACACAGAGACATGAAGTAAGCACATGCTGGTGGAAAAATGGCACAAATAGACTTGCTTAACACAGCGTGCGACAAACCTTCAGTTCATAAAAAACACAGTATCTGTGAAGTGTAATGAAGCAAAAGGGAATAAAGCAAGGTATGTTTGTAACGATTTAGTATAAGTATGTTCAAATACTTATTTGGACATACTTATACAAAAAAGATTATTTGTTGTTTCTAGAAAATTCAAATTTAAGTGGGTATCTTGCATTTTTATTCGCCAAATATGGCAACTCTAACTTGGGCAAATCACCTCTCCACTTCTTCATCAGCAAAATATAAATAAAAACTCTTGCCTGAGCTAAGGAAAAAATGATTACATTTGTTCTCCTGGGCAGAACAAAATAAAAACACAAGACAAGATTTTAAAATAATTAGAGATGCATATATAGTCGGAAGTTAGAAATAAAATATATAATTAATAATGTGGTTACTTATTGTTTATGATTTTGCACGTCTGAAAGACAAATCCGTAAACATGGAAACTTCAAGGGAGAATAATAATGATGAGGTATCTGTGTGGCTGCCTTTCTAGAATCTGTGCTTTTCCTTTGGGTGGAGTCTTAAGGTAACTTGTGGGTTAAGCTACTTTTGAGTTACAGTTCTAGCATTTTAAGACTGAATTAGGCCAAGGTATAGACTTGTGGAGAAAAAGGAAACTTCAGAGACCATTTATTATACCCTTTTCATGCTGTAACTGGGGGATGTTCTTTTCACCACTGCCCTACCCCCCCCCCACCCCCACAAAATATAATATTTAACCCAGTTTTCCTCTGTTAATTCTGAAAGCAGTACTTAGTTCAGGGAAGGAGAAGTAAGAAGTGCTGAAATGAAGTGCATGACGCACATGACACTAAATGATGGGGTCCAAGGACAAGTGAGGGAGGGGGCGTGAGAGAAGGGAAGGACATTTTCAGAAACTTTTACAAACGAAAAGCCTAAACAAGATTGTGTGCAGGGGGTGGTGACTAGTCAGCAATGTCACAGCAGAGAAGCTTGAGGACCATCACCAAGCAGGGCAATGGTGACGTGGAATAGACTTTTAGGTGTGAATGGAGAGGGATCAAGAGTCTAAAGAGAAAGTGGCTGATGAACTGCCCTGTCTAAAGGGCAAGAAGTGGCATTGACTTGTTTTTTTATTGCAACTTTTTATTCTGATTTAATCATATTAATATAAAAGATGCAAGAATAGTATAAGGAATCCTATATATTCCTCAACAGACTTACATATTTGCTTTGTCCTCTCTCTCTGTACTGATACATACACACACAAACATGCATAATTTTTTTCTGAACCATTTGAGAGTCAGTTGCAAACCTGATCCTTTTTTTTTCTTTTTTTGAAACAGAGTTTCATTCTTGTTGCCCATGCTGGAGTGCAATGGCGCAATCTTGGTTTACCACAACCTCCACCTCCCAGGTTCGAGCAATTCTTCTGCCTCAGCCTCCCAAGTAGCTGGGATTACAGGCACCTGCCACGATGCCCAACTAATTTTTTTGTAGTTTTAGTAGAAATGGGGTTTCACCATGTTGGTCAGGCTGGTCTCGAACTCCCGACCCCAGGTGATCCGCCCACCTTGGCCTCCCAAAGTGCTGGGATTACAGGCATGAGCCACTGCGCTCAGCCTACCTGATACTCTTTTATCCCTAAATAATTCAGTGTGTGTGTTTTTAAAAGGAAAGGCATATTCTTATATGATCAGAATACAATGGTCAAAATCAGGAATTTAATATTAATATGACACTATTTTCCAATCTACAGATTGTATTCAGTTTTCCAAATGTTTCAATGGTGTCTTCTATAGCAAAAGAAATTCCTAGATCATCTGTTGCATTCAGAGGTAACATTCTTTTAGTCCCCTTTCATCTGGAATAGTTTCTTAGTCTTCTGTCATGTTTCATTTTGGAACCTACAGGCTGGTAGGCCGGTCATTTTGTAAAGGCTCCCTTCGTTTGGATTTGTCTGCTGTTTCCTCATGATTAAATTCAGGTTATCCACATTTGACAAGAAATTCACAACAGTGATGTTGTCTTCTTCTCAATGTATCATATCAGGAAGCACATGCTGTCAGTTTGTTCAGTTACTGGTGATGCTAACTTTCATCACTTGGTTAAGGTGGTTTCTGTCAGATTTCTTCACTGTCCTTTTGTAATTAATAAGTTTCTTATGGGGATTTACTCTGAGACTATGCAAATAGCTTATTACTCCTCAAACTTTCACATAGTAGTGTTGGCATCCATTCGTAATTATTGCCTGAAACAATTATTATTTTTGTAGTTGCCAAATGATGATTTTCTGTTTTCTTAATTTCATCTACCTTTATTATTTCATATTTTATTGTAAGGAAGAGCTCAGCCTCTTCCCTTCCTTCCTTCCTTCCCTCCATCCATTTATCCATCCATCCATCCATCCATGTGGACTCATGATACCTTATTTTATTCAATGGATTATACTCTTTAGTCATTATTTACTTTGATACTCATATAGTCATATAGTTTGGCACTGGATGATTTTAAAGGGTTGGGAGTAACAGACTTCAAAATGAGCACTTTAGAAAAAAATGCATAATACTAAGGATGACTTAAAGTGGATGCCTCAGAGATAACAACAACTCTTCTAATCACGACGCTTTGGGAGTGCTTTTTATACATCAGATGAGATACTACATACTTTGTATATGCTACCTCATTTAACTTTCATGGCTTGGTGAGGTACATATTGTGCTATTTGATCTTCCATTTAAAGATGAGGAGACTGAAGCCTTGAGAAAATAAGTGGGTTTATAAAGTTCTAACCCTGTAGTAGCAGGTCTAGTGGACTGTAGGGCCCTTGTTGTCAACCACAAGACAATCCTACAAGTAGGTGTGGGAAACCCCCAGGAAAGAATAAGACTTTAAAAGCAGGGTTACACTATTCCTGAGGGTAGCTAGACACTTCTTCTAGGACCTACAGAGAAATCTGAACTTCTTGCATTTTTACAAATGGGGCATTTGGAAACTGTCTACATGTCTGTCATCACTTCAGGTACTTCCCTAACCTGCTTTGTGGAAACCATCCTACTCTGCCTGCAATCCAGTAAGGAAAGCATAAAGAAAGAGATCATCTGAGTCAATGTCAGCAGACACAGATCCAGAAAGGCATGACTTGCTTGTGACGCTTAGGGAAACATGCCTGTGGGTCAAGAGAAGACAATGAAAGCCATGTTGGGGTGGAGGAGAGGGAGGGGGAGAGGACTAAGGGAACACTAGAGCAGAGAAATTCACTATTTATCCAATTCTTTAGAACCCAGGTGAAGACAAGGCTGTGGCTTCCACTGTTTGCCCTCCCTTCAGGCTAATATACTAAATCTTTCTTCTGGCAACAATGCCCCTTCCACCTTCACCAGACCACCACTTTTAAAATTGAAGTTTCAGATTCTGAAAATGAGCTTAGGTGAAAGGATGCTTCATGCTAGTAAAATAATTTAAACAACTGCCCTCCCTTGGAGAGAAAAGCACAGTTGGATCTGAGAATAACATCCTTGCTCTCCCAGGAGGAACAAACTAAAAATAAAAGTCAACAAGGTGCTTCCTGCCAGTCAGTAAATCCAATAAGCAAAGATGATGCCTCAACCTGGCGCTGGGTAGTTAACAGCTAGCCTGACTCCCTGCACCCGAGAGCGGCCATGTGGTTCTCAGAGCTAACAGCTGCCAAGCAGAACCCCTCAGATTAACCCATAGGTGGTGTTGAACCACTTCCCATTAAGATATTTGCAAAGCAAACAAAAATGATAGCCCCACTCTGAGTCCTGGGAGCTGGCCAGGAGCGCTGGCTGTTCTTGTTGACACAAAGAGCTCTCCGGGGAGGGTCTGGATCAGAGCGAGGAAGGCCACTCCCACCTGCGTCTCCAGACTGTGTTGATCTTAGGCCATTAGAATTTTGGTATCAGGACTGTTTATTATCTAATTTCCTAAGCACAGCAGTTGCTAGAGCTCTGTTTCATAAGAGCTCTCTATTGCTCTCTGTCTTCCCCACCTACACCATTCAGATAAAAAGAACAAATTCAACCCTCCTGCTGTTTTGTCTACTCATCAAGGAGATAAGTCTGAGAAGTTACTAAGATGCACACAGAGATGTGGCATTACTACCGTTACCAGCTTTTAATGGCAAATACTTACTCGTTTCTTCTTAATTTAAGGTGACCAGGGCAATGCTAGTGGAAAATATATTGGCATATTTGTGTTTTATAGTGAGGAACAAGCTGCTATTTAATTCACAAAATATACTGGGAACTGAAACACTACTATGTTTTCCTTGTAATCCAGTGAAGAAAGTGAAGTTAATAAAATTGTGAAAATGTACAAAGTTACTCTTCTTTCAACCTGCAGGATTATAATCTAGGTTTCTTTATGTGTTGATAATGAAGCACTCATATAAATTTCATTTTTACAAAATTTTGCTTCCTGTAACATTTTCCACTTGAGTCCATTTTCTTATTTTCTTTTCTCAAACTTTTCAAAATAGGCCTAATACGTAAAAGGTCTTTTGGGCAGAAACTCATTCTGAGCCTGAATATAATAAAGGTCTTTTTTTTTTTTGAGAGGGAGTCTCGCACTGTCGCCCGGGCTGGAGTGCAGTGGCCGGATCTCAGCTCACTGCAAGCTCCGCCTCCCGGGTTTGCGGCATTCTCCTGCCTCAGCCTCCCTATAGCTGGGACTACAGGCGCCCGCCACCTCGCCCGGCTATTTTTTTGTATTTTTTAGTAGAGACGGGGTTTCACTGTGTTAGCCAGGATGGTCTCGATCTCCTGACCTCATGATCCGCCCGTCTCGGCCTCCCAAAGTGCTGGGATTACAGGCTTGAGCCACCGCGCCTGGCCTAATAAAGGTCTTGATGAGGATACAATGTAGGTAGCAGCAATGTGCTGAATTTCTATGGGTAATACAGGAAGGGACAAGGGATGGAGAAATGGTTAGGGATCTTATCAGATTTTCTCATTATTTGAAATTGTCTTTTGGATTAGAAACCAGAACTTTAGAGATGTAGATATAAGTAGTATAAGGAGAGAAACAGGCCGGGCGCGGTGGCTCAAGCCTGTAATCCCAGCACTTTGGGAGGCCGAGACGGGCGGATCACGAGGTCAGGAGATCGAGACCATCCTGGCTAACACGGTGAAACCCCGTCTCTACTAAAAAAAATACAAAAAACTAGCCGGGCGAGGTGGCGGGCGCCTGTAGTCCCAGCTACTCGGGAGGCTGAGGCAGGAGAATGGCGTGAACCCAGGAAGCGGAGCTTGCAGTGACCTGAGATCCGGCCACTGCACTCCAGCCTGGGCGACAGAGCGAGACTCCGTCTCAAAAAAAAACAAAAAAACAAAGGAGAGAAACAAAGAAGAAAGAAAGAAAAGGAAGAAGGAGGGGAGGGAGGGAGAGAAGAAGGACAAAAGGGAAAGAAGGAAAGGAGAGATCTAAGGGGACTGAAATTTCTTCTCTTTTTTTTAACTCTTATTTTAGGTCCAGGAGTACAAGCTCCAGTTTGTTATATAGGTAAACTTGTGTCATGGGGGTTTGTTGTACAGATTATTCTATCACCCAGGTACTAAGCTTAATACCCAATAATCATTTTCTCTGCTCCTCCCCCTCCTCCCGACCTCCACCCTCAAGTAGGTTCCAGTGTCTGTTGCTCCCCTCTTTGTGTCCATGTGTGAGAGATTGAGATTTCTTTAGAAAAAGTAGAGGCATTATCATACTAAAAATATCATACTAAAAATTTGACTTTTTATTAGAAAGAAGAGAGCTATTAGGAGAACTTCAACAGCAATTTTTTGGAAACTTGAATATATGATTCAGTTTTAGATGAAGTTTATTCAAACTAAATTAAAATGGGTTTGAAAATGTTCAAGTTTTCCAGAGCGCACGTGAGCCCAACCTTGCTAGTCAACTTTGTATAGCAACATTGTTGACAGCAAGTATGTTTAGGGATAGGTTAATGAAAACACAAAAGTTCATGTCCACAGGCGATCACGTTGAAGGCCTTGATGGGGATGATAATGTGACTTCAGCTATATAGAAGAAGTGTTAAAAAACTGAAAATTGGTTCCTATGCCAAACTGTCCATCGTCATCTGATGCATTGGGCATGAAAATATTTGCCTTGAGGCAGGGCACAGTGGCTTGTGCACACAATCCCAGCACTTTGAGAGGCTGAGGCGGGTGGATCACTTGAGGTCAAGAGATTGAGACCATCCTGGCCAACATGGTGAAACTCCGTCTCTAGTAAAAATACAAAAATTAGCTGATCATGGTGGTGCACAGCTATAGTCCCAGCTACTCAGGAGGCTGAGGCAGGAGAATTGGTTGAACCTGGGAGGCGGAGGTTGCAGTGAGCTGAGATGGCGCCACTGCACTCCAGTCTGGCGACAAAGTGAGACTCTGTCTCAAAAAAAAAAAAAAAAAAAAAAATTGCCCTGAAGTGTGTATCATGGGATATAAGAAAACCCAAGTCAAACATGCATTCTCACATCATATCTGCTGAAGTTCACCATGTCCTAGTTCCTAGCAACTGACCTTCAATTTGAGATATTAACCACAGACAGCTACCAGCCAATAAGTGAGCTTCCCAAAGAGAACACATAAGCATCTTCCCAAACTTGGAGTTTATTTTTGAGTGAGGAAGGTAGATGCATCACCGACAAATGACACAGTGTTAATGGAATCTCCCTTCACTTGTTTAATTAGCATTTTTGACTTTTTGGGAAAGCTAGCTCCTTTATCAACAACTAACTAGGATGCTCCAATCAAACTCAAGGTAAATAGGAAGCATTTCTAGAGAACAAAGTAATTAAATTTAGCTTTGGACCTCACAGAAATAAAAACTCAAGGAGCACATATTCATTTATCCATTCATCAATTATTTCATCTTATGCCCGTTATGGCCAAAGATTCTAAATTCTAGATTCTGTGGGTGCTACAGAAATGAGCAACAGTTTCAGCCCTAACGTTTATTATCTCATGTGGGATACAGTAATAAGAGCTAACAGTTTTGTCCACTTAACTACATACTAGGTAGTCATCTAAACGTTTTCTATGGTTTATTCTCACAATGGCCACATGAGGTAAGTACCATTATTAGAAACACACTTGCCCAAGGTCATTGAGGTAGTTGGACACAAACCTGGTCCAGAACAGAAGCAGTTCGGCGCCAGCGTCTGTAGCTGAATCGTTTCCTCTACCTAGATGGTGCCCTGCACACAGCGGGCAGGAATCAAACTCAGATGCTGGCAGGCGAAGCCATGAATTACGTAGGCGGGTGAGTAGGGATCTGTAAAAGACAGCTCCTGCTCACTTCCAGCAGATTGCTGCCAGATATTCAGGTTTTTTAAGAGCTATCAGAAGTTCAAATTACACGAAATCTTTCAATTTTTATGTGTTAGAATCTAATTTTAAAAATTTAAAAACACTCAGGCCAAACAAAACATGTCTGTAGACTATATTCTCCCCAAACACTATGGGTTTACATCTTTTGACCTATAGAACAACAAAACATTTTGTGTACTTTTGAAGACCTCCCATATCTTGGTGCCTTATTCCCTGTAATAGTTCTTCCTGCCTCATACCACCCCCGTCCCACCCTTTGCCTTCTTCTTACTGGACCTTTCACTTTCCCAAGAGTGGCTCCTGCATATCCTGCCTCTGGCTATGGCCCACTCTGTTTCTCCTGCCTGGGATGCTCTTCTCTTGCCCTTGTCTGCTTGCCACATGAATGAGACCTTGAAGGATGAGTAAAACATCAACAGGTAAAGACAGGACTGGCAAGGGAATTCTGTTCAGATGGAATAGCATGAACAGGTATACAGAATATGAAAGCAGGACATGTTGAAAACCACCAAACAGTTCCAACTATTTTAAAAGAGGCCTCTGGTCCTCGGAATCTGTTCTTAGAAAGAGACTGCTGGCATTCTTGACATACAGAAATCTTCTAAAAGGATTCTTTGCATAAGGATCACTGATGATTTAGGGTTTGTTGAAATAGTTCACATAAATATTTATATATGGCCATAAGCAAGTCCCCAAGGAAAAATATAACTCAAAACAGATTTTTCCTTGAAGCTTTGTTCAGCTGGTTATAAGGTTTCTGCCTTCAAAAAGGTTTTGAAAATACATGTGACCAATTAATATTTTAAAAATCTAGAAAGTCTAAAGAAGCCCTAGCATCAACTAAGCTCTGAAAGTTATTATTTGAGGGTATGATAATGTCATGCTGGCAATGTTGGTAAGGGTGACTTCTGAACCCAAAGTCAACCTCAGTTTCACACCTGAGATAAGAGCCAGGAATACAAGAAAACAAAATTTGTCTCTAAAGTTAAAGCAGAGAGTGAGCATTGTTCAGTTTCTAAGGTGATGGAAACCTCAATGTTTATTTTAGTCTACGATTCTAGAGCTAAGTCAAAGTCTTGACCCTTCATATGAATTTAACTTTATGGAAAACTTTTGCATACTAATATTACTACTATTACTGCTACTACTTCTATCACCACGACCAACAACAGCTTGCCATAATCCCTTATTGAGTATTCATTACATGTCTAGAACTGTGCTAGTTCCTTTGCTTTGATGATCTCCAGTCCTCCCAATTATTCCCTTTTTGCAGTCTAGGATACTGAGGTTCAGAGAGAGGAAGGAATTTGTCCAATGTCTCATAGCTTGTAAGTAGTTGAACTAGGATTCAAACCCAGGTCTGTCACCAAAGCTCATCATTTTTCTACTCAAATGAGATAATACATAATCTACCACATCTTAAGCACTTGATCAAAGAAGGCTACTATTCCTACCACCACTCCCACATCATGCTGCCATTTTCCCTCTGGTTTCATATGGGGTCCTCCAATGTGTTAGTGCACTAACTTGACCACAGAGGAAGGAAATTTGCTGGAGGATTTGTTCTGTTCAACAGTCTTAGAACTGCCATGTATTTCTGCAATGACCCCTCACACACAATGTTTGTCAAGATAAGTGGCAATCTCTACTTCACAGCCCACATGAAAATCTGGCCCACAGTCAGCCCTGCTGACTGGGAGGCTGTTTCTCTGGCTCATGGATTCTGAGGTCAGCCCAATTGGCTCCAAGCCTCAGAGCCGCAAGGATGACACACGGGAGAAATATGCACTCGTTTTCCCCTTGTGAGCTGCCAGTTCTCCTCGAGCTGCCAGTTCTCCTCGAGCTGCCTGAGTCACGGAAGTTCCCATCCCTCTGAGTCTGAATCCTCATTTAAGGGCCCACAACGAAGCAGCTTCACTGGGGGTGTGTTCAAGCCATCTTGTGAAAACACTTGCACCAGCATTATCAATCTCCTGCCTCCTTCATATGGGTTCCTTTTACACAACAACAGGCTAGCTGTGCTAAAGAATGTCACATAAAAGCCTTGTGAGAGCTTTGCCATATGCAGGCCAAATTAAATTAAGGGGCATAATCCTCACCATTGTATTTATCAGCATTAAAATGGGGGATTACCATCATGGGAACAAAGCCCCACAACATAAAAGACTATTTCCATTCTGTCACTCACTGTACACAGTTACAGGCTCACATAGGAAGTGAAGCAGAGAAGCATCACCCCAACCACTCACTTCTACTTTCAACCTGAGGTTTCCTTCTCTCCAACCAAGTTAACCCTGTCCCATCATGCACAGATGGGAGCACCTTTCCCATGAGGCTTTCTCCCAAGACCTGGGTGCTGGAATTTTCTTCATCAATCACAGGGTGACAGTTAAAACAATCAGGGTGTATTTCTCACTGGGCGGTGATTTCAGATTTAAACAATGACAGGTATGGAGACAATGTGGGTAGAGAGAAAATGTCCTGGACTAATTATTTGGAGCCTGGAGCCATGAGAGGCAGTAGAATGTACCAGTTAAAAAATGAGTGCTCTGGTCAGAAGGCCCATGTTCAAATCCTGATTCTGTCACTTTACTGATTAAGTAACATTGGCAAATTACTTGTAATCTCTCAATGTCACAGATTATAAAATCTGTACCTTTCCCATAAAGTTGAGTAGGATAATACGTGTAAAACACTTAGCACAGGCCAGGCACTGTGGCTCACGCCTATAATCCCAGCACTTTGGGAGGCTGAGGGGGATGGATTGCCAGATGTCAGGAGTTCGAGATCAGCCTAGCCAACATGGTGAAACCCCATCTCCACTGAAAACACAAAAATTAGCCAGGTGTTGTGGCACACACCTGTAATCCCAGCTGCTAGGGAGGCTGAGGCAGGAGAATCACTTGAACCCAGAGGGTGGAGGTTGCAGTGAGCTGAGCTCACGCTATTGCATTCCAGCCTGGGCAACAGAGTGAAACTCCATCTCAAAAAACAAAAACAAAACCACTTCGCACAGTGCCCAGGAAGTTGCTAATGAATACCAAATGTTAGCGGTTATTATTGTTGGAGATAGAAGATCTGAATTCAAAGCCCAGACCCACCATTTATTCTCTGTGTGACCCTGCATAACCCTGTGATTCCCTGACTAGCTGATGGGGGGCAGGTGCAGGTAGATCTGAAACCAGTCCAGCACTGGTCTCTGAGATAATGTTTATGAGCTATTTGCCTTAGCTTTCCCCAGGTTCGGTTTATCTGTAATATAGAGTGAGTAACACCAACCCAGAAGGCCAGTGTGAGAATTACATGAGATAAAATGTGGAGGAAAAAAAAAAAAACTGGCATAGCAATAAGTGCTAACAATAAATCTGAATGATCTCAACACTTCCCTGCAGTTCTTATTTGCAGCAATATTTCTTGACATGTATGGATCTTCCTTACGAACTCTTCCCTCTGATTTTGCCTTCCCTTCATCTTTCCCTGGGACCTGTCTGCTCCCATACTGTTTCTCCAGGACTCTTGAGGCAGACTTTGCTGGTTGCTTCCCTCTTCCTTTCTTCTTGCCTAATCTCTCAACCTCCTTTGCAGCTTTCCTGCAGAACCACCACTGCAAATTCTGGCCAATCATATGCAAGAGAAGTCTCCTGGGTGACTTCTGGGAAAGATTTCCCTCCTAGCAAATGGAGAGAGACTCCTGAGAAGAATCCCCTTTCCATCTGCTTCCTTCTTCCTGCTCCAGACACTGCCATGTGAGGAAGTGATGCTCAGTGTTGCTCCAGCCACCTCATGGCCTTAAGTGGGGGCCTCACTGACATGCCGAGAACAGCAAAGAAAAGAGATGCAAGGGGCCTGTGTCTTGACATTCCTGAATGGTTGACCCAGCCCTGGAACTTCTGTCTTTGGATGTTTTGTCTCGAGGGATCCTTGAATCTATGGGTTGAAGGTCTGTTACTCCCACCGAGAACATCACAAGTGACACAATCCAGCTCTCTTCTTACTCTGCCCACCCCAAACCCTTCCTTACTCCCACCCCACCCTCTGCCCAAGAACTCCTTCCTATCAGTCCTTGTTGATTCACAGAACACTGAGTTGACAAACATAAGGGGGCAAACAGAATCCCAGCCCCTGTATCAGGGATACCCTGGCCCACTGTTTGGTAAGTTATTTGGGATCCTCTTATTGTTGCCACTACCCAAAGACTCCCAGGAAAAACACTTCCCTCATAAAAATCTGAGTGCTGAGAAGTGGCTTTGAAAGTTAGCTCTGTAAACTTATTGAGTAGCTATTGTGTATGCTGGATACAAGAAAGAGTAAGACTCAGTCCTCACTGTTGAGAAGCTAACTTGCTAGCACAAGGTCAACCATAACACCAGGCAAAATATAAAGAGCACCAGAGAGACTGATACACCAAAGTGTGGTGTGAGGACCCAGTCTGTGAACTGTTACTACTCACAATGACATAAGGAGTTAGTGCCAGAATGTAAATCAATTCATCACCAAGAACAGTGTTTAGTTCAGCTGATTTTTTTTAGTAACAAGACTTTCTTAATGAAGAAAGCAGTGAGTTGATTTACATTTGGGCACAAATCCATTAACCTGTTGTGAAACAGCACTTTGAGTAGTACTATTACAAAAGAGTTACAGCTCAAGGAGCATTAAAAAGAATCAGGTCTTCATGAAGTCACCCAGGAGACTTCTCTTGCATATGATTGGCCAGAATTTCCAACGGTGGTTCTGCAGGAGAGCTGCAAAGGAGGTTGAGAGATTAGGCAAAGAAGAAAGGAAGAGGGAAGCAACTTTTTAGGGAACCTAAAAAGATTTAGGTTCGTTATGTCTGATGAACATAAAGCTCTAGCAACTTCAATATATGTCCACTGTGAGTTGGGTGTAGGAGTGTGGAGCTCAGAACAGAGACTTGGGACTCGTGCTCACATAGCTGTTATGACAGTGTATCTCGACCAAAAGGTAAGAGTTGAACAGAAAGGAATGGACAGAGAGAAGAGAGGTAGGTGCGCTGGTAGCACAATAAGAAGTCTGATTCTGGTTAGCCATGAGGTGTATTAGGGACAAAGTGGAGGTGAGCTTGGAGGACAAACTGAAACGAGCTAGAGAGAGGCGTGGAACAGCAGTCTGAGAAGTCGGAACTTCTTTTGGTCTAAAATAGGAAGCCATTAAAGTTCTTTGAACAAGTCAGGATATGTTGTAAGACAATTGATCAAGGCCGGGCGCGGTGGCTCACGCCTGTAATCCCAGCGCTTTGGGAGGCCGAGGCGGGCGGATCACAAGGTCAGGAGATGGAGACCACGGTGAAACCCCGTCTCTACTAAAAATACAAAAAATTAGCCGGGCGCGGTTGTGGGCGCCTGTAGTCCCAGCTACTCGGGAGGCTGAGGCAGGAGAATGGCGTGAACCCGGGAGGCGGAGCTTGCAGTGAGCCGAGATCGCGCCACTGCGCTCCAGCCTGGGCGACAGAGCGAGACTCCGTCTCAAAAAAAAAAAAAAAAAAAAAAAAAAAAAAAAAAGACAATTGATCAAGTGTGAGAAATGAAAGCGGGTCTGTAAAGACAGAAGGAGAAAGGAAAAGAGACAATGGCAGTCCTGGACCAGGAAAGAATACTTGGAAAATGACTGGAAGTGAGGTTAAGTGAGAGGTAGGAGTCAAGAGCGACTGTGCCAAGTTTGAAGGCCAGGTCACAAGACAGTGTTTATGTCAATCATACAAGTGGGAAGGGCAAGTGGAGGAGGTGCTTTAGGAGGGGCTTTTCTGTTGAAGTCTTGGTGTGTGAATCAGGAATATATGTCCACTGTGAGTTGGGTGTAGGAGTGTGGAGCTCAGAACAGAGACTTGGGACTCGTGCTCACATAGCTGAGACTTGATACCAGAACACACTGGCAAGAGATGGTATCATCCAGGGGAGAAGGAGAGAAAGGAGATAATCTAAGACTTTGTGAATTGCCTTTATTTTAATGGTGAGTGGAAGAGAAGAAGGATGGAGCCAGAGAAAACAAAGACTGAGAATATCTCTGAGGAAGCACCTGAAGAAGGCAATACTACAGATACCCTTGGAAGAGGGCTCTTCAAGGAAAGCACACATGGCCCATGGAACTAAATGCCACAAAGAGTCTGATGAACATAAAGCTCTAGCAACTGGGAGCTGTGCTTCCCAAGGATAGTTTTAAGGACATTGTAGGGACACAAATCAGATTTCAGGACTAAGGAGAAAGGGGTTGGTTTAGTGAAGAAATGAGGCAGTGAACCTGGATAGCAGTTGGAGGAAGTCTGGTGGTAAAAGTAAAAAGAGGGAAGGACAGGCCACGGGCCTGTTAGGATGCGGGGAGGGATAAGCAAAATGGAAAGTGATAGCGGAGTGTAAAAGATGGGAAAGCAGGAGAGGTGCTAACTCATAGTGGTAGGGCCTGGATGGCAGGAACACAGCACAAGGAAGAGGATCTGGGGTCTGTGAGATGGGAGCAAAGGAAGGAAGGACAGGTGAAGATAAGGAGAGATTCTAAGGTGAAGAGAAGGGCAGTAGAAGAGCTCAGAGCGCTGTCCTGATGTTCTCAGTAAAGTCAGACATCAGTTGAGGTTGAGGAAGTCACACTGGGGTTGAACTCATTTTCCAAACTGGTTCACTGACTTGCCCAAGGTCAAACAGTTGGAAAATGTTAGCTAGGATCAGAAACTAAGTCTTCCACCCAAGCTCAGTGATCTTTCTACCACATTAGAAATTGTAAACTTCGTAATTCTAATATGAGATATTAGGTCTTTTCCTAAAGTGCCCTTAAATGAGCTATTCTGACTTTTTAGGCAAGTAGCCTAAAGTACTTTACTTTAAAGGCAGCCCAATGACAATTTGAGACCGCTGGGGGAGTATTAAGAATTTAATTTATCAAGTCTCAAAAATCCTAAGAGATCTCAAAAAATGAAATAAAAAATAATTTAAGAATTATGTTTAAAATTGTAAATTAAGACTTTCTCTTTTCCAGGTAAAAAGATGCAAAGAACTTTCTTTTTTTTTTTTTTTTTTTTTTTTTGAGACGGAGTCTGGCTCTGTCGCCCGGGCTGGAGTGCACTGGCCGGATCTCAGCTCACTGCAAGCTCCGCCCCCCGGGTTTACGCCATTCTCCTGCCTCAGCCTCCCGAGTAGCTGGGACTACAGGCGCCCGCCGCCTCGCCCGGCTAGTTTTTTGTATTTTTTAGTAGAGACGGGGTTTCACCGTGTTCACCAGGATGGTCTCGATCTCCTGACCTAGTGATCCGCCCGTCTCGGCCTCCCAAAGTGCTGGGATTACAGGCTTGAGCCACCGCGCCCAGCCAAGGACTTTCTAATGACCTGCTTCTTTCTTGAAATCTTTGACTAAAACTTTTAAGGAAGTTCCCCATAATCATTGTGGAAGAAAATAAGAAAGGCGAGTTTCATTCTATTTAGGCCTTCCCTTTGCCATGGTCCACTCCTTCCTGTAGCTGTGTCCTCCTCCTGGTGACATATGTGATGGGTTCTGGAAACCTTATCTGAGAGAAGGCAGATTATAAAGGCTTCCCTGAAGAACAGGCCTAGGAGTTGTTTGCGTCTCTAGCTCTTGATGTCATATCTGGCCTGGCTGGACTTAAAGTGTCTTGAGCCTACATTTAGCCAGCGTATTGGGCCCTGCAGCTTGAGCAGCTCAGAGGTCACTGAAAGGCAAGCTCTGATTATATTTAACTCAAACCTGTGGCTAAACAGGAAATGATACTCCCTTTTTGCTTTAGCTTAAATCTAGGGTTTCTCTACCTTTTTTTTTTTTTTTTTTTTTTTAATATAGAGACAGGGTCTAACTATATTTCCTAGGCTGAACTCAAATTCCTGGGCTGAAGTGATACTCCCACCTCAGCCTCCCAATTACCTGGGTCTACAGGCACATACCACCATGCCTGGCTGTAGGTTTCTCAACTGTGGGACTATTGACATTTGAGGCTGGACAATTCTTTGCTGCGGGGAGGGTTTGTCATACATTGTAGGAGGTTTAGCAGCGTCACGGGCTTCTGCCCATTAGATGCCAGCTGTACAACCCTTCCCTCCAAAGTTGTGACAACCAAGAATGTCTCCAGACATTGCTAAATATCCAGGGGAAGGATGTTTAACCTAATGAAGCTAAGTATAGATTTAACCATGAACAGAACTCAAAAAGTAGGGTTGTGTTCAGGTTGCTCTGTAGAATAAAGACTTTGCCCATTACATGGGAGAATCTGATGGAAACACTTTTTTTTGAGACGGAGTCTTGCTCTGTCACCCAGGCTGAAGTGCAGTGGCACAATCTTGGCTCACTGTAACCTCCGCCTCTCTGGTTCAAGCGATTCTCCTGCCTCAGCCTCCTGAATAGCTGGGATTACAGATGCATGCCACCATGGCTGGCTAATTTTTGTATTTTTAGTAGAGATGGGGTTTTGCCATGTGGGCCAGGCTAGTCTCGAACTCCTGACCTCAGCTGATCCACCCACCTCAGCCCCCCAAAGTGCTGGGATTACAGGCATGAGCCACCACGCCCAGCCCTGGAAACATTTTTTGGTTCCACTCTCTCCAGTTCACCAAAATACCATAGTGGTAGAAATACTTCTGTTTCATTATCCATTAGAATGGAGCACCTGAGTTTACAACAGGGAACTCTTACACTCACCCATTTTTCTCTGTGACAGCACGAGAGTTGCTTGAAGTCTGTGCGTGACCATTGTTGGATTCTGCTTGTGAATGGCTTCTATGATCTACAGAGCCCCTGAAAACTGAGAGAAAAGAAAGGAGGGCTAAGAATATGTTCAGAAGTAGGTAGGGTTAGGTTTTGGTGCCCATCTACACTCTCTGCAGCCCTTCTCTCCCTGCCCTCATCCCACTCCCTGACTTTCTATAGCTTTTTTCTAGGATATGTCATTAAAATTGAGCTCTTCTCCATTCCAGGTCTTGTTCCATGCTTGGTCCCAGTCAGCAAACTGTTTTCATGCTTAAAGGAAAACAAGCGACCTCTCTTTGGCAATAGATATAAAGAGTGAACAGATTAGAAGCCCCAAGTGATTTGGGTCCCAGTAGAAGCAGTATACAATAGCTGGAACAACACTGTGCTAAAGTCAGCAGATCAGCTTCTAGGCTGGCTAGGCTGCCTGCTGATGTGGACAGGTCAAGGAACAAAATGTGATGATGTGGTTAGGATTAACTGTAAAGAGAAAATCATCCCAGGAGTAACCTATTTCAACATTTTGATTGAGGACAGTTTATTGATGAGTTTCTCAAGAATGAGGGTAACAAATACAATTCTTTCTTCCAGTGACCGTGGCTAATCAATCATGGCCTTCTTTTCTACTGAACTTTAATTCAACCTCAAGTTCCTTCTTAACACTTCGCATCAGTGGTTGTCAAAGTGTGGACCCCCAACAAGTAGCATCAACATCACCTGGAAACTTATTAGAAATGAACGTTCTTGGGCCCAACTTCAGACTTTGTGAATCAGAGACTCTGCAGGTAGAGTCTGGCAATCTGTGTTTTTATCAAGCTCTCCAGGTGACCTTGATCCATGTTAAATTTTGAGAGACACTACTTCCAGATCAGTGAGTCTTACTCCTGGCTGTATATTAGAAACACCCAGGAAGATTTTAAACATGCCTAGGACCAGCCCCTAGAGATTCTGACATTGATCTGGGATGGGAGCTGCCATCAATTATTAAAAGAGCTCCCTAGACAATTTTAATATGTGGCCAGGGCTGAGAACCGCTGTTCCAAGTAGTCACTACCAATCAGTGTTGGAAGGAGACTGCACACCTATTTGCCGTCCTTATTTTAGATAACCTAGAACCATCCAAACTGAAATATAACCAACAAAGATAATGTATACATTTGGGAATTGTGACTTACTGTGGAAGATGCATAAATGGTTGACGTTAGGATTACAGAATACATGATAGAAACGGAGTGTAGAAAAATAAATAAAAAGTATAGAAATCAGTTGTTTTTGTGTTGACTGTTCTGGAAAGAAAATGTGCAGAAATCAGTTGTTTTTGTGTTGACTGTTCTGGAAAGAACATGTGCTGATTTTAAATTGTTAGTTTGGCTCCTTAGCATAAATATTTCTTGTGTGGAATAAATGCAGTTTTTGAGCTAAGGTGATGGATAAAAAGACTTGTTGTTGTTGTTATTATTATTATTGCTGCAAACACCAAAAGGATAAAGAGAAAAATTTAAGTGAGACATTAATACATTTTTATTATTACACACACACACACACAGAGACAAAACATTATGGCCAAACAGTGAAGCAACAATATTGAAAGAAGGAAAAAATAGAAATCAAGAAAAATAGCCACAGCCTGTTAGAATTTCATTAACTAATTCCCTTCCTCTCCCCCATTGCCTTTTCTCCATTGATAAAATCCTCCAGTTAGAGCACCAGGCAGGATTTCCCGCTCTGGGAGATTCTAAACCACTGTTTGGCCTGCACTCACTTGCAATGCTGTGATAAGCAATATAAAAGCAAGAACCGAAATAAAAACAAAAGAGGGGAACCCACTTTAGGGATACAAATATCTTTCTGTTTCCCTGTGAAGAAGGAAAAATCACCACAAATAATTTTTAATCTTGTTCTCTGGCCCAACTCAGTAGCACTAAGAGCTACCAGTGATCAAAGTTCAAATGATATTGCCCTTGTGGAAAGCTAAGATTGCAAGCTTTTGTCTGTACCTATTTTGAGATCCTCAGTTAAAAAAAAATAATTATAAGGAGCAATAGCCATCCAAAGAAGAAAAAAGCACAAAGAGATCTAGAAAAAAAACTGCAAAATCTCTTTTGGTTTGGGACTCTCTGCCATGTCCAAGACCAGAATGAGAGGAAGCAACATCTTTACCTGGTTCAGCAAATGCACCCAGCTACTTTGCTGGGGTTTCCACAGAATTTCTGTTCATGTAATTGAAAGGAAAACTTATTCCATGTTTCTTATTAATTTACACTTCAGTCATCAAAATATTGATTTTTAAGAGTTATTTGAAGCATAAAACCAGAAACTTACAGAATATTCTGAATAAAGCTTAGAGGGAATCTGCTCCTCCATCCCCCAGCTTTGCTGAAGAACAGGGAGAAGGATTTGGGTCAAACTAAAGAGATAAATAAGATTATCAAACCATTGAATTCAAAGCAGCATCCAAAATTGTCAGTTTTCAGTATGATCTGGTGACAGTTGGAATCACCTGGCTTCTCTCTGGCAAACGAATTTCTGAACAAGGAAATTGGAGAAATGGAGATATGAAGGAAAAAGAAGAGAGAGAAGGTGACTCATTTTAAGTGTATGAACAGGTTGAGTTAAAAAAAATTAGACCAGGCTAGGCACGGTGGCTCACACCTGTAATCCCAGCACTTTGGGAGGCTGAGACGGGCAGATCACGAGGTCAGGAGATCGAGACCATCCTGGCTAACATGGTGAAACTCCGTCTCTATTAAAAATACAAAAAAGTTAGTCAGGCATGGTGGCTGGTGCCTGTAGTCCCAGCTACTTGGGAGGCTGAGGCAGGAGAATGGCGTGAACCCGGGAGGTGGAGCTTGCAGTGAGCCGAGATTGCTCCACTGCTCTCCAGCCTGGGCCACAGAGCAAGACTCCATCTCAAAAAATAAAATAAAATATAAAATTAGACCAGTGACGTGGCTGAAAAGTAAAATTATGAACTTAAATATTCATAAAATGCCAAACTTGGGGAATGTGCAGGTGTGACAATAGAAGCTTCTCTAGAGATGGGTCACCTTTCATCAGGGAGGGTTCCTAAGTGTTTCTTGTTTAATGAAGTAAAGCAATACTTGGAGTGGAGTTCTGGAGGAACTGAATCCTTCCAAACTCTGATTGAGCTCTATGAGCCATTCATATTTTTCAAGGAGAAAAATTAGTCAAGTGTCAAGTCTTTACCAGACTGTTTTGAAGTAAGATGGAAAAGCATTTGACTGTCAGGAAATAAAACAACAACAACAACAACAACAACAAAAACACCAAGAACACCATTAGGAGGTGCTGCAAATGCCTTTGGGGCCACTTAGGAAGAAATATAAATGTGTGAAGTATCAGGCAAAGAGGATGGGGAATCGCGAGCTTTGTGATGAACCAGATAATTCACACCCCACTTAAAGACATTCAGGTTCAAAGTTTTTTAAAAAGCACTGTGCCTGGCCAAACACAACACATCTTTGGAGGATCTCCTATTTGTGACTTCCTATACTGGAGGATCTCCTATTTGTGACTTCTAGGGGGAAACAGTGGTCCGCAGCCTCAGTCAGTAACAGCCAGCCATGCTTCTTTTGAAAATGAACTCTCCGATTGTCTCCATCCCCAAGTCTCCTCAAGTTCAAGAAACACTGATGTTCTCCTGGATCCTGCTACCTCTCTTTTTCTCCTATTCCCTAACCTCCTTGCCCCAAGGTAAAGCTCCAGTTCTATATTTCCTTGAAACAGACTGAGTGACAGATACTAAAGGAGTCTGAAGTACCCAGAGCCTCTCTGCCTACACACTGGGCAGTGGCACTGGGGTTGGCAGATCAACTGTAACTGTAAATTCTACCACAGAGTCCTCACTTTCCATCAAATGCAGGTGCTGGTATTAAAGCCCGTACTTCAAAAATCACAGCCTCTCAAGCAGAAGTCCAGGGACCTTCAAAATTCAAAAGGGTGAGACTGCAATATTTTTAAAATGTTTGAAAACCATGATTTAGTCCAATTCTCTCATGTTACCATGACTGGAGCTTAGGGATATTAACTGGTGGAGGACTGAGACCAGAAACCCACGTTTCCACTTCTTGTCCACAGTACCCCTTCCTTCCAATGAATGTTCTCAATCAGTCTGAGATTTATATACCAGGTTCTGAATCACAGATCTTCCCAAGACACAAAACTTTCCTCAGTCTTAAGGTAAATCTGATACAAACATGTCAGAGTCTGCCTCAAGAAGACGAGTTAAGGAGAAGCCATTGGTAAGGAGAGCTGCAACTAGACCAGTGTCCCAGGCAATATGGAAGGAGGTGGAGAGGCAGCTGTGAGGAACTGAGCCTATCCCTGTCTATTCTATTCCCTTCTATGAAATCACCTTTCAGAGTCCTCTGCAAGGTTGGTCTTAAATTTAATCGGCTGTCACCTATAGAAAAAAGGAGTGGTGGACAGAAGGTTCTTATATAAGAGGCGATCACTTCCAGCTTTGGAACCTTCTCTGGAACACCCCTGAGTTTAGAACACCCATTCCAAACCTCGAAAAACTCCACCTTTATGGTCACCAGGCTCGCTGCAGTCTTGAACCTTGGCACTTCCCCTGGTACCCGCTGCGATGGGGGAATGTGTCCCACTGCTTTGGTTTGAAGCGTCCCCTGTGGAATGAAACAAAAGGACTTTCTCAAGGTTATGCTCCCACACCTAGACGAATTACCAAACTGGGTGATACAAGTTGGCCAGGAAAATCCACACTTTTCTTATGGTTCAAGGCACCAAGGTGACTAATCTCACCTATGGACTTGGCGCTTATTTTTAAGATTTAATACAGTCTAGTTGAGAAAGGGCACAATAGTAGGAAACAGGAGAATTAATAATTGTTCTGGCTAGATTTTCTACCAGCTGAATGACATTGGGTAATTTGGGGAAACCGTGTCACTGATCACATTAGTCAAATAGGGAAACTCAGTGACAAACAGGGGTCATGAGTGCACCAGGCTAGGACTCTTGGTTTGGTCACTGGATAGCTTTCCTGCTGTCTTTCAGTTGCCACTACCAGGGAAGTAAACCAAAGGGTGAGCTCTCTCCCAGAAGCTGCTCCTTTTTCTCCTTCACATCTCTGCCTCTTGGAAATGCCCTTCCCTTCCTATTATCTTGCAGCCCTGATCACAGATCTTTGTTATGCTGTCAGGGAGAAGATAGACTACACGCTATATTCACTTGAGGAATATCACATGGCAGCTTCTCATTGTCCAGTCAGCTTACTTCCTGCTGGATTCCCCAAAATCATGGCTCCACTAGGGATTTTCGCAGCTGTCACATCTCTTCTTCCATTCTCCATGACCTCAAGGTCACGAGGGGCTGAAGATGTTCCAACATCTTTTACCTCAGATATCTGGAGAAGGCAGGTTCTTTCCATTGGATCTCCCGACTTTAGACAGAAACTACACTGGCAGCAGGACTCCCCCTCCTCATGGAGGAGATTTTTTCTGGTCCCGCCCCGAGGCAGTCAACCCTAACTCTGTCCACATCTCCTTTTTTCCTGGCCTCTTATCTAGACCTTGTTCTCACTTCCTGCACCTTCCTTCTGGCTTTGGCTATTTCTATTTCTGGCAGCAGTGCTTCCAAATGTACTTCCACATTAGAATATTTGGTATCTCTGACCTTTCTCCTTTATTATTTGCTCAGATGCGATTTTTTAAAATCCTGTCGTTCTCCCTCCTTCTGGTTGACTCCTCCATCTTGGGCATCACCTTTCCACACCCAGCTTGCTATCACCCTTGTCTCTCCATTCCTTTCAAGTGGCCAAGTAAACATTTCTAGCTGCCTCAAAGTAAATTTAAAGAGACACAGGCCCTTCCTCCAAGGAGCTCGCATTCTAATACAGAAAGTAAGAGTAAAAAGAGATTAAAGATATGAAAGCACCCGCAACTTTTAAAGGGGGTGTATCAGTTTGACTAGTGATATCCCACAATGCATGTCTATTCAGAACCTCAGAATGTGACCTTACTTGGAAACAGGGTGTTTGCAGATGTAGTTAATTAAAAACGAGGTCATGTTGGATGAAGGTGGGTCCTGAAGCCAATGACTGAAGTCCTTACAAACAGGCCATGTGAAGATACAGAGAGACTCAGGGAGAAGGCATATGACAATGGAAACTGAGAGTGGAGTGATGGGTCTACAAACCAAGGAAGGCCAAAGATTGCCAGGAACCAACAGGAGACTGGAACAGACTCTCCCTCAGAACCTCCAGTAGGAACCAACATTGCTGACACCTTGATGGACTTCTAGCCTCCAGAACTGTGACAGAATAAGTTTCTGTTGTTTTCAGCTGCATGGTTTGCGGTAATTTGTTATGGCAGCCCTAGGAATCTAATTTTGGAGTTGGGGAGTAGCATGACAGATGTTAATGATGGAAATTAGAAGAAAGAAGGAAAAGATCAAACTGAAAGGTATGTACTTTCAGCTTGATTTGGCTGGGGGGTGCGGGGGAAAACTGGGTGGGAGGAGGTAAGAAAAGCTCCATTATTTTTATTTAACAAACATTATCACGCATATGGATTATTATGTTCTATGCATTGTTCTCAGTCCTTTACAAACATTAACTCATTTAATCCTCATAGTAACCCTAAAAGAGAGCGACTACTTTATTCCCATTTTACAGCTGAGGAAATTGAGACAAGGGGAGGTTAAATGACTTGCCCAAAGTCCCACAGCTGTAGAGTGGCAGAGCCAGGATTTGAACCCAAGCACAAAATTTTTTCCTAATGTCTGAACTCCTAAATATTACATGATGCAGGTCATTTATTTAAACATTTAAAAATAATAATCCCTGTTCTCCTTTTTTTCCCCTTTATAAATGAAAGTAAAAAAATCAGACCTTTGTACGTTCTTTCATGTGCTTGGGCCTCTAATGGTCCCACAGATTAGCTGCTGCAGAAGGAGGCTCTGGCCTGGCCTGGCATTTAGTGATCCAACCGAAGGACAGATCAGGCGTTTTTTCACAGAGACTGTCCTGGTAGGTTTCCTGGTTGGTGATCTCGGCTGGGTAAACGTTCCTGCCCTCATAATGGGCCTGGCAAAGGGCACCCACTGTATCTGGCAGAGAAGGCACATATGGATGAGGCACAAAAGCCCAGGCTTTCCCTCCTAACTGCTGCTGGCAGATTTTACAAGGAGCCCGTGTGGTTTCTGGCTTGGACTGACAGCTGGTCATCAGCCATCTTATCAGAATATAAAGGATAAAGAGGCCAACTTGTGGGAGGTCTGACAGGCAAATGCCACCAAAAGCAGCACCAAGAAAGTTGGATTCTTAAAGAATAGAATCTCATTGACACATTTTTTTTTTTCTACAGCCCATAAGAAATCCTGGCCTCCATCTCTACCACACAAAACAAGTCTAGCAATTTCAGGCCTCTGAAAGCATTTTCCACTTTGATTATCCAGTACTTAATTCCAGTCATTATCCCAGTTAAACTTTGACTGAGTTCAAAGAAAATCTTGCCTGGTAACTGTTTTCCCCAACCTGGAAGCCAAGGCGGGAAGTTTTCCATTATCCTAGAAATCAGTTTCTTCCTTGTCCTGGAACAGTATTGTCTGGGGGAATTCCCCTTCTTTCTGATCATCTAGGGACTGTCAATCCATTCTCTTCTGACTCCCACCAACTTCAAGATTTCTTTCTTAAAATTTACGTCCTGCCTGCTTCTGGTAGCTTATAGACTGTTTGCTTCTTGCGGCTGTGTTAAGTGGCTCAGTTTTGTATTCCTCTCACGCCTGGGTCAGGGGGTTCAGTTTGATTCCATGTAAGACTGCTCCGTCTTGATGGGAAAAAAATTTTTGTGGGTACCCCAAAAGAACCTAGCAGAATGTTCTGCACAGACAGGATGTTGAGAAAACGTTTGGAAGGAAGGACAGCAAATAAGGATTAGGAAGTCCGGATTATAGGAGATTTCCTAGCTTCCACCTGTAAAATGAAGCAAGATTCCTAGCCTACTTCTCAGGGTTACTATAATGATAATTATGGGAAGTAAGGTGTGTGCAAGTGCTTTGAATAGACTATAAATTGCTATGCAAAAGTATAAAATAACCATATCTGTCAGCTAATGAAAAAGAAAACAACTCCCACCTCTAGGATCATTCCTGCTCCTACAGTTCTAGTTTCCTGTGAAGCAAAGTTATTTACTTTCCTATACATTTTACTTAAAAGGAAAATGCTCTAAATGTTTATAAGAGCTTTATTCATAATCACCAAGAACTGGAAACAATCCAAAGGTCCTTCCGCTGGTAAATGAATAAAATTGTGGTACATCCATACACTTGAAATTCTGCTCAGCAATGAAAATAAATGAACTACTAAAAAAATGCAACATGCAGATGAATCTCAGAAGCATTATGCTAAGTGAAAAAAGCCAGACTCAAAAGTTTCACACTGTATGACTCCATTTACAGAGTCAAGACTATAAGGACAAGACTCAGGAAGAGGCAAGACTATAGGACAGAAAACCCATTAGTGGTTATCAGGGGTTGAGGATGAGTGGGGGTGGACATCAGGAAGGGCATGAGGGAACTTTTTGGAAATGTTGTTTTTCTTGATTGCGGAGGGGATCCAGTTTTCTCCAACTGAATTTTACTGTATGTAAATTATACTTAATAAATTAGACTTTTAAGAAGTTACTAGAATTTTTAAAAATAAGGCCTCCTTTTCTTCAAACTGGATCTATTCCTAGAAAGCAGGATTCAATCTGCTTCTAATCCATCAGGAGGAAAGAGTCCGATGGGGAGAGCCTTGCTGTTGATGAAGGACTTTTCACAACCATTTGCATCATTGACCATAGCTGGTTTTGACACTAAGCACTTGGCTCAAAGTCTATGAAATTAGCAGGCTCTAGTTACTTGTACATCTCAACCGTCACAACTTTATTGACGAGAATGGCTACCAGCTGTCACCCTTGCCTCTGTGTCTGTATTTGGTGATTCAGACTTCATGGCCACAGCAAATCAAACCGTGATCCTGCTATGGCTCATCGTGTTGAGGTTTGAACTCCTGGCCAAACGGCTGTCGCTCAGCTGTTATGCTGCCAATCACCCGTCACTGTGGGTTAAACATGATAGGTTCACCAAGATCTTCCAACTCTTCAGACATCTGAAAGGCAACTTGCTTTCCACACCAGAAGGCAACAAATCTGGGTGATATTCAGCTCCTAGATTTTAGAATTTCTGGCTTTACAGAAGCAGGGTGACAAGGGAACTTGCTAGCTTTCAGAACAAGTTGCAAAAGGGCCTCAAACTAGTGAGGGGGAAAAATTATGTCAGGGGCACAACACCTAAGTCTTAACAATATTGAGGTTCCCCAAAATTTTATATACACAAATGAATCAAGCTTTCAGCATGAATGGAGCACAGCTCTTTGCAAAAACAAAACAAAACCACTTGAAATCTCTTACATGTTATTTATTGTTGTATTCTATTTTTTCCTTGTCAAATAAACAAGACATAAGTTAAGACTTGGAAAATTCTTTTTTTTTTTTTTTTTTCGAGATGGAGTCTTGCTGGGTCGCCCAGGCTGGAGTGCAGTGACGTGATCTCGGCTCACTGCAAACTCTGCCTCCCGAGTTCACACTATTCTCCTGCGTCAGCCTCCCGAGTAGCTGGGACTACAGGCACCCGCCACCACGCCCAGCTAATTTTTTGTATTTTTAGTAGAGATGGGGTTTCACCATGTTAGCCAGGATGGTCTCAATCTCCTGACCTCGTGATCCGCCCGCCTTGGCCTCCAAAAGTGCTGGAATTACAAGCATGAGCCACCGCACTCAGCCGGAAAATTCTTTTTATGAAGATTTTACTGTAACCGAATTTGAGATTTGACAGGTACTATTTTTCTCCAAAACTGAAAGAAATTGTTTCATCTTTTTGAAGTTACAGCATTTTGTTTTTGTTTTTTTGAGATGGGGTCTCACCACGTCACCTAGATTGGAGTGCAGTGGTGCAATCTTGGCTCACTACAACCTCCACCTCCTGGGTTCATACAATCCTCCCCGCTCAGCCTCCCAAGTACCTGGGATTACAGGCACGAGCCACCATGCCCAGCTAATTTTTGTGTTTTTAGTAGAGACAGGATTTTGCCATGTTGGCCAGGCTGGTCTCAAACTCCTGACCTCAAGTGATCCACCCACCTCAGCCTCCCAAAGTGCTGGGATTACATGCTTGAGCCACTGTGCCCAGCCTGAAGTTATAGCATTATTATGTCCTCCATAGAAGAGTATTACACAGACTTTTTTTTTTCCCCCTATGTAGTTCACATTTAGGAAGGGAGTACAGAGAGGGAAGTCACATTTCATTTAGTGAATATGTACCATGTGCCAGGTACTGTGCAGGATGCTTTGCATATATACCTGCTATGATCTTCATAGCAGTCCTGAGGATTAGGCCTTAATGAGTCCCATTTTACAGCTGAGGAAACTAAGGCTCAGAAGTTAAGTAATTTTCCCCAAACTACATGGCAAATGGCAACATAGCCATCATTTAAAGTTCATTATTTGACTCTAAACTCCATATGCCTAGGACAGTATTTTAACTCTTTCCAGAGCTTTGACTGGTACCTTATGTCCAATGTGCCATATTCAAGATGGAAACCAATAGCAGGGCATGGTCTACTGGAAAGAGCACTGAGTGAAGGCTCTGAAGAGGGCTCTGAAGCCAGTGCTTAAACTTGAAGAACACGCCGGGCACGGTGGCTCCCACCTGTAATCCCAGCACTTTTGGAGGCCGAGACGGGCAGATCACGAGATCAGGAGATAGAGACCATCCTGGCTAACACAGTGAAACCCTGTCTCTCATAAAAATACATAAAAATTAGCCAGGCCTGGTGGCGGGGGCCTGTAGTCCCAGTTACTTAGGAGACTGAGGCAGGAGAATGGCATGAACCTGGGAGGTGGAGTTTGCAGTGAGCCGAGATTGTGCCACTGTACTCCAGCCTGGGCCACAGAGCAAGACTCCTTCTCAAAAAAAAAAAAAAAAAAAAAAAAAAAAAAAAAAAAAACCTTGCAGGACACATAAGGAGAGATACAACTTATTTAACTCTCTGTACTCCTGGTTCATCTGTTAAGAGGTAAAACAAAGCCTGCCTTTCTATTTCCAAGAGTCTTTTGAAGAAAAATTGTATGATCATTCTTGCCATAGCCCAGTTAGTTTTCCCCTAAATGTTTCTTTACTATTGTGTAGTTACAGTCTAGACAACGACTAAAAGTTATAGAATGTGACAACATATCCTACGATTTTACATGAATTTTTTTTAAAGACATAGAGTAAAGGCAGCTCAAGTGTGTGATTGATCATAATAATGTTGTTTCATTCTGTGTTGAGGTGGCAAAGATACCTTTTCAGGCACCACTTCTTTGCAGCCAGAGTCTGGAGCGCTCAGCAAGGTTCATAAAGGAGAAAACTGATTCCAAATTGGAGGCTCTAACCACTGGTGTCCTCTGAAGTTATAATATCGAGTCCTAGGGGTACCTACTGTTGCACAAAGGTTTCATCTTAAGCATACGTGTGCCGTGCCAATGTGATATTGGGCACAAGTGGACCTCAAGCCCACAATGACTTTGCAGCTTCCTCTCTGTGTATTAGGTAAACAGTGTTCTGCCCTCTGGCTTATTTAATCCTAGCATGGGCAATAATTTTATTCCATAGCAAAGAAGATTCCTGTGCATTCCAAGCTATGCCATGACAAAAATTCTATTGTTTGTGCCAAAGAGAGATTTGGCAGAGCTCATTTCTTGTCAGAAACCTCGAAGGCACAGGCCATCCTCTCTCTGCACTACACCACTTGCTCTAAGCCTTGTCACACACAAGGCATGTTTTCCTAAAGTAAACCACAATGCTTGCCCCCTAGACATTTCCCCCTACAACATATGTTAAGCCTGCAGCTGTCAGAAATCAGCCCCAGGCCAGGCACAGTAGTTCATGCCTATAATCCCAGCACAGCACTCTGGGAGGCCGAGGCGTGTGGATCACTTGAGGTCAGCAGTTTGAGACCAGCCTGACCAACATGGCGAAACCCCATGTTGTGGTGTGGTGGTGTGTGCCTGTAATCCCAGCTACTCGGGAGGCTGAGGCAGGAGAATCCCTTGAACTTGGGAGCGGGAGGCTCCAGTGAGCCGAGAATGAGCCATTGCACTCCAACCTGGGTGACAGAGTGAGAGAAAGAAAGAAAGAAAAGAAAGAAAGGAAAAGAAATCAGCCCCAGTTTCTCAAGTATGGGAGAGCTAGGGAAACCAAGATAGCATGAGAGTGAAGTGAGCAGTGAGCAGGACCTCTCGCCTAGGACTGAAGGGTATCCTGTCTTGTGTTAAACAACGGTTTAGAAGATGGGGGTGTAGGGGGATGAGGAGGGCTAGTTTGCAGTTCACAGTGCATCTCAAGCTCAGGTTCACCAGGTCAATTATTTCCCCCAGATGTTTCATTGCTATCGTGTGGATATGTGAATATGGAAAACACCAGGAAAAGAGAGGTAGCTGCCTCCTGCCCTGTGGCCAAGAAGAGTTTGGATCTTGTCTTCTTTCAGACCTGTGCTTCCTATGATACAGACTGTCACTCTGAGGAATTAAGCTTTTGTGTGAAATGACCAGGGATCTAAGAAATAGAAATGAAATGAGTGAAGAAAAAGTGAAATAGAGGTAGAACTACAAATTGAGACACAGAAAAGAGTGACAGAGGGCATGCTTGTTTTCCTTCTGTTTGTTCAAAATGGGCCTTTTCTCTCAGTGGTGCATTGACTTACACTCCCCTTCTTGTTTGGCTTGGGATCAACAATCTACTTATGTACAGCTTTAGCAGGATGAAAAATATCTACTACAGTCATTTTTACCTTCAAGAAGCACAGGTCATTTCAGTGTACACCCTTGGCTGTGTTTTGTAGTAATTTGCAGTCTTTGTATTGTTTTAGATTTTACAGAACTCCTTTCCAATGAGTGTTGGCAAAATATAGAGTACTTGATTTATTCAAACAGCATGACTTTGAGGAAAAGCATATTTTAGAGCGCTCTGTATTGGAGTTGGAGAATTTGAAGCCCCAAATTAAATCTCATTGTTTACCCTGGGAGCCCCAGCATAAAGTAGGTGCTTAACAAAAAGTAGTTAAGTAAGTGAATGAAAGAAATATCCCAGTTTAAATATAGTTGTCCTGCACACACACGTAGGGATGTATCTGGAAATTTAGTTCTAGGAAATTACAACCACCTACTCATTGCCAACTGACCGACAATGCTAAAGGAAACAGCCTTTTAAACAGCCTTTTGAAAAGGCTAGGAGAAAACCTTGCACTGAAAGAGTTTAAAAGTTCAGGCAGTTTTAAACACCAAAAACTTGGTTCTGTTACAATGTAGGGTCAGGCTGTCTGGATACGATGTTTGCTTTCTCTTCTGGTAGCAGCATTTAAAGCAACTGTGCTCTGCACGCATCCCATGATGTGCCCAGTGGTTCCCAGCTGCAGTGGCTTAAAATGCCTGTTCACAGGCTCAAGGAAGGCACCCTGCCAGCCTCATCAGAGTCCCTGCTGATGCTGGGAAAAGCACTATCCCCAAAGAGCATCAGAAGAGAAATGGCCGCCACTGTTAGAGCTATTGTTATCTTCTGATAACATCTGTGTTGTTGGCAGGGCCAAGGAGGGGAGTATGTAGGAAGCTGATTCAAGAACAGAGAGAAAGAGAAAATAACAATTTCCACAGCACTGAAACAATTAGATGAAAACATCCTGAAAACTAGTGGCTCTTCCGACTCCTCTGTGTGTGTGTGTGTGTGTATGTAGCAGTGAAGTGAAGTGCCGGAAGACCACTCCTCCTGGGAGACGCTTCCAGCCCCTAGGGCTACACTGTCACCTATTCAAAGGGCATTTCCCCTTTGAGAGAGGGAGGCCCACAACTTTTCTCTCATCTAAAACGTGGATCCTGAATTAGAGGGGCAGTTTGAAAGCCAATGCTTTAGAAAATTAATGAATGAGACATTATATGTAGATGTTTAAAAAAGTTCCCTGCCGTTTGTTTGTTTTGATAATTTTCACTGAGGAATGTAAGCATTTTTTGGTTGAATAAATATAGTTAGGTACAATTTCTGAAACATAAGATAATTTAAAAATATAATAGCTTAGTAATGGAATCAATATCACTGTTACTTTTTACTTAGAATACACCATCTATTTGAACACTAATATGTACAATTTTTTTCAGATTTTAACAAAGTATGTATTTGAATTCTTTGGCATTTAAAGGAATGTGTTTTCCTGTGGCAAGAACCCATTGTCAGAATTATTAGCCAATACTAAAAACAATGAAACATGCCACTTCTTGCCAAGGTGATATACAAAGTTGCTTCCTGCCTCCCACAGCCCTGCAAAAAAGAAACTGACGGACAATACCTTTGCTCAGGCTCCTATACTCTCTCTTCCTCTCCCCTCTCCCCCCTACATCTCATAAAGGCTCTTTATTGACTGTGCAGTGTTATACACATAGGAAATGTATCCTTGTGTACCCAGGGTATTTTTTTCCGTTTGTTTTCTCTTCCAGCATTTGATTACTGGCTGGTGAACTGTTTGGGCCCACAGAGATCTCTACACCACCAGCTCATGTATTTGAAAGGCATCTGTTTATTTTGAAAATGCAAATGTGGCCTACCTCAAAGACTGACAAGCAAGAAATGACCCACTGAGTAGGGGGAGAGGTTTCCAGTCTGGAGCCCTGTCCCTCCCTGGATCACACCAAGACCACTGGCTGTCAGAACCACTTAAACCTGCTCCTGGAATCTGAGTGAAGGGCCCACGATTAAAAATGAGCAGGCCTATCTCTCAATAATTAGCCAGGCAGATCATTTCTCACTCAGTTTAAAGTAATGATGAGGACATTTACCAAGGACTCTGAGCCTTTGAAATGGTGGCTCCTAGATTGAGGGCTGCCTGGAGGAGGGCCTGATAACAAGGACACAGAGTTCCTAATGGTGGCCGCCCAGTCCTCACGAGGAGAAAGCCTGGGAAGGTTAATTCCCTGACTTTGATCTCTGTCAAGGCATACCAGCAAGAATTAATTTACATTTCAGATGAAAAAGGTTGACAGCATGAAAAGGCATCTTGTTTCTGGTATGTGAATGTGCCGTAATAGATCGGGAATTCTGAAAGGAAGTTCTGAGGAAGCTAAAGGGATAAGCCGCACGGCTGCTTTTATTGGGAAGGAGATGAAAGGAAAACAAATTTCAATATGCGCTGCTCTGTAGCAACATGTAGGCCAAATGCTTCCTAAATTTCAAGGGCTGCTCTTTTAAAAATATATAACGTATCTTAGCCATCTTAGCAACACCACTTAAGAAAATACTATGGGCCAGAACTAGAAATACAAATGCATTCCACAGAATCTAAATTTCCAATGAAATGATTTGAAAAAATAATAAATTAGAGAATAACCTTAGAAAACAACCGGAAATGGTTGTGCTATGATAACATCCCTAAGCCACTTCCTGCAGGCTCCCAAAGCGGGGAGCTGCTGTATCTGGGTCTCGTTCTACTCGGAAATGTCCTAGTGGGACGAAGAGAGGCTTGTAATGAGATTATGTTTGGGGAAGAGCACAACCCCAAACAGAAAAGTCAGGATGAGTTGCTTTGCTTCTTAGATAAATGCAATTATGCCTTCAAATGTAAAGATAGGGAAATATTCCCAAGTAAAAGTAAACTGCCCATAAAATTGCAAACATTGCTACCCTATCATGCACCTTTACCACCAACACAAAACCAGCATACCAATTCCTGTCCATGGTGTTGGCCGAAGGGCAGATGCTGTCTGCCTTTGCTTTGGCTGCCACACCACTTCTTAGAGGGTAGAGGTGGTGTTGGTGCCACCTTCATGCCCATCTAAGCCCCTGCAGACTCAGTTAATGGAAGTTCTCAACATCACTTGATAGGCAAGAACACTTTGGCTGCAAGGCTAAGAAAGGGGAGGTGCTCGCAAGGCTAAAAAAAAGGAGGCGCCCTTAAAGAAATGTGTTCTCTAAAGTTCCGCTAGGTGCTTGCAAGGCTAAAAAAAAAAAAAAAAAAAAAAGATAGAGATGTCCTTAAAGAAGTATGTTTTTTATAGTTCCGCTGAGCAACATTATCCTTCCATGGTAGCTACCCCATAGGTGCTCCACTGAAAAGATACAATTATCACTATCCTGATAGTATGATGATGAAGCAGACCCATTTCTGTTTTACAGCAGCGTTCACTTGGCATGAACAGAGTGCAAAACAGGGAGCACTCTAAAGATGATTTTCACTAGGGAAAATTGCATTTATGATTCCTAATACTGAACTCAGTGGATCAACAATAAATACGCTCAAGAAAGTTTAAATTTTAAAACGCATGTTGGGCTTTGTACCAAACTGCAAGATCAGAAATCAGTTCGGTACCTTCGTTTAATGAGAGACTGTGTGTGTGTGTGTGTGTGTGTGTGTGTGTGTGTGTGTGTGTATGTGTGTGTGTGTGTATGTGTATGTGTGTGTGTGTTGGGAAGCAGGCAAGTAGGGAACAAATGATGTGCTTTGAGTTCTCTCTTAAGCTGTAACAAGAATTGCATCCCTCTTCCTGAGGCTTTGAAGTTGTAGAGCTTAGAATTCCTAGGGGATGGTGTTAAAAGTTAACATTTGCATTTTAATAGCACCCTTTCCACCCAACTATTTTAGTTTTGAATGAAGACATCAGGCTTCTACAGTGGTCTAAGAGTTCTGAGAAGTTTACTTGGAGCCAGGTTCTGGGCAGGGACCGCTTTGAAAAGGTTGCAGCTGTTTTATTTAAGAGTTTACTTCAAGCTCAGCTGTATGTGAAATCCTATCTCTCTCTCTGTTGCTGAGTCTACCAGCCTAGCTATTTCTCTCATTCTGTCTCCAATTTCTTGTGGCTCCTGGAGCTCAGAGGCCTGTTTCCTCCAAAGCCTCGATTAGGAATATGCAGTTTCAAATGAGGGAGGGAGCCCAGGCTGGCAACCACAGTGGACACTGCCATTTGCAGAAGAGCAGAGTGACTGAAGAGCCAGAGAGGGGATGGATGAGTCAGAAACCAGAGCTCACACTTCTCAGGCTACCAAGGGCACGCTGAGCCATAGAAGCCGCCATGTGCTCATGCCATGGGGCCCAGAGGACCATGATAGCTGCACATAGGCCAGGATTTGGGAAACTCAGTGTGCTGGGAAACTCCCTGAGTGATTCCTCCTCGGTGATGCTGAGAGACAGGTCTTGCATATAAGTAGAGAATTCCAAAATGGGAAGGCACCTTCTGGACCTTTTTAACCAGCGCTCTCATTTAACAGATGAGGGACATGTGACTCCAAGAGGGAAAGGGTTTTGTTCAGGTGGCAGCATGCGATGCTGCCTCTATCCAAACGGCCTGTGTTCAAATGCTGGCTCTGCAACTGATGAGCTGTGTGAGGGTGGACAAGTCCCTTCACTTCTCAGTGCCTCAATTTCCTCCTCCATAATATCAGGAATACAAGAGAACCCAGTCAGAGCATCCCTAGCCAAGTATGGCAAACAGCAAATGCTCATGCTCACTGTTAGCATCAAAGTTATCACACAAGGAGGGTCAGAACAAACACTAGGACTCCTGTCTCCCAGAACTCCTGACTCATTCCAGTGCTCCTGAATTATTAACCGTTCAGCTTTTCTACACTTGTAGGAAGTTAGTCAGAGAATATATTCAAGTGGACACTGTGAAAATGATGTTTTAATTACCTGCTTGATTATGAGCAGCAGACTCACTCCTTCTGTTGCTTATTTTCTTAAATTTCCTCCGAGCATCATATCCTCTCCAGGCTAAAAATATAAAACCATGTGCTAGGAATGACATTAATTTAAGAATGTGCCAGAGAATTGATATAAGCTGTTTTCCCCTCCAATCTATTGCCCGTCTCATCCTCCCTCCTGCTTTCTCACTGAACAAAATAAGCAGAGGTACATGAGCTATGGCAAGAAGAGAGGCCTCTCTGTTCTCACAGCTTGGCTTTGAAGATGCTTCTGAGGGGTTGCTTTTGTTCAGGCAGTGATTTCCAGAACACTCTGGGTTCCACTGATGAATCACGTGGGACCCCTACCCCAGGTGAGATGGTTTCCTGTCATTCTAATCCCTGGAGAAAGCCCTGTCTTCAAGACTTGGGGATATGATACAGGGGGAGGGATTTAGGAGGGATGGTAGAAAGGAACTGGAATAGCCTGACCCTTTCAAAATCTGTTATATTGGGAGAAAAATATAAACATGAAAGTTGAAGAAGAGAAAGAGGGGAGTAGAGGGAAATAATAAGTAGCACAACATTGTCATTTGCTGTGAGTGAATTCTGTGCCGAGAGGTATGCTGAGGGAGAGGAAGATGTGCAGTGGGAAGGGAAAAGGCAGGGAAGAAAGGTGAAGAAAAAGAGAGAAAAGAGGAAGGGACTCTCTGGGGCAAAGGTGGTAAGTCTTTTAGATACAAAACTGGGGCATTAAGCCACCCAGAGGAGCATAACGTCTCTTTTTGTTCCTTCCATCTCTGAGTATCACAACTCTCCAAGTTGCTGGGTGAGCTCATGAAGTCCAAAATCGACTGAGGCACATTAGGATTCTGGGTTATGAGATCATAAGGGAAATCATCCAGTTTGTTCAAGATCTGGTGCTTTCATAATCATTTGTCTATTGCACAGGAACTTAAATGTTGTGTGTAACACTAATGACACATATATGTAAACAAAGAGTTACTGACTAGGCAGGGCACATGAAGAGATTAGCAACCTGTCCCCTTGGTTTATAAGTTCCATCTGGACTAGAAAAGCCTTCTGGAAATGGCATTAGTAACTCTGGTACTGAACACCTGACCACAGACCTGAAGTGTATATTATCTCAGTCTTTCTGGGAGATGCGGCACATGTCTGTGTGACTGGGGCTTTACATCATTGGTCCATTGATACTGCCACTATCTATCCTGCCACTTCTGTTGTAAAGACATGTTTGCTTACCTGCAAGTCAGGGACCATGACAGTTGTTGGGGCTCAGATAATAATTCCCCAAAATATGCTGCTTTGAACTCCAAACTTAGAGCACCTGGGTAGCAGCAAATGCAGGGAAGGGCTTCCTCTGAACTCTCCCTATCTACTGAAGGCTAGCTCCTCCAGAAGATTTTCAACTGTGTGAATCCCTTCCCCAGATCGCTCGTCAACCAGGGGAAATTGATGCATACCCCAGGAAGGAAAACTGGAGTAAATATCACCCAGAGGTCAGGTGAAGTTTGTTCCAGGCTATTGCCTGTTCTTTAGGCCCATTCATTTCCCCCGAAAATCTTTTAATCTTTCCTTAAAATTATCTACATCCTCCACTTCCCTCTCCCCTGTACAGAGGGTATTTAAGCTTCAACCATCTGGCCTTTGAGTTTCATACTTTTTATGACTTGCATGTTAATAAATTTGTATGTCTTTTCTCCTGTTAATCTGTCTTCATCAGTTTGTTTTATAGACTCAAATTATCAAACCTTCAGGACACAAAGTTTCTTTCACCCCTACACAGTCTTGCTCATGGCTGTGATTTCAGCACCTAGCACAGAACCTGTGCGGTAGGCACTTGATACACTTTTTTTTTTTTTGAGACGGAGTCTTGCTCTGTCGCCCAGGCTGGAGCACAGTAGCACAATCTTGACTCACTGCAAGCTCCACCTCCCGGGTTCATGCAATTCTCCTGCCTCAGCCTCCCGAGTAGCTGGGACTAAAGGCGCCTGCCACCACGCCCGGCTAATTTTTTGTATTTTTAGTAGAGATGGGGTTTCACCATGTTAGCCAGGATGGTCTCGATCTCCTGACCTCATGATCTGCCCGCCTTGGCCTCCCAAAAGTGCAGCGATTATAGGTGTGAGCCACCGCGCCCAGCCTGCACTTGATACACATTTGTGGAAAGAAAGAAGGAAGGAAGGAAGGAAGGAAGAAAGGAAGGAAGGAAGGAAGGAAGGAAGGAAGGAAGGAAGGAAGGAAGGAAGGAAAGAAGGAAGGAAGGAAGGGAGAGAGGGAGGGAGGGAGGGAGGGAGGGAGGGAAGGAGGGAGGGAGGGAGGGAAGGAGGGAGGGAGGGAACCCACTTAGAAAAGAAACAGTTGAGTATTCCCCAGTACTTAATGGCATGCCAATACCCAGAGCCAGAGCAGTATTAATGAGAACTGGACCATTTACCTGACTGGATGGCAATGGCTCCCTTCTCTCTCTTCTCTCTGACTCTTTTGTATCTCCTGGCTCCAAGCCACCCCTTGGTATATGCCTGTAGCACAACCACTCTGCCTATGACTTCTCGAAGTAGCAAATTTAATTGCTCAACATGGTAATATTTGAGAAAAACCTGAAATGAGACATTATTTTTAACATTATATATGGGTTCCTCAACAGAAATTCACTCTACTACAGCATATTCTAAATGAAAATATTAAAACAATGATATAAATAAAGTTTATAGCGATGTGACTTATGCTCACGTTACTGACTTCATGGGGGTAAATACAATTCTCCTTCTAAGATTGAGCCAATCCTTGATAATTGATGTAAACAGATGATGAGGTCAACAGGGTTTTAGCGATTCCAAACGCTCTCCAGGCCTGTCTCATGTCAGTCAGGAGTTTCATTTTCTCAGTATGAGCCCTATCTACTCTCTTTCCCCATAGCCTCTGATAAAGGTGCTGACCAAGAGGAATGACCCAGCCAACAGTGGAAGTTCAGACGGTGAGGTACCTGGATGATCCACAGTGATCTAATTTCTGCTGAGTAGGAGCAGTGTTGCCATCGACAATAAGGCTGAGGCTGTTTTTTTTAAGGCAATCAGGATGGACCATAAAAACCTGGGATCCTATGGGGACATGATGTTCTCCCAAATGAAAAGCTACAGATGCTGAGACTAATAATCAGGCTATGTAGCAAATAACATGAGTCCAGTGAAAAAATGGACAAAACACTACTAGAAACTCATCACTGCCATTGATATGATTTGTGTATTTACGTGTGGTATTGGAATAAGCAGCACTGAGAAAAGAAACATTTTTAAATGAGCTCAAAGATTTCATTCTAGAAATGCTAAATGGCTCTCAAATTACATACAGAACAGGAGGCAAACCCTCCTCCTCTACTCCCTAAGGTCCCCAACCTCTTGACATAAGACCAGCAAAGATCATTGTTAGGCTGGGGTCTTGTTTGCTAAGCTACACAACTTACAGAGCCATTCATGCCAGTGACATCACTGACAAGAGACAAAGAAATCACACGGGACAATTTGAACAATAAAGAATAAACTACCTTTGTTTTTCCCAGCACCCAGTGATCTAATCTGGACTTTTCCAAGATAGCCACACAGCTCTCTTTGCTAGCAAGAGGTGTTTGATGTGCTCTGAATGCCAAGTAATAATACCTGCAAAATAAAAGAGTTTAGTGAAGCATTTTCAGTCATCATTTGAGTCAGCATAGTAGAATTACTCGGGACCATTGACACACCTTGTTTTTTAATAGTAAATATTTGTCGAGCACCAATAATAGCATAGTAGGTAGTAAAAGACACATAATTTATATTTATTAACTTGGCTCTTACCTACTTTCATGTTCTGCAATGTGTATTTATTTCCCTTTTGATGTTGCTTTGTAATTCATATTCAGTGCATACTTGGTGTCTAATGCATGCAAAATCAAAATATCTAATCCTTTTAGAAAACTGAAATGTAGACAACTCCTCTAGTGAAAGTAGTACTCCTATATATTAGTATCACTATCATAAAAAAGAAATTCCATTGTATATATTTTGACTCTGCTTTGCAAAGTCCCATCTAAAGCAATTTGTAGATAGCAGAAGTGATCACAGCCTAACACTACTGATGCTGCGGAGGGATTCATCTTACTCAACGTATAGAGGAGGTGTGTTTTCTTGATACAATCATGAAAACCACATTTGTTTTCTTAAATTACTTCATTTTACTGAACTTCCAAACTTTCAGATGAAAGAATTTCAAAGAAAAACATTGTAAGCATGGAAAAGTATCCTTTTTTTTTTTTTTTTTTTGAGGCAGAGTTTTGCTCTTGTTGCCCAGGCTGGAGTGCAATGGCACCATCACCATCCCGGCTCACTGCAACCTCTGCCTCCTGGGTTCAAGCGATTCTCCTGCCTCAGCCTCCCGAGTAGCTGGGACTACAGGCGTGCGCCACCACATCCAGCTAATTTTATATTTTTAGTAGAGATGGTGTTTCCGTTGGTCAGGCTTGTCTTGAACTGCTGACCTCAGGTGATCCACCCGCCTCGGCCTCCCAAAATGCTGGGATTACAGGTGGGAGCCACCTTGCCCAGCCAGGAAAAATATATTTTCCTCACCCATCCAAGTTCACAGCTGAGGCCCCTAGAACAAGAGACGGATTAACAAGAGAAATACATACAAATTCATTTAATGTCAGTTTTAAGTGACACAGGAGCCTTCATGAGGAAATGAAAACCTGAAGAAACAATTAGACTTGTGTATTTCTATGCCAGCTTTGATGAAGAAGTAGATAATTGTGGAGAAACAGACTTGAAAAAAGAGTTTATTACCCTAATGGTAATTAACTGACGGAATTTAGCAAGACCTGTTTGTTCAGATTCTTCTCTGTGTACCTGTGTCTTCAGAGATAAGAATGTTCCTTTTCTTTGGGTATAGGAAGAGTAGCTTTCACATGTGGGTCTTATGAACTGCTTCGGGGCCGAAGGGCAGGAGAAGGTGAGAGTGACCTTACTGCCTCTGCTATTTTCTCAAATGTTACAGTGCCATATTTTGGGGTAGTGTGTCCTTAAGTCCATCGTTACCAAAAGGGCCTTTTCCTCCCCTTTCCTTTCTTCTCCTTTATTCTCCCTGTTTTTTAAAAATATAACTTGTTGAGGCACCAGGCATAGTGGCTCATTCCTATAATCCCAGTACTTTGAGAGGCCAAAGTGGGAGGATCACTTAAGCCCAGGAGTTCGAGACCAGCCTGGGCAACATGGTCAAATCCTATCTCTGCAAAAAATTTAAAAAATTAGCCAGGCATGGTGACATGTGTCTGTAGTCCCACCTACTTTGGAGGCTGAGGCAGGAGGATGGCTTAAGCCTGGAATCTGGGGCTGCGTGAGCCATGATCATACCACTGCACGCTAGCCTGTGTGACACAAGAAGATCTTGTCTCAAAATTTAAAAACATACATATATATAAATATGTATTATATATTATACATATAATATATATTATATATAACTTTTAAAATATATTATCCTTTTAGAAAATCTCACCTTAGTTTTTCTTTAGAAAACTTGCAAGGAGTTTTTCCTCTGCTCTTTGCTGCCATCTATAATTAAGTTCAACCCCTTGATAACTTTGAAATAAATTTAATTTCTTTGTCAAAGGATTTTCCTGCCATTCCTCAAATGAGACTAATCTGCTATTTTGAAATTACTTTTAAATATAGAGCTGTTTTTACTTCTTAAAATAATCACCAAAATGTGAAAGATATCCCTCCCCCCTGCCAAATATATCTATATCTTCCTGTTTACGGAAGAATACGGCTACCTAATCAGTACTTGACTCATTCAACTTTATCTTCCGGCTACAAGATTATTTTTCAAGTTAGGATATAAAGCTGAATTTTCTGGAAACATTTGCATTCAGAAACCCTGGGGCTGTTTCCAAGGCTATGAAAATCTGTTTCCACCTTTGGGGAGGAAGGGCAGTGCTCTCTGAACCTGAACAGTGGCCAAGACCAGATGATGCTAGATCATTTGGCAGAACCCAGGAACCAGCTCATAGCAGATATCTTCCGGAGCTAAGTGGGAGGAGGGACAGCCAGGAGTCAAGCTTAGACCTTTCTCTGGACAGTTCATGGCATCAGCACAGATTCTTCAGCCCCAGGTTCTCCAGGACTGTAGTTTTCGTTATGATTTCTCTGACTTGGCTTTGGCTACAGCAAAAAGATTGTGTCGTGGAGCACACAGGGATGGTGGGAATGGCTGGCAACTCTATTGTGGTGAGAAAAGTGGGGGTAAAATCAGGATTTCCTATACTTTTAGGACCAGCCATTTACAACACGGGCTCCACTGGCTTTAAGTAGCCCAGGCTTGCTTATGGTGAATGCTCAATGTTACTGGTGATTAAGTATTTAAAGAATCTAATGAATGACCAGCACCTTGAAAGATATAAGAGGAGTGCAAGATATGTTCCAATTCACCAAAGATTTATACTTATTTTTCAGACATCTGTGGGGTTTTTTTTTTTTTTTAGCAACTGTTAGTTTCTAAATGGGCAGAATGTATCCTGAACATTAATATTAGAACTTAACTTTGGTTTTCAGTCCATCAACCAAAACATCTTAATTTATTATGATAATAATATTCATATCTAGCTTAGTTCAGAAAGAGATGGGTAACAGTACTGTATGTAAAGAGGTAGTTTTCAAAATATAGTGAAGAAACATATAAGTGACATATCTATAGTAATCAAGTAAGAAAAGCATAATGTATTTCCTTCATGGAATAATTTTGGATTCTACCAGGTACCACGGTGATAAATCACTTTGAGCTCCTGTGTACTTCAATGTAAAGGCTAAGCTGAAAGGGACCAAGCCAAGAGGTTCATCAGGAAGGCAGAGTTTTCTGGAGAGATTCATTTTACGCCTTTCCTGAAGCAGCATGATGAGTTAATCAAGCAAAAGATATGCAACAGCAAAATAATCAATGTAAAAGTCTTGAGAATCTGCACACTCGAGGGTATTGCAAAAACCAGACTTCCCTGAGCTGCCTCTTCTAAGTAGAATTGATTTTACATATTGGAGTCTGAGCACTGAGTTCAGAGTCAGAAGATCTCTGTCTCTAACTGTGAGTGAGTCACTCACCTCTCTGTACCTAACTTTCCACAGGTGGGAATAGGAACCAGATAAGTGGTTCTTAACTCTTATCTTGAGTAGGGAGAAGGACATGGGGCTCAACGCTCTATGAAAGTCTGGTAAAAGTTATACACATTCTATCTTGGAAAATGCTCTTAACACAACACATTGCATAAAATGTCAAGAAATCCACATAACTTATTCTTCTTTTTTCTACCTTTCTTTTTTTTTTTTCTTCTTTTTTTTCTTTTTGAGACACAGTTTTACTCTGTTGCCCAGGCTGGAGCACAGTAGTATGATCTGGGCTCACTGCAACCTCTGCCTCCCAGGTTCAAGCAATTCTCGTGCCTCAGCCTCCTGAGTAGCTGGGATTACAGGCATGCACCACCACACCTGGCTAACCTTTGCATTTTTAGTAGAGACGGGGTTTCGCCATGTTGGCCAGGCAGGTCTTGAACTCCTGACCTCAAGTGCTGGGATTACAGGTATGAGCCACCGCACCTGGCTCCACATAACTTCTGACAGCCCTCAAGGACCAAAGAGCACTTCCTGCTGCAGAACTTTATGGAAGACATAAATTTCCCAAGGCTTCATTTTATTAAAACATACAAGCTATCAAAATAGTATATATCCAGTTGAAAAATATCTCTATTCAAAAAATATCATTTCATTTTCTGTCTAAAATGTTTTGTTGCATGAAATGCAGGCTGTTCAAGGAAGAATTTTTAAATATAACAGGCAAAGCAGTTTGGGGAGTATTAGCAAAAGTAGCAGGCAACTAGAGATACCTTCTCCTGCATTTAAATTATGGAATCATAAACTGGAAGGATCTGGAAGATTCCAGGATATGTTTGTTTTATACCGCTGCATAACAAATTACTTCAGAATTTAATGCCTTAAAAACAGATATTTATCATCACACAGTTTCTGAGGGTCAGGAGTTCAGGAGCAGCTTATTCCTGGCCCAGGGTCTCTCATGAGATTACAGTCAAGATGTCAGCCATGGCTGCAGTCATCTGAAAGCCTGACTGGCACTGGAGGATCCATTTCCAAGGTGACTCACTCACATGGCTGTTGGTGGAAAGATTCCGTTCCTCACTGGCTGTTGGCAGGAGGCCTCAGCTCCTTGCCACATGGGCCTCTCCAGGGGACTGATTGAGTCGCTTCATTAAATAGGAGATAGCTTCCCTCAGAACAAAGGGTCTCAGGGTCGGGGTGGGGGGCAGAGAGGGAGAGAAAGAAAAGAATTTGCAATGTGTTTTATGACCTAGGCTTAGAAGTGACATACTCTCGTTTCTTCTATATTCTTCTATTCCTTGGAAGTGAGTCACTAAGTCCAGATCACATTCAATGGGAGAGGAATGAAGGGGGGAATATCAAATAATTTGTAGACATATTTTAAAGCCACCACAAAAGATCTCTCAAGCTCATCAAGTCTTCTGGCTAGTAATGATAACAAAAACCACTCTTAATGATATAAAATGACTTGGGGCTGGGCACGGTGGCTCACGCCTATAATCTCAGCACTTTGGGAGGCCGAGACGGGTGGATCACGAGGTCAGGAGATTGAGACCATCCTGGCTAACATGGTGAAACCCCATCTCTACTAAAAATACAAAAAATTAGCTGGGCGTGGTGGTGGGCACCTGTAGTCCCAGCTACACAGGAGGCTGAGGCAGGAGAATGGCGTAAACCCGGGAGGCGGAGCTTGCAGTGAGCTGAGATGGTGCCACTGTACTCCAGCCTGGGCCACAGAGCGAGACTCCGTCTCAAAAAAAAAAAAAAATGACTTATCCAAGATGACAGATTAAATGACAGAGGCTAAAATTATTATCCAAGGTTACTGATGTCCAGGTCATTAATATTTTTAAACAACTGATAAGACTCCAGCTAATGAAGTTTAATTTTTGATGCAAGGGGAAAAAAAAAAACAAGAAAGAATCAAGTTAAATGCTGCTTCTTGCCAGAAAAGAAAAGACTGATAAATTTGCCTACAGAAAAATAAAATTTTTCTACTTGAAAAAAATTGGAGATTTGGGAGGAATTGATCTCTTTTAGCTCTTTAGCTTTTGTTTGTTTAGATATAATGGGTTTTCCATGTTACACTTTATTACGCTCTTTATAGAGAGGCCCCAACAAAATGCTGTTGTTCGGAATGTAGACACATCCCTCATCAAATCAATGGTGGTTAATTTCTTGGCCTATTTAACTGATTTAACTTGAAGAGTATTACCTTTGAGGGTAGAAGGGAGCTTTCATTTCCCCACATTCTCCTTTCTTATGTTCTTTAGTGCAAATGAAGACAAATCTTTGGTAAGACAGAGTAGAGAAAGAGACTTTGTTAAATGCACCACAGTTGTCCCATGAGACCTGGTCCATGTCAGCAAAAACAAGGTTTGTGGTCTTTGCTCTGGCTCCACTCAGAAGAATGTGAAGGACATAAGTCTGAGAAATTGTAACAACCAAACATTGCTTCTCCAGGACAGAGCCAGAAACAAAGTCGATCAGGTCTCCAAGAACTTCCAGGCTTTCCGCCAGAGGAAGCAGGACCTTAAAGAGAAGACAGGTAGGAGAGACTGAGGGCACTATGGAGAAGGAGTAAAGAGGGAAGGTGGCCCTGGACTCCATTCAACATGAGCTCTGCATTTACTGAAAGACAACTTAATTATGGAGGAAAAGAAGTGTTTAGAAATTTTGGAATCTTTGTGTATTCCTGATCAGTTGTCGGATTATTTCTCAGGTTATTTTCTTTCCGGTAAAGAACTAGTACCTGACCTCTTTCAACACAACATGGGCAAAACTGAACTGAACTTATCAGACTTCAGACTCTACTACCACATGTTGAGAGCTACCACCTAGGCAGCTAGAATTTATAGGACAGAAAACTAGGAGAGAGCTAAAGAGAAAGAGATCTGTGGAGGATATCCTCAAGCATTCAGCAGAGTACTAACTGGGACATGCATACGAGGAAACTATCCAAGGCTGGAAAGAACCATCTGAGAGGATTAGAGGGAACAGTGCCTGGTGCTTACAAAGGGCTGGCAATACCAGCTGCTTATGCCAGCCTGACCAGTTGACCTCATAATTCATAGGACAATAGAGTACTCAGAAGGATCTTACTTCATAGTGAGGAAATATAAGTCATTAACACAGCTCTGGTTCTACCTAACAAATCTTTTTTTTTTTTTTTTTTTTTTTTTTGGAGATGGAGTCTCATCTCTGTCTGCCAGGCTGAAGTGGTGCAATGGCGAGATCCAGCTCACTGCAGTCTCTGCCTACCAGGTTCAAGCGATTCTCCTGCCTCAGCTTTCTGAGTAACTGGGATTGCAGGCATGCACCACCACACCTCGCTACTTTTTGTATTTTTAGTAGAGACAGGGTTTTGCCACGTTGACCAGGCTGGTCTTGAACTCCTGACCTGAAGTGATCCGCCACCCCGGCCTTCCAAAGTGCTGACATGTGTACATGACACATTTACCATGATACGCCATATTCTGGTTCATAAAACATGATTTAATAAATTAAAAAATACATGGCCGGGTACGGTGGCTCGCACCTGTAATTCCAGCACTTGGGGAGGCCGAGGTGGGTGGATCACGAGGTCAGGAGATCGAGACCATCCTGGCTAACACAGTGAAACTCTGTGTCTACTAAAAATACAGAAAAAATTAGCCGGGTGTGGTGGCAGGCACCTGTAGTCCCAGCTACTCAGGAGGCTGAGGCAGGAGAATGGAGTGAACCCGGGAGGTGGAGCTTGCAGTGAGCCCAGATTGCCATTGCACTCCAGCCTGGGCGACCAGAGTGAGACTCTGTCTCAAAAAAAAAAAAAAAAAAAAAAAAAAAAAAAAAAACCTATTTATGCCCATTCACAGAGATTCAGATTTAAATTGGTCTGGAATAGAGCTCAAGTATTATCTCAAAAAAATTAATTAATTAATTAAAAAATACTCAAGTCACACAAGTATGTTCTCTAGCCACAGTGGAATTAAATTAGAAATCAACAACAGAAAGATATCTGGAAAATTCCCAAATATTTATGAAGGGACTTCTAAATTACCCAGAGGCCAGAGAAAAAATCAAAAAGGAAATTGGAAAGTACTTTAAATTAAATAAAAATGAAAATACAATGTGTCAAGGTATCTAGAAATGTGCAGTGTTAAAAACTTAACCAGAAAAGAAGAATGGTCTCAAATACATGACCTCACCTCCACCATAAGAAATTAGAAAAAGAAGAGCAAATTAAACCCAAAGTAAGCAGAATAAAGGAAATAATAAAGATCAAAGTAGAAGTCAATGAAATAGAAAATAGGAAAGCAATTGATGAAACCAAAGGCTGGTTTTCTGAGAAAGTTAATAAAACTGGTAAACCTCTAGCCATACAGATCAGAAAAAAAGAAAGGAAAAGAAGAAACAAATTACCAATACCAGGTATGAGATTGGTGATATTCTAGTTTCTACACATATTAAAAGAATAGTCAGGGAAATATTATGAATGACTTCATGCCATACCATAAGCTAAAGAGAAAAAGCATATGATCCTAATAAATGAAAAAAAGCATTTGACAACATCCAACATCTAATTCTTAAGAAAAATTTAAAAAAATTGGCGGGGTGCGGTGGCTCAAGCCTGTAATCCCAGCACTTTGGGAGGCTGAGATGGGTGGATCATGAGGTCAGGAGATTGAGACTATCCTGGCTAACACGATGAAACCCCGTCTGTACTAAAAGTACAAAAAATTAGCTGGGCGTGGTGGTGGGCGCCTATAGTCCCAGCTACTCGGGAGGCTGAGGCAGGAGAATGGCATGAACCCAGGAGGTAGAGCTTGCAGTGAGTAGAGATCACGCCACTGCACTCCAGCCTGGGCAATAGTGCAAGACTCCATCTCAAAAAAAAAAAAACAAAAAACAAAAAAGAAAAGAAACTGAAAATGAAAAAATATATTCATAATAGCATTTTAATGTAAAATAAATAGGGATAAATCTGACAATGTGCAAGACCTATACACTGAAAACTACAAAACATTGGCTAAAAAAATCTAAAGAAGACCTAAATAAATGGAGAGAGATATCATGTTTATAGGTCAGAAGAATTCATATTGTTATTACTTAAGTAAAGCAGATTACCCTCTATAATGTGGGTGGCCATCATAAAATTAGCTGAAGGCCTTAAGGGAAAAGACTGAAGTCCCGTGACAAGGAAGAAATGGATTCTGTCTCTAGACTTTACTGAGTCTACATCACACACACACACACACACACACACACACACACACACACACACCCTACTGGTTTTGTTTCTCTGGAGAACCCTGATTGCTCTCATGTAGGTAAACTGAGGACACAGAGCCAACCTTGGTGATAAACTTACAATATTGCAAAAGGTAGAGGTAAGTTCTGTGCAAAACCATAAATGGTAGAAGGTTGTTTTTAGTGACTTCCTTCCCTATCATTTCTGTTCTCTTTGTTCACTGACTGCCCAAGTTCCCCACAGATTTGGGGGCTTCTACACCGCACACTGGGGATCTAGGACACCTCAATCTCATTGTTCCTCCTCACACTCACAAACGGATCTTCCCTGCCCTGTGTCAAAACTCTCTATGTCTGGGCATTCCCACAGGGCTGTCTGTGCAAGGGACTGGCTGGCTCCTTTAGTAAACATTTAGATCCTGAGGGGGAACTTAAAATCATTGATAAAAACTCTTTCTTTCTACAGAGGAGAAAGCCAGAGAGAAGGCAATTGGCCCAAGATGAGAAATTTAATAAGTGGAAGATCTGAGGCTTACCCAGGTCTTTTAATTCAGGCTTCTCTACACTTATCAAACCTTCCTAGCTCTTCCTGTGTGCACCTGGTATCTTTGACTCTCTAGCAGGGACTTTTGATGCTCCAGCACCTTTAATATCAGGCTTTTGACTTAAAGTGTTGATTTCTTCTATCTGAGTACCAGCTGTCTGGTTGTCCTTAACATACATGTGAGGGATCCAAAGAATAGTCTTTTTTTTTTTTTTTTTTTTTTTTTTGAGACGGAGTCTCGCTCTGTCGCCCAGGCTGGAGTGCAGTGGCCGGATCTCAGCTCACTGCAAGCTCCGCCTCCCGGGTTTACACCATTCTCCTGCCTCAGCCTCCCAAGTAGCTGGGACTACAGGCGCCCGCCACCTTGCCCGGCTAGTTTTTTGTATTTTTTTTAGTAGAGACAGGGTTTCACTGTGTTAGCCAGGATGGTCTCGATTTCCTGACCTCGTGATCCGCCCGTCTCGGCCTCCCAAAGTGCTGGGATTACAGGCTTGAGCCACCGCGCCCGGCCCAAAGAATATTCTATTGGATTAGTATATCAGTAAGGTGCTTCTGTTTCAGTAGAAAGCTATATACATTGTCTTTAAAATGCCTTTCTGGGTTATCAGATTATTGGAGTCCTGTTCATCCCCTTTGAGCCATTTTGCAACTCTTTCTAAATTCCAACTAATAAATAGATATGTAAATTCTGTCCAGCCTGATAATGATTCTAACTGACTTCCTCCCCACTGCAGAAAACCAGTTTTATCTCCATTTGCAATTCATCCCAACATTCTTTTATTTCATATAAGCTATGCTATTTTGACTCTTCCTTTGAACTGATTATAACATCTGCCTAGTTCCCTCATAACATGTGAATAAAATAAATTCTTTTTAACACATTCATCTTTATTTCTGTATGCCAGTCATGATTTTATCTTCTTCTGAACATTTTTTTTAAATAAGGGAAAGAAAGAAGTGCAGAAATCTAGGCTATAGATCCCGGTTTGACACAAAGGTACACACACAAATGGGCAAGTTTTGAGGTAGGAAGTCTTCACACCTGGGTAGACCTAATGCTACCAAGCAATCCTAAAAGGCATACCTAGTAGGCGCAAAACAAAAAAACAAAAAAGAAACAAAAAAAAAAAACCACACTGCCACTTTTCTACTTACAATCTTTGAAGTGGAAAATACTCGTGGAATATGTTCATGTTGGACTTTACCAAGAAAGTCAAACTATTTCCCAAAGAGATTACACCAATTTATATCCTCACCACTAGAATATGAGAGTCCCATTTCTCTCTAACTGTGACAATCTTGGAATTAACAGACTTATTGGCTACTGCCAAAATAGGTATAACATGGTGTTGAATTGTGGTTTTAATTTGTATTTCCTTGATTTAAAAGGCTGGGCTTTTCCTTTTGTTTTCAATGATGTTCTCTCACAATGAACAATGAATTTTATTTCTCTATTTTTTCCTCATGGTTACTCTTACTCCTGGAAGGGAGAGGAGAAAGAAGAATCACCATTTTAGATAAAAATTTTATATTAGTGTGGGAGATTGCTTACATTTTTTATTTGCACCTCTCATTTTGGTCATTCTGCTCCTGCATTTTTGCACTAGGGAAGGATTTGTATGTTTTAAAGATGGCTTTGAAATCCTAACCTATAATGAATGAGCTCTGCTTTGATTCATCCCTCCAATTGAGTTTTGCACTCAAAGGCATATGAAACATCTGCACCCAGCTTGGAGATTTGTACAACCCTAAGTCAATGTGAAAATGTATCTCAAGGCTAATTATACAGACTGAAACTTTTTTTATTTCTCAAGACTTTAAACGAAGTCCTTCTTTTAGAATGGGTCATTCACTCTGTATAGTTTTAGGGCTTTGGTATAACCATGCTGTCACCATTCACCATTTTGTAAATCAAATTGGTTTTTCCTCTCTATTAAATAAAACTTTACGTAGGATCTACTGATGTATCAGGCATGGACAGAAGTGCTGAATGATATGAGTAGGCAATGCACACAATTTCCCTGCCCTCATGAAGCTTTATATTCTAGTAGGGAAGACAAACATAAACAAAAATATGAAGGACATCATTTTGGATAAGGATAAGAATAAAAAATCAGTGTGGGAGGGTAGGTGAGTATTCTTTGGGGGTATATTTTGGCAGGCAGCCTTAAGCAAATAGGATAGTGATGAAACTCAAGCCATGTCATATGAGAAACTGATGAAGAGGCTGGGAACATGGAGCTTAAAAACAAAAAGACTTAGCAGGGTCTCTTAAACAGTCATATGCAGACCACCTGCATCAGAATCACCTGGAGATTTAATGAAAGATATGGATTCCTGGGCCACACTCCAGACATAGAATCAGAATCTCTGGGGCTGGGCCTTGGGAGTCTATATTTTAATAAACTCCTACAGCGATATTGAGTACTAAAGTTTGAGAACCACTGACTTAAGGGAACATGATAATTGACTGCCATCAAGTGGAGAAGGGAGATGATTTGTTCAGTAAAGCCCAGAGGGTAGAACTGGGGTAGATGCTTAGAAGCTTCTGAAGGATGGTTTCTTATGGTCAGGGTTATGAAGGACATGATGGTGATCAGATATCTCGACACATGGAATGGGCTACTTCAGGAACTAGGGAGTGAATTCGTAAACCCTGAATCTGTTCAATGGGACACTAGTTGATGAGGTCAAGAATGCTACTGACGAAAGCCTAGCCAGGTAGTTGGACTGGGCGACCCTTCAAGATTCCTTCTAACAAAGATTCTAGGTTGACTTCTCTCTTGGTTAAAAAGAATGGATTTTGTGATTTTTAAAATAGGTGTTTATCATTGATCCAATACTGTCACTGTGACAAATCTTCAGTTATTGTCTTATGTTTGGATAATAAGTTGGAAGCCTCCTAAAATATCCCTAGATAATCTATTAAGGACTTTAAAACCTCAACTATGATCTCTTTCACAGGATAGTTTCCCCAGCATACACCTAGAACAGTGGCTGTCAGTGTAGTGTTCTCATCAGCAGCTGCAGCATGACCTGGAAACTTGTTAAAAATGCATTCTCTCTTCTCTCACTCTCCCTCTCTCTCTCTCTCACTGAATCAGAAACTCTGGGGGTGAGACCCACCAATCTGCATTTTAGCTTGCCCTCTAGGAGTTTCTGCTGTGTGAGAAGGCTGGAGAACCACTGACTTAGAGAAATAGAATCCCAGGGAAATTAAGTGACTTGTCTCCAGTGACAGAGTTTATTTATATAAAGAAACTGGCTTCCAAGTCTCTCCATCATCTTTTCTCTTCGTTAGGCTTAAATGACTTACAGAGTCTCTGGAGCACATCATTTTCTCTTGGAAAAGGTCAACTGTTCAGAATCTACCCTAAATAAATCCTCACACATGTTTAATATTTAGGATTGTTTATTGAGCACTGCTAGCAAACAATTGGAAACAATTTTGGTATCCACCAGTAGAGAAACAGCTAAATAAATATCATGAATTTCAATGAGGGGGTTGAAAGGAATTTGTTAGAGCTATGGAACAACATGGTTTTTATCTCTCACACGTATTAAGTAGAAAAGCAAGTTGCCAAATGGTATTCAAAGTGTGGTTCACAAGCGAAAAGTGCAAATTCCTCTTCCTCTAAATCTCTGTGTGTTTGTGTGTGTTTGTGTGTGTGTGTGTGTGTGTGTGTCCTGAAAGGACAAAACTACTAAAGCAGGCCGGGCGCGGTGGCTCAAGCCTGTAATCCCAGCACTTTGGGAGGTCGAGACAGGCCGATCACAAGGTCAGGAGATCGAGACCATCCTGGGTAACCCAGTGAAACCCCGTCTCTACTAAAAATTACAAAAAGCTAGCTGGGTAAGGTGGCGGGCGCCTGTAGTCCCAGCTACTCGGGAGGCTGAGGCAGGAGAATGGCGTAAACTTGGCAGGCGGAACTTGCAGTGAGCTGAGATCCAGCTACTGCACTCCAGCCTGGGAGACAGAGAGAGACTCCGTCTCAAAAAAAAAAAAAACAAAAAACTACTAAAGTTACTTTAGAGAGGGAACATCGTTGGGCAGATGCTGGGAAATGGAATTAGTGATATGGAAAATAAATTTTAGCTTTATATGTAATACTTAAAAATTTTAGAGGAAAGGGTGCTCATACATTATTTTTATAATTAAAAAGTGACTTCAAACACTGGGTAAAAATTGTTATGGTTTTATTGTAATGGGCCCAAATCCTGGTCAAGGAATTGTGAATATACAGATTTGATCAATATTACTTGCATCTAAGTAGAAATGCCCCCAGTCATATGGCAAAGAAATAAACGCTTTTCCCATTTTAAAATATTTCTAGAAGGACCCTCAATCTATATCAATGACCACCCAGACTGTCTGCTCAGAGACCCAAAATACTAGACAATTATCTGAACAATTCAATCCATATAAATAATTTTCTCTTATGTAGATAATAGAGGTAGCAGAACATTTTGGATTCGATAATTTGATAATTACCCCCAATTGCCCATTTCCCTTTGTGTGTATAAAAATTCAGATTTAGTTTAAATTCTATCTTATATTTACCATAATCCCTGTTACTTTAATTTTTTCCCTTCATGTTTGGCCTTGAGTAAAGAGAGAGAACAGCTGGCCACCATCTGCTGCCTTAAAAAAAGCCATATATTCATTACATCCTTAGACTCCTAAATTTGGGCCTTGGGTTAAGAAATTGCACTAATCTGTGCTATTAGATTGAAAAGGTCCTGAAATTGTAGATTCCTTCTTTCTAATGCAGTATTACTATAGATAGCACTTAGCATACAACAGGTGCTTAATAAATGTTTCTGATACTGCTGCTGCTGCCTCCTCATAAACTTTGAGAGGCCCCTAAAGGGGAAAAATCACAATGACACTGGGAATTGGAAATTGAGGCTGGATTTGCTCAAATTAATTTGTAATAAAAGCTTAAGTTTAAACTGATTATTTACAATTAGAAAAATTATTAATGTATTTTTTCTGATTGAACTCTACAGATTGATTTCACAGTGAATATTCAGATGTGTTCAACCATCTGTATGTATTTATTTTGAGGATGGTGGGGATTTCACACCCTGACTCCATCACCCACATACTCTCTGTGTAACTTTGAGCTAGTTTCCTCATTTGTAAAACCAGAATAAATACCATCTATCTGGGGGACTACTACCAGTGTTAAGTGAGATGATATATGTAAAACTCTAGCATGAAGCCCACCACAAGTAGGTTCTCAATAAATGTCCATCTCTGTCTTCTTCTAAGAAAAATCTATTTTTCTCTTCCCCTACCCAAACGTGTGAAGAAACATAGTTAGCAATCTTTTCTCTAAGTCATCCCTAAACCATCGTGCTAGGGGTAGGCAGATATTTACTATAAGCAGCTAGAGCATGCTATACCAGTAATGGTTAAGAGGACAACTGCTCAGCTGACGGACTGGGTAGTGTTCTCCTGGAGCACCACGTTGGGAGGGATTCCAAGGCCACATTGAGGCTGTGAAGAAAACATGCCTTGACTGAAGAGCCGGGTCTGCGGCTAGGGCTGAAGAGTGAAGTTGTCTTCATACCCATGTATTTGCCATCCCCATGCCAGGAGGTTTCCTCACACTCTCCTTCCTCCTTTTCTCCTCTTCCCCCTTTTCTCCATGTTGTTATTTTCTTCATTCCTTTTTCTTTTTGCTGCTTCATTGTTATTATCTAACATAAGTTAGCCCCACTGATATTTGTTTTAAAGATCTCCAAGCAAGGAGTTTTAATTCAGCCATTGATTTCCAGAGTAACCTGGCCAAGCAAATCCAAATGTTCAGATATTATTTAACGCCTCATAATGTCTTTCTTCTTGTTTTCCTTTATTATGTCTTCTTTCCTACAACTGAACTAATTCATGAGGTTGCTTATAACACAGAACATTTGGAAAATCAGGAAAGATAGCCTGGACTTATTATTCTGCCACCATTCAGTATTTTGGAGAACAGTGAGATCAATATTAATTCTTGCCTCCACTTTTTCAAATCACCACTACAAATTCCTGGCTAAATCTGCAGAGCTATCAACTACAGAAATGGTTTTTCTAATTGACTATGTGAAAAGCCGCTGCCAGCAGCGTGGGCTCCATGAAAAAGGCAGGGCTTAAAAGAATTACTTTTGGGATACTGTCCCAATTGCCTGAGGCAACTAAGAAAGGGTCCTCAGCCCACAATGCCAATTTGAACCCATCTTGCCCCATAAGAATGAGTAGAGGTGGTCACAGAAGTTCTCTTTAGCCGATAACATTCTGGAGAGACTGATATTGCCTATCCCTAGAGCTACCTTGGGGAAGTGATTTCACCTCTATTGCCTCAGACTCTGTAAATTTGATCTGAAAATAAAGATCTGTAAATGAGAAAGTTGGAACAAGCCATCTCTTAGAGTCTTTCAGTGATATTGTAAAAGACATTTTAAGAAAGTTTTTTGTTTACTGCACTAACCAAGTGTATTAGTCTGCTTTCACACTGCTGATAAAGACATACCGGAGACTGGGCAATTTACAAAAGAAAGAGGTTTAATTGAACTTACAGTTCCACATGGCTGGGGAGGCCTCACAATCATGGCAGAAGGCAAGGAGGAGCAAGTCACATCTTAAGTGGATGGCGGCAGGCAAAGAGAGAGCTTGGGCCGGGCACTGTGGCTCATGCCTATAACCCCAGCACTTTGGGAGGCCAAGGCAGGCAGATCACCGGAGGTCAGGAGTTCAAGATCAGCCTGGCCAACACGGTGAAACCCTGTCTCTACTAAAAATACAAAAATTAGTCAGGTGTGGTGGCGCACGCCTGTAATCCCAGCTACTCAGGAGGCTGAGGCAGGAGAATCACTTGAATTTGGAGGGAGAGGTTGCAGTGAGCAACTCCACTGCACTCCAGCCTGGGTGACAGAGTGAGACCCTGTCTCAAAAAAAAAAAAAAAAAAAAAAAAAAAAAAAGAACTTGTGCAGGAAAACTCCCCTTTTTAAATCATCAGATCTCCCAAGAGTTATTCACTATCAGGAGAACAGCAAGGGAAAGATCTGCCCCCATGATTCAATTACCTCCCACTGCATTCCTCCCACAACACATGGGAATTCAAGATGAGATCTGGGTGGGGACACAACCAAACCGTATCACCAAGGTTATAACACTGGTAATGTAAGGATTAAGAAGAGAAAAGAAGTCATTCAAGGTTTCACCTCCCTAATACTCTAATACATAAACTACCTAAAAGGCACCGACACGCCCAGTTGGAAAGCAGGTAGCAACTCACCGTCTCAACTAAACAAAGAAAAGCAGATGAAAATGATAGTACGCAAGGACAGCAATGTTAAAGGCCCTCCCAGAGAAGCCACCATGCCACTTCTGCCCCTAGAAGGTAGATGTGGAGACTTCACACAAGCATGAAATATATTTTACTCACAATGTTGAAGCTGTCATCCTCCCTAACTATGTCTTAACAGGTTCCTTACACCACGTAAATTAATTTCCCTGGAATATTTGTCTTTACTTTTTAAAATTTAAAAAAATTTTTTTGAAACAATCTCACTCTGTCACCCAGGCTGGAGTACAGTGGCACAATCACAGCTCACTGCAGCCTTTACCTCCGAGGCTCAAGCAATCCTCTCACTTCAGCCGCCAAGTAGCTAGGACCACAGGCATGTGCCACCACACTCTGCTCATTTTTGTATTTTAGGGTTTTGCCATGTAGCCAAGGCAGGTCTCAAACTACTGGGCTCAAGTGATCCACCCACCTCGGCCTCCTGGGGTTACAGGCGTGAGCCACTGCATCTAGCAATTTCCAGGTCTTGAGGATGCTGTTCACTTTGCTGTGGATGTACTAGCTTACCTGGATGACACATTAATATCTGTTTATATCAGACTCTCATCTATGTAGTTATAGGTGAAAAGAAAAGAAATCTAATGATGTCCTGGAGGATTTCTGTTTTCTTGTTCCTTATTCATTGTTGTCTACCCAGAGAAAAAAGCAGAAGCTTTTACTCATTGAAAATTGAAGTTTGACATTCAGCCTGTCTCGAGATGTCTGGGTTCTTCTGTGCTGTTGATTTCTCTAAATACTATCTTGTGAGTAGGCACTAACCTTAGGGCTTAATAAGGGAATATGGTGGACCATGTTCTCACAGGTGAACTTTTCACAACGTTAACTGATGATATTCAGTTCACTTTGCGAGAGTTAAAGAATGTGTTGTAGGCTTAAAACTGCAAACACACTGTTGTGGGAAAAACTCTCAAATGATGTTTTTCTTCTGCTGTCACACCAAAAAACACTCAACAACACTAAGACTTCCATGACCAAATGTGTGTGAGTTTTTCCCCACCACAAGCAAGCAGTTAATTCTGCAGCAGATACCAACTGGGCATCCTTCAAATCAATTTGGACATTGTCCACCTGGAGATAGTGTCAGATCCCACTGTTTGAGGGCTCAGTCCCCAAGACTAACCACTCCCCACCCCCCAATGCCAGTCACAAGTCTGGGCCTTCGAAACTTCTCACTGACCAGCTTCAAGTTGGGGTTCCCATGACACCCTCTTTGGGTTCAATTAATTTGCTGGAGCAACTCTTAGAACTTAGGGAAACACATTTACAAGTTTATTATAAAGGATATTGCAAAGGATACAGATAAAGAGATGAGTAGGACAAGTGATGGGGGAAAGGGCGCAGAGCTTCCACGCCTCGCTTGGGCATGCCACCCTCCAGGAACTTCCATGTGTTCAACCATGCAGAATCCAAACCTCTTGGGTTATCACGGAAGCTTCATGACTTCAGCATTCTTTCCCCTACGATACATGATGGGACCCTCTCTGGGGAGGGTCTTAGGACCCACAATCAGAAAGGGGAAGATGAAAGTCTTGCCTTGGGGCATGTGAAAGGAGGGCAGAAGGATTCTGTTTCCCGAGGCCTGACACATCCAACATTGTAAACAAAAGACTGTAATAAGGGTTATGGGAGTTACAAGCCAGGAACCATGCTGAAAACCTCTCTCTGCCTATAAATAAATATATATATGTGTGTGGTGTTATTAGATATATATGCGTATATATGTATATAATATATACATATATAACATATAATATATAACATATATATTATATACATATACGTGTATATATGTATATTATATACATATACGTGTATATATTAAACCTATGTATGTATATGTATATTAATATGTATACACACATATGTGTATATGTATATTATATACACATAATCTATATATGTGTGTATATATATTAAACCTATATATAATAGGTGTTATATATGTGTATATATAATACTTATATGTTTATATATAGTGGATATATAAAACCTATATATTCATATATAAATACATAAAAATACACCTCTATTATATAGATGTATGTATATATAAAAAAAGTACACTATACATAGATTTTTAAAATATATGTGTGTATATATAAAACCTATATATTTATACATATATATATATATATATTTTTTTTTTTTGAGACGGAGTCTCGGTCTGTCGCCCAGGCTGGAGTGCAGTGGCATGACCTCAGCTCACTGCAACCTCCGCCCCCCAGTTTCACGCCATTCTCCTGCCTCAGCCTCCTGAGTAGCTGAGTAGCTACAGGCGCCCGCCACCGCGCCCAGCTAATTTTTTGTATTTTTAGTAGAGACGGGGTTTCACTGTGTTAGCCAGGATGGTCTCGATCTCCTGACCTTGTGATCTGCCCGCCTTGGCCTCCCAAAGTGCTGGGATTACAGGCGTGAGCCACCGTGCCCGGCCTTTTTTTTTTGAGATGGAGTCTCGCTCTGTTGCCCAGCGTGGAGTGCAGTGGCGTGATCTTGGCTCACTACAAGCTCCACCTCCTGGGTTCACGCCATTCTCCTGCCTCAGCTTCCCGAGTAGCTGGGACTACAGGCGCCTGCCACCACGCCTGCCTAATTTTTTTTTTTTTGTATTTTTAGTAGAGATAGGGTTTCACCGTGTTAGCCAAGCCTATATATTTATATATTTTAAATATATACACACACATCTATATAATAGATACATAATTATGTATATAATAGATACACATTTATATATAAATATATAGGTTTTATATACATACACACATATATAATATATATATTTATATACTTACACACATATCTAATATATATTTTTAAATTATTTTTTATTTATTTTTTTTTTTGAGACAGAGTCTCACTCTGTTGCCCAGGCTGGAGTGCAGTGGCATGATCTTGGCTCACTGCAACCTCTGCCTCCTGGGTTCAAGTGATTCTCCTGCCTCAGACTCCCAAGTAGCTGAGATTACAGGCATGCACGACCACGCCCAGCTAATTTTCATAGTATTAGTAGAGACAGGGTTTTACCATGTTGGCCAGGCTAGTCTTGAACTCCTGACCCTGGGTGATCCACCTGCCTCGGCCTCCCAAAGTGCTGGGATTACAGGCATGAGCCACCATGTCCAGCCATAATATATATTTGTATATAGGTTTTTAAAATATATATACACATATATGTAATAACACCTATTTTATATATATAGGTTTAGTGTGTGTGTATATATATATACACACATGCATATGTGTGTATATATATACCTATCTATGGGCCAGGCATGGTGGCTCACGCTTGTAATCTTAACATTTTGGGAGGCCAAGGCAGGCAGATTACCTGAGGTCAAGAGTTCAAGATCAGCCTGGCTAACATGGTGAAACCCTGTCTCTACCAAAAATACAAAAAATTAGCTGGGTGTAGTGGTGCTCGCCTGTAGTCCCAGTTACTCAGGGAGGCTGAGGCAGGACAATCACTTGAACCCGGGAGGTGGAGGTTGTAGTGAGCTGAGATCACACTACTGTATTCCAGCCTAGGCAACAGAGTGACACTCCATCTCAAAAGAAAAACCAAAAAAAACCAACTGTGTGTATGTGTGTGTATGTGTGTGTGTGTGTGTGTGTGTGTGTGTATATATATATATATATAATGTATAATAACACCCCTCACACCTTCTCCAAGGCCATGGAATTAGAAGATTCTCAGGATCTCACCTGCTTCTAGTCAGGCACTTCTGCACTTTCTGACTCTTAAATGAGGTAGTAAGGAACTCAAAATATTTACTTAATATTCATTCAGCCCCATTCTTTCTTTTTTTTTTTTCTTTTTTTTTTTTTCTTTTTGAGGTAGAGTTTCACTCTTGTCGCCCAGGCTGGAGTGCAATGGCGCAATCTCAGCTCACTACAACCTCCGCCTCCCGGGTTCAAGCAATTCTCCTGTCTCAGCCTCCTGAGTAGCTGGGATTTCAGGCATGCACCACCACACCCAGCTAATTTTGTATTTTTAGTAGAGACAGGGTTTCTCCATGTTGGTCAGGCTGGTCTCCAACTCCTGATCTCAGGTGATCCGCCTGCCTCGGCCTCCCAAAGTGCTGGGATTACAGGCATGAGCCACCGAGCCTGGCCTTTTCAGCCCCTATTCTTTCAATCAATTAATTAAATTAATTAGATTTATTCTCTGAGAGAAACATGATTAACTGTCTCCCCCATTTCCACACTCACTTCTCCCTGGCTAAATGAACACCAGTTTTTTTCTGGGTGACAATGTGCCCCAGTCCTGTTCTCCACTTTCTAAGCCTCTCCCCACAGCTAGGAATGGTCATGGGACCCAGGTCAGGTCAATGAGGTATATGTAAAATGGATTCTGAAAAGATTTTTTCTTTCCTGATAAAAAAGGTAGAGATGTGGCTGCCTTAGCCATTCATCCTGCTCCTTTTTTCCTGCCTTCAATGTAGACATGATAGTTGGAGGGGCAGCAGCCATCTTGTGACTATGACACTATAAGCCAACTCACACACTAAAGATGGTCAAAAGGGATGAAAGAAGGTCAGAAGGTGTCCAGGTCTCTGATGACATCATTGAACAGCAGAACTAATGCTAGAAACAGCTTACCTCTCAACTTCTTTTTTATGTGAGAAGAAATAAACAAACCTATTTGCCAGTGGTTCTCAACTTGGGTGAATCCCCCCTCCCCCTCCAGGAGACATTTGACAACATCTAGAGATACCTTTGATTGTCACAACTGCTGGGGGTGCAGGTGTTGGTATCTAGTATGCAGAATCTAGAAAGACGCTACTAAACATCTTATAAGGCACAGGATAGCTCACAACAAAGAATTATCTGGTCCAAAATGTCAACAACATAGAGGTTGAGAAACTCTGGCTTAAGCCACTAAGAATGTTTATTTGCTATTCACAGTCAAACGTATTCCTGATTAATAGAGTCCTTCATTCAGGAAACACTGGACACACACAATGAGCCAGATACTATAATATGTGAAGTGCTAGGGGTACAAAAATGAGTAAGATCCACTCCATCCCTGTAAAATTCACAGTCTTGTGGAGCAGACAGACATGTTAAGATAAAAATAAGACTATATGTTCTAATACACAGATATCAACACCCAGTTGTGGGAGCACAGAGGATGGAGCAACCGCTAGTTTGGCAGAGTCCAGGCAGGCTTCATAGAGAAGGTGCCTGGGCTGGGGATTAAAAGGTGAAGAGAAGACTGCCAGATGAAGAGGCTTTCCATCAGTGAAGAGAAGGCACAAAGGCTGACCATCATGCATAGGACTGGAGGGCCTGGTGGGGAAAAATGAGAATAGTCAGTTGAGACCAGTCATGGAAAGCTTTGTGTTCTGCGGTAGGCAGGCCTAGGCAAACCTACCCCCAGAGGTCCAAGGAAGCTGAGAGGCCAAAGAAAGAGGCCAACATATCCAGTTCCTTAGAAAGAAAGAAACATTTAATAGAGATTTATGAACAGAAGCCATGTCTGTGTCTAGGATGGCACTGGGACAAAATGGAGGATCCCTGGTCCATTAACCCCCTAACCCAGTGCTTATATACCATAGGAAAGTGATATGAACAGGAGACAGGGAAACACTAGGTAGAAGAGGGTGGTTCCCTGGCAAAGGTCCCACCCTCAAGTCTGGATACCCCTGGCCCTAAATAAGGACAGGTATTCCTGTTTTTGCACCCAAAAAGTTGCCTTTGGGCCTACTACATCACCTATTCTGTACCCATGCAAACCATGAACCCCAGGCTCCAGAGCAGATGAGGAGACAAGCAGACCATGGCAGAACAGCATGGCAGAGAAAGAGAGATAGAAGGAGCATCTGAAGGCCGAGAGGAGTTCTGCTAGGGGCAGTTGGAGAGGAGTCTGGCCACTGGACAGCCAAACTCCAGGGGAAGATCATCTTCCCATTCCATCCCCCTTCCAGCTCCCCATCCATCCCACTGAGAGCTACTTCCACCACTCAATAAAACCCCTGCATTCATCCTTCAAGTCCATGTATGACCTGATTCTTCTGGGACATGGGACAAGAGCTCAGGATACAGAAAGCTGTCACACTGGCCTACTGCCCCTGGGAAAAGGCAGAGGGTCCACTGAGCTGGTTAACCCTTAAGCCATCTGCAGACAGCAAAGCTGAAAGAGTGTACTGTAACATGCCCACTCGGGCTTTGGGAGTTGCAGACACCCCACCCATAGACACTACTTGGGGAGTGGGGCTGGAACCCAAAGCACTTGCCCCAGTTCCTGCACTTGTCCATCCACATGCTCCCCCTCCCGCAGGTGATTTGAGCAGTGGTGACTGAACAGATGAGCCACACCCTTGTTGCATATCCTGTGAGGGGGGTCAGGGAACTCTCCTGTTTCAAAAGGAATGTGTAGGACAATCAAAGTCAACCTCCCAGGGAAAAGCAAGAATGCTGTGTAAATCTGTCTCAGGGCAAGATTTATGGTCAAGGTTGTTCTGACCTAAGGGCAGGATTTCTGGTAAGTAGATGCTCTTGCAGAAGAAACAGTAGATGAAATAAAAATCTTAGAGGCATTACTGGAACTGGGGATAATCGAAAGTCAACATGGCAGGTTAATGTCCAAGATGGAATTGCTTTGGCCTCCTCACTTTGCTTAGCTAAAGGCTTTAGACTTTATGCTACAGACAACGAAGAAGAGGCACCGAAGTTTATTCCTGAGAGTGACATGATCATCTTGATATTGTTATAAACATAAATCTGGTGGCAGTATAAAGGATCATGTAAGGTAAACAGAGACTAGAGTTAGCAAGGCACAAAGTGTAAGCAAAAATTCAGCTGAAAGATTAAGATTAGTATTCTGAAAGTATGGCAGGAAATAGTCAAAAGAAGAGAATAAGCTGGATGTGGTGGCTCACACCTGTAATCCTAGCACTTTGGAGTCCAAGGTGGGAGGATAGATAGCTTGAGCACAGGAGTTTGAGACCAGTTTAGGCAACATAATGAGATCTTGTCTCTACAAAAAAATTTAAAAATTAGCCAGGCATGGTGGTTTGCACATGTCCTCTCGGGTTGTTTGTAGGCTGAGGCAGGAGAATTGCTTGAGCTCTGGAGTTCAAAGCTGCAGTGAACCATGATCATGCCACTGCACTCCAGCCTAGGCAATGGAGCAAGGTCCTATCTCAAACAAACAAAACACAAATAGAGGCTAGAAGAAGAGACCCTGAGAAAGGGAAGTGACATAATGACATCCAGCACTTCTAGGCTGGGTCCTAGGTGGGACAAGAATATCATGGGTGAGAAAGTCAGAGAACTGTGTCAAATGCAAGAAGATGAATTCAAACTGGGCCAGAATAGACCGGGTTTTCTCTGATCCCTTAGTGAAGTGGAGATGGAAACTTTTAAATAACCCGCAGTATGCTAAGTGAAGTCATATTTGAACAAAACAAACAAGATAACCATCCTTAAGTGAAAATGATAGTAACTATACATATTTAGTTCTTATTCCAAAGTTAACATTCAGTTATTGTCAACAAAATTTTTGTTCCTACAAAATTCTAAATTAAAGGGCTCCTATAGGTAGGTAGATACCTGGGCTAAGGTGAACCTTTCTGAACTGTTGTCATTTATTCTAGGACACAGAATAGTTACAACTAAGGGTAATGGATGCCTATTGTTTTAGCCTACCCATCCCTCTCTCTCCTTCCTTTAACAGAGTCCTTTAGGCCATGGTTCAAGTGGGACTGACCCCATCCCTGGCAGTTGACCCAAGACCCTGCCAATCATATCCCTGGGCACAGTAATTGGTTCAAGGGGGGGCATGTGATCCAGACTCAGACAATCAGAGAGTTCCTTGCATAAGAACTTGTAGAAACTCTCTTGTTGCTAAGCCTACAGAATGCTTTCTATAGGAGCATCCAGGGACCATTTTTGCCAACATGTAAGGAGAGCTAACCTGGCTCCTTATCAGAAACTCAAAAGAGGGAAAAAGAAAACTGATACAAGGAAAAAGACGCTGGCTTGGTAAAACTGTTTGATTGCCTGGATCCGGACATGTCTTTGAACTTCCTAGTTTTATAAGCCAATGTATCATTCCCTTTTAATTGTTGCTTCAACTAGTTTGAGTTTCAGTTACTTGTTATTGAGAGGTTCCTTACTAACATACCAAGTAACCAGCCTGCTTTCACAGAACGGTGCTTTCATAAAATGTATGTATGCTGTGTTAGGAAGCTCCAAGTGGTTTCTTTTTGTTCTGGAGTATGAGCTGAGAGGTGGGGAGATGCGAAAGAAGAAGCTGGAAAAGGAAAGAGTCTTCCTTGTCCTATTAAGCTTATCTCTTTGGATTTCGGGAAAAAAATCATTTTTTGTTATAGAGAGAAGGGGGGCAAATTTGTTTAAAGTTAGCCTTTCAATGTATTAACCTCTAATAATAGCATTATCAAACTGGGTTAGAGCCTTATTTTAAATCAACTTTTTTTAGATTTCTTACCTTTTATTGATAAAGAGCTACTATGATTTACCCGAAATCTTACATTCTGTCAGTCTAGGTTGTACATTACAGTACAAGTAAAACTTAACCTCAGCAAAGCCAGTTCTAGATATCTGTCATATATTTCAAAGAGCAAGGATCAAAGGGTGAGTCAAGGGATGAAAAAAGAAAATAGTGATGAAAAAGAAGTGGTAAGAGTTTGATTCAACTCAACAAATATTTATTAAACACTGAATTTGCGCCAGGCACTGCATTGGACAATACAGACATAAAGTGAGCTGAAGGTCAGGCATGGTGGCTCACGCCTATAATCGCAGCAGTTTGTGAGGCCGAGGCAGGTAGACTGCTTGAGCTCAGGAGTTCAAAACCAGCCTGGGCAACATGGTGAGACCCCATTGCTACTAAAAATACAAAAAATAAGCCAGGCGTGGTGGTGCACGCCTGTGGCCCAGCTACTTGGGAGGCTAAGGTGGGAGGATTGCTTGAACCTGGGGGTAGAGGTTGCAGTGAGCCAACATTGTGCCACTGCATTCCAGCCTGGGTGACAGAGTGAGACCCTCTGTATGTGTGTGTGTGTGTGTGTGTGTGTGTATATATATATATAGAGAGAGAGAGAGAGAGAGAGAGAGAGAGCGCTGAAAAATATCCCTGCCTCCCAGCGGGTTAAGGTTGTGATGAGAGGTAGATAATTGCTCTACAATGTAGTAAGTGCTACCAAAGAAGCTTATCAAAAGAGATCCTAACCCAGCCTGGGGAAGTCAAGGAGGGTATCACAGAAAAGTTCATGCCTGGTCAAAGGCCTAAGGAATGAGCAGGAGTTAGCTTGGCTAAGACAACAGACTGAGGGCTTAGAGAAGGGAGATTTAGTCGACATAGCCTGAGCAAAGCACAAAAGACTAGAACAGACTGGGGTGGTTAGGGAACACCAAGTAACTCAGTTTTGGCTAGAGCGTGATCTGAGATGTGGGAAATGAAAGAAGAGACTAGGAAAGTAAGCAGGGGCCAAATCAGGTGGACTCCCCTACACCAGGCCAGAGCACTGCAGCTCACCCCATAGGGGCCTGGATGGTCATTTTAATTAAGGAAACAATATGCTCAGATAGGAATTTAACAAATTCTATTCTACTCTCTCTTTGGAGAATGAAATAGGCAGGAAGTCCACTTAGAAAACTGGCAAGAGGGTGAGCAAAAAAGTTTTAAAAGGTCCAGAAAAGATATAGAGAAAAGAATAGAGAGTCCAGAAATAACCCCTTAAATTTATGGTCCAGTGATTTTCTTTCTTTCTTTTTTTTTTTTCTGAGACGGAGTCTCGCTCTGTCACCCAGGCTGGAGTGCAGTGGCCGGATCTCAGCTCATTGCAAGCTCTGTCTCCCGGGTTCAAGCCATTCTCCTGCCTCAGCCTCCCAAGTAGCTGGGACTATAGACGCCCGCCACCTCGCCCGGCTAGTTTTTTGTATTTTTTAGTAGAGACGGGGTTTTACCGTGTTAGCCAGGATAGTCTCGATCTCCTGACCTCGTGATCCGCCCGTCTCGGCCTCCCAAAGTGCTGGAATTACAGGCTTGAGACACAGCGCCTGGCCGGTCCAGTGATTTTCGACAAGAATCCAAGGACAATTTAATGGAGGGAAATAACAGTATTTTCGACAGAATGGTGTTGAAACTGCTGGATATCCACATACAAAAGAATGAAGTTAGACTTCTACTTCACACCATACAAAAAATTAAATCCAAATGGACCATAGATCTAAAACATAAGAGCTAAAACTACAAAACTCCTAGAATAATAATAGGAGTAAACTTTTGTCACATTGAATTAGGTGATAGCTTCTTAGATAGAATACCAAAAGTATGAGCAACAAAAGAAAACATACATAAATTGAACTTCATCAAAATTTAAAAATTTTGTGCTCCAAAGCACACCATCAAGAAGACAACCCAGGCCAGGCGCGGTGGGTTACTCCTGTAATCCTAGCACTTTGGGAGGCCGAGGTGGGTGGATGACATGAGGTCAGGTGGTCAGGAGTTTGAGACCAGCCTGGCCAACATGGTGAAACCCCATCTCTACTAAAAATACAAAAATTAGCAGGGCATGGTGGCAGATGCCTGTAATCCCAGCTACTCCAGAGGCTGAGGCATGAGACTGCTTGAACCCGGGAGGCGGAGGTTGGGTGAGCCAAGACTATGCCAGTGCACTTGAGCCTGGGTGACAGAGCGAGACTCCATCTCAAAAAAAAAAAAAAAAAAAAAAGAAGACGACAACCCATAGAGTGAGAAAAAAAAAAAAAAAAAAAAAAAAGAAGACAACCCATAGAGTGAGAAAATATCAAAGTGACCAGTAGCTCATTTAAAAAAAAGAGAAAGAGAAAATATTTGCAAATTATATGATAAGGGACCAATATTTGGAATACATGAACATCAACAACATAAAGTGGGCAAAGGATTTGAATAAACATTTCTCCAAAGAAGATATACACATAACCAAGGAACACAGAAAAGCTGCTCAACATCATTAGTCATTAGAGAAACACAAATCAAAACTACAATGAGATGCCACTTCACATCAACTAGAATGACTAAAATAAAAAAGACAAAATAATAAATGTCGAGGAGGATGTGGAAAAATTGGGACTCTCATAACACTGGTGATGGTAATTTAAATTGTGCAGCCACTTGGAACAGAGGGTTGCCATATGACCAAGAAACGTTACTCATAGGTATATACCCAAAAGAAGTGAAAACATATGCCCACATTAAAAGTTATACATGAATATTCATAGCAGCATTATTCATAACAGCCAAAAAGTGGAAACAATGCAAAAGTTCATCCGCTGATAAATGAGGAAGCAAAATGTGATATATTCATACAATGGGATATTATTCACCTATAAAAAAAATAAAATACTGGTACATAGTACCAGTATTTATTTCATCCAACACTGAAAACATGCTAAGTGAAAGAAGCCAGACACAAAAGGCCATGTTGTATGATTCCATTTACATGAAATGTCAATAATAGGCAAATCCATACAGATGGAAGTTAGATTATCCCCCTTGGTTGCCTAAGTCTGGTGGGATTGAGGAGAAAGGGGAGAATGGCTAATGAGTTTGGAGTTTCTTTTTAGGTAATGAAATGTTCTATGATAAGATGGTGGTGATGTTTATACAACTCTGTGACTAAAAAGCATTGAATCGTATACTTTCTTTTTCTTTTTTTTTTTTGAGAGGGAGTTTCACTCTTGTTGCTCAGGCTGGAGGGCAATGGTACGATCTCGGTTCTCGGCAACCTTCGCCTCCTGGGTTCAAGCGATTCTCCCGCCTCAGCCTCCGGAGTAGCTGGGATGTACCACCACAGTACAGGCATGTACCACCACACCCAGCTAATTTTGTATTTTTAGTGGAGACGGGGTTTCTCCATGTTGGTCAGGCTGGTCTCGAACGCCCAACCTCAGGTGATCCGCCCACCTTGGTCTCCCAAAATGCTGGGATAACAGGTGTGAACCACTGTGCGTGGCCGAATTGTATACTTCCAAAAGATGACTTTTATCATACATGAATTATATCTAAATTGAGCTGTTAATAATAATAACAAAAGGCCTGGACTAAAGCTATGGAAGAAGGGATGAGAGATTCCCAAGGGGACGTTTTTGAGAAACTTTAGCAGGTGGTCAGCTGGAGGACCTGGTGATGGATTATTTAAAGAAAGTGAGAAGTCAAAGGTGATTCCTAGTTTCTGGAAGAGAGAGAGTAGAAGAATAGAAAGGAGAATGAGATGAAAGAGATACCAAGGCACCATGGTTCTCCACGCCATCATGATGAGAAGAAATGGAAGATGCCAATGAAAGAGAAAAGGGAAGAGTTTCATTTTGTTCAATGGTTAACAACTGTTATGAATCACAGCCTGGTAGATGCAGGTCTCTCATCCAGTGAGCTCGATTGGGAAGGCAAAAATCCCTAGAAGACTTAGAAACTAAGTAAGCCCCGGGCATCTGCAAGTAATCCTTGAAAATCTTTAGAATGTGGGCTTTGTATATTCCTGCCTTCTTGTCCTGCGGGTGAGGAAACATCTTTTAAAGAATGTTGGGTTACTTTCCAGATGTTATATACCAGAGGAGACTAGAATTCAGGTCTCTTTACTAAACTGCATTATTTACTATAATACCTTCATAAATAAACAATTAGACTTAGCCCTATTCTTTATTTTTTTGAGACAAAGTCTCACCCTGTCGCCCAGGCTGGAGTGCAGTGGCGCAATCCTGGCTCACTGCAAACCCTGCTTCCTGGGTTCAAGTGATTCTCCTGTCTCAGCCTCCTGAGTAGCTGGGATTACTGGCGTGCAACACAGCCGGCTAATTTTTGTATTTTTAGTAGAGATGGGGTTTCACCATGTTGGCCAGGCTGGTCTCAAACTCCTAACCTCAGGTGATCTGCCTGCTTTGGCCTCCCAAAGTGCTGGGATTACAGGTGTGAGCCACCGTGCTCAGCCTGACTCGGCCCTATTTTTTAGACATTTGTCAGAACACATCCCAATACATGCAGTTATGTGTTTGCCCGCTGTAGACCTTCTGAGAGACTGCATCGGAATCCATTGACCACAAAAACAATAAATGCTTAGATTGCTTTTCTATGATGTCCCTCAACAGTAAGGCTCCAGCATTTCCAGGTGGCCTCTTTCATGCCTAGTCAAGAACATAAAGACTTACAATTCACCTGGGCCTATTGATGAGAGGATGTTGGGGACACCCTCTTCCTCAAAGGCTGTATGAGTAGGAGATAAAGAAGGGCACTTCCAAATCATTTTGCCAGAAAGCTCAAAGAGAATAGGGGAAAGAAAGTATCTGAGGTTTGGCCAAGCTTGCAGACTTGGGTCATCTGGGGACTGGGGAAGTCTTTCCCCTTTCTGGAACCCAACAACATGATCCCAAGACCACCACCAGGTGTACACTCGGGGTTTCAGTTCTGAATGCTGGAAAATACAAAAGTATAGAGTAACATTAAATGAGTTTTTATCTTTTATTTACCTCCATTTAATAAACCTTGAATGGCTCTGTTTCCTGTCTTTGATTGTCCTGTCTGCATATTTCCTGCTGAGAGTTTACAAAACAGCACTCTTGAACAGGAAGATAAGAAGTGTACCTATTTGTCGAATAACATCAAGGGAGAAAACTGCTAACTCATCTATTTTGTTAAGTTGTTCAAAAGGATCAAAATACCAATTAACTTGCTGGCTCAGAAATCTTTGATACCCTCAGATTTACTGGCATTTTGAAACTCCTGTTCATACTTGCCTAATGACTTTCTGATTATGAACAAAGAAGTGCCAATCTGTTCAGCATTTGACCTGTTTTCTTAAATATTTTTATGTATTCAAACATTGTTACAAAAAATACTTGACTAGTCAAATTCATGTGCTAAATTTTTTTTTCTTGTTTCACCTCCAAATTTAAGAGGAAAAATGAAGCTCAAAAACATGTAAAAAAAAAAAAAAAAAAAAAAAGCCATTTTGTTCTTAATTTAAAAGCTCTCATTGCAAGGAACTTTCTCTTTGTTTTTTGTGTTTTTTTTGTTTTGTTTTTTTTTTTTTTTGGCCTTATCTTTTCCATGGAATTTAGCAGAGTTTGGGAGACTTGATAAAGCAAGCTACCTTATTTAGGACCCATCCTCTCCTGAGAAAAAGTTGGAAAAAATGACCTTGAGCACATGTTTCAGAGTGGAGGTAAAAAGACACTAACTGATGGCTTAAGGAGTGAGGCAGATTCTACAATGTATTTTTTTTTCTTGATTGCCTTGTCTTTGTCAGGCATACAATGGATTTCAATATTCCTCTCCAGGCATCCTCAGACAGCAGTGCTTCTCAGAGGGTTTTTTTTTTTTTTTTGTTATTGTTTTCCTTATTTCTTCACAGAAAATTCTACTTGTAATCACATTCATACATAATGTCTATGGCAGTTGTTCAGAAAAGAGCAGCATTTCATTCTTAGACAAAGGCACTTCTGGGTTAAGAAAGTGCCATGCAATTTATTTCAATAAATATTGATTGACTGCACTGAACTGAAGAGATTAAAAGCATGGATACTGAAACCAGACTGCCTGGGTTCAAATCCTGGCTCTACATTGACCAGCATGAGACCATGGGAAAATCACTTACTTTCTTTTGATACCCAAGTTTTCTCACCTTTACATTTTGTAAAATGGGGATAATAATAGAGTCTAGCTTATAGGGTTGTTCTATGGATCAAATGAAATACATTTTAAATAGTGCCCTAAAATGTCCTGTACTCTTAGGATACTTTAGGTGCTATATAAGTGTTAATTATTATATTATATCATGCCAGAACCTGGAAGAAGAACTGGTGCTTGGGTGCATTCCAATCCACCAGAATCTGGGCCCACTTATGGAGGGATACTTTCATCATAACAACAAAATACCTGGAGAACTTGAGACCTAAGGATTTATAACATATAAATGTATATGGACATTTAAAATAATGTGATCAGAAGGAAGCTTAACGTGACTGCTGGATCACTGCAGTTTAGTTGAAGCACAATAAAAATTCAACAAAGAACTAAATGGTAGCTGGCAACTAGCCAATTACATATTTGGAGGAGAGTGGGCAGGAGGAACAATCTTAGGACACAGGGATGGCCAGAGTAGAGCTACATTTACAAGAATGCATTCCCAAAGGTGATGGTCTGACCTTTTCACAAATTCTTCAAAGAGGATGCGGTGGGAATAGCCCTGGCGGCGGATGCTGACTGTCTCCAGAATCCCTGTGGAGCGGAGCTGGGCCAGCACCCTCTCTCGAGAGAACTGCAGGGCCTCTCGGTCATCATTGGGTTTAATGCAGCGCACAAAGTGGGGCTGTCCAACCACCATTTTGGAGAGCAGGTCCATCAGAGAATACTACCAGGGAGAAAAATGCACAAGGAACGAGGTTACCACCAATGCAATGGATAATTACAACATGGGCCTGCAGAAGCCTCTAGAGCAGTTTGAGGCTTACAGACCTTTGCGAGGCAGAACATGAAATCAGCAATAGGAGATAATAATATAAGTCCTGCTTATAGCCATCTGCAGATTCAAAAACATTCTTTAAACATCACCTAGTGCCAAGCAATATCCCGTATGGCAGAAACTTAGCTAAGAACATGCTCTAGGCTATCCTGTAATTCCATTGCCAGAACTAGAATGCTTGTCGCTGGTATTCTCAGGTGACGTTCCACAATCTGTATCTGTAATTTAAAATGTCCAGCGTTTGAGGAAGGGGCAAATTGCTTCTTCAGCCTAAGATCCACCAGATAGTCTAAGCAAATCCTACTGATACGATTGGTAATAAGGTAGTGGGACAGAAAAGAAAAATACAAAAACAAGGCAAAGAAAATAAGAGAAGTATTCAAAATGAAGATTATGGTGACTATCAACTAACATATACCAAGCAGCTGGTACAGGGCTCTCATAGCAAGAGGGGAGGAAGGACATGGAAAATCAGAGGGGCGCTTGTGAAGGGGATGGCCTCAGTTGTTTCTGAGAGCATCCTCTGCTGGAGCTCTTCTGGGCACACCTTCAGGGGCTATTATAAGTCAAAGGAAATCAGTTCCATTATTTCATAGTCACTGCTCCTACAGATCAAAATTGGTATTACCTAGCTTACCAAGGTAACTTGTTTTTCAGGGTTAGCATTTGTGAACCGGTATTTTGAGAACACCAAACTGGTTGTTATGGGTATATTTCTGAAAAACCATAAGCCAGAGGCTTTTCTGCTGATAGGGGGGCCCTAAGATCTTGAGAATCATTTCACAGAGTAAATAGAGCCACTAAATCCAGTGGGAAAATACACACAGACACCAAGGGTTACCAGGAGGATGATACGGTTTGGATGTGTGTTTCCTCCAAATCTCATTTGAAATGTGACCTCCAATGTTGGAGATGGGCCCAGTGGGAGGTGTTTGGATCATGTGGGCAGATGCCTCATGAGTGGGAGGTGTTTGGGTTATGGGGGCAGATTCTTCATGAATGGCTTGGTGCTGTCCACATGGCAATGAGTGAGTTCTTACTCTATTACTTCATGCAAAATCTGGTTGTTTAAAAGAGTATGGGATCCCCCCTCTGTCTTCTTCCCTCTCCATTCCTCCCTCTCTTGCCATGTAACATGCCTGCTCCATGAGTAAAACCTCACCAGAAGCCAAGTAGATGCTGGCGCCACACTTGTATAGCCTGAAGAACCGTGAGCCAAATAAACCTCTTTTCTTTATAAATTTTCCAGTCTTGGCTGGGCGCGGTGGCTCATGCCTGTAATCCTAGCACTTTGGGAAGCTGACATGGGCAGATCACCTAAGGTTAGGAGTTCAAGACCAGCCTGGCCAACATGGCAAAACCCTGTCTCTAATAAAAATACAAAAAAAAAAATTTGCTAGGCTTGGTGGCACGTGCCTGTAGTCCCAGCTATATGGGAGGCTGAGGCAGGAGAATCACTTAAACCCAGGAGGTGGAGGTTGCAGTGAGACAAGATTGCGCCACTGCACTCCAGCCTGGGCAACAGAGTGAGACTCTGTCTCAAAAAATATATATATATTATCCAGTCTCAGGTATTCCTTCATAGCAACATAAAATGGACTAACAGATGAGGATAGAGCCACTAATGGGTATAGGACCAGGTATGTCTCAATATAAGAAATAAGCAGCAATTAGAAATAACCAAACATCAGAATGATGAGGCAGGGGCCCACCTGCCACAGATGCTATAGCATGACTCACTGCATGATGGAGTATGGGATTCAAAGGTCTGGGGCCCCTGCAATTCATACCCTGAGCCCAATTCTAACCCGCCTCTGAAGCACAGTTGGCTAGGCTGGACTTCTGCACTTTAGATCCTTGCACCTGCTAGCTTTCCATGGAGCCTTCTATCCAGAGTGCTGGGTCCCAAGTCCTGCCCTTCAGCCTGCCTGGCTCTTCCGGCTTCCCACCCACCTGACCTCTCATCCCTGCCAAGCCCTTTCCTCTGCCAACCCCACCTTACTACCTCATTCCGCTGCCCCTGAGATCAGCTCTAAATTTGATCTAACAGCATTTCTTTTTTTTTCTTTTTGCGACGGAGTCTCACTCTGTCACCCATGCTGGAGTACAATGGTGCAATCTCAGCTCACTGCAACCTCTACCTCCCAGGTTCAAGCAATTCTCCTGCCTCAGCCTCCCAAGTAGCTGGAATTACAGGCATCTGCCACCACACCTGACTAATTTTTGCATTTTTAGTAGAGATGGAGTTTCACCATGTTGGCCAGGTTGGTCTCAAACTCTTGACCTCGGGTGATTCGCCTGCCTCAGCCTCCCAAAGTGCTGGGATTACAGGTGTGAGTCACTGTGCTTGGCCTAACAGCATTTCTACTGTGAAACTATCTGGATCTCAGCTTCCAGTGGTACGTGATCTCTAAAGGCCTTCCAACTCTAATGCTTTGTAATTTGAAGACAAACAAATCTGTGCAAATTGCTGCAAGATTCTATGTGTCTTGTCTTTGCTATATAATGTGCATTTAACAGAGCCCTTCTAGAGACCGTGTTTTTACCCAAAGGAGGCATTTAACTAGATGAAGTATCAGAAATAGGGATGGCAGAAATGGGAAATAATAGGGCTCAGACAAGTATATTTTACAATGGGTCAATTTAATCTAGCAAAATGAAATCAATGCTAAGACAGATTCTCTTAGTATCTGAACTTAATAAGCCAACTTCTGGAACTTTATTAACTACTTTACTATTCAGTATGCTAGAAAAGTGGCTGCCTCCAGTAACTTTAAGACCAAGAAGCAGCTTGAATGCTGACAGAATCAGTCATTTAATGGGCAGGAGGATTGTGTGCCCAGTGCTCTCTTCCCGCCCTGCTTCCACCACTTCCCCAACCCGATGTTTCTTGACTCTGTGCTTTGCCCTTGTTTCACTGACTCTACCTGGCCATCTCATAAGAAAGCTTGGATAGTCCTTTTTGGAAGTAGGCAGAATACAGATCAAGAAGACTCCATACCCGGAAGTAAGAAGCCACGGTTTGCCTCTTCATGTTGGTGGTTTCTTCCGGATGCCGTATCACCTCCAGAGTGTCCACCTGGAAGCAAGATGGAGGCAAGTGGTTTGGGGATCCAGGCACTTACCTCATGCTCCATGTCTTCCAAAATCTGAAAGCCTGTTTGGCCGAATATCTGAGGGGCCATGGTATTTAGTACACAATAGTGTCCTACTGTGGGGAGAATTTTTCAAAACATAGAAACAAAGAATACGCATTGTTTTACTCATTTGACAATACCTCACTCTGTAAAATACCATATGGTCTCAGTGTAAGCCTGTGTTATTTCGATACTTCTCCATCTTCTAATGAACCCCCATTAAATTGTCTAGTAAGGTCACATGAGACCAAACTACTGCCTACAAGGAAACTTGGCAAAGGGCCATGAGGCCAAATGATTATAAAGACATGATGGCCCCAAAGGCCAGGTTGTAACACAGGGAATTAGGCCAGCACCAGTTGCCTTCCATGTCATCAGACTCTGATGCTGCAACACTCCTCCTACCTCCCACAGTTCCCATGTGCTCACTGCAGATAGGAGCTCAGGCACCAAATCACTCGGAAACCCAATGGAATGAACCTGTTCTCAATATCTATCCCAACTACCTGGGCTGACTGGAAGGAATTTATTGATGAAAACAATTGTAGGGACCGACTGCAAGCAGCCTGCGTTCCATTATTATAATGCAACGACAAAAACTCTGCTTTCGTTTGCAGAGTGCATGAGTGGCATTTAGCACTGGCCTTGCCATGGCAGCTTCCCATCTGCTCTGAACAGGTGGCAAGGGTATAAAGCAGAAATGTTTGAAATGGAAGACACTGCTGTCAGCATGTGGGTTAGGCGAGGTGGACTGCCATCCAGGCAGCCACCTTCCCATGGGATAAGGATGTCTGCAGGCTTGTTCAATGAAAGTGAAAAATTGGTGCTAAAAGGGATGGGAGTTAGGAGGGGTGAATAAAGAGGCTCGCCTAAAGGAGTATGTGGGAGACTGTGTGTAAAATGGAAGGAAATGCTTCAATTGGGATGGGTCAAGAAAATAGGTTTATTTAAGAAGGAGAGAAAACATGGTGCTAAGTTTTCAAAACCTAGAAAAGCAACCTAAACAGTGAGCAGGTCTATGACCTGAGTGAAGACATCAGAGACAGCGCAGCTTTATTTTAATGGGCTGCACAGCAGATGCCATCAGTCCATTCACATGCAGCTGAAACAATGATACAACTGCCTGTAGGTTTGACATTTTAATTTTTTCTTTTTCTTTTTTTTTTTTTTTTTTTTTTTTTGTGAGACAGAGTCTTGCTCTGTTGCCCAGGCTGGAGTGCAGTGGTGGGATCTCTGCTCACCGCAACCTCGCCTCCCGGGTTCATGCCATTCTCCTGCCTCAGCCTCCTGAGTAGCTTGGGACTACAGGCACCTGCCACAGCACCCAGTTAATTTTTTGTATTTTTGGTATAGATGGGGTTTCACCGTGTTAGCCAGGATGGTCTTGATCTCCTGACCTTGTGATCCACCTGCCTTGGTCTCAAACTCCCGTCCTCAGGTGATCCACCTGCCTCGGCCTCTCAAAGTGCTGGGATTGCAGGAGTGAGCCACCTCGCCCGGCCTCAACCCTTCTTTTTATTAAGAGATCCTCCCTGAAGAAGCACCTCTAGCTTTGAACCTGCTTTTCCTCCTTCATTTCCCTCCCTTTTTATTCAAATTAACTAGTGAGCACCAGGCCCCCCAGGCAGCTGAAAAGCTCATTTATATTTTTCTACTGGTAGATGTTTATGGATTGATTTATTACCCTCCCTCAGAACTTATAACAGACCCTTGGCATTTGAGAATTTAACAGTTTAGTGACCAAAAAATCCTTGATGTGTATTAATTCAGCTGAAACACAATTTAAAAGGAATACTCTTGTAAGAAAATTTCACATGTATCCCATAATCTGCACAAATAAAATATAAATAAATCAAAGGAATAATCTGTATTGTTTTCAAGATCAGCACTGGTTCCCTCCAGCAAATTGGAAAAATGCAGAGTTAAGCACCAATTTGTACTCCAAAAGTTATAAGGCTACATGGTCAGAAGGTAGCTCCCAGCTAGTGACAGCCCCGTCTAACTGCACAGCATCTGTGTTTCAACAGAACTTTAAATTCTGTCCTTGCAATCACATACAGAGTGATGTTTGGAAATAAAGTAAAAACCTATTCTTTGATATATACAACCTGGAAATGCTAATGCTTATCTGTAATTCACCACCTACATACTTAGTACTGTGTTTGACAGAATAGGTGATATGTTATTGGGGTATTTTCTAATTTAAGAATTTAGAAAGGTCTTTGGTTGTCGAGGGGTCTCTTGTATATTTGCATAGTCATAAGGTTCTCCTGAACTTGGAATGGATCTAAAAGAGAGAATTTCTGACAAGGAATAAACCAGAAGTTGCTTCTCTCAACCCTTTAAACTAGACCTCTCTCTGAATCAGGCCTCCCGTGGAACTCCAAAGCCAGCCCCTAAAGTCCAAACCAAAAGGGCTGAGAAGGCTGTTGTGTAGCCTAAGAGATTTTCTTCCTGAGCTAATTTCATTAATACAATAGTGGTAGCATCATTTAATTTTTTAACCAAAAATGCTTTTAGAAACAATCTGGAAAGTGGATTCTATTAGGGCATCATCTAGCAAATAGTTCTTCCCCAAAGTGGGGATTTAACAAAGAAGAAATCCTCTCCAAAGTATTTATGTTTTTACCTTAGGAGAAAAAAAGAGACCAGAAAAGCTTTCCTAGGCTGAGTGATTGCTATTGACACACCTGGTTGAAATTCTTTTTTTTTTTTTTTTTTTTTTTTGAGACGGAGTCTCGCTCTGTCACCCAGGCTGGAGTGCAGTGGCCAGATCTCAGCTCACTGCAAGCTCCGCCTCCCGGGTTTACGCCATTCTCCTGCCTCAGCCTCCCACCTGGTTGAAATTCTTGCTAGCTGTGTGGCCACGCACCTGTTATACTCATGTGCCATAGAAATAGGACATTTCAGTCAATGGTAAACTGTATATGCTACAGTAGTACCATAGATTATAATGGAGCTGAAAAATTCCCATTGCCTAGTAATGTTGTAGACATCATAATGTCATAGTGCACTTCATTTCTCATGTGTTTGTGGTGATTTGGTGTAAACAAACCTGTGCTGCCAATTATATCAAAGTAGAGCATGTACAATAATGTACAGTACACTGGATAATAATAAACAACTATGTTACTGGTTTACATATTTACAATACCAGTAATCATTATTTTAGCCAGGTGTGGTGGTTCATGCCTGTAATCCCAGAACTTTGGGAGGCTGAGGTGGGCGGACCACTTGAGGTCAGGAGTTCGAGACCAGTCTGACCAATGAAGTGAAACCCTATCTCTACTTAAATATAAAAATTAGCCAGGCATGGTAGTGGGCACCTGTAGTCCTAGCTATTCAGGAGGCTGAGGTAGGATAACTACTTGAACCCAGGAGGCGGAGGTTGTAGTGAGCTGCGATCATGCCACTGTACTCCAGCCTGGACGACAAAGCGAGATTCTGTCTCAAAAAAAAAAAAATCATTATTTTAGGGTGTACTCCATCTACTTACATTAAAAACAAAACAAAAAACGTTAACCATGGAACAGCCTCAGGCAGGTCCTTTAGGAGGTATTCAAGAAGAAGGCATTGCTATCATAGGAGATGATGACACTATGCGTGTTATTGCCCTAAAGACCTTCCAGTTTGACAAGATGTGGGGTTAGTAGAAGAAAGTGATATTGATGATCCTGACCGTGTGTAGGCCTAGGCTAACGTATGTGTTTGTGTCTTTGTTTTTCACAAAAAAAGTTTTAAAAGTAAAAGTAAAAAAGTTTTAAATAGAAGTTTATAGAATAAAGATATAAAGAAAGATTTTTGTACAGTTGTACAATGTGTTTGTGTTTTAAGCTAAGTGTTATTATAAAAAAAGAGTGAAAAAGTCTTTTAGACAGACTTGTCCCAAACCATTCTTTGTTTTGCAGGCTTTTTAAGTTCATAAAATAAAAAAGTTAAAGTAAACTAAGGTTAATTTATTATTGAAGAAAATGCATTTTAAAATAAATTTAGTATAGCCTAAGTGTATGTTATTTATAAAGTCTACAGGAGTGTACACTAATGTCTCAGGCCTTCATATTCACTCACCACACACTCCAAGTGATTTCCAGTCCTGTAAGCTCCATTCATGGTAAGTGCACTACGCAGGTGTGCCATTTTTAATCCTTTGTACCACATTTTTACTGTACCTTTTCTATGTTTAGATACAAAAATACTTACCACTGTGTTATACTGCCTACAGTATTCAGTACAGCAACCTGCTGCACAGGTTTGTAGTCTTGGAGCGATAGGCTATAGCTTATAGCCTAGGTGCATAGTAAGCTATGCCATCTAGGTTTGTGTAAGCACGCTCTATGACTGAACGACGACAAAAATCACCTAATGATGTAGTCCTCAGAATATATCACCATTATTAAGTGACTGATGACTGTATTTAACTTTTAAAAGCCTCTGTTTTCCTCATTAATAAAATTGGTTAGTCAAAATTGCTGCCTTGCACACATATAACAAATAACATTAGCTCTCCTTCCATCATTACCGTGATTGGTTTAGTTTTAGTGTAGTGATAAATATCAAGGATGCAAAGTGCGTTCAGTGGAAGAAGGAGAGTTCTGCTACCACACAACTCAGCAAGGAGATCTTTATATTTATTGGTAAGAAAAATAGTTCCAGTGAAACTGTTGGGGTACAGAAACATATACCCCAAAATATGGTACTTTGACATGTTGAACTAAAGAAGAGTCAAGGTCTCTCTGATACCCCCAACCCCCATCTCTTAATCCTCTGTCTCTCCCATAGCCCAGGATGAAGCTGTTCTCTAAATTCCTTTATCTGCCTAAAGTCTAGAGCCACCAAAGAAAACAATTATCTGTGATCCCTTCCCTGAGTTTTTCATTAACTAAACCCATATCACAGGAAGAAAGGCTGCAGTCTGTCAACACAACTGAACAGACTTGTCCCAAACCATTGTTTGTTTTGCAGACCTAACAGACTTTGTCCCAGGCCATTGTATGTTTTTCAAGGCCATTAAATTCCCCTAAAATCATTTACCATACCCCTAAAATCATCCACGCTTCTCCATCTCCCTCTCCCTTAAGAAGGGTATATAACCATCTGTGTACCATGTGTCTGATAGGTAATCATTCTGTGATTCTCCCCTATTCTCGTTAACACATCTGTATTCTTTTTCTCCTATTAATCTGTCTCTTGTCAGTTTATTTTTAGCAAACTTTCAGAGAGTGAGGAAGTTTTCCCTTGGTCCCTATAAGACCAATATCAAAATGATCAATAGAAGCCATATTCTGGACAAAACCATTGTCTGTCTAATCCAGTATGCTTTCCTCCTATAACACAGACTTACACAACAATGTAAGTCAGCTGGAGCTGAGCAAGCGTGCTTTCTGTCCACAATGATAAACATCCTGCTTGGTTCCTTGTGAATGGTTAGCCTTCAGAGTGGTCACGAATAAGTTTTACAAATTGTGTTACAGTCCCCAAGCCACAGCAGTTGAGCAAACTTCTATATACATATGGGCTCCACACGTGGAATTTTAAATGATTATCAAAACTTGAGTAATATAGTATATATTGAGTGTTTCCTATCTGAAATCACTGTACTAAACACTTCCTATGTTATGTCACTAAATTCTCAAAATGACCTACGAAGTAAATAACATTATTCTTCCTATTCTACATATGAGGAAGTTAAGACTAACATATTTTAGGTAAAATTCCCAGAGTCCTACAGCCAGTAGACGGCCATGCCTATATCTGAACCCACTTTGATTCCTAAACCATATTTCTTAAACATTATATACTGCCACTGAAACCACCTTTGCAAAAATTATAACTGAGACAATTATTACATTGAAAGAAACCTGACATAACTGACTCCATCTTGCTTCTAACCTCTAAGCTGTCCTTGTTCATTCCTGGGTGTAGGCCAGACTAACTTTAGGAGGAACTTAGTTTATAGTTCAGCTTTGAAACAGAGACAACAACAGCTCTTTCCCAAACAAATCCCCTTCCTGCCTGGGGACTAGACTGCCTTTGCAGGACTAACAAATTAGCCACAAGATTAGAAATCATGGTTTAGAAGTCATGCAGCTGGAGGCTGCCAGATTCTACATTTTTCCAAATTGCTCCCGGGGACAGCATCAGTATTGTAAGGCCTAAGATCAGTGCTTGAGATATTTATAGACCCTACACTCGATGGACCAGCTGGCACCATCCAGATCCATAAACTGGCTCATCTGGTCTTGTGGTCCCAACCCAGGAATTGACTCAGTGCAAGAGGACAGTTTCGACTCCCTATGATTTCATCTCTGACCTGACCAATCAGAACTCCTAATGCACTGTCCCCCCTACCCACAGAATTATGCTTAAAAATTCAGATCCCCAAATTCTCTCATTTTAGTAATAAAAGACTCTGGTCTCCCACACAACTGGCTCTATGTGAATTATTCTTTCTGTATTGCAATTCCTGTCTTGATCGGTCGGCTCTGTCTAGGCAGCAGGCAAGGTGAGCCCGTTGGGTGGTTACAAATTTGGAGGCTGGTCTGGGATTGCCTTTGTAGCTACCTGCCCATGGTTCGGTAGCCCCTCTCCTTTGATGGATCCAGAGGCCAGCCCAAGCAGCCACCTAGTTCTCTTGGATTAGAGGATGACTCTGACACTGTCTGTACTGGCAGGTCAGTGCCAGCCCAATGTTCATGAATTTAATTGCAATAGAGAAATAGTCCTGGGGAGACATTTCATAACTGCAGCCCCACGGTAGGACGTCTGTCTGTAGCTCCTCCACAGGATGTCTGTAACTGGAGTCGTACTGCAGGGTGTGTCTCTGTCTGTAGCAAAATCATGGAGTGTCTGTAGCTGTAGCCCCATTATGAGGTGTCTGATTTGGTGAGTATTCTAGGAGCTGCCAACACCTCTTCCCTTCTGCTGATAGTTTTGGCTCCTTCAAAGTCTCAGTTGGCCCTACCTAATGAGTAGGAAGAGTCTTGGTTCCGGAGATTTCTTCTCAATCAGGAAGATTTGGGGGAGATTTCTCAGATGGGGAATAGGAGGTTAGTTTGGAAGGAATACTCTTGGAATTCTTGGCAAGGGATCTTGATTTGAAAGGCCTTCTGTCCATCTTGTCTTTGTTGTGTGTGTTTGTATGTGTGGAAGGGATCTCTGAAGAAACTGCTGACCGAAGTCCAGCAGGCCTAACTTGAAGAACCCTCTGTAAGTGTAATCACATTCGGTGAGCCCTGAAGAAAGCTCAACAGGCCTGACTCTGTGATTCTCCACTCTTCGTCTTGCCAAGAGACCACTCATCGAATTCCTGGTTGGAGGTCATCCCTCCCCACCTTAAGTGGATCAAAGATGACAGAGACCAGCGGGAGAAAGTCTGAGCCTTGTTAGGTCAATTTTGGGTGTGGAATGAGGCTACTAGTGTCTGTTTTGTTACGTGTATTTTGCTTTGGCTGGGATGGAAAACGTTAATTCGGTTCCTCATGCAGCCCATTGGGTGGCATCTTGCAAAACTAGAAAGCTTTTGCCTATGGTTCCATAAAACAGAAAGTGGTCATTTTCTTTTGTAATGGGTCGCCACAGCTTGGTGCCGTGAGCGGGGTCATCAAAAGCTGCTCTGTTCTTCTGAAAGTTGCAGAGAAAGGGAACCCAGAAACCTGGTACCGGGTATGCTGGCAAAAAGGGTAAGAATTTCTTACCAGCCAGGTTTCTGGTCAGTTGGTCGGTTGGTCAGTCTGTCTGTCTCTCTCTCTTTCATGTGTGTGTGTGTGTGAATGGTAAACATCACTGTCTCTTCTGCAAAGGTTTGATTAATAGAAAAAAAGGATTTGTGAGACTAGTCTTATTAGGATGCCGCAAATCTGGTGTACTTTGTGCTAAGAATTTGTCTTTCTGTAATGGAGAGGCAGTGTCACAGGACAGAACACAGGCTTTGAACCCCTAAATGCCTACTTTTCAAGCCAGCCTGGCAGGCTTGTCAGTTACAAACTTTGCTGCAGGCCCCTGAAACCAATACTGGATGAAGCTTCTCTCTCATGTTGTTTTATGTCCTTAAAATCTTAACCTTGTGACCATGTGGGGATACTTTAGTCTCTGCCATCCAGAGGACAAGCATTTTGGGGTTCATGTCATAGCTAGCCCTAAAAATTATCTTAAGCAGTTTAAAGCCTTTGTAAGCTCAAAATTGGCTACTCTAGGCCTCTTTTGGGAAGAACAATAGAAACTGCTTAATGTTGTAGCTTCATAGCTAAGGCTTTGTTTTTTGACAATGGCAGCCTAGGTTCAATTCTTGGCTTAGGAAATCAGTCCTTTCTGCTTTGTAATTTGTGAAACTTTTTGCCATTTATTCTTTTCCCCCAGGGACTGCTTCTGATTTCCTAATTTTTTATTTCTCTGAATTACCTTTGGGTAGATTCTAAATCTTGTAAATAAACTGTTTACTGTCTCTTTGAGACACCTTATGCATCCATGGTCAAGTTATAACCTTAGTTAAAACTTATTAATTTCACTGGGAGGTTACCTGTGGTAGAATTCAAAAGTAAAAAATATTGGCTTTCCTGACTGGAGTCTTGAATGAGATTTTAAAAGTTTTTTAAAAAACAAAAGAGCTCTACTGTTAAAATCAGCTTAATTAAAATGGATATCCAAGCTATACATATTTAAAAGGCCTTTATCTTTTTCCTCTTCTTGAATTGCTTTTTTCTGAAACAGGTTTTTCTTCTCAGTTGACGGAATTATTTTTCTCCAATTTGTCTGCTTCCCGCTCCTGATGCCCACATGAGAGAATCTAAGAATTTCAAACAGCCTGGACTCCTGGGAAAAAACAGAGGTGGCACCACAGACCCCATTCTGGAAAAAACCTATTTTCCTCATGGAACCCCAGGAATTGAAAGTGGATAAATACCTCTCAAAATCTAAGGCTGTCTTTGGTTTTTCATTGTGTTACCTGACCTTTTTTTTGACTTTTGGGGGCATCAGAAATTACTTTACATTATGGGAAAGCCTTTAGCCTTGGTGTATAGCAACTTTAAGGGATATTGGCTGTTATGGAGGAATACTTGGCTCTTTGCGTGCTTGGATTAGAGAAGCATGCTTGGTCACCTGGAAAGTATGCAAACATCCCCCTCTTCCACTGAGAGATGAGACTCCCGTGGGGATGGGCTGATTACAAAATGGGCTGATCGGCTTTGGGTTGCCTTGTAATAAAATGCACAGTAAAAGCATTGCACTGTCTTCTTCCATAGTATTTCCCTCTTTTGGGGGATCCAGGATGTGATATAAAAATGGGACCCCTCGGCCGGGCGCAGTGGCTCACACCTGTAATCCCAGCACTTTGGGAGGCCGAGGCAGGTGGATCACGAGGTCAGGATATCGAGACCATTCTGGCCAACACGGTGAAACCCTGTCTCCATGAAAAATACAAAAAACAAAATCAGCCGTGCATGGTGGTGAGCACCTGTGGTCCCAGCTACTCGGGAGGCTGAGGCGGGAGAATGGCTTGAACCCGGGAGGCGGAGCTTACAGTGAGCCCAGACTGTGCCACTGCACTCCAGCCTGGGCGACAGAGCAAGACTCCGTTTCAAAAAAAAAAAAAAAAAAAAAAAAAAAAAAAAAAAAAAGGGACCCTTAATGTTGGTGATCTGTTTCTGCCTTCCAGCTGTGCCTGCTTATTAGGCCCTGGAAACAGCAAGCTTTCCTGACCCTATTCCTCCAAGGGCTCCACCCTGAAGCCAATAATCCAATTATTGACAAACGAAAATCTTGACAACTACTGGATCTTCTTCTCTCTGTATATTTATATCTGTTTGTGTGATGTTTATATATGAAAGAGCTCTGAACAACTGGGGGCAAAATAAGGGCTTAAATAAAATATTTTGTCAGAAAAATAGAAACTTTAATGCCGTTTTGTTCATGTGACTTTAGTAATCTTTCAGAAATAAAGACAACTTTAAAGATTATTGGTAAAATAAAAATGTCTTCAAAATTTAGACATTTGATCAAGACATTTGGTCTAAATTAGGTCAGATATTAGGTTTGCTAAATGCTTTAAGGTAATAAACTGCTTCTTTGACTTTTGAAAACTGTTTGACTTACCTACTTTGGAGCCATTAGGTTCTAGATAAGGCCTGGGGACATATGGCATAAGCCACACCCCCTGACTGTACTAGGAAGAATCAGACCTTATTTGCACTTTTGTCTGGTGTCCTAGGCTCCACAGCCAGTATATATTAAAATCATTTACCTATCAGACTTTTCACAAGAAATGAAAGATTCTAAAAGTTAACAGTATAACACATACTTGAGTCCACTGGAAAAAGAGTTTTACATGCAAGGTTGCAAGGTATAGAAGGAAAGTAGAATGTGGTTTTGGTGGGAAATTATAAGAAGGCATGGGAATATGGTTTTTGTTAAAGGGAACGTAATTTTGTCTAGTTCAGAGGGTTTTAAAGAATGTCTTAACCTAAAAGAGTAAAGGGTCAAAACTGAAGTTTAAGCAAGTTGGAAAGGTTTGTGAAGGGTTGATCTTGTAAAGGAAGTTCTGTGAAAAGAAGCAAGTTGGCTAAGAGTTGAGGGGAACTGTTTTTGTAATTTTCTGTATATCGAACAGTAAAATAAAAGCACACTGATGTGGAGCCAGAATCTGGTCCTATGTGTCTGAGTAACAGGGTTTTCTTTTTTAAAAAATTGATCTGTTTAACAGAAAATTGTAAATAGTTATAAGAAGTTTATGAGTATCTTACCTTATAGTCAAACTAATTAAAACTACATAAATTTATAAAATTGTATTAAAAATTAGCTTTAGCATTAAAGATGCCCTAAAGCAAACATGAAACTTGTTTTTCTCTTTTGAAAAATATTTTTATGTAATATTAAGAGCAATTAAAACAAATCTTGTTTGCCTTTTGAATAAACTACAAAAAAAAAGGGAGGGGAGAGAGAAGAGACAGATTCAGTTGACCTCATGCTGTCTTCATCAGATATTATTGTCTAGAAAGCTGAGTCTCCTCTCTATCAGAGTAAAGGTTTTTTCCTTTTTAAAATTTCTGGGTTATCATTTTGGCTATATGAATGACTTATGGTGACCTGGGATTCTATTTAGTGATATCCAGTGTTGTAGACCTTCGATATTTGACAAACTTTCCAAAGTCAAATTATAAAGTATGTCTTTTTCTGACCTAATTAATCTTTTAGATATTAGGTCCCCTAAAGTGCAAAAATGATGTATTTGCCTTATTTTACATAAAAATCACACAGGAAACATTGTCAACTATGAAATGATGTTTGGCTTTCTTTGGACTGTATTTTTATAAATATGTTATTTGTATGTGTTCAAAAATTATAGGAAGCTTCTATAATTCTGACATAACTTAATGTATATTAAGCCTTTAATTATTATGTAAAATTGTTGTATGCCACAGAAGTAATCAAAATTCCTAGTCAATTGTAGCTTTAATAGTGGCTGCCTAAGACTTTTGTCATCCACAGACAAACTGTCTTGTTTTGATCCTTTCCAGTAGGCAGTTTATAATCAGATATAGGGCTCTGATGAGTTCTCTTGAATGTAGGTCTCTGATAACTTTAGATATTGTGTTATTGGAATAGAGGAAACAAAACAAACTTCTAGGACTCACGGAGAGCTGATGTGATAAACATTGCTAATCCTTTTGTTTTTCAGAGTCAAGAAAACTTTTTCTTTTGAGCTATTTAGAACATTTAGCAATTGAGTAAAGTATACTCCCATGAAGGAAATTTGGAGCATATTGCTTTCTCTCCACCTGATTCCTCCAGAATTTAGAAACTATTTGTGAGTATTCTCAATTTATGGCAGTCTAGTTTTTTGCATAAGTGCAATAAGAATCTCTTTTCTTTTGTAACAGGACACAATTGGAGAAACTGGTTATTTTACCAAGGCTTTGACTGGAATGGCATGCTTTCTTTAAATAATCAAAGTTGACTTATAGAGCCAATAAAGGGAAAGCTGGCCTCATGCCTTGTCTACACATTCCCTGTACAGGGTTCCTGACCTGTACTAAATAAAGAATGTTACTTTCTGACAGGCCCAGGAGCACCAAGTTATCTTAGGACCTTCAGAGGAGGAAAATTCACTCAACTCATACAGGTATGTGCAGATATAGATAAATCTGTAACTGGGCTTCAAGGCTTTAAAAGTACAATCTGAGATTCTCTATAGAACAAAGTTTCAGCAAAGCCAATTTTAAAAGAGCCTATATGGCAAATAATTATTCCTACTGGACTTTATGCAAATAATCAAGCCAAGCATAATAGGACTAAAATTTATTTTGCAAGTAAATTTGGCCTACTATGATTTATCTTTAATAAAATTGGGGACTAGTGAGAGAAAAATTATACTTCCAAAAAAAAAAAAACACACAACTATAGCACACTTGTTAGTTGTTCTCGAGTTTTTATTACTTTCTGCAATGTGGATTAAATCCTAAATTATCTGTGGGCTACAAGTCCCCAAACTAATGCTTTCAAATCTTTACTTTTAAAACTTGGAATTGCACTGCTTATCCCAGAACACATTATTTACCTTATAGTATGCTGTTCTATAAATGCTGCATTAAAACTATAGATGAGAACACTAACACCCTTGTCATGTAAGCCTTGAAACCCCAACCAGGCGCCTATAAGTACGTGCAGACAGCTGCAAAGCAGTGTTACTCCTCTTACCTTGGGGTCAGTACCTAACCCCACCATGCCCCCTGTTCAGCAGGAAGATGTTAGAGTGGTCTTCATCCTTTTTCCATCTTCATAGAATAAGGTGTTACAAAACCCAAAGGAAGGGACTGAAACTACCTTTGCAAAAATTGTAACTGAGACAATTATTACAGTGAAAGAGATCTAATGTAACTGACTCCATCTTGCTTCTAACCTCCAAGCTGTCCTTGTTCATTCCTGGGTGTAGGAGGAACTTAGTTCGTAGTTTAGCTTTGAAACAAAGACAATAACAGCCCTTTCCCAAAATAAATCCCCTTCCTACCTGGGGACTAGACTGCCTTTGCAGGACTAACAAATTAGCCACAAGATTAGAAATTATGGTACAGGAGTCAAGCAGCTGGAGGCTGCAAGACTCTAAAACTCCCCAAATTGCTCCTGGGGACAGCATCAGTATTGTAAGGCTGAAGATCAGTGCTTGAGATATTTACAGACCCTGCACTTGATGGACCAGTTGGCACCACCCAGATCCATAAACTGGCTCATCTGGTCTTATAGCCCCAACCCAGAAACTGACTCAGTGCCAGAGGACAGCTTCAACTCCCTATGATTTCATCTCTGACCTCACCAATCAGAACTCCCGATTCACTTGCCCCCTACCTACCAAACTATCCTTCAAAACTCCAATCCTTGAATACTTGAGGAGACTGATTTGAGTAATAATAAAACCCTGGTCTCCTCACAGCCAGAATTGTGTGAATTACTCTTTCTCTATTGTAATTCCCATCTTGATCAACTGGTTCTGTCTAGGCAATAGGCAAAGTGAACCCACTGGGTGGTTATACCACCCAATGTGGTTTGATATAACTTACAAAATAAAAGTCTGAAAGCATGGTATCAGTAAAAAGATTTGCCTCATTTGTCAACTAAATCTACTCTTAGACAAAGATACAGACTCCAAAGAATCCCATAACCCTCTAGATTTTGGCAATAAATGAAAACTGAAGAATTTCCTCCTGTTCTTAGTAAGTGCTCACTATTTGCATCCTGAAGCCTCAGAAGTGCTCATATTTATTATCTTCTTGACAAAGCCTCTTCAGAAGAATTTTTATTGCTATCAAGTGATGTATCTATCCCTTAAGAAGAAGAAAAAAACCCTACAGCACCACTGATCTCAAACATCTTTAGAGTACTGAGTAGAAAGCAAGACACACTGAAAACTGGCTCTGTGCAGTGCCGCTCCATGTGTTGAAGCTGACAGAGTTAAGGACATGCTATCCCCAAATATATGGAACTTTGGCATTTAAACAGCAGAGGCAGGAAGGCCACTCTCAGCTTCCCTCAGCTCTTCTCTGAAGCAGGCCAGAATACCTAGGAAGGTCACTCTCTGCTATTTTCCCTCTCTCCTCCCCGAAGACCCTCATGTGACAGATGTCCTGACCTGAGGTAAGGAATACCCAGAGGTAAGGAATGTCACATAGGGACACCAAGAAGAATCTGAGCAAACAGACCTTGCTAAGTAAGCCCCAGTTTATTACCACTAAATCACACCCTTTTGTTTTTCAGTCATAACTCTGCACAACTGACCATAAAAATACACAGATTTCCCTGTTCCTTTAGGTCTTCATATCTGATGGCTCTCATGTCATCTAAAACTTATATTAAATAAAATTTATGCTTTTCTCTCATTAATCTGTTTTTTGTTATAAGAGGTCTCAGCCATAAACCTTTTGATGGGTGAGGAAACAATATTACTTTTCCGCCACACTTATACAGCCCAGCTTTATCTAGGGCCACTTCTGTAATTTTACCTTGGATAAGTCAGATAGTAACTGGAGTTGGTTTTGTTTCATTTTTTATTGCTATTCTTGCACTTCATATTTTTGATGCCTTAATGATTAGAATTTTCAATTCATTTTCTAAGTGAAAACAAATCTTTAGTCATTTTCATCAGACCCATACACATTATTATTTTAATGATGTAAATATATGCCACACACTAGAAGGCACACTTTTCACGTGGGCAGGGTCTGAGCCATGTAGATAGTACAGGGAAGGAGGCAACACTGCACTGGTACTGTGGGTATAGAAGGCAAAGGATATGCCTTAATCTAACAGTCAAAAATCAAACAGAGGAAAGGAGAGGAATGTGGGTTGACAGAAAACATGACATGGGGTTCTTTAATGTTTCTGTGTCATAATCCCTTTTAAAACTGGTAGAAGTCAGTGACTCCAAAAAAAACCACATAGACAATCCATCTTCATTATCTGAGGATTTGCCTACTTGCTAAAATTTATTTGTAACCCAAAGTCAATACCTGCAATGCTTTCATAGTCATTCACAGAAATGCTCAGTCCCCTGATGCACACATTTCTAGCTGAGGTCAAAGAGGATGATGCTCTGCCTTCTCATTTCAGCTCTCATATTATAAACAGGTGTCCTTTTTGAGGTCTGTTTAAGTACCAAAAATTTTTTTTTTTTGCATTTTTGTGGTTTTCCAATGGTAGTTTTGCTGTTTAAAATGTTGCCCGCCCTCTTCCCCAACCCAGGGTGGGTGTGGTGGCTCACACCTGCAAACCCAGCACTCTGGGAGGCCAAGGCAGAAGGATCACTTTAGGCCAGGAGTTCAACACCAGCACGAACAATAGAGCAAAACCTCATCTCTACAAAAAAAAAAAAAAATTGTTTTTAATTAGCCTGGTATGGTGCCCACTTATAGTCCTAGCTATTCCGGAGGCTGAGGTGGAAGAATCCTCGAAGCCAGAAATTCAAGGTTACAGTGAGCTATAATCATGCCACTACACTCCAGCCTGGACAACAGAGTGAGATCTTGTCTAAAAAAAAAAAATGGGCCAGGTGTGGTGGCGAGCACCTGTAATCCAGCACTTGGGGAGGCCCAGATGGGCAGATCACCTGAGGTTGGGAGTTCGAGACCAGCCTGACCAACATGGAGAAACCCCATCTCTACTAAAAATACAAAATTAGCTGGGCATGGTAGTGCATGCCTGTAATCCCAGCTACTCAGGAGGCTGAGGCAGGAGAATCACTTGAACGCAGGAGGCAGAGGTTGCGATGAGCCAAGATCGTGCCACTGTACTCCAGCCTGGGCAACAAGAGCAAAACTCTGTCTCAAAAAAAAAAAAAAAAGGTATCCCCACGAGTGTGGTGCTGTCTAGTGTTTCTAAGCACAAGAAGGTTGTGATATGCCTCATGGAAAAAATACCTTTTTTTTTTTTTTTTTTTTTTTTGAGACGGAGTCCCGCTCTGCCGCCCAGGCTGGAGTGCAGTGGCCGGATCTCAGCTCACTGCAAGCTCCGCCTCCCGGGTTTACGCCATTCTCCTGCCTCAGCCTCCCAAGTAGCTGGGACTACAGGCACCCACCACCTCGCCCGGCTAGTTTTTTGTATTTTTCAGTAGAGACGGGGTTTCCCCGTGTTAGCCAGGATGGTCTCGATCTCCTGACCTTGTGATCCGCCCGTCTCGGCCTCCCAAAGTGCTGGGATTACAGGCTTGAGCCACCACGCCCGGCCGAGAAAATACTTATTGTTCAGGCATGTGTTACAGTGCTCTTGATTGTGAGTTCAATGACACAAATGCTGCAATTGACATACTGTTTTATATTTTAAAATACTGACTATAATTATTTAGAGAAACATATATTAAACAAGGTGTCTTTTAACAGAAATGTGTAAAATGAGGTTACGCATTGATCACTTCACAAAAATATTGTGGCCTAAGTATTGAGCCTGTATTTCCTCCTAGAAGCAATGGTTCAGTATTTGCTGATTCAGAGTTTGCAGCAACTTTAGTGAGCACAACTTTCACCAATAATGAGAACCAACTGTATTAAATACAGATAGAATTTTACATGCATTATTAAGAGGCCCTCAGAACCACTGAAATTCATGTGTAAATCTCTTCTAGAGGCCCAGATAGTTCTAATGTCTTGCCATGAAGTAGCAAAGTTGAAATGTAGGGTATTACAATGAATTATAATAGCAATATTGGTGTAAAAATTATTGTTAACAAATGATTTGAGTTCCTACTCTGTGCAAATAAGTCTTTTATTCTCAAGCAAAGTAAGTATAAATATGTATATCTGTATCAATTTTGGAATACTATTCAACAGTATTAATGTGTGGCCAAATTGTTTGTTCTTTATTAAATAAATTTTCAGTGTAAACCAACAGCTAAGAAAATTCAGAAATGTGACCAGCTTTAACTCCAACACCTTCACGATAATTGTGTTTCCGTGTTATCACTTACAGTGACTATTAACCAAGCAGTCCTTAAGACTCTTGTTAAACTTTAGCTGGAAGAATAGAACAGTTAACGACATATTTTACAGCTGGATATTTTTAACCCTTCTAATAACCCCTTTGCACAGATGAGTGTACAATTTATTTTTCAGAGGGCAAAGCAGAGCAATAGGAAACACTGCAGTTTCTTTCCTCCCTGATTCCACTTGGTCCACTAGCTTGCTGGTAGTTTCAGAGAAATGCTTTATCTTTTCTTAGACAGACTTTATTTTCAGGTAGCATTGTTCTTACGTGCTCTTTCTGATAATCAGGATTGTAAGGATTTCATGAAGTTTCCAATTTCCTAACCCCTGACTTCCTAAATGCCTTTGATCTCTCTACTAGACTACCCAGGCAGAGGGCTGCATGAAGGGAACTAATGCTGCCTACTCTAACATTACCCCTGGGTCAAGAGTACCTGCAAGTCCATACCGTATTTGGTGCAAATCTGTTACTCACCTTGGCTTTCCCAGCACTGAAATGTGGAGGCAAAGATCTTGAGGCCACTGTTATCCTAGCTCTTGTCTGGGCCAAATTACCTAAGAAAGAGACCACAAGGAACATAAATTAAGGAAAAGTTAAGGAATAGGATCACGAGTAATTTTTCCCTTTGTATCCTTGGATTTTTCTGAATTTTCAAAATAATCTGCTTTGAATTTTTAAAATTTGGAAAATTTTGAAACTTTGATGATATAAATTATAAATTATAATATTTAAAAGTTTAAAATAATTTGCAAGTGGCTGGGCATGGTGGCGCATGCCTGTAATCCCAGCACTTTGGGAGGCTGAGGTGGGCAGATCATGAGGTCAGGAGATAGAGACCATCCTGGTTAACACAGTGAAACCCCATCTCTACTGAAAATACAAAAAAAAATTAGCCGGGCGTGGTGGCAGCAGCCTGTAGTCCCAGCTACTTGGGAGGCTGAGTTAGGAGAATGGCGTGAACCCGGGAGGCGGAGCTTGCAGTGAGTGGAGATCGCACCACTGCACTCCAGCCTGGGTGACAGAGCAAGACCCCATCTCAAAAAAAAAAAAAAAATTGTAAGTAACTTGTAAATAAATTCAATTTATATTAGTTTTATAAGCAAAAAGAAATAACATAAAAGTATTAAATTCACTGAACAAATTAGAAATAAAAGGAAATTACCTCAGCATAACAATGGCCATTTATGAAAATCCCACAGCGAAATGTCAGAGGCATTTGAACCAGAGCAACTCCATCTTGAATAGGGGCTGGGTAAAATAAGGCTGAGACCTACTGGGCTGCATTCCCAGGAGGTTAGGCATTCTTAGTCACAGGATGAGGTAGAAGGTTGGCACAAAATACAGATCATAAGGACCTTGCTGATAAAACAGGTTGCAGTTAAAAAAAGAAAAAGCTGGCCAAATCTCACTATAACCAAGATGGCAATAAAAGTGACCTCTGGTCATCCTCATTGTTCATTATATGCTAATTATAATGTATTAGCATGCTAAAAGACACTCCTATCATCTCCATGACAACAAATGCGTGGCAACATCAGGAAGTTACCTTACATGGTCTAAAAGGGAGAGGACCCCTCAGTTCCAGGAATTGCCCACCCTTTTCCCAGAAAACTCATGACAAATCTACCCCTTATTAAGCATATAATCAAGAAATAACCATAAAAATGGGCAACCAGCAGCCCACGGGGCTGCTCTGCCTATGGAGCAGCCATTATTTTATTCCTTTATTTCCTAATCAACTTACTTTCACTTTACTCTGTGAACTCTTCCCAAATTCTTTCTGGTGCAAGATCCGGGAACCCTCTCTTGGGATCTGGATTGGGACCCCTTTCTGGTAACACTAACATCATACCAAACAGTGAAAAATTGAAAGCTTTTTCCACACCACCAAAAACAAGACAAGGATTCACACACTCACCACTTCTATTCAATATATTATAGTACTAGAAGTCTTAGCTGGGGCGATTAGGTAAGAAAAAGAAATAAAAGGCATCCACATCAGAAAGGAAGAAGTAAAATTAATCTCTGTTCACGATCTTACATGTAGAAAACCCTAAAGATTCCACATTAAAAGAAGTGTTAGAGCTAATAAATGTTAGAACTAACTTTAGCAATAATACTTATACAAAACCAACGTCCAGGCCGGACGTGGTGGCTCACGCCTGTAATTCCAGCACTTTGGGAGGCCAAGGCAGGTGGATCACTGGGTCAGGAGTTCGAGACCAGCCTGGCCAACATGGTGAAACCTCGTCTCTACTAAAAATACAAAAATTAGCCAGGCTTGGTGGTACACGCCTGTAATCCCAGCTACTAGGGAGCCTGAGGCAGGAGAATCGCTTGAACCTGGGTGGCGGAGATTGCAGTGAGCCAAGATCATGCCACTGCACTCCAGCCTGGGACAGAGCGAGATTCCATCTCAAAAAACAACAACAAAAAAAACCAAACCAAAGCAAAACAAAACAAAAAAGAACACCCAAAAATCAGTTTTTGTTTTCATTTTTGTTTTTGTTTTCAGACAAAGTCTCACTCTATTGCCCTGGCTGAAGTGCAGTGGTGTGATCTCAGCTCACTGCAACCTCCACCTTCCAGGTTCAAGTGATTCTCACGTCTCAGCCTCCCGAGTAGCTGGGATTACAGGCACCCACCATCAAGCCTGGCTAATTCGGTTGCATTTTTTTTTTTTTTTTTTTTTGAGGCGGAGTCTCGCTCTGTCGCCCAGGCTGGAGTGCAGTGGCGCGATCTCGGCTCACTGCAAGCTCCGCCTCCCGGGTTCCCGCCATTCTCCTGCCTCAGCCTGCCGAGTAGCTGGGACTACAGGCGCCGCCACCACGCCCAGCTAATTTTTTTGTATTTTTAGTGGAGACGGGGTTTCATTGTGTTAGCCAGGATGGTCTCGATCTCCTGACCTCGTGATCCGCCCGTCTTGGCCTCCCAAAGTGCTGGGATTACAGGCTTGAGCCACTCGGTTGCATTTTTATACACTAAAAATGAACTATTCAAAAAAGAAATTAAGGAAATAATTCCATTTAAAATAGCATCAAAACACAATAGGAATAAATTTAATCAAGGAGGCAAAAGACTTTGACACCAAAAACTACAAAACATTGCTGGAAGAAATTAAAGAAGGCACAGATAAACTGACGCACATCACTGTTCATGGGTTGGAAGACTTAATATTGTTAAAATGTTCATACTACCCCAAGCATTCTACAGATTCAGTGTAATGCTTATTAAGTCCCAATGGCATCTGTTGCAGATAGCAAAAATATCCTAAAATCCATATAGAATCACAAAGGACCCAGAATAGCCAAAACAACAGTGAGAAAAAGAATAAAGCTGGAGGATTCACATTTCCTGAATTCAAAACATATTACCAAGCGACAGTAATCAAAACATATGGTACTGAAATAAAGACAAACCAATTAAACAAAATAGAGTGCCCAGAAATAAACACGCAGAGATGCGTGATCAAATGATCTTTGATAAAATCACCAAGACTATATAATGGGGTAAAATAATCTCTTCAACAAACGGTGTTAGGGAAAGTGAATATCCACATGCAAAAGAATAAAATTTAACTGTTACCTTACACCATACACAAAAATCAAATCAAAATGGATTGAAGATTAAAATGTAAGAATTGAATCTATAGCCGGGTGCAGTGGCTCACGCCTGTAATCCCAGCACTTTGGGAGGCTGAGGTGGGTGGATCACAAGGTCAGGAGATCAAGACTATCATGGTTAACACGGTGAAACCCCGTCTCTGCTAAAAATACAAAAATTAGTTGGGCGTGGTAGCGGGCACCTGTGGTCCCAGCTACTCAGGAGGCTGAGGCAGGAGAATGGCGTGAACCCGGGAGGGGGAGCTTGCGATGAGCCGAGATCGCACCACTGCATTCCAGCCTCGGCGACAGAGCAAGACTCCGTCTCAAAAAATAAGAAAATAAATAAACAAACAAACTGAAACTATAAAACTCCTAGAAGAAAACGTAGGAGAAAAACTTCACAACATTAGTCTTGGCAACAAGTTTTTTTGGATATGAAACCAAAACATAGACTATAAAAGCAAATATAGACAATGAGACTACACAAAACTAAAACTTCTACTCAACCAAGGAAACAATCAATGGATTGTAGGGATAACCTATGGAATAGGAGAAATTATTTTCAAACCATATAGCTAATACAGGATTAACATGCAAAATATATAAGGAACTCCTACAACTCAATAGTAAAAAAGCCAAATAACATAAATAAATATATAAATAAATAAATACGGACTTGATTACACATATCTCCAAAGAAGGCATACAAATGGCTAACAGGTATATGAAGAGATACTCAGTATCACTAAACATTAGGGAAATGAAAATCAAAACTATAATGAGATGAAATATTACCTCATTCCAATTAAGATGGTCATCATCAAAGAAACAGAAACAAGTGCTGAAGAGGATACAGAGAAATTCGAACCCTCTGCACTGTTGGCAGGAATATAAAATGGTGCAGCTGCTATGGAAAATGTAGCATAAAGGTCCCTCAAAAAATTAAAAATAGATCTGCCATATGACACAGCAATCCCTCTTCTGAGTATTTACCTAAAAGAATTGAAAACAAGATCTCCAAGAGATATTTGCACTCCTGTGTTCATTGCACCATTATTCACAAGGGCCAAGAAGTGTAAACAAACTAAATGCTTATCGACAGGTAAATGGACAAAGAGCATTTGGTATATACATACAATTGAATACCCAGCCTTAAAAAAAAAAAAAAGGAAATCCTGCCATACACTACCACATGGATGAACCTGGAGGACATTCGGCTAAGTGAAATAAGCCAGTCACAGGAACACAATACTGCACAATTTCACTTACGTGAGGTATCTAAAGTAGTCAAACTCACAAAAGCAGAGAGTAGAATGGTAGTTGTCAGTGGCTGGGGGCACGAGGAAGTGGGCGCTGCTATTCAACGGGTATTGAGTTTTAGTCGCATAATATGAAAAAATTCTAGAGATCTGCTGTACAAAAATGTGCACATATTTGATACTATATTGTATACTTAAAAAGAGAGATTTCATGTTACATATTTTTTTTACTACAAGAAAAAGTCTCCAACTGGGACACTGCTAATCACTGGAAGAGATGAATATGGAAGAAAAAAGGTGCCAAAGGAAGTTTACCCGAGAAGGAAGTTAGACAATAGAGCACACCATTGTGAAGATTGAGGACGCAGACACTGATTAGTAGACCGGGCAGTAAGGATCCTTCACAGGAGGAAAAATATCTTTTTCTCTACTCATTCTAGGTTCATGGTTGAGGCCCTTTTAACAAAGGACAGATTACTAAGTGAAAAGGATAAAAATTTACTTAATGTAAGTTTTAGGTGACACTGGAGCCTTTATAAGGAAATAAAAGGAGAGTAGTAAAGAAATATGACAGGAAAAAGTATCCTCTAAGGGTAAGAAACTGATGAAATTTAATAAGGCCTATTCATTCAGATTCTTCTCTGTGTCCTTGTGTCTGCAGAGATAAGGATCCTTCTTTTCTGTGGGTATAGGAAGAGCAGCTCCTACACGACAGTCTCACAGCCTGCTTTAGTGGAAGGTCAGAAAAATCCCTCCTAGATTTTATGACCTGCTTCAAGGGACAAGGGGGTGGGGGTTAAGAGTGACATTCCTGCGCCTGCCAGTTTCTCACATTCCTTTAGCTTAAATTATTCAGTAGGTCAAGGGGCCATATTTTGGGATAGTGAGCCCTGAACCCCATCAATCCCTCCGCACATAAGGAGAAACCTGGCCACCCCGAGTGAGTCAGTGGGGTAGGGAGTGGGAGACAGCAGCCTCTGAGTCCTGGGGGCCAGTGAAGTTTTGCAGGGCTTTGCATTTGTCAGGAGCGTGACCTTGAACAAGTTGACTTCTCAAAGCCTCAGTTTCCTAGTCCATAACAAGAAAACAGCACCACCTGTTTTCCTCCCATAAGAGTTATTATGGGGACTCAGCAAGACAACTCACAAAAACACTGTCAACACAGGACTAGAGCAAGAAGGCAACTATTCATTTCACATTAGGTAGTATTTTATTATTATTTTCTGTGAACTGTTCACAAAGGTATCAAAGGAGAGAGCAAGAAAAGACCAGGAAAAATGGCTGGGAGTGGTGGCTCATGCCAGTAATCCCAGCACTTTGGGAGGCCGAGTCCGGCGAATCACCTGAGGTCGGGAGTTCAAGACTAGCCTCGCCAACATGGAGAAACCCGTCTCTACTATATATACAAAATTAGCAGGGTGTGATGGCACATGCCTGTAATCCCGGCTACTCGGGAGGCTGAGGCAGGAGAATCCCTTGAACTCAGGGGGCGGAGGTTGCAGTGAACCGAGATCGCCCCATTGCATTCCAGCCTGGGCAATAAGAGCGAAACTCTGTCTCGAAGAAAAGAAAAGACCAGGAAATCTCACCAAATCTCTGTGTGATCACTGGCTAGTCAAAAAAAACTATGAAAGGTGAGAAAAAATGATAGGACAACTCTTGGCCACTCAGATTCCTCCCACTTTTTACCTTTGAAGATCCACCCTTCACCACTTCTCTAATTCCTCTTGCCCCAAACCAAGTGTGTGAAGAGATTTGTTTGCATTTTTACCTACAGTGTCATTTGATTCTGTAGCAAAATAAAAAGTTGTTAATGAAAGGAAGTGCTGCAATTTGTGCACATGCAAGATGCTCAAGATTTCAAAGTTTCAGCAAGTCTAGCACAAAGATGTCCAAATGTTTTCTCTGGCGATATCTTCAGAGGCTAAACTGTGATTAATAGCCCAGAAAGAACCCTTTGAAGCAGGATTGGTGACATCAAAGTCGTAATCCAGGGGTGGCAGGAGCTTTATAATGAGTGGGAAGCATTTTAACACATTTCAAAGGATTTACAGCATGAATAAACAATAGACCTCAGCAGATGCGCCACACACACCTTTCAGAAACATAACCTATACAAAGTTTCCATTTTAATTTAAATGTAAATACAGTGTTCACACTTCTTTCAAATGTTAAGCATCCTCAGTGCTTCACCCCCTAGACAGCCTCTTCCCAGCTAAGCATCGCTCATTGCCCCAGAACACCCTCCTGTGCTTCTCAAAACTGCAACTACCAACATGTGTCCTGTGTTGGAAGGAGAAAATGGAAGTCAGAGGCATCTAATGGAATTTATATCCTATGCGGGAACTGTGTTAAGAGAGAATCTGAATTGGAGATTACAAAGATCTCACACAATTTCCCTGCTTCCAACTTAAACGAAAAGACACAAGTGGTCTGAAGACAGAGCTGGAACTTTTAAAAGATGGCAATTTTCCGCCTGCTTCAGAGGATTTTCCTTGCTTGGAAAGTACCCAGAACCCAGGGTTTCATCTGTAGTCATCTTTTACTAACTGCCCCGAAGGACAGGTTGTTGTTTTAAATAATCAAACATAGAATTCAGTCTCCCTCTGCTGCACCCTCTGGGTTTATAGGACTTGTTGCAGGATTTCATTGGTTCTTGTTGGTGGGCATTTGTTTGAGAAATTTTCCGATTTTAATTTTCTCTCCAAACACAAGAAATAGGCTAATAAACTAAGAAATGATTGCAAAGCAATGCTGAATTGTAAAAAGCTGTTTGTGTCAAATAGTTACAAATATAAGGAGCTGTAAATAAAAAATCAGATGCTTCAATTCATCTGTTTCAAGATTAAGTTTTATCTCAGTAGACCTGAGAACTGAAACCATGTACCCCACATTCAGCTTAGATACTGAGAACTGAAACCACATCTTACTGTCTACAATACAATGACTTTGTGTAATTCCTGTCTCCATTAGCATGACTTTCTTTTTTCAGGAGTCTCCAAGCCCAGGCAAACGGTTAGATTGCTCATTACAGAAACTTCCTGAAAGACTCATCAGCTCTTCCATGGAAAGGACCAACCTGACAGTTCATTCCCTATGATTCCTATAATCTCGCCTTTCAAAGTCCTCCCCTTGCTGTTTCCACCAGCACTGGACTGCTGCACTGTGATCCTTACCCAATCCTAATCAAAGGCCCTCACTTTGAAAGACCCTCCTAAAAATAAACGATTTCTCAACAAACTCTGACCTTGACTTCCCTTCTCCAACACATTGCCAAAGCTTTGAGATGTGGTGGGAAGCAATAAACTCCACTTTGTCCTGTCAGTGAGTTGTGCTAGTAATGTTTGGGAACAAGCTTGAGACAGACCTACGCTAGGGCAATACTTGCAGTAATTAACATGTTCCAGTTTCAGTTTATAACACTGTAGCTAACAACATGCAAGGAGTTAAATTCAGTACATAGTTGTATACAAACATACTATAAAAAATACTATAGTAGTTAAGTGCAGTGACTTTCACCTGTAATCCCAGCATCTATGGAGGCCAAGTGGAAGGATTGCCTAAGCCCAGGAGTTTGAGACCAGCCTGGCCAACATAGTGAGACCCCATCTCTACAAAAAGTTTTAAAAATTATCTGGGCATGGTGACACACCTGTGGTCCCAGCTATTCAGGAGGCTGAAGTGGTAGGATCAGTTTGTTAGATATAAGTTCTAAATTTCTTTTCAAAGAATTAATATGTCAGGATGTTCAGTTCTTTGCCTTCTAAATGTCCTTGTAAAGCAACCTTTGTTGATTACCTCCTCCATCCTGATTCATTCTGATCACCTGCTCCACCCTAACTCATTCCAATTACCTGCTACCTGCTCTGCCCTGACTTCCGCCAAAGCATTCACCCCGTCATTCTCTTTAAATCAGCCAATCGGAATTAGCTTAGCCTGGGTGGTCTAACCCTAGCCAATAGGGGAAGGACACAGCCACAGGGGCCACGTGCCTCAGGGATAAGAACCCCTTCCCCTCCCTTGTCCGAGTATGTGCTCACCATTGTTCCATCTGTAAGGGCGCACCCTTCTATACGAAGGACCTTGACTTGCTGAGAATTAAAAAGAAAATTTTATATTCGAGTGCTGTTCCTTTTGCGGCACCAAAACCTTATATATAACAAGTTGAGCCCGAGAGGTTGAGGCTGCAGTGAACCACGACCACACACCTCTGTACTCTAGTCTGGGCAACAGAGCAAGACCCCATCTCAAAAAAACACAAACCTATAGTATTTTGTATGATACAAAAACTTGGTTCATCTTTACATAACCATCTCTCCTAAATTTATAACAAGGATTTATTCTGGATGTGATAAATTGAAGTAACTTAAGATAGCCACAAAATATGACACAGCTGTAGGAAGCCAAGAAAAGGAGATCATGTGTGATGTTAAATTTCGTTCTGCAGTTTTTACTCTCTCCCTTAGCATTTATCTACAGCTTTCAGGTTAATATCAATAAATGGGCAGAGCAGGATGGGAGAGTTCCCAGCCCACTTGGACATGAGCTAATGTCTTATGAAAAGAACATGGATAATTTATATACAGTCACGTGCTGTGCTGCTTAATGACAGGGATATATTCTAAGAAAAGAGTCATAGAGAATTTTGTCATTATGTGAACAGCATAGAGTGCACTTACTATAGCCTCTGCACACTGTGAAAGTTACAGACACAGGATGAAATCACTTTTGTCAGACCCAGACAAGATAGGGCTGGGAAGGCCTGAAAAAGAGGAGACTCATGCTTACATGTCTGAGATAAGAACTGTTTCCAAGGACTATCTAAAAACCCCACAAAAAACCCTTTTGCATCCTTCATGCATCTCCTGCTTTGATAAGGTTTATCACTAGGCATTCTATAGGACTGAAGTAATTCAGTGAAGATGTTCTCAGAAAAACACTTGCCCAGTAACAGTATCTCCACCAATGAACTGACAACTCTGGCTTTGAACCTCTGGAACCAATGAACTCTATTTCTAAGCAGCTTATGTAAATCTCTTTTTGCTAATAAAAGCTCCCCTTACCCTTCCCTCACTGAATGCACTGGTGCCTTGCCATTTTATACTATTCCAGATTATAACCCTTATTTTTATTCCTAAGTAAACCCAGCATATTTATAGATAATTTTCTCTGTGTTTTTGTTTTTTGTTTTGGTTGACATACCTGGGCTATATAGTATAGCCTATTTCTCCTAGGCTAAAAACCCATATAGCATGTTGCTATATGGAGTACTATAGGCAGTTATAACACAATGGAAAGTATCTGTATATCTAAACGTAGAAAAGGTACAGTAAAAATATGGTATAAAATGTAAAAAAAACAGTACACCTATATAGGGCACATAACATGAACGAGACTTGCAGGACGGGAAGTTGCTCTAGGTGAGTCAGTGAGTGAATGATGTGTGAATGTGAAGGCCTAGGACATTACTGTACACTAATGTAGACTTTATAAATACTGCACACTTAGGCTACACCAAATTTATACAAAATATTTCTCTTTCTTCAATAATAAATTAACCACTTACCATAACTTTTTTACTTCACAAGCTTTAAAATTTTTAAAAACTTTGACTCTTTTGAAATAACACTTAGCTTAAAACACAAACACACTGTAAGATGTACAAAAATATTTTCTTTATATCTTAATTCTATAAACCTTTTTAAATGTTTAAGATGTTTTTTTATTTTTTATTTTTTAATTAAAAACAAAGACACTAACACACATACTAGCCGAGGCCTACACAGGGTCAGGATCATTAATATCACTGTCTTCTACCTCCACACATCTTCTCCCACTGTAAGGTCTACGGGGCAGTAACACACAGGGAGTTGCCATCTCCTAGAATCACAATGGTTTCTTCTAGAATACCTCCTAAAGAACCTGCCTGAGGCAGTTTTACAGTTAACTTAAAAAAAAATAAGTAGGAGTACATGCTAAAGTAATAACTTAAAAGCCTACTATAGCATATACATAAACCAGTAACATAGTTGTTTATTATCATTATTCAGTGCTATGTACCGCACATAACTGTATCTGCTATATTTTATACAACTGGCAAAGCAGTAGGCTGGTTGTATCAGCATCACCACAAACACCTGAGTAATGCATTGGGAAGGCTAGGACATCACGAGGCGATAGGAATTTTTCAGCTCCATTGTAATCTTATGGGACCACAGTTGTATATGTAGTCTGTCATTGACTGAAATGCCATTATGTGATGCATGACTGTATATAGAAGGGATTGTAGTTTTGTGGAGGGAAGGAATCAAGAGTAAATAAGAGAGGAGACCGTCCTCCCATCTGTTTTATTGAAGAAAGGTATGCACAGATAACAAATTCACTCTTTTCTGAATATACAATTTTATCGTGCATGTGGGAAATTCAAAGCCCCAAAGAAACCCCTTCCGTATTCCTGTATTGACTTTTAATTGGCAATTGTCTGACATTTTAAGGAATTTCTGCATAATTAACACCTGTACACTATTTGCTTGAAGAAAGCCAAACCAATGTTTTCACTGACTTTTTTTTTTAGAATGTAAACTACAGCTTTAAAGATTTGTGACCCAGAGATCTCACATTGTAGAGCTAGGGAAAAAATAGTAACTCCTTCCTCTCTCCTTAAGCTTTAAAACTCGTAAACAGGATGTCAGTCCAGCAAACACCTATACTGAATCCCAGACTGTTTCAAGGAGCTAACAAGGCTTCTAACACAGTCAATAGTGGAGTTACTCTGTTTTCTGCACTTTACTGCCACATTAGCAGAAGGTCTCTTTTAAAGACAGGAATTTCCTCTTAGAGCCAGATAAAGAAAGCTCTTCCCATATTTTCTTGGTGGAGTTCGCTTGAAAATAACATGGCTGCCACATGGCCTGATGTGTGTTCAAAAAACTACAAGAGCCTGTACTGCTGACATCTACCCAATATCTACCCAAGACGACTTGACCCATTTAAAGATAAAATAAAATAAAAGCCACATACACATGTCTGTCAGCACCCATGACGTGAAGTGTGAGAACGGCTTATTCTAGTCTCAGAACAATCAGGGATAGTCGTGGGCAAAATCACAATTTAGGCAAAGGATGTATTCAAATTCCCCACATTCCTTTTTACCTCTCTATTTCCACTTCTGAAGGTGCAACATGGCTTTAATGCTGTCTCCTCCCTATCCCAATATCCAATTCCCCCTACTTCATTGTCCCACCCTTGAACTTTTCAATGCAGCACACACCTCCTCCATATTCCCATCAAATCTCCTTTTGTCTTTGTTCCAAATCTTCAGGTTACTATTCGTCTGACACTTAATCCAGGCGTAATTTGTTAATGGACAAATGAATGCATTAATTCACTCAGGTGAGATGTTTATACGGTATAAAAAGCTATCTAGGCCAGGCGCAGTGGCTCACCTTTGTAATCCCAGCACTTTGGGAGGCTGAAGCGGGCGGATCATGAGGTCAGGAGTTCAAGACCAGCCTGGCCAACACAGTGAAATCCCATCTCTACTAAAAATAAAAAAATAACCTGGGCAGGTATTACAAGTGCGCCTGTAATACCAGTTACTCAGGAGGCTGAAATTGCTTGAACCCAGGAGACGGAGATTGCAGTAAGCTGAGATCGTGCCATTGCACTCCAGCCTGGGTGACAGAGCTAGACTTCGTCTCAAAAAAAAAAAAAAAGCTATCTAGAAAGAAAAATTTTTATGGAATGAATCTATTGATGGGAATGTTGAAAACCTGTAGATGATCTAGTGTCCAGGTAAGGGGGACATTTTTGAAATAGGGGGCCTTTCGTTTAACGATGCTCAAGTTATTCACACTTTGAAATAATACAGTAAAGCCCTTCTATGGGTCTTATAAAGATGAACAGAATGCAGTTAGTATATATGAGGGATTCTTTCTAGTACCCCTGAGTATACCAAAATGTACACAGTCAGCCCTGAAGAACCCACATATATGAAAAGTTGGCCCTCCATTTATGCGGTTTTGCATCCAACCAATACTGTTATTTTTTTATCTGCATTTGGTTGAAAAAAAAACCGTGTATAAGTAGACCTGCACAGTTCAAATCAACATTGTTCAAGAGCCAACTATGCAGTTCTTTAAGGAGAAGACAGCCCAGAGACGCTCTTGGGGGGAAGGGGAAAGGCTGACATATAAACAGTTCATTGCAATTTAAACTGGTGAGTGTTAGAATAAATCTCTGAATAAAGTGACACGAGGGGACAGGATACTAAGTTTTCATGAGAGAATAAGGAAAACAAACACTGCAGAGTACGCAATGAATGAACTAGATTTTGAAAGCTTAACATGAGTTTGACAGGAAATGGAGGGTATTGTATCTGGAAGACACATGCAAGACAGATACAGAATGCAAACCTGAGGGTTCCAGAGAGTTCCAGAGAGCTTGAAAGGCAAATTTCCAGGAGGCTTATTTTAAAATTACACATTTAATAATAGCATTAAAACATTTATTATTTTACCCTTGCAAACATAAGAACAAGTTACTCACCACTCCCTTACAGTAAAAATACTACCTATGGGGACAGTTTTGGGGGAAGAAAATATGGGTAAGAAGGCTTTGCTAAGGTATCATAAGTCCCTGGTGGGACTGTGAACAGAAGTCTGTTCTGCTCTTCAGGTGGCCTTCAGGTAGAATGCCCATTCATCTGTGTGGCCAAAGGTGGATGGTTTGGATACGAGCTACTAGGAGACTCATTCCAGTTAGTATAGTACTGATATGGCCAAAGTCTTAAGTAAAATCCCATATGGGTCAGGCAGTTTCTTATAGAGAAGTTACATTCCACAGTCTTAGAATCCTAAATAAAATGCTCAGGCAGGAGCGAATAAACTAATTACTTCAAATTTAAAAATTCCTCCCTAGAAGATTTACGCAATATACCTTATCGATTGATGGCAGGTCAGTCATATAATTTCCCACAACACCTATGCTTCCTTGTGTTTTTAAGCCTGAGAAAGTTACACAGGGCTTCAGCAAACAAGACGCTGTTAACTTCCCATTGTGCAGGAGTATGATTCAGTGCTTAGAACTATAACTGCTTTTTTTGAGTTTCCCTCTTTAGCATGGAAGCAATGAACAGGACACTGGAAAGTGAGAAACGAGGATTCCTATCCCAAACCTGCCACTGACTTAAGGAGATCACGTCTACTCTTTATGACCCACTTGCATTATCTGTCAAATGAGGAGGTTGAGAAGATCAGTGGTTCTGCATGTGTGTGTCATGGCATTCCGTCATGGTGCCCATAATGGACACGCTTTGTGGCTACGTAGCTCCACCTAGATCAGTGCCAGGCATGTGGTGTAGACAGGGGTGGACTGTTCTCTGAAAGGGAACTACAACAGTGTGTCATATCAACCTGGCGCCAAAATAAAAGATTGTGTGACATCTGTGGCCAGGACATGTGTGAGCTTTACCTAAGTTATAAATCAGAGAGCTAATCAAGGAAGTAAACAGTATTGTTCAAAAATCAACAACATGCTGAACAACAAGCAAACAAGTAAGTGCAATAACTAGATGCAAGTTGGAGTAAAAAAAAATTAAGCAGTGTTCAGCTTCGATCCAGCTCTGAAATTATATCTATAGGTGTGAAATATATCCTAAAAGACCCCTGAAGTGGGGGAAATAAGAACAAAATAAAGATGATAAAATTAAAATCTGCAAAATGTATTATTTCTTAGCAGTTCAGTAAGCAACAGAAGAAGTGGGTGTTGATGATAGCCTGGCTTAGATAAATGGAGGAAGCTTAGATAGTGGTTTTACAGAGGTCTGGATGTTTAATTTGCCAGTGTTCTCTTCACAGCTAACACAGGCAATCAGCAACAGCTCTTTGCTATGATCTCTTCAGTTATTCCTCCTTCTTTACTTTGCTATTGTGGCTCAAGTGAGCTTATTCAGTTCTCTGATGTTTTAGTATCATTCTTGTTTCTTAGCCCATGAGAGAGGAGACAGAGGTACGGTTTTTTGCTCCCTTTCTTCAATGTTTTTAAGATTAATGAATTTGAGGTGTTCATTTATCAACATCTTTATAGCATCTATTCTTCTAGTAAAAGATGATGCTTCTGTTTGCATACTGGCAAATACCAGCCATTTTGAAAAACTGGGTGCTAATGTGAAGGCAATAATCACTTAAATGAGCTTTGTTTTTCTATTGGGTCTCTGAAAGTACTCAAGGTTAGCTTTTGATATATAGGTATCCAAGTCTAATTTTCACATTTACCAGTTATTTTTGCTATATTTTAAAGAATGACTATTCCATGTCACTAGCTCTTTTATAAAAGGACCTAGTATAAACATCCATGTGTATGTGTATATCCTTGGGAAAAACTGTAGCGACTCGAGAATCCAGAAAATAAGGAGAGGCATACCGAAACAGGTTGTATTCTACAGGAAACCAAACTTGCAATGTGCCCAATTGGCCAGCATCACTCATATCTAAGCTACATTGTCATAATGTTTCTGAACACCCATGCACACACATTTCTCATAGATATATGTATAACCCATTCATAAAATGCCAGTACCCAGAAACACTTCTTCCATTGAACCTTATATGTTTCATGGTGTTGAAGAATGAAGTTAATATAACTTATATTCTTAAGTACAGGCATTGTTTTTTGGAGACCTTGGCTTTATAGAACTGTAATAGTGTATTATCCAAAACAACTGATTTCAAAAAAACTTTCTAAATTAAAGTATTATCTGACAGACTTGTGATGCAATTACTGATTTTTTTTTTTGAAAGACAAAAACCTAATGAGAATAAAGGCCAACAAAGATTATTTATCTGATGAAGGAAATCTACAAGCATCACAACTCTACACTAATTCTAGAGGTTGTAGCTAGTCAGTACAATTGTGTCTGAGTCCTTTAAAATCGATGCAAACATGCTATCTTATGTTAGTATTAATCTTTAGAAATGATTTGGCTTCTTATAAAGGTTACAACCTCTTTGAAGCCAGGTACTAAGTATCTATTTCTACTCCCATTCATTAATTCAAAAAATATTTCTTCAACAACTGCTATAAGACTTGCAAAGTGCCCTTTTCCTAAGCCTTCACATAGACAATAAAGAAAAGAAAAAGTTACAATGAACTAGAAGAACATTTTAGAGTGTTTCTATCCTTGCTGCCTAGAGACAGATTATATCTACTATCTCTTGGCAAACATCAGTATCACAGGTTCTTCTTTCAATCACCCAAGAACACTTATGGCTCATTATCCTGAGGAGGTGAGCAATTGACTGTGAACCATTTTGCAGGGCTAGTGTAGCACCATGGATAAATGATAAAACTGAATGAAGGCCGGGCGCAATGGCTCATGCCTCTAATCCCAGCACTTTGGGAAGCCAAGGCAGGCTGATCACCTGAGGTCGGGAGTTTGAGGCCAGCCTGACCAACGCGGAGAAACCCTGTCTCTACTAAAAATATAAAAAAATTAGGAGGGTGTGCTGGTGCATGCCTGTAATCCCAGCTACTCGGGAGGCTAAGGCAGGAGAATCACTTGAACCTGGGAAGCGGAGGTTGCAATGAGCCAAGATCACACCATTGCACTCCGGCCTGGGCAACAAGAGCAAAACTCCATCTCAACAAAACAAAACATACAGACAAAAACAAACTTGAATGAAATAGATTTATGGTTTAAATATTTCTAGAGAAAGTCTCATCAAAGGCAAAGATGTTAATTAATGATGCAATGAATCGAACACTGTCTATGACTCCCCATTCTAAGCTGCATGAGGGCAAATACTAAGTCTATTGTACTTACCACCTCATACTTAGTGCTTAGTACAATATACCTAGCATACAGTAAGCATTCAATAATTATTTGTGAGTGAATGAGTGGATGAATGGTGTGGCACTGAATATTTTTAAAAATTTTTAAATTTAACATGACATCCAAAGCCCTCTAAAAGGAGACACTAGCTTACTCCACTTCCCTCCACATACCATGAACTCTTTACTGGTCTCTGGCCAGATCCTTTCATATTTCAGACTCTTTGCTCAAGCTATTTGATGCCTGGATTGCAGAGGTGCAGTCAGTGGTTAAGAATGTCCGTACTGGGGCCGGGCGCGGTGGCTCACTCCTGTAATCCCAGCACTTTGGGAGGCCAAGGTGGGTGGATCACGAGGTCAGGAATTCGAGACCAGCCTGACCAACATGGTGAAACTCTGTCTCTACTAAAAATACAAAAACTAGCTGGGCGTGGAGGTGCGTGCCTGCAATCCCAGATACTCAGGAGGCTGAGGCAGGAAAGTTGCTTGAACCCAGGAGGCGGAGGTTGCAGTGAGCTGAGATTGCGCCACTGTACTCCAGCCTGGGCGACAGGGCGAGACTCCATCTCAAAAAAAAAAAAAAAAAAAAGAATGCCTGTATCGGCTGGGCTCAGTGGCTCACGCCTGTAATGCCAAAACTTTGGGAGGCTGAGGTGGGTGGATCACAAGGTTAGGAGTTCGAGACCAGCCTGGCCAACATGGTGAAACCCTGTCTCTACTAAAAATACAAAAATTAGCCGGGTGTGGTGGTGCTTACCTGTAATCCCAGCTACTCAGGAGGCTGAGGCAGGAGAATCACTTGACCCAAGAGGCAGAGGTTGCAGTGAGCTGAGATCATGCCATTGCACTCCAGCCTGGGCAACAAGAGTGAGACTCCAACTCCAAAAAAGAGAATGCCTGTATCAAAATATCTTATGTACGCTATAAATATATATACCCAGTAAGTACCTACAAAACTTAAACATAAGAATTAAAAACAATTAAAAGAAAAAAGGATGTATGTTCTGGGGTCAAGCCACTGGGGATTTGTCTCAGCTCTGTCACATACTTGTTAGGACAGCTTGGGTGACTTTACTTGCCTTCTTAGTACCTGGGTTTCATCCACCACAGAGGACTGGATGATTGTTTACTGAGCGTGAGGAATAAAGTGTTCCTGTTAAATTTATAGTTAACAGAGTTTAGGCCGGGCGTGGTGGCTCACGCATGTAATCCCAACACTTTGGGAGACCAAGGCGGGCAGATCACGAGGTCAGGAGTTCGAGACCAGCCTCGCCAACATAGTGAAACCCCGTCTCTACTAAAAGCACAAAAATTAGCCCGGTGTGGAGGCGCGTGTCTGTAGTCCCAGCTACTCAGGAGGCTGAGGCAGGAGAATCGCTTGAACCCGGGAGGCAGAGGCTGTGGTGAGCCGAGATTGAGCCACTGCACGCCAGCTTGGGCAACAAGAGTGAGACTCCATCTCAAAAAAAATTTAAAAATTTATAGTTAACAGAGTTTTCAATGGTGAGTGGAGATGCAGATGTTGATGGTGCAGAGAATTTGATTGGAGCCACATGGAACCTTTAGAGGTGCTAGTTAGCCAAGGAATTTTAGTTCCAGCTAAATCAGTTGGCTCAGCTAAGTAATGATCTCTTCAGCATATGTACATATGTATTTTATTTTTATTAATAATTGACACAATAATTATACAAATTTATGGAATTCAGCATATATTTTGAAATTTATAAAACTGCTATTAATTAGGAGCTTTGGTTAATCAGAGTTTTACAGACCATCCAATTTTCTACTGCCTAAAGCCTCCTTAAATGTTGAATTGGATGACTAGGAAAAAAGTAAATAAATTGAATAATATAAGGTTTGGAGGTTTATTTTATTCTTTCTTTTATATCTTCTTTTTAAGAGATGAGGTCTTACTCTGTCACCCAGGCTAGAGTGCAGTGGCACAATCATGGCTCACTGCCATCTCGAACTCCTAGGCTCAAGCAATCCTCCCACCTCAGCCTCCTGAGTAGCTGTGATTACAGGCACAAGCCCCAGCATCCCCTGTTTATCTTAAGGTAAACACAGAAATCTCAAACTCTTAACAAAAGACAGAGGAAGAAAAAAAGAGGATAAACAAATGTTATCTACTGCTTTATTGTTAAAAAAAAAAAAAAAAAAAAAAAAAAAGGCCGGGCGTGGTGGCTCAGCCTGTAATCCCAGCACTTTGGGAGGCCGAGAGGGGCGGATCACAAGGTCAGGAGATCGAGACCATCCTGGCGAACATGGTGAAACCCCGTCTCTACTAAAAAGTACAAAAAAACTAGCTGAGTGAGGTGGCCGGCGCCTGTAGTCCCAGCTACTCGGGAGGCTGAGGCAGGAGAACGGCGTAAACCCGGGAGGCGGAGCTTGCAGTGAGCCGAGATCCGGCCACTGCACTCCAGCCTGGGTGACAGAGCGGGACTCCGTCTCAAAAAAAAAAAAAAAAAAAAAATCAGAGATTAAGAAAATAAATGGGGAAATCTACTTACTTTTGTCTCATATTTATCACTCTGCTCCAGATCAAAAAATATTTAATAATACTTAAACACTAACTTTTTTGAGGGTGTACAATGTGGTAGATACTGTGCTAAGTGTTTTTAAATGAATTACTTAATACAACAACCCTGTGAGCCATGTCTCCAGTCCACAAAGAAAGAAAACTGAGGCCGAGTGTTCAAGCCTCTTGCCCAAGGTCATAGCACTAAGTAATAACCCTCAGAGAACCTATCAAGATGCTGCCATTACACAACGTAGTCATTTCAGGGATTTTGATCTTATTCAAGGAAGACCACTGAGTAGCTGACAGGATTGCTGCCTGGCCAAACTGATTGGGCCCAACTGACTTTAGAGGATGTCTGGATTTTTGGCTATTCACACACCAAACTAGGTCAACTGAACAGTGATTCCCATTGATTACCAGGCAATCACTATTGTTATGGAGAAGCCAAACCTAATCATCTGGAAAACAGTTGATTTGATTTTTGTATAATTTGAAGTCCCTTGCGAAATGCAAAGAATGGAACCACTCTACTAAATTCAAAACTTAATAAAATCTTAGCAGTCTTCCCTTGCAACCTCCAGCTCTCGAGTTCAGTTAAGCAACATTTAATTTAGTTTACTGATGACTCACATGTGCAAGCCAGTAAAGTTCACAATTGTTACTCCACACAGCTGTGGTTTACAGCTTCTCTCTGCACACAACACATTGGCACCAACGCAAAATGATTAACTTTATATGCTTCTAACATATGGACCAGACTGTTAGAAGGCGGTCTTGTGTTCTAAAAAGAAAAATACAGTTTCTATTAACATGACCTAAATTCCTGGGGAAAAATGTGAAGTTTTAATCCATCTTGAAGTAGAGAGATAATTATAATGGTTTTGTTTCTAATTTATTTGATTTAAAGTGCCAGGAGGTATCCGTTACTAAGGCAGGGAAATGACCTGAAAGCCCCGTTATAAAAAGATTTTAGAGTGGGATGACTTAATAAACTATAAATGGCTTTGACACCTTTTCTCCAATATGAGCTATTGAAATATGAAATAAATATGGAAAAAGTAAAGAATCTTTCATCTCAAATGGGAACATTTTTCTATTCTCTGAATGAGAAGGATGCTGGCAGAGAGAAGCAGAATTCCTTTTTCTTGTATTCTGACCATTTGAAAAATCAAAGCTGCTATGTTTGCTATACTTAGCAGGATAATTAAAGAAATAAAACAAAATGGCTCTAAATTGAACTTCCACTTAAATATACATTCACTGTCCTATTCAGGACCTATGAAAGAACTATTAAAATGTGTTGGGGGAAGATGGTGAATCTGATTCACAACAGACACTAATTTTCCCAAGATTAGAGTCATTATCATAACTCATTATTTAAAGTTTATTTTAGTTTTTCTCTTTTTTTGAGACGGAGTCTTGCTCTTTTGCCCAGGCTGGAGTGCAATCTCGGCTCACTGCAACCTCTGCCTCCCGGGTTCAAGCAATTCTCCTGCCTCAGTCTCCTGAGTAGCTGGGACCACAGGCGCGCACCAATGTGCCCAGCTAATTTCTGTATTCTTGATAGAGACAGGGTTTCACCATGTTGGCCAGGCTGGTCTCGAACTCTTGACCTTGTGATTCACCCACTTCGGCCTCCCAAAGTGCTGGGATTAATAGGCGTGAGCCACCGTGCCTGGCCTAGTTTTTCTTTTTCAAAGACACAGTAGCAACAGGGCCTTAGAGCCAGGAAGGCAAGAGGAACTTTTGGAAATGGATTTAAGATCCACACTGGCAGGATGTCCTGGAAAAAGAAGACTTAGGGAGATCATCTGATCAACATTGCCTTAGCAGGTCCCACATGATTCTTGACCCTCAAGGTGCTTCTCCCAAAAAGGATCTCACTGATTTTGGATGTCTGGTACACGGGAGCCATCTCTTGGTATTTCCACAATAAAGATACCTATTGGATATTCGTAATCAATATTTCCCACACTTTTTGGTCATGGAAATCTTACTCAGCTCACACCTCTTCACACCACACAAATCTGGTGTTTCAAGAAAAACACTCTGGAAAACATTGCTCAGTACTGATAATATGGAACACCTCTCTCTCTCCAAAAAAAACCCAAGGAAACTGCTAAAAAGCTTTTGCTATGGGCCTGGTGTGGTGGCTCACGCCTGTGATCCCAGCACTTTGGGAGGCCAAGGCAGGCAGATCACGAGGTCAAGAGACCAAGACCATCCTGGCCAACATGGTGAAACCCTGTCTCTACTAAAAATACAAAAATTAGCTGAGTGTAGTGGCACACGCCTGTAGTCCCAGCTACCCAGGAGGCTGAGGCAGGAGAACCGCTTGAACCCAGGAGGCAGGGGCTGCAGTGAGCTGAGAGCACACCACTGCACTCTGGCCTGGAGACAGAGCAAGATTCTGTCTCAACAACAACAACAAAAGCTTTTGCTGAAACTCTGAAAATCTGGGAACAATAATGTCTCTTACACACTGGGAGATAATCTGAAGTCAAGTCTGCACACAAGAAAACAAATATTTTATGAAGAAGCCAATCTGCATAATTATTTTGTCCTTTCCCACCTCACTTTATTTTCTTTGGGAGGATCAACAAGAAGGGCTCCTTGGCATTTCTGCATTTCTCTTCGAGAGCAGGAATGAGGCATTTCTGTGGCCGATGCAGTGATTCTCTGCAGTCATGCTGCTCAATATGGTGGCTACTGCGCATATGAAGTGTGGCTGGACTAGGCTGGGCGCAGTGGCTCATGCCTGTAATCCCAGCACTGTGGGAGGCCAAGGCAGGTGGATCACCTGAGGTCTAGAGTTCAAGACCAGACTGGCCAAATGGTGAAACCCCATCTCTACTAAAAATACAAAAAATTAGCCGGGTGTGGTGGCGGGCACCTGTAATCTCAGCTACTTGGGAGGCTGAAGCAGGAGAATCACTAGAACCCAGGGAGCAGAGGTTGCAGTGAGCCGAGATCATGCCATGGCACTCCAGCCTGGGCAACAAGAGTGAAACCCTGTCTCAAAAAAAACAAAAAAGGAAAAAGAAAAAAATAAAGAAATATGGCTGGTCTAAATTTAAATGTGCCATAGATATAAAATACACATCTGATTTTGAAGACTTAGTACCAAAAAATGTAAACTATTTCCATAACTTTTATATTGGTTACATGTTGAATAATACTTTTGATATGTGAGTTGAAGATCTATTATTGAAATTAATTTCAATGACTTGTTATTTATTACTTTTAAAATGTGGCTAATTAAAACAATGTGACTGCCGGGCATGGTGGCTCACACCTGTAATCCCAGCACTTTGGGAGGCCGAGGCGGGTGGATCATCTGAGGTCAGTTCGAGACCAGCCTGGCCAACACGGTGAAACCCCGCCTCTACCAATAATACAAAAATTAGCTGGGCATGGTGGCGCATGGCTGTAATCCTGGCTACTTGGGAGGCTGAGGCAGGAGAATCGCTTGAACCTGGGAAGGAGAACCTTGGCTGCAGTGAGCCAAGATTGAGCCACTGTACTCCAGCCTGGGCAACAGACAGAGACTCCATCTCAAAAAAAAAAAAAAAAAAAAAAAAAAAAAGTGGCTAATAGAACATTTTACATTTCATTGTACAGCATTGTCCCATAAGGTATTCTAAAGAGAGCCAAGTAAAAACTTCCAAACCGGAGTAAGTCAGGCAGGTGCAGTGGCTCACGCCTGTGACCTCAGCTCCTTGGGGGGCTAAGGCAGGGGATCACTTGAGCCCAGGAGTTCCAGGGTGCAGTGAGCTGTGATCATACCACTGTACCCCAGCCTTGGCAACAGAGTGAGACCCCATCTCCTTAAATAACAACAACAACAACAACAAAGTAACTCAAGACTGAACATTTGATCTAGAGATATTAGGGGTTGGTCTGTTCAATTCTAAGGTTCCATCTAATCTAGAGGCTTTTTTTTTTTTTTTTTTGACGGAGTCTCACTCTGTCACCCAGGCTGGAGTGCAGTGGGGTGATCTCTGCTCACTGCAAGCTCCGCCTCCCAGGTTCATGCCATTCTCCTGCCTCAGCCTCCCAAGTAGCTGGGACTGCAGGCGCCCGTCACCAAGCCTGGCTAATTTTTTGTATTTTCAGTAGAGACAGGTTTCACCGTGTTAGCCAGGATGGTCTCGATCTCCTGACCTCTTGATCTACCCACCTAAGCCTCCCAAAATGCTGGGATTACAGGCGTAAGCCACCACGCCCAGCCTTGGAGGCTCTTCTTAATGCACATCCCTCACTTTGCAGATGTGGAAGCTGCTCAGAACTTTAAATCAAATCTTCCAGATGCAAAGTACCAGTTCAGGTAGCTCTTAGCTTGTCCCCTGACTTACAGTCCAGAGTTCTTCATTCCACCATAGCTGATAGGGTAGGAGAAACTGCATGGAGAATTTTAAAAACGAAAGAAACACTTAAGCCACGTACACTTAAACAAAAAACAAAACAGCACTTGCAGAGTCCAAATTAAAACCTAAAAGCATTCAGGGATGGGGGAAAAAGGCAACAATAATTTCAAGGGATGCTCTTTTCACTCCACAGCCACATCACACACATATTTTACCCTCAATAAACTTTACAAAGAAAATCAGATGCTTCTAAACAAGGGATGAAAACTATTAACGGGGAAGAGCCAGGAAGGTGTGACGTTCCTCTTGGGGCTGTCCAGATGAGGCCAGGACAAGAGCACAGCCCTCACAACATCTCACAGACGCAGCTTCTGGTCCTCCCGGCACGCTGTGGCAGTAAGGTGGGACTCACCCTCACACATCCACCCAGAGTCAGGGCGCTGGAGAGGGCTGGGTGGAACCCCCAGACAGCCACATTTCAGAGGGAAGTGATGCGAGGGGAGTACGTGGTTCTCATGCTTCAAGATCTGTACTTTAGCCACAAGTGTACTGTTTGCTTCTGGGAAAGCCCCCACCCCGCCCAGTCCAGGAAGGGGGCCAGGAATTGGTTTCAGATGCCAGAAGTCATTGCAATTACATCTGCACTCCTCTGGTGCATGAGTCCTAATAAGGGCTTCATACTCATCTCTCTCCATTCAGAATATGAAGTTCTGAATGGAGCTCCTTCTGAATTGCACAACTTGTTAAAATAGATCTGATTCTGGTGGGCTTCCAGCCAGCACCATAAATCACAGGATGACCCACATTTGTGATGTGCTTTCAAAGCGTTCCCAGCACTGCCAGGAAACTGTCCACAAATCGCACTCTCTATCTGGACAGAAAGACTCCCTGAGCAACCCCTGTCACACTCCTTTCTAGACAAAGGAAAGAGACGCCAACCAAATGGACAAAAATCCCTGTCCTAATGGAACTTACATTCTAGTGGTACCAGGAATTTTACCCAACCCAGGCTAGAAACTCCCTGGAAGAGGTGATGCTAGGACCGAGTTTTGAACACAAACAGGTTGGGGAGGCAGAGGAAGGGCAAGGTTGGAAGCTGTGGTGATGAGGGAGGGGTCGGGGTGGGGAGCAGAAGTAATTATAAAAAGCAGAATTAGCAAGGAGCTGTGAAGTAATGTGACCAGTACTGACTACATGTTTGGTATATAAATGAAACAGGGGACCAAGTTTCTGTTCTCATGGCACTTACGTTCTTGTCAATCAGATAAGATGGTCACATGAGACAGGACTGTGCAGCTGGCTAGACCAATGTGCTGAATTGCACAGCTCCAGCTGCAAACTGATGGAGTTGAGGAGCCCATGTAATTAACATTTGCTAGTTCCATTATTCACAAGGGACTCTCTGTGTCATTGCCCTTTCCCTGAGACAAGAATCTGTCACCCACTCCAGGTTGGTGCTGGAAGAAATCCCCAGCTAGTGACAGAACTGCCAGCCTCCCAGGATCAGGTCTGCAAAAGCTCTGTGGTTCTCTTCTTGTGCCTCACGCATGAAATCAGCACACTGAGACATGTCAGTTCTCTGGGGGTAATCCAGAAACATTTTCACTTTTCCCTCTAACTTCCCTCACCCATGTGGACTCAGCTTTCTGTGAAGATGGCAGCTCCTTAACTGCATCACAGTCCCATTTCACAGATTTTTCAGCTATTAAATAGTATGGTTTTGACAATTCATTGTTTGTTTGTTTGTTTAAGATGGAGTCTCCCTCTTGTAGCCCAGGCTGGAATGTAGTGGTGTGATCTTGGCTCACTGCCACCTCCACCTCCCGGGTCCCGGTTCAAACAATTCTCCTGCCCCAGCCTCCCGAGTAGCTGGGACTACAGGCATGCACCACCACGCTCAGCTAATTTTTGTATTTTTAGTAGAGACGGGGTTTCACCATGTTGGCCAGGGTGGTCTTGAACTCCTGACCTTGTGATCCACCCGCCTCGGCCTCCCAAAGTGCTGGGATTACAGGCGTGAGCCACCCCACCAGGACTCATTCTTGTTTGTTTTTAACCTTTAATATTACATCAATTCACTGCTTTTCCCCCACTCTCCCTCTGCCCCCAGGCTGGATGTATGGCTTTCATGGCTTGGAGGGTTCTTCTCTCCCCTCATCTCTAGGCTGGCTCCCTGGGTGTGGCGGAGGGAGTGGGGATGAGAGGAACAGAGCTCTCCTTCTCTGACTGGGGATGCTGCAGACCCACTCCGCTCTGAATGGCCACAATGGTCCTTGGGCTTTATAAGGAAAGGTGGTAGTCCCTACATGCCCCACAATTAAGGAGCTCACACTCAACAGCTGCCCAAGCTCTTAATGATCTGTTATCAACTGAGTTGTTTCTTCTCCAAAATTCCCATGTTGGAGCCCTAATAACCCCCAGTACTTCAGAATGTGACTGTATTTGGAGATTGGGTCTTTAAAGAGGTGACAGTAAATTAAAATGCAGCTGTAAGAGTGGGTCCTAATCCATTATGACTGGTGCCCTTATTAGCAAGCCACGGAGAGAGGCCTTAGAAGGAACCAAACCTGCTGACACCTTGATCTCCAACTTCTATCCTCCAGAACTGTGAGAAGTAAATGCCGATTGTTTAAACCACTCAGTCTGTGTTAATTTGTTCTGGCAGCCCTAGATAAAATAAAGAGTTTCCCAGACCTCTTTATCTGTGAAGAGTGCATCCTGATCCTCGGAGGCTGGTAGGTTCTAGCACTAGCTAGGGATTTCCTCCAGCACCATGTCAAACTAATATATGATTCCTTGCCAGACTGGCTACGTCTTTTAACTGACCCTGAGCTCAACACTCACAGTACATTTATCTGATGTGTGCATCTTTTTGCCTTGCACTATCTGGTTCCCAATGAGACAGAAGCCCTTGATTTCTCCTGTGCCCTCAGACAATGGTAGGGTTGTGGGCTCACAAAGGATCCCTCCATTTTTCTGAAGAACTGAGACAGTTCCCCATCATGACATCTCTTGCTCTCTAGTTACCTTTTCCTCTACAAAGAGAAAGGTTATGTATTTTGCTAGCTAAGCAAGCATCCAGTTAGGGGATGAAATTGTAAGCATCTTTTTTTTTTTTTTTTTTTTAAGTAATTGCCTCCAAATTTCACCAGTGATTCTTTTGAGAACTGCTTCCTTCCCCCAGTTTGGGGGAGGAAAAGCATACTCTCCCTTTGCCCCCAGGGGCCCAGGGCCAGGGGATGGAGGTAACAACTCTTAGACCTTTCCTGAACTTAGAATATGAGGTGCATATTCATGGACCTTATTTCCAGGAAAACAGGTCTGGACCGAGCACCACACTCCACCCTGTTGTAAACATTGGCTGTTGTTAAGAGCTCCTGTATTTTTCAGTTAGGTGCTAGAGTTTTTATGAACATCTAGGGATGCACTTTTCCCAAATAAAGAGGTCTAGAAACTCTTTTCCAGGGAAACCACACCTCTCCAGATTCCAGCTTAAAATTACAGTTTTGCAAAGAGAAAATTTAGTAGTGATGATATTAATACAATAATGCCTCTACTAATAAAAAGATGCATTTTAATGGTATGCTTAGTTATTTTAAAAGACAAACCGACGATGCTCTATTGTCAGACTCAGAAATAACACAGGAGGGCAAGGGAAGTATGGGGTGCATAGGCCCTCCTCTGCCCTGCAAGCCAGACACACAGGCCCCCTCAGCCATGGAAACCAGGGCTCCCTAGCTCTTTCAGCCCAAATGAGAGCAATCTCAACTCACTAGGGACAATATGCTGGCAATGACATGAAGGTCAAACTAGGACCTGACCTCACTGAAGCCTCCTGCACACCCACAGGACTGGGCGATTTAAACTCAGGAATCTGGTCCCAACTTCACCCAGGCCTAGGGCTTGGCAGCCCCACTCCCTCCTCCTTGGTGATGCCTCAGTACCTTAAGCTCTCCCAGTCCCCCATTCCCTCCCACTCAGAAAGAGCCTGTTATACATTGAATTGTGTCCCTAAAAAATTCATATGTTGGAGTCCTAATCCTTAAGTACCTCAGAATGTGACCTTATTTGGATATAGGGCCTTTGCAGATTTAATAAGTTTAGATGAGGTCATACTGGAGTAGGGTGGATCCCTAATCCATTATGACTGATGTCCTTATAAAACGGGGAAACTTAAACACAGATGTGGAGGGAGAACGCCTTGTGAAGGTGAAGGCAGACAGAGGGTTGGTGCAGAAACAAGGAACACCAAAGATTGCCAGAAAACCACTGGAAGCTGGGAGAGAGACCTGGAACAAACGCTCCCTCAGAGCCTTCAGAAAGAACCAACCCTGCCTTCACCTGAATCTGGAACTTGTAGCCTCCAGAATGAGGACAACACATTTCTGTTGTTTGTGGTGCTTTGAGGTGGTAGCCCTAGTATACTAATACAGAGCCTTAGATTGGCAGTCCAGACTTGGACTTCAACTTTAGTTTCTATCTTGCAGTAGTTAACTGAGTTATTTAACAAATATTTATTGAAACTTTCTATGCACTGGGCGCTGCTCTGGGTCACAGACATACAGTAGTAAACAGGACCAATAAGGGCTCTATCTTCAAGCTGTTTACCAGCTAGCATGGAGTAGAGGCAGGAATAGAGATAGACGTATGTTGGCTCTTGAAGGATACAGTTAAACAGATGATGTGATAGAATGAGTGGGGAAGAGAGGGGCTACTTTCCATTGGGTAGACAGAGAAGACCTCTCTTTGGAGGTGACATCTGAGCTTAAATTCTGGCCCACAAGAAAGAGATGGACCCATAAACATCTGGGGAAAGCTTGTAATCCCAGCACTTTGGGAGGCCAAGGCAGGCAGATCACGAGGTCAGGAGATCAAGACCATCCTGGCTAACGCCGTGAAACCCCGTCTCTACTAAAAATACAAAAAAAAAAAAAAAAATTAGCTAGGTGTGGTGGCACACATCTGTAGACCCAGCTACTCAGGAGGCTGAGGCAGGAGAATGGTATGAACCCGGAAGGCGGAGGTTACAGTGAGCCGAGATCATGCCACCGCACTCTCCAGCCTGGGCAACAGAGTGAGACTCTGTCTCAAAAAAAAAAAAAAAGATCTGGGGAAAGATTGTTCCAGGCAGAGTGAGCAGCTGGAGCAGAGTCAGGAAAAGGCTTGGAATACTTAAGGAACAAAATGAAAACAGAATAAATGAAAGACTTCAAAGAAGTGAGGACAGACAGGCAGGGACAGATCTCATAGGAGTTTGTAGGTTAAAAAAAAAAAAAAAAAAGGAGTTTGGATTTTATTCTAGGTGTAATGAGGATCCAGTGGAAACTTTAAACAGAGGAATAATATGATCTAGCTGCAACTTCCGCCTCCTGGGTTCAAGTGATTCTCCTACCTCAGCCTCCCAAGTAGCTGGGATTGCAGGCATGCACCACCATGCCTGGCTAAGTTTTTTGTATTTTTAGTAGAGACAGGGTTTCACCACGTTGGCCAGGCTGGTCTCGAACTCCTGACCTCAAGTGATCCACCTGCCTCGGCCTCCCAAAGTGCTGGGATTAAAGGTGTGAGCCACTACATCTGGCTTGTTTGTATCTTTTAAGATGGCTATTGGGCCAAATGAGGCAAGTGGAGAAGCAGAGTTCAGTTAGCAGGTTCAGGTGAGTGATGCTGTAGCTGCGTCACCATGAACTCTGCTTTCAGCTTCACAGGGTGTTCTCCCTGTGTGTGTCTCTGTGTTCAGATTTCCCCTTTTTATAAGAACATCATTCATCTTGGATTAGGGGCTCACCCTAAGGACATCATTTTAAGTTGACTATCTCTGTAAATACCCTAATTCCGAATAAGGTCACATTCTGAGGTACTGGGGCTAAGAATTTCAATGTATTTTTAGATGGAGTCTCACTCTATCACACAGGCTGGAGTGCCGTGGTGCAATCTTGGCTCACTGCAAGCTCCGCCTCCCGGGTTCCGGCCATTCTCCTGCCTCAGCCTCCCAAGTAGCTGGGACTACAGGCACCTGCAACCACTCCCGGCTAATTTTTTTTGTATTTTTAGTAGAGAGGGGGTTTCACTGTGTTAGCCAGGACGGTCTCAATCTCCTGACCTTGTAAGCCACCCGCCTCGGCCTCCCAAAGTGCTGGGATTACAGGCGTGAGTCACCACACCTGGCCAATGTATCTTTTTTTGGAGGGAACACAATTCAACCCATAAGAAATGACTGAAAAGATGAAAGAGACTATGTTGATAAGAACAATCACATTAAGAGGAATAAACAGATATGCAGAAGAAATGAGAAATACCTACAGGATCAAAATCTTTGTGGAGGTAAGAGAGGCAGGGATGCTGCATACAAGTAGGGAGCATCTTATCTGTAAGAAGAGCAGGGATGATTCAGAAGCCCTTAGACCAGAAGGAAGATAGATACATTGATCATGTGGTATCTTTGTGAAAAAAAATACATACAGGGAAGATAGAGCAAACAGGAACAATGCAAGTGGATGTGTAGATTTGGCTCATCTATCTATTCACTTATTGAGCAAAAATATATTGAATGCCTACTATATGCCAGATGTATTTTAAGGCTTTGAGGACACAGTAATGGACAACTGAGATAAAAATTCCCTACCCTCTTGGGGCTTACATTATAGTGAAGGAAGACAGACAATAAACACGATACGTAAGTAAAATGTATATAATATGTAAGGTAATAACAAATGTTAAGAAGAAAAATAAAACAGGAATGCAGATATAAAATGTTGAATAGGTTGAAATTTTAGATAGGATAGCCAGAAAAGGTGGGTTTAGAAAAAAGATCTGAATAAAGAGAAGTTAGCCATGGGTATGTCTTAGGAAAAAAAAAAAATGTTCCAGATACAGGGAACAGTAAGTGCAAAGGCACCTACATAAAACCCACAGCTAACATCATACTTAATGGTTAAAGACAGAAGGTCTTCTCCTCAGGATCAGGAACAAAGCAATATGTCTCCTCTCAACACTTTTATCCAATATCATACTGGAAGTCACCAGTATAATAAGGCAAGAAAAAGAAATAAAAAGCATTAAGATTGGAAAGGAAGAAACAAAAGAGTTCTCATTCACAGACAACATGATTGTCTATACAGAAAATCCCAAGGAATCTACAAAAACAAAAACAAAAAGACTTCTAGGACTAATGAGTTTAGCAAGGTTGTGAGTGACAAAGTCAGTACACAAAAATCATCTGTATTTCTACATATTAGCAATGAATAACTAAAATCAAAATAAACAAACAATTTATACTAGTTCTATAAACTGAAATACTTTGTTTTGCATCTAACAAAACATGTACAGGATCTGTATGCTGAAAACAGCAAAATATTGATTAAATAAATCAAAGAAGATCCAAATAAATAGATATACCATGTTCATGGAATGGAATATTCAACACAGCAAGGTTGCCAATTCTTCCTAAATTTGTCTGTAGATTCAGTGCAATTCAATGCAAAATCCCAGCAGGACTTTTTATAGATACAGACAAGCTGCATTCAAAATTTATATGGAAAGACAAAAGAGCTAGAATAGCCAAAACCATTTTGAAAAAGAATAAAGTTGAAGGAATCATACTACCTGATTTTAAGACTTACTATAGTTGGGCCAGGTATGGTGGCTCAAGCCTGTAATCCTAGCACTTTGGGAGGCTGAGGCGGGCAGATCACCTGAGGTCGGGAGTTCAAGACCAGCCTGACCAACATGGAGAAATCCTGTCTCTACTAAAAATACAAAAAAGCCAGGTGTGGTGGCGCATGGCTGTAATTCCAGCTACTCGGGAGGCTGAGGCAGGAGAATTGCTTGAACCTGGGAGGCGGAGGTTGCAGTAAGCCAAGATTGTGCCACCGCACTCCAGCCTGGGCAACAAGAGTGAAACTCCACCTCAAAAAAAAGACTTAACTATAGTTGGGTGTGGTGGCTCATGCCTGTAATCCCTACACTCTGGGAGGCTGAGGCGGGTGGATCACGAGATCAGGAGTTTGAGACCAGCCTGGCCAACACAGTGAAATCCCATCTTTACTAAAAATACAAAAAATTAGTCAGGCATGGTGGCGGGGGCCTGTAATTCCAGCTACTCAAGAGGCTGAGGCAGGAGAATCGCTTGAACCTGGGAGATGGACGTTTCAGTGAGCTGAGATCACACCATTGCACTCTGGCCTGGGAGACAAGAGTGAAAATCCATCTCAAAAAAAAAAAAAAAAAAGAAAAAAAAAAGACTTACTATGAATCTGCAATAGTGTGGTATTGGTGAAGAGGCAGATAGTTTGATCAATGAAACAGACCAACATAAATAATAACCAATTGCTTTTTGACAACAGTGCAAAAGCAATTCAATGGAGAAAGGATAGTTATTTCAACAAATGGTTTTGGAACAACTAGACATAGTTATGAAGAAAAAAACCAAAACACCTTAACCTTACATTTCATACAAAAATTTACTCAAACTGGACCCTAAATCTAAATCTAGAATGTAAAAGTATTAATTGAGCATCTATTCATACACAGCTATACACACAATACCTTGGTGCACCCTGGCTTTCACTGGTCAGTCTTTAACACCCTTGTTCAAGTTTTCCTTTCTTGCCCTAAAACTCTCTTCAAGAGCCCAGCCCATCCACTCACAGCAGTTCAGATCAGCATCATGAGCCATCCTCTGCTCAGCAGCCTGCCATCATTTCTTCCTCCACACAACCTCCCTCTGCCCAAAGAGTTCTTTCCTCCTCGTCCTATTCATTTAATCATCTAACTTCCACCTCCCTCTCCTTTCCAGGGCTGTAGGCCCTGGCTTAGAATGCCTCATTACTCCCAGACTGTCCAATTTTCTCTAGTCTCCTATTAAAAACAAACGAACAAACAAACAACAAACACCAGTCCAATAAGCCTTTCTTAGTTAAAAGAAGTCTTTCTTCATGTTGACCCATGACATTTCCCTGACTTTTCCCTTCTATTTTTATTTGTATGGATATAGTTGTTATATTGCTTCACTTATGGATTTACATGCCTGTTCAGAATTTAGATTTTTTGTTCATCTTTTATACATTTTGGGATTTGGCACTATTGATCTCTGGCCATTCTAGCTGGGACTTTGTTGTGTTACTTTTAGAAATAATCTATGCACAGCACCATATCTAGATAGATTCCAAATACATAATTATTGATTGACTGAGATACACTCCCAAATTAAATAGAAAGAGGTGGGTCTCTTTGTAAGGAGGAATCACTCCCCAGGGCTCCCTGATGGAACTGGCTCATCAGAGCCTCCATTTCAGGAAAAGCCAGCACTATCCATGTCTGTGGCCTTGAAATTTCATCACTTAGATTCAGCTCATCTGCCAGACCCTTTTGCTAAACTGTCAGGATAGAGCAACAGCCATAAGTGGAAAATGGAAACTGAGAGATGGATACCAAAAGGTGCTCTCTTAAGAGCTTAATTCATTTTGGGCATTACAGAATCAGGACTCAGAAAATTGACAGCAAGGATTTCAGCAGTGAAGGTGCTATAGTGCTTTATAGATATGACAATGGGGGGACTCATCTTGTCCCCCCCATCCAGAAAAAGAGGAGCAAATAGAAGTCAAGAAAGAGATACTTTATTGTTGATTTTCACTGCAAATCAAATTCCACGGAAGAGACCTGAGTTTTCAGACAGAAGAAGGCAATGAGCGTAAAACTCAGTTCTAGTTCTGAAGCAAAAATCAAACTTTGAGGTTCAGAGAATGTTCCCTCTGGTGCTATTCTTATTTTTCCTAGTTTCTCCCAAGTTCACATCTTCTTTAACACCCCAAACTACTATTTGGAAGTCAGAATTCATGATTCAAAGACAAAAATGAATTTTCAAGTTCTTTTTGAAATCCTCTTTCTTTCTTCCCCTGAGCCTTTTAAGCTTTTCTCTCAGTTTACTAGTAGCAAGTGGAACATTCCCCAAACAGGAAAATATGCCTTGAAACCCTGTTATAACATCCTTCCTTTTAATGTTTTTCTATTTAGATTATTCAGTGTGAAAAGTTCCAGCTGAAGGATTAGAAAGCAGTGTTGCTGCTACTTCAAATTTTCACACCTAAAATCTTCAGAGGATTTCCTATCAATAGGAAGTATTACAAAGAACATGTCATCATGTCTGAAGTGGCCCATCTGCAGGCAGAAGGCTGGTTGCAGAAGCATGAGAAGAGAACAGAGAGAATTCATATTGACTGTGGCTGCCTCCCTTTACCAGAAAGTCACTGAGAACCTTGCAGTGAGAATGTGCCTCTCAGGCACAGGCACCTCCACAACCAGATGCAACCGGGTGTCAGCAGAAGGGGGCCGCAGAAACCTGGGAGAAGCCCTGTCTCCTGGTGACCTTGGGCCTCATTATTCTACTCCTCATGGTTTTTAATCTCTTCAGCACTCTGGAAAATGGGAGCTGGAAACAAGAAAATGCCAACTGGATTACTATCTATGATTTTATATTACGATTGCACATATAAACACATAGGTTGATCCTCTCAACCTTGACAAGAAATTAAATCAAGCCCCAGTAGTGTCATGTGCCATGTACATTTTGGTCAACAATGGACTGCATACAAACTGGTGGTCCCATAACATTATTATACCATAGTTGTACTCTACTTTTTCTATATTTAGATATGTTTAGATACACAAATACTTGGCATTGTCTTCCAATTAACTACAACATTCAGTACAGTAACATACTGTACAGGTTTACAGCCCCAAAACAGTAGACTACAACATATAGCCTAGGTGTATCATAGGCTATATCATTTAGGTTTGTGTAAGAACTCTATGATTGTACAACGATGAAATCAACTAACAATGCATTTCTCAGAATGCATCCCCATCATTAAGCTATGCGTGACTACACTGTTTTTGATATATACTAATGAAGGACTGTTACCTGCCCAGCAGCCCAGAGAGGAGGCAACTTGAAGGAATAGGAAAGTGATCCTGGGGCTCTGTTGAAAGCAAAGGACAGTGGCAATCTAGCTACCAGAAAACCTCAACTTAACTGTCAGGAATCCTTTGATAAAGAAATTAAAGTTTTTCTTTGCATTTAAACAAGTTTAATTTTAATTTTTTTTTTCAGAGATGGGGTGTCGCTGTGTTGCCCAGACTGGCCTTGCACTCCTGGGCTCAAGTGATCCTCCTGCCTCAGCCTCCTGAGTAGCTGGGACTCTAGCCATGTGCTACTACGTCAAGCTTTTTTTTTTTCTTTGCATTTTAAGGGGTCTTCTCTATCTTTTGGAGAAAAAAAAACCAACATTACTGTGACACAGAATGCACACAAAGTATGAAAAACATAAATGTACAGCATAATAAATATAATGCAAGCATCCACACAATAAATATAATGTAACCACCACTAAGATCAGGAACCAGACCACTGCCAACATCTCTTAGGAGTCTTCCCAACAAACGTACTTTCCTCTTTCAAAATTGAGGAGTCCAGCACTGGACCTCCTTTTACATTTTGGGCTAATTGCCTCCAAGGCTTGCCAACTTTGATCTTTTTTTTTTTTTTTTTTTTTTTTTTTTTTTGAGAGGATTCTTGTACCATTGCCCAGGCTGGAGTGCAATGGCATGATCTCAGCTCACCACAACCTCTGCCTCCCAGGTTCAAGCGATTCTCCTGCCTCAGCCTCCCTAGTAGCTGGGATTACAGGTGCCCGCCACCACACCCAGCTAATTTTTTGTATTTTTAGTAGAGATGGGGTTTCACTATGTTGGCCAGGATGGTCTGGAACTCCTGACCTTGTGATCCACCTGCCTCAGCCTCCCAAAGTGCTGGGATTACAGGCGTGAGCCACCGTGTCTGGCCTCAACTTTGATCTTTTTCCTTCCTCCCTGTAGTTCATTCCTCAAAAGGAGTTTGTGAAGTAATTGCCCATAATATCTATGCTTACTGAACTAGTGTTGCATTTAATTTCAATAAAACAATTAAAGCAAGGAAAAATAAAAATGACAAGAAAATGGTTTCTTATGCATTGAAAATATTAGTATATTCTCTTTCAAAGTGCCAGGATGGTGTGGGATCTTGCTTCTAGTGGGAATGTCAAGATATGTAGGCACCTTCCCCTTCATGAGAGGGACATGCCTGAAACAAGCATTGGCAACGAACAGCATAACTTATTTCTGTCCTGTGAGGTTTCCCATCTTCAAAGGCTGTAACATAATAGCCCCCAAAAATATAGATTATGAGTGTTTTAAAAATTAGAAAAGTAATATTCTGACATTCAACACAGGATGCACAATCATGTTAGAATTGAGGTTTGAGGGCAACTATTGTCATAAAGAGATACATTAGCGCCCAATTCTGTACAGAAAATTCTATATAGAAAATGAAGGTAAAACAAAATTCTAGTTGGCGTATGGCAAAGCCATATTACCTTTACTGCTGTGTTTCCCTCACTGCCTAAAAAGGACCTTATTACTAGAAGCTGTTCTATAAATGTTTGTTGATTGAATTCATTCCTACATAAATAATTCCGGGAAAAGACAACAGAATCATGCTTATAAGTGTTGATGTTTGTGGCTTCTTAGTTATACTCAAAATGTGGAGAATCCTAAGCTATACTCAAGCTTAGGATCTCAAAGGAAATTACTACGCATATATATACCTCAGGAATACTGGGAAGCCTATTGGGGCATCACGTTTGTTTCTAGTCTTATTCTTCACTTCCGTTTCTATCAAGTGGTGTGGAGTGTAGTTTCAAAACAAGATTCATTAACAGTTACAAGACAAGAGGAAAGCTCTTCCGGAGGGAGTGAAAAAGCAGCAGCAGCGGAGGTTATCTCTTTGTTCCTGTTCCTCCCACAATTGGGTGAATCAGGGGAGAAGAGACTGGCTGCAGGGCCTTACTTTCTCCATAGCGCCACCTAGTGGTCCAGGCTGTTAAATGGTTTTTATTTTGCCAAAGGTTGAAAAATCGGAAATTCCAAAGTTGTGAACAGATTTGACAAGCCGTTATTAATATTTGTGGGAGGATGTAAATGCCAGCTGAAGAGTTATTTGGATAGATTTTTCTCCCAGAGAGTATGTCCCCTATCAATAACGGTTGTCTCTTCACCTCTGTGCTGAAGTCGCCTGATGAGGAATCTACATCCCTGGGTCTCTGGTAAGGAAACACCAGCCAGCCCTTTCCACACCTGCCCCGAGCTCCCGGGAGTCCATACTGAATTAAATCCTGGCTGCCCCAAGGAAGGCATGGAATGGAAGCTGTAGGGCAGGCTTCCGATGGGCACTGCTACTAGTTCTGTTTACAGGAGCATGTCTGAAGAAACAGCCGGATTTCAACTTTCCTTCCAAGTTAAGATGAAGCAAAGGCTGTAGAGTGTGGCTTTTTTTTTTTTTTTTCTTAGCCAGGCTTTTCATTCCTCTGCAAGTTGCTAAAAATCAGATCTGGCAACCAGTTAAGAGGGATGTGGGAAGAAAAGAAGAGGAAATAGTGAACAATGAACAGTGATAAAGAGGTTTCTCTTCCTTTTTTTCTTAAAAGCATGCCCACTGCTATTTCCAGACCTAGCCTAAAAACACAAAGCCTTTGAGAGTAGAGCTGTGAGAAGGCTGAGTTGGCCACCCAGCTAAAAGCAGCAGAATCCCAGGTACATTCTAAAAGGCTGACTCAATTAGAATCCATTTGGAAAAACAGTTAAGACCTGGAAGTTCTGTTCTTTGGCCCTAGTTTCCTGCTTTTTTGGCATGAGGACTACAGCAACTAAAGAGAAGGTAACTGTAAGTAGGCGAAGGCCACATACATAGGCCAGTGATGGACCTGTTTCAAGTTGGTTAGGAGAGAGGTGGGGTGGGGTCATAACTGGGTAGAAATTGGACCAAGGTGATCTTTGAGGATCCCCTGACCTCTGATTCAGCATACTCCTTTTTTCACTTGGAATCACACACAAATAGAAATAATCTTCCTGATAAGTCTTGGTAAACTGAGACTATCCTAGAGTGCTTAGCATGAATTAATGATATCGTATGGCTTTATAAAGGGAAGAATGAAAAGAAGGACGAGAAAGTCTAAGAGTTCATGTTATGGATAGTGTATGTATGTTTATGTGTGCGTGCACACATGTCTGTGTACACACTGATGCTGCATAATTAAATTACAAAAGAAACAATCACTTTCCTTTTCTTGAATTTTGACCCTTACTTCTGCTTAAAGAAATTCAACGTTAGTGGTGCAGCCCTAGCAGTATTCAGACACTAACTGAAAAATTCCACCTGGTCTTGCAAAAGCTTCGGGAGAAGGGCTATCAGAGGGTTCTCAGGTACCTGTTTTGGTCAGAGGGATTGAGAAGAGCTGCTGAAGAAGCTTGTTTTCTGACGTCCTCAGGACCACAACCACATCAGCAGGGAGAGTGTCTCTATTCTTCTCAAGAACCCCAGAAGCATCATATAATACCTGTAACATGAATAGCAAACGGCAAATTAGCCAAGTCAGCTGTCCATCATTGGTGACTCTGGCAAATTGTTTAGCCAGTCATTAATTGACCTCTATATAGAACTAATCTTGACATAGCCACGCTTTTATATGCACAGCACCAGATAAAGGGAAAAATTAGGATTTTTGACAGACCAGTTTATCTTAACTTATTGTCTAGTTTGTTTTTTTTTTTTTTTTTTTTTGATGGAGTCTTGCTCTGTCACCCAGGCTGGAGTGCAGTGGCATGATCTCGGCTTACTTCAACCTCTGCCTCCCAGGTTCAAGCGATTCTCCTGCCTCAGCCTCCTGAGTAGCTGGGACCACAGGTATGTGCCACCACGCCCAGCTAATTTTTTGTATTTTTAGCAGAGATGGGGTTTCACTGTGTTAGCCAGGATGGTCTTGACCTCCTGACCTCATGATCCACCTGCCTCAGCCTCCTAAAGTGCTGGGATTACAGGCGTGAGCCACCGCACTGGCCTGTCTAGTTGCTTTTTGAAGATAAATCACATCAGAATAATTATTAAAATATATTAGATGCCATGTGCAAAGCATCCATCTTATGAGCTAAACACTGTTATTATCTCCATTTTACTGGTAGACAGGCAGAGACTTAGGAAGAGGTTGAGGAATGTGCTCCTGGTCACACATTTCACAGGTGGTAGGTAGGTATCAAAACTCAGGCAGTTTGCTTCTATGCTCACAACTACTTTAAGCACTCTCACTGCCTCCGTAGGTCCTCATGCGATCTGAGTGATCACTCAAGGATGCTGAGTAGTTCTTGGTTTTCAGAACAGAGGGGATCCAGTTCATATAAATTGTAAGGACCACCCTCAGAGAATTCCTTCTCTACAAATAAGCTTTGAATGGCAAATGATGCAGCAAAGGACACAGAGACCAGGGGGAAAAAAAAGTTTTTCCCCTAAAATCAGGAAAGGAAAAGAACGAGTCAAGAAGAGGGGTGGGTAGGACATAGGTATAAAAGGACAGAGAGAGGTGAGAAGAGAAGGACAGGAATGGGAGGCAAAAAAGAGGAATGAGGAGGGGAATCAGGGTAGATGCCAGTATTTCAGACTCTGAGGAGGACATTAATATGCTGAGGTAGGTCAAAAACGGAATTGCAATTTCTAACAAAGATCCAAAATAGACACCATAAAGTACTATTTGGAGAGAAAAACAATCCCCTTCCCTTGTACTAGAATTTCCCAACATCCAGTCAGGAAAATCAGTTACAACGGCATGATATGAATATGAAAGACAATTTCAATACATCTTAAATCAATAAAATAATCAAAAATGCCTTTTATTGAACTCCTACCAATTTTCTGGACCTACAGCTCATCAGACCCCAGAGGAACGAATCAGCCATAATTCAAATGGCTCCTTTGGGAGTAACATAAGCAAGGAGCTTGTGGTTATAAGATAGGGAATTTCCTGAATCAGTCACTAATCTGCTTCAGGAACTTGAAATTCAGACTGAGGCATAATGTATGAAAAGTGGAAATTTCAGTTAAGTTGTAAAAGCTTAACATCTGGATAATAACGTGGATTTTTTTCTTTTCATCTGGGCATTTTGGGGCCCTTAGACATATAATTAAAGTACTAAAAATTGAGTCCCACTGTGATATTAACCTTCCTCCATTACCTACATGTCTCCAAATGACTTTAGAATGTGAACATTTACCACTAAACACCGCAAAAAGCTGTAATATGTTTCCTCTCTGGAGAGCTGTCAGTTCTAGGCCAAACCTCAGGTGAGAAGCAGATGGCAACTCTGTGGGCCACCCCAGTAAGAAATTGCTTCTATGCCAGGGGCAACTTTCTGTGAGTGGCACCACTGAGAAACTTTAAGAATTATGATTAGGTATTCAGGAAGAATTAAAAGGGGAAAGAAATCTGTAAGCAATTTCATGAGCAGCACAGACAGGGTAATACAGACACTTACCCTTTGTCAAATTCAGGTCTAGTAACTATCACACTGCTCTCACCTTTCCAGCATAATGCTGAATGCCAAAGCACAGCTCCACTCCTTTGGGCCTCCAGAAGTATTTGCACCGTAGATTATCTTCAAATTTATCTGTGTGGATTTTTATGTTGGAGAGTTACAATGTGAATTATTCTCTCTTTCAAACAAAAACTTGTTCCTTGAGCCATGAGTGACTCAGAATAAGGGCTTTCAGAATAAGGCCTTGATATTAACAAGGGTGGAGAAAGATCACCGATACGATGGGCATTTGTCACATCCTTGCTTAGCTGTGTAGCGTTGTCTTTAGTGTCAGCCTGTGCTCTAAGGTCGTATGTTCTCCTGCTCTTTCTAAGAACTCCTAGCATGGACATTGATGACACCAGAGGCCCTGCCAGTTAGTTTTAGAACCATAAAGGTATCCCATGGAAGGCAGATGACCCTGGTTTAAACTCATCTGGGCAACTTGTGACAATGTTATATATAAAAGAAAGCCACTGAGGGTTACAATTTCAACTCATAAAGGTGAATCTCTGCCACAAATCAATTTTCCCTCTGGGGAAAAGGCTTGAAACTTTTTATTCCTCCTTTAACACACAATCTTTGCTATTGTGGTTGAAAGCCTACTAGGTGTGAGAAACTGTTAAGCGCTAAAAGCACGTAAAGACTGAGGCTTCATTGCCCCAAGCACCTCACAATCTAAGTGAGGAACAAAGGTTGTGAAAAACACTGAAGATTCAAGAGGAATAGGGTACAGAATAGAGGGCCTTTGACATCAGAAGGAGATGCCCTGTATTCATCCCGAAGATAACAGCAACCTAATGAGAAGGTGGCTTTAGAAAGACTAAACTAGCTGCGATATCCAGGGTAGATGGGGAAGGTAGGAGCCTGGAAGCCAAGGAGACTGGAAAGGGCTTCTACACGAAATCAAATTAGACGTGGATGTGAGTCCAGGGGAAGACATGAGAGGGGGGCACACAAAGGATGGGAAGCAAACATTGGCTATAGGAAAGAAGAGAGAGGAAGGCGTAAAAATGAAATCAACATGGGGTAATGCTAATCATGTTGGCAGGAATAGGAAAGTGGGAAGGGTTAGGAATAATGATGGGTTTGCTTTAAGATTCAAATTCTACGACTACATTTCAATTCAATTAAAAAGAAGGCCTATATTCTTACAACCCACCACATAGACAAAATATGTAAGGTAAATTCATTAAAGTACACTCAATTGATGACACGAACCAAGTTTTGTTCTAAGTGTATATGCCTTTTTCTCAGAAGGTACCTACCAACCAGGGTCTGGTCAGTTGCTTGGGGAAACCGACTTTCCTCATCCAAAAGTGCAAGTAGTCCCAGGGGTTTCTGGAGGAACATGTCCAAGAGCGGGCGGTTGTCCTCATATTCCACAGGTATAGCATCAATGCCTTCATTCTGATATTCCATCTGGAGGGAAATGGATTGTGATTCTCTCCAGCCCAAAACCAGCCTTGGTACCACCAGGATACTTTGACGTGGACTTTCTGGGTCTAGCAACACTGAATGCATGTGGAAAGCAGGATATGTTTTATGTGTATAGTAAAGGAATCTTCTGCATATAACACCATTAAAGCTGTGCATTTAAATCTGACTTCAAGTGGCCTCTGGCAGGCAGCTAAACCCAGTAAAATCTCTCTATCAAACGTGGACTTGGTAACTTATCATTTAGAAACTAATGTACAAGGAAGTAAAGCTGAAAAAAAATTTTTTTAGTGAGAAATGTGGTTTAAACCAAGAAAACAGAATTCTCTTCTGCAAGGAATTCTATAAGGGAATCATCTAGGGTTGGCGGATCACAAGGTCAGGAGATCGAGACCACGGTGAAACCCCGTCTCTACTAAAAATACAAAAAATTAGCCGGGCGCGGTTGTGGGCGCCTGTAGTCCCAGCTACTCGGGAGGCTGAGGCAGGAGAATGGCGTGAACCCAGGAGGCGGAGCTTGCAGTGAGCCGAGATCGCGCCACTGCACTCCAGCCTGGGCTGGGCGACAGAGCAAGACTCCGTCTCAAAAAAAAAAAAAAAAAAAAAAAAAAAAAAAAAACACTCCAGATTGCCAGGGAAATAAGTGGAAGGAACCTGGACCGAAACAAGAGTGGATGGGAGAGGAGTGCTACACAGATTTATCCAGCTTCAGAGATAAAAGCAATGCTGGTATTTTCACGAAATGTCTTTGTGTGTATCTAATCACAGTTTAGTTTGTGTGTCCTCATGCCTGCACTAAAACAATTATCCCTGCATCCAAGAGGCTTAGCCAGAATGTTTCATTATTGCAACTACTTCACACAGAAGAGAGTCTTAGGGTTTAAGTAAAGGTTGGGGCTGAGCAGACTGCTATGTAGGCTGCTGCCCCAGGAAAAGAGCTCCATCCCTTGGGTCCACTAGTTTCTCACTCTGTCTTCACAATTTATTATTAAACTCACAGAGGGACAATTTCCATTTCTAGAAAAACAAGAACACATCCTACTCTTCTCTGGAGATACCTCTCCAGTTACTGAGGGATCTGGTACATAGCAGATAGGGGATAGCGAGGGCTAGTATAGCAGTTAAGAACCTATGTCCCGAATTCCAGGTCATCTGTATCATTTTGAACACAACTATAAATATTTTTAGTTAAATAAAGTAGAAGAGATACAGCATTTTGAGCAATATGCACAAAAGAGTTTTGACGCAAGATTTAAATGAGTGACTTATCACCAGCTCCACTCAAGTGAGGAAATGTACCTTTCCACAGAAATCAAGACCTTTTTCAGATAAATTTAGACTATTTAGCCAGGACTGCCTTACCCTGTTTTCTCTCTAGGGTCTTTTGCCAGTTAGTCTACAGGGTTTCTGCTACAAATTGTGAGCAGCTTGGAGACACCTTTTCCCCATCAAATTTAGTTACCTCAGAGTTCACTATTACCTGCTCAAGAGCAAAAACGTGCTGATTGAAATAGTACTGGATTTGCTCATTGGCGATGTTTATGCAGAGCTGCTCAAATGAATTTCTCTGAAAATTCTCGAATCCAAAGATATCCAAGATCCCCACATTCATCCCATCTTCTGCACTACTGCGTGAGAGAGAAGAACAAAACTATTTAGAGGAGGAAACACCCACCTCAAGATGATGAGAATATATGTGCCCAAGTGTTTATCAACTCAAGTACCCAATTCAGCCACTCATGGAAAGCAGCATCCTGCCACCCCTAAGAAAAGAAGCAGTTTGTGTCTTAAACTATTTGTTCTTTCGGACTTTGAACAGCATTTCCAACTTCTTTTTTTTAAGCAGTAGAATCCTTTAGAATCTTACTCAGGAACTCCATATATAAAATAGATGTTTAAAAGTCCTTTTGTTTGAAGGGGTTGAAGCTGTTGCTTATTTATTCTCCCACCTATCTACCCACAAAGGTAACTGGAAGAGTACTCTTCAGAATTGGATGTGGTGAACTCCTCCACAATATGGGAAACCACTATGTTTAAGGAAAGAGCAAGGAAAAGTAGTCGAAGAAGTAGGAATAATAATGTAAGATAGTGTGCTTTAAAATTTTTCATAAAATGTCTCTTTGATTCTAAAAACAACACTATGAAGAGGATATTATATTCCTCATTTTACAGGTGAGAAAACTGACTTAGAACATGAAGCTGATTAAAACCATTATTGGAACGCCAAGCATATGGGAGTTATTCACATCCTACTGCTCAAGGTCATCGCCAAGGTCTGATTGAAAAAATTCAAAAAATTGCCACCTCAGGCATAAATGGGTTAAGTTGTAGAGTTTGGGTGCGAACCCAGTTTGTCCAGCTCCCAGCCAAGACTGTTCTCTCAAATACTACACTTTAGTGGCTCCTTCAGTCATTTGCCTCTCGGGTTCAAACGCTTCAACTCTCCTGGATCTCATTGTGTCTTCTAAAAGAGAAGGCCTAAATTAGCCGGGCGTGGTGGCACGCGCCTGTAATCCCAGCTACTCAGAGGCGGAGGCAGTTGAATTGCTTGAACCCCGGAGGTGGAGGTTGCAGCGAGCGGAGATCTTGCCACTGCACTCCGGCCTGGGCGACAGAGTGATACTCTGACTCCACAAAAAAAAGAAAGAAAATCCCAGAGAGGACCAAATGCTTCCTTTTGCAAACGCTAAGGGACGGCGGGGTCAATGGCAGCTCTCCTGAGCCCTCTGCTCTCCGAGGAACTTGCCATATGTTTTTGTCTGGCTGCAGGAGTGTATTAATGCGATTCACAATCCAGCTGAAGAGCCTCCCATACAGGGCTTTGGACATGGCGTCTCGAACGTCCGCAGCCCTGTCTACGGTATTGGCACGGATGATGGTCTCGCCCCGGGTGACCACACAGTGGGAGGTGAGGGCCTCCTGGAGCTCTTCGGGGCTGATGCACAGAACAGAGGCAGCTGAAACAAAGAGTAAGGATAACACAGAATGTAGCCAGACCTTCGTTCATTCAGTCTGTCAGCATTTATTAACATCCACTATGTGCCAGACTCCATTTTGGTACTTTTCACTCAAAGATAAACAGGCTAGGTCCCTAACTCCAAGAAGCTTCCAGACTGACACAGTATCTCCCAAACTGTTCTGAAAGCTCTTACTTCATAGATGCTTGACGAAAAAAAAAAGGAAGAGGAGGTGGTCTTTTGCCAAATAAATTGGGGAAATAGCTGCAGACTGTATTTTACCCTTAGACAGTCACAAAATATACTCTTATAGTAAAGGCCCTAAAATGTCCTACAGTTTAACACAAAAAAGGTTTTTACTTCATTTAAATCAGTTTGTTTGTTTTTCATAATTGAGGATTCTCACTCCTTGTGCCACCATAATTACCTGTGGAACTTTAAAAATAAACAGGTGCCTGCTTTCTTCTCCTGTATATGCTGATATAGTGGATTCAGAATGGGCCCAACCTCCTGTATTTTTTTCAGTTTGTAGATGATTTTTTCAAAAACAACTAAGGTTAAAAACCAATACCCAAAATTACCTGCCATAGAATTATTTTCTATAGAACTCTTGCAGCTTATGGAAGGAACACTGGTGTTCCACAGGACATCCTTGGGGAAATACTAGTTCATGAAAACATCCAGAGCTGTTAGAAGGACCAGCAGGCTGGGCGAATCCCAACACTTTGGGAGGCCGATGGTGGGGGGGGGTGGATCATGAGGTCAGGAGTTCAAGAGCAGCCTGGTCAACATGGTGAAACCCCGTCTCTACTAAAAATACAAAAATTAGCCAGGCGTGGTGGCAGGTGCCTGTAATCCCAGCTGCTCTGGAGGCTGAGGCAAAGAAATGCTTGAACCCAGGAGGCAGAGGTTGCAGTGAGCGGAGATCGTGCCACTGCACTCTAGCCTGGGTGACAGAGCAAGACTCCGTCTCAAAAAAAAAAAAAAAAGACTAGCAAACGCTGCATTATATTTTACAGAGCCTAAAGAAGCATGTGCTTTGGCAGCAACACAGCCCACAAATATCAAATAATTACCATTTTGCAAAGCTTCAGCATCGGGCACCTCACTTTTATCAGTCTGATGTTGAGAGGAAATAGCTGCAAACTCAATGTTCCCAATATTCAAAATCCCGGCCAAAATTCTGTACACTGAGTGCACCTCCTGAAAAGGACATCAAGAACCATATATGAAGGTCATTGCCAATCAAACTAATGAACCACTAGACCTGTAGTGGAAACTACCAGTTGTTTACCAAAGTCCATTCTCCCTCTTTTCCTGGACACACAGCCAAATTTCCCAAACTCCTTTGCAGTTAGAGGTCATCATATAACCACATTTTAACAATGAAGCAAGCAGAATGATGTGGGTCACTTCTGGGCCCAGGCCTTATGGGCATGAGCACACCTCCTCTATACTTTCCTTCTCATTATTGCTGGCTGGAACTCCCAGCAACCCAGCCTTAACCATGCCACTGATGAGGATGCCTTAGACCAACAATTGCATAAAGGGAGTTGTCCTGCAACCTGACCCTCTTATCTGGAAACAGTTATAAGAGATAACTAATCTTCTTTGTTCTTTAAGCCACTTTTAGCCTTTTACCCTAACTAATACCAGCTCCCAAATTCAGGTATGATCTTTTGTTCAGAGCAAGAGCGGAGCTGTTTCCTTAACCTCTTTGGAATATCGCTTTTATGAAGCAGTTGGGAAGACATTCATTCATGGCTCCTAGAATATTTTAAAGTTAAATGATGGACTATATAGTTATGAAGTCAGGAAATATTTTGAGAGTCACTAGAAATTATCTGTGATAATTGTATATGAAATTATATTTTTATATAACAAGAAATATATATAACTAACCTTTTTTTGAGATAGAGTCTTGCTCTGTCACCCAGGCTGGAGTGCAGTGGCGCAATCTCGGCTCACTGCAACTCCTGCCTCCCAGGTTCAAGCGACTCTCCTGCCTCAGCCTCTCGGGTAGCTGGGATTATAGACACGCACCACCACACCCAGCTCTTTTTGGTATTTTTTAGTAGAGATGGAGTTTCGACATGTTGGCCAGGCTGGTCTTGAACTCCTGACCTCAGGTGATCCACCCGCCTCAGCCTCCCAAAGTGCTGGGATTACAGGCGTGAGCCATCGTGCCTGGCCAACAATTGACTTTTTTTTGTTTTGTTTTGTTTTTTGGTTTTTTTGAGATGGAGTTTCGCTCTTGTTGCCCAGACTGGAGTGCAATGGTGCTACCTCGGCTCACCGCAACCTCTGCCTCCCAGGTTCAAGTGATTCTCCTGCCTCAGCCTCCTGAGTAGCTGAGTAGATGTGCCACGATGCCCAATTAATTTTTTAGTTTTAGTAGAGACGGGGTTTCTCCATGTTGGTCAGGCTGGTCTCGAACTCCTGACTTCAGATGATCCACCTGCCTTGGCCTCCCAACGTACTGGGATTACAGGCATGAGCCACCGTGCCCGGCCAACAATTGACTTTTGAACAATACAGGTTGGAACTGCACAGGTCCTCCTATACATAGATATTTTTCAACCAAACATGGATCAAAACTACAGTATTCACAAGATGTGAAACCCACATATACAGAGGGCTGACTTTTCATACATGTGGGTTCTGCAGGGCTGACTGCAGGACTCGAGTATGCTTGGATTTTGGTATATGAATTGGAGGCTCCTGGAACTAATCCATCACATATACCGAGGGACAATTGTATTTGTTCTTTGCCCCCAGTTGCTGACACAAAAGCATCCAAAACCCTTGAAAGTGAGTGATAGGAATGTTAGGAGTCTTTTTGTTATTTACAACAAGCCCCTCTCATCCATACCTGAGTTTATACTAAGCAGGTGACTTTTTTTTTTTTTTTTTTTTTTTTTTTTTGAGACGGAGTCTCGCTCTGTCGCCCAGGCTGGAGTGCAGTGGCCAGATCTCAGCTCACTGCAAACTCCGCCTCCCAGGTTTACGCCATTCTCCTGCCTCAGCCTCCCGAGTAGCTGGGACTACAGGCGCCCTCCACCTCGCCCGGCTAGTTTTTTTGTATTTTTTAGTAGAGACGGGGTTTCACCGTGTTAGCCAGGATGGTCTCAATCTCCTGACCTCGTGATCCGCCTGTCTCAGCCTCCCAAAGTGCTGGGATTACAGGCTTGAGCCACCGCGCCCAGCCAAGCAGGTGACTCTTGGTGGACCTCTAGTTAACTTTAGGATGGAGAGCTGGTTGCCAGAGGAACCAATCATGTGATTAGAGAGTTCGAACTTTTGGGTCCCCCTCAGCCCAGTCTCTGGGAGCACAGAGGGACTAGACATCGAGTTAATTCCCAATGGCCAATGATTAACCAATCATGTGAATGTAATGGAACCTCCTACAACTTCTGCCTCCTGGGTTCAAGCGATTCTCCTGCCTTAGCCTCCCGAGTAGCTAGGATTACAGGCACCTGCCACCATGCCCGGATAAATTTTTGTATTTTTAGTAGAGATGGGGTTTCACCATGTTGGTCAGGCTGGTCTTGAACTCCTGACCTCAGGTGATCTGCCCACCTTGGCCTCCCAAAGTGCTGGGATTACAGCCATAAGCCACCGTGCCCAGCAGAGTTGTATCCTTTATAATAAAACAGTAATGGTAAGTAAAGTGTTTTCCTGCGTTCTATAAACTGTTCTAGCAAATTATCAAACCTGAGGAGGGAGTTGTGGGGACTCTCAATTTATAGTCAGTCAGTCAGAAGTATAGAAGACAGTAGCATAGGTATTTGGAGTCAGGGTAGTCTTGTGGGACTGAGCCCTTAGCTTGTGGGATCTGATGCTAACTCCAGGTAGATAGTGTCAGAATTGAGTGGATTGTAGGACACTCAGCTGGTGCCAGAGAATTTGTTGGTATGGGGGAGAAAACCCCACATATTTGGTGTCAGAAATGTGAGTAAAAACAGTTCTGATTATCTAAGCTCTATTTTTATATTGAAAGTTGAATACATATGTATCATTAATAGTAAAAAAAAAAAATTAAAGGGTATATTTACTTATTTAAAAACTTACATTTTCTATATGTGAAACAATGAAATAGGAAAATTTTGCATTTTATGCTTAGAGAAAAGTACTTTCACAAAAATATTCAGGTAGGTAACTTGATTTAGTACTCTACATAGCAGCAAAGGAATAGGAACAGTCACTAGACCACTGATAAAGCATTGCCTCACAGATTACAACTTCCTGTAAACATTACTCAGTAAGGCCAAAAAGAGGAACACAGACTATAATAGTGACATCTGCTGGATACCTGATAATGCTACAAAGACAAATGAAGATTTTAAACTAGGCTTCTACAATGGATAAATGTTATTCTTCCAACTTCTAAATCAAAGGCAATATGTCATGTTTTTTACTCTAAGAATCATTGTTTAATCACCCAACTTAAGAGTGGCTAAGGAGAACACCTACTAAATAGGTTTTCTGGGACTTGCTTGGATTTAACATGACAGCACCTCATTACTTAGATCAATACAGTGTGAGGCTTGCTCACTACACTGAGCAACTTCCCACAGAGGCAGATCCCGGGGGTAAAACAGAGACTCTTGCAGTGAGTTCTACATCAGCTGTTTCTATACCCAGTTATCTCAAGAGGTTATCTGAAACTCTCAGTACTCTTAGAAAAAATAAATGTATTTCCTGTAATTAAAACACGCATCACACAAAGACTCTTTCTCTCTCTCTTTCTTCATGTATTACAGTACAAGCTCTGAAACCTCCCAAAATAAGACTTCCAGGCATTTCACCACTGAGATAATCACCATAGAAAATGACTGTCAGGCCGGGCGCGGTGGCTCAAGCCTGTAATCCCAGCACTTTGGGAGGCCGAGACGGGCGGATCACAAGGTCAGGAGATCGAGACCATCCTGGCTAACATGGTGAAACCCCGTCTCTACTAAAAATACAAAAAAACTAGCTGGGCGAGGTGGCGGGCGCCTGTAGTCCCAGCTACTCGGGAGGCTGAGGCAGGAGAATGGCGTGAACCCGGGAGGCGGAGCTTGCAGTGAGCTGAGATCCGGCCACTGCACTCCAGCCTGGGCGACAGAGCGAGACTCCGTCTCAAAAAAAAAAAAAAAAAAAAAAGAAAAGAAAATGACTGTCAAAGGCTATACCCTTGAAACCAGCATCTTGCCCTGTTGCTTCTCTGGCAATATCCTCTTCAGCATAGTGCCTAGACAACCATTTAAAGTGAAAAACTATCTATGACCCTGAGCAAAAACATTTAGGTTCAAACACTGTGTGAATCACTGAAATTAATGATCGATTGGGTCTCCTTCCTTGATTTAGTGAGAACTACAGAGGGGTAACCAATGCTCACCTTATCAAGGAGTTTATATTTTTGGGCTATTCCACCCACTTGACTCCATCAGTCCTATAACCTTGGGTTAATTAGTTCTCCCTTTCTGATCTAGGAGCCTCTGCGTTCAGGTCAAAACATCATGTACACTCATGGCAAAATTCAATCAGTTGTATGTCCACCTGTGGGATTACTCTTCCTGTCCTAAACCTTTTCGATCAAATTTTTCTTATTGTCTCCCCACAGAGAGCCAGGGAAGGTTTTTTCACCTTCTTTACCTTGTCCATTTTCTCTTGCTTCATCTCCAGCTACAGAGCTTTTCCTGGCATCTCTGCCTTTTCTGCAGACTTTTGCTATGCTGCTATCTCTTTTTATTTCTACCACTTTCCAACTTTCTATATTATAAAGTGGAATAGCTTCATTCAAGAAGACCAAGTCCTCCAACTGGGTTTCTCAATTTATTGTTGATGAGTATAAACTATTTCACTACCAATCAGCAAAAGTGGGGAAGAGAGAGCGTTTCTCCATCAAAGCCCCACTGCAGGATATCTGATATTTTCTTATCTTGTCTCGTAAGACACTTCTTTTACTGATGTAGATATTCTCTTGACAGAGTTGAGGCTAATTGAAAAGTTGAGAGGAAACTTAGTTTTCTCTGTTAGCCTGGTGCTACTCTAAGGAAATCCCCCTTGGCCTGGCTCATAAGCATCTCTGGTAGTTGTTTCTCTGGTATATCCCTAGGAATTTACTTCCCTTCCCAGTCTCTCTTTCCTTTCTTTCTTTTTTGTAAGTTTCTTCAGTTTTTCATCAGTTCTTCCCTAAGCACTGCATCAGGACCAGCTGAAGGGCCTATCTACAGGCTCTGTTCCAACACTTCTCGGTCTCCTTTGCAGAGGCTCTACAACATCTGGCATCTTAAAAGCCAATGGTATCCTATTGTCTGTCATCAAGACATTAGAAATCCTCAAGACTCCCAAGTCATATTTTCACATGTAATCCTTCAGAGCAGTACTCTCTCAATTCATAATCTATTTTGAAGAAAGGGAAGAAATTTTGTGCCGATCTCAAAGGCTTCTCCCTAACCTCTCCAACGGGGATCTATAGTGTACGTCCAGTTTTGACCATCACATAGATCATCTGCCCAAAAAGTTTTCATGTAGCATTAAATAGAAACATCTCTAAAACCCTATTGATTGAATATGTTAATTACTACCAGCAAGACAAGTATATAATTGTATGGTTTGGCTCCAGAAATAAGAGTTGAAAAGCACAATCTTCACAATAAGGTCTTAGGGATAATCCCCCAACCCTCCACAAGAAGTCATCATCATTAGTGGAAGACTCCTCCACCAGGGCAATTTCTTTACAATAAACTCAGGGTCAAGTGTTCTTTCAGATACTTTGGCTGGTGTCCCAGATTTAAAATTCATGCTCCTGACTCCACACGAAGGTTTGCTACTCATAATTTTGCTTTAAGGGTTTGAGAAAAAATTAAGGGATTCCTGCAGGGAACTAGTGACATTATAAGAAAGGAGAAGAACCATAATTTTGATTGAATTGACCAGTTCATTTACGCTTTATCTAGAAATGTCTGCCAGAAAAACCTAAAAGAAAGTTCTGTTACATCAGCATTTGGCATCTGTTTCCTGACTACATTCAACTGGATCTTTCTGAATTTAGTCATACTACTTTGAATTTATAAACATAAAGTGAACTGAGTTAACTCAGCAAAACAGGTTGTCTGCAGAGATAGAACTACAGAATTCAGAGTCAGAGAGATAAGATACAGCTTCTTCCTTTCATTTCTAAGGTTGCAGCTGATATAAATTGGTTTATTTCCTGTATGAATTAATGTGGGACATGGTGAAAATATACACACATGACACCGTTACATTCTGGTTATTCATTTAACAGTACAGACCAGGCACAAATTAAAAATGTTCACCATCTTTTACATGTTTTTCTTTTCATGTTTATTCATACAGTCATTCATTTATTTCTATTGCACCTTTTTTCCCAGAGAGGCTAGGGATGGCTTACTTCAAGGACATATACTTAACATTCTAAATTTCTTCTGTTTTTAATGCTTTAGTGTTGTTGTACTAAAACAGATTTTAACAGTTTTCAATGTTGTTTATCCTGAAACAGATAGCATCTGTTTTATTATTATTATCAGTACATTGCTGTTATTAGAACAGCACCATTATATACTTTCTTTTAACCCACCTAAGCCTGAGGTTGCAATTTTTTGAATTTTTGCAATCAGACCTTGGTGATGACCTTGAACAGTAGGGTATAAATAACTACCACATGGTTAGCGTTCCAATAATGGAACACTAGGCATAAATGGGTTCAGCTAGGATCAATCTCTTCACGGTATTCTATAACTATATTTGTACTCAAAACAAAACATTAACTCTATTAATGATTATTAACCTTGACTTCTCTATGGTTCCTGTACCCTTTTAAGGACATGTGACCCTGCATACTTTGGCATGACACAGGTGACTTTAAATTGCTCCACTGCCATTCCTACCATGCTTTAACTCTTCTGGGGATGCATCTTTGATTTTTAAAAAGCCTGTTCTATAAGTTAATAACCACAAAGGTCCTTTAACAATGCTGGTACCTGTTTAATTGCTCCCCTCTAAGGAGCCAAGGAAGATATATTTATATTTTTATCTGACCTTTGGGATTTTCCACTGTCTGTCAGTTTAAGGTCTGTGGGAGGCTGACAGAGAAAATTAACAGCTGGCTAGACAGAAAAAAAAAGGGTGCTATTATGACTAAAATCAACCATGCAGGGGAGGGAAGGGCTAGCCATCACACTGCATTACACAGAAGTAATCCTTTATCTGGAGTGGCCATCCCAGGGTAACTGGAGTGTCTTTTAATCTAATCCCTTAAGATTTAACACTCTCACCTACCTCCTAATCATTCACCCCCTTTGTTGGAAAAGCAAAAGAATCTATATATTTTACAAAATTGATGGCATGAAGCCCAGAAACTATGACATAATGTATCACAGAATAATATTTGAGCCCAGGGTTATAAATATTGTCTGTCACCCCTAGCATATATTTATTTTTTTTTTATTTTTTTTATTTTTTTTATTTTTTTTTGAGACGGAGTCTCACTCTGCCGCCCAGGCTGGAGTGCAGTGGCCGGATCTCAGCTCACTGCAAGCTCCGCCTCCCGGGTTCATGCCATTCTCCTGCCTCAGCCTCCTGAGTAGTTGGGACTACAGGCGCCCGCCACCGCGCCCGGCTAGTTTTTTGTATTTTTTAGTAGAGACGGGGTTTCACCGTGTTAGCCAGGATGGTCTCGATCTCCTGACCTCGTGATCCGCCCGTCTCGGCCTCCCAAAGTGCTGGGATTACAGGCTTGAGCCACCGCGCCCGGCCCCTAGCATATATTTAATACAAACAGCCTGTATCTAGGATGTATCAAGGATGATAAGAGTAGTACAGTATTGGCCGGGCATGGTGGCTCATGCCTGTAATCCCAGCACTTTGGGAGGCCGAGGCGGGAGAATCACTTGAGGTCATGAGTTCAAGACCAGCTTGGCCAACATGGTGAAACCCTGTCTCTACTAAAAATACAAAAATTAGCCGGGTGTGGTGGCACACACCTGTAATCCCAGCTACTCAGGAGGCTGAAGCAGGAGAATCACTTGAACCCAGGAGGCAGAGGTTGCAGTGAGCTGAGATCCCGCCACTGTACTCCAGCCTGGGTGACACAGCAACATTGTCTCAAAAGAAAAAAAAAAAAAAGGTAGTACAGTACTTAGAGCTATAGTTAATAATGTGCAACTGTGTACCATGGAGAAGGAAGTAACTGCAAGAAAGTTGAAAGGATTTTAATTAATTTGTCTTGTTACCTAAGGAGCTACTTGCATAAATATATTTCTGTGACTTGGACGTAATCTACATGTTCCTGTACTCCTACCCCCCATTCACTTTAATGGTTGGAACAACCCTAAATCAGAAAACAAACACAAAAACAAACCACAGTATTGTTTTGGTGTTTGTTATTACATGTGTAATGAATTGATGACAATGATAACAATTTATCAACACATGGTCCTCACAACAGTGCTCTCCTAGTTTGATGTTCCTCTGGGCTTCTTGTTAAAATGGTTGTATTCTGATTCAGTCATCCCTGGATAGACCTCAGGGTCTGCATTTCTAAGAAGCTCTCAGGTGATAACAATGTTTCTGGTCCTGGGACCTCACTTTGAGTAGCAAGACCTTATAACACGACCAACATGGCATTTGAAAGCAAGTGAGAAATACTTGTCCCAAGTGAGAAATATCCACATCTTTACTCACATTCATATAAGAATATTGCCACTTGAGTTTCTCTCTTGATCACTTACTTTGTCCGTGAACCCTATAATCCTGAAGCAATGCTGAATTGCTTCGAATTGTCTTCTGTAAGACTCCTTGGAAGTTATGTCGTGCATCACCCTTCCAGTTTCATCAGCTATGTACCTAAATGAAGGGGAGCATGACCAAACAGAATGAGCATTGACTTGGAAAGTGGTGCAGGCATTTCCATTTTTTGTCTGTTGTTTGTTTAAAGATGGGATCTCACTTTGTTGCCCAGCCTGAAGTACACTGGTATGATCATAGCTCACTGCAGCCTTGAACTCCTGGGCTCTAGTGATCCTCCTGCCTCAGCCTCCTGAGTAGCTTCGACTACAGGTGTATGCCACCACACCCAGCTAATTTTATTTTATTTTATTTATTTGTTTTAGACAGGGTCTTGCTCTGTCACCCAGGCTGGAGTGCAGTGGCACAAACTTGGCTCACTGCAGCCTCGACCTCCCAGGCTCAAGCAGTCCTCACACCTCAGCCTCCTGAGTAGCTACTTAAAAAAAAAAAAAAACACAGTGAGACAGGGTCTCGCTATGTTGCCCTGGCTGGTCTCAAACTCTGGGCTTCAAGTGATCCTCCCACTTCAGCTTGCCAAATGATGCAAATGGCTGAGAAAAAATAAACCCTGTGCAGTTGAGTTTTTGAACTTTCTAGACAATGAAAATGGTGAGATAGTTCCTGCCACCTCATCCTGGGCACTTTAGTTAAATACACTGTGAGTTTCCAGTTAGGAAAACAGCTCCATTTACTTCCAAGTTTGTCAACTGCTAAATGGACATTCATCAAAAATTAACAACCAACCCCCCTGACACTTACCTAGGAGGTTTTTCTTCAGGAAGTCTGAAGTCAGAAAGCTTCTTTTGGTGATGAAGACCAGCATAAATATAGTAAAATATGTGAAAATTTTTCTCTCCCCTGAAAAAAAAAAAAAGAGACTTTAGTAATAATGTATTCTGGCTTCCCCATCCCAATTATTTTACACCATCTTCTTTCTGTGCAAAAAATTATCCCACGGCAAATTTGTATTTTCAGGCAATTAAATATTATAAATCCCACTTACAGAACAGTGATAGGATTAGTATAGTAACTGTCATAATGTTGCATTATTAAACACACTTTACTACAAGCAAAAGGTTTCAAAGAATGGGACATTTACAGGAAACAGCTCAGGTTGTGTATGTTGAAATCTTTCTATTGCAGCCCAAATGCCTACTGCCTTCTGTTTGTACCACATGTTGCTTCAGAGACAGTGAGGTCCAGCTTACAGACATCAGCCAAATCCTCTACTTTACTGGAGCCCTAGACAGAAAGCGGCCTGCAAGTCTCACAGCAGTTTAGGGAGCAGGATTGGTCCAGAACTGAAGTCTTCACTCTCCCAAGCTGGTATTCTTAAAAATACTACTCAACATGTCATTCATTAGTCTGGTCTCCTGCCATCCACCTCTTTTAGGCTACCCTGGCCAGGGTCCTTTCAGATAGGTGCTACTCTGAGCATAGTCTGTGGACTGCTGTCAGCTCTGAGCATAGTCTGTGGACAGCTGTCAGTTTATAACAAGAGAAGGAACTGGAAAGTACATGCCTAGACATTTTATAGCAAGTGACATTGCCATGACATCCAAGAGCATGATAATTTTTCTGATAATTAATTTTCACTGCATTTTACAAAGGTATTAGTTCAAAATGGGTGGGATATTTAAAACAAACAAACAAACAAACAAAACTGATCCTTTAGCACAGAGAGTTTGAAAAGCACTGCTCCACATCCCCTTCTTTCCTCTGGAGGAGAACAGTCTCTTCTGCAGATACCCTTGGATTTTGGCAAATCTTTTCTTTGGTCAACCTAGCTCCATGGAAGAAATCTTGTCTTTCTTCTCCCCTTATCCCCCTTTGTGGCATGGCCCTCATTCTGTTCAGCCTCTCCTGGGTATCCTCATCTTCCTTTGATTGTTTATCCTGTCAAAGCTCTTCTGTGACTTCTTAACTAATAAATTTAGTTAAGAGACAGGGTCTCACTCTGTTGTCCAGGCTGGAATGCAGTGGTGTGATCGTAGCTCACTACAGCCTCAAATTTCTGAGCTCAAGCAATTCTTGCTCCTCCGCCTCCCAAGCAGCCATGACTATAGGCACCACCATCCCCCGCTAATGTTTTTGTGTTTGTAGAGACAGTCTCACTATGTTGCCGAGGCTGCCTTGACCTCCCAAAGTGCTGGGATTACAGACATGAGCCACTGTGCCCAGCCCCTATTTTTATTTTTTTAAAATACATTTTATTGTGTATATTTAAGATGTACAACATGATGTTATAGGATATACATATAAATAGAAAAATGTGACTATTCAATGAATAAACATCTTAATTGCCAGTCATGGTAGGCACTGCGCCAGGTACCAGGGATACAGGACTAAAGGGATTCATGTTCTCTGAGTGTCATTATAAGAAGCCAAGATCGCTACAGGGAAACCAGTCAGGGGGTCCCGGTGAGAAAGCATAATAGCTCAGATAGGGTAATGGTAGTGGTGATGGAAAATAAGAGTAAGCTTAAATATTATATATATTCTGGAGAAACAACCAAAAGAACGTCCTAATAGACTGAATGAGGATGGTGAGGGAAAGAAACCTAGAGACTGCCTCCTAGATTTCTAGCGTGAGCATCTAGTGATGGTGGCACCCTTCACTGAGACAGGAACCGAAAGGCCTGAGATGAATGTCACTTGTTCTTTAATCTCTGTTACATGTGCAGGCTTTGGCTGACCTATCTCAGTCTTACCTTCCTACAGTTTTTCTACAGATCCATCTAGTTCTCAATTCTTCCAAGCTTTTCCTGCTGATATCCATCGCTAGCATCAATTCAGTTTGATTTCCATCCCTTTATCTGTCAAGATTGGCTAGGTTTTGTTATAGTAATAAACACCCCAAGATCTTAGTAGCTTAACTCAACACAGGTTTAGTTCTTGCTCAGAGTACCTGTCCATGGCAGGTCAGTGGTGGGGCTGTGCTCACTGCAGTCACTCATGAGCCGTGGCTGGCAGAGCAGTCCCCGCCTTACACTTTGCCAGACTCTGGAGGGTTGCCGTTACATGCCCACTTGCCAGAACCAGTTATGTGACCACACCCAGCCACACAGGAACCTTACAGTGTGCCCAGAAGGGGGTGAACCCCAACAGTTGGATGAACAGGACTGGCACAGGCCCCATCTTCTCTTCCTCTCACTTAATTCTTGTAAGAGCCTTGTGAGGTTGACATTATTATGCCCATGTTGCATATGAGGAAAGTAAGGTATATGAATATTTACATTAACAAGCAACATATCACATTAAGTGACCGAGAACTCTCCTCACACTATCTTGGTAAAAGACCACTTTACATTTGAACACAGAACACTATGCTTTCCATTCTGTCAGAGGTAGCTCCCTAAATTTTAAAACAATCCTAAGCTGGGGAGACAGAAGCAGGGGACCTCATAAAAATTAATCAGAAAGCCACAGGGAAGCATAAATGACTCTGACTCTATCTTTCATTTGTTTAATGTTCATGCCAATCCCTACTGTGTGAGGAAACTGCAAGTACCTGATAGAGGAAGATGCTTGGGTTCTCAGCCCAGAACAATTCCTGTAAATTCTACTTGCACAGTATCTTTCAGACTCCTCAACTTCTCTCCATCTCCACTGCCACCACCTTAGTCTAGGCCAGCGTTCTCTCTCACATGAATTTGGCAACAGCATCCTAATCATATCAACACAATCCTTGCATCTCCTCCAATCCATTCCCCATTGAAGCTAGTGTGATCATTTCAAAATGCAAGTTGGTTTGGTGACTCCCCTGCTTGAAAACGTTAAGTGGCTTCCTATCGCCGTTAGAAAAAAGTTTGAAATCCTCATCCTGGTTTCAAAGCTCTGCATGATTTGGTCTCAGCCTTATCTTTGCCACTTTTCCTCCTTACTCTGGTCCCCACCTCGTTGCCTAACTCCTAGTGATCCTGTGATCTCACATACAGGGAGACCTTCTTTCTCCCTAGACTAGGTTATGTGTCCTTCCCTTCTCTCGTTTCACCTTAATAGCACCTACTTTGCTTTCTGGTGCTTATTACAATTGTTCTACATTTAAGTTTACTTGTTTAATGCCTATGATTCTCCCCTACTCCTTCCTTGTATACCGCATACTCCAAGCCCCGTGAATACAAGAATCTTTTGTATTTAGTTTACTCTTACAAGCCAACACAAAGCACAGCACTGGCAAACAGCAGGGATTCAATAATGCATTAATATTGAAGTGCGGAACCATGCTCCTGAGAAGCTCTGGTGTCCTACAATAATAATAATAGCTACTAATATTAATAATTATAATAGCTATTATTATTAAAGGAAGATATTGTTATTTTTTATTATACTTTATGTTCTAGAGTACATGTGCACAACATGCAGGTTTGTTACATATGTATACATGTGCCATGTTGGTGTGCTGCACCCATTAACTCGTCATTTACATTAGGTATATCTCCTAATGCCATCCCTCCCCCCCGTTCCCGACCCCCCACCCCACGACAGGCCTCAGTGTGTGATGTTCCCCAGGAAGAGTTATTATTATAACAGGAAGAGTAGCTAACACTCTGATAGCATGTACCACACTAGTGGTTATATTATTATAATAGGAAGAGTAGCTAATACTCTGATAGGATGTACCACACTAGGCATTCTTTTAAGTAATTTTATATAAATGAACATGTTAATCCTCACAACAAACCCATGAGGTCAGCACTAGTAGCATTTCCATTTCACAGATGAGGCACAGAGGTGGTCAGTGAAATGCCCAAAGTCACACAGTGAGTATCAGAACCTGCATTTGAACCCAGATCAAAGTCTGTGCTATTGATTTCTATTACCAAATGCTTTCCTTAAAAACAGAATAATTGTTTTCTCTGCCTCAATCTAAGGACAAAATTAACGTGTGAAATATTCTTGGTGTCTTTTTTTTTTTTTTTTTTTTTAACAAACAATTTCAATTTTAAGGGGCCTCAGGGTCTTAAAAAATGTCTGCAATGCTGCTAAATTCTACCTGACACAACCAGCTCAGGAGAAACAAGCATACCCATCCCCAAAGCACACCTACCCCAGCCCTTTGTACCCTTTCCATTAATTTCTTTCAGGTTAAAATCTACCACTGATCCTTTGCTTAAATCATTCTTTGCCCTTGGGAGGGTAGGGGAATGTTAAGAACAAGGATGAAAACTTAACTGTTAAAATTCCCAAAGCCCCCCCCGCCCCCCGGTTTTTACTGCAGGGCAAAAACACAGTGACAAAGTAGTGCACCTACGCTGCCTGTTTTATCACTCTGGATTTTTCAAGGAGATATTCAGAGATTCTTGCCCCCATCACAACTCCAGTTGGTGTGAACATCATTTCCAGATATTTTCCAAAACGGCTGGAGTTGTCATTGATGGCAGTGCATGCGTTCCCAAAGGCTTCCACTAGGGAGTTGACTTGTAGAATTTTCTCTCTCAGGGTCTGATTATTGGCCTGTGCCAAACAGAGAACAGTCAAGAAGAGACTCCAGAAACATTACTCCAGCAAAGTTGCCGGGCACCCATCCCTTGCCCACCCAAATCCACATTGCCCTTTTATAAAGAGACGTTAGCATCAACCACCAGCATCATTTTCTCATATGAGCAACCCCCCAGATCTGCATATGAATCAGATTTGGCTAGATTAGTACAGCAGTTTTTAAAATCCAGCTATATTTCATTTAAAACCCTTGACAGATAAAACGCCTAACCAGTTTAGAAAGATTTTTAAATAGATCCCGCAACTTTTCTGGCATTTATCATAATAGTCTATAAACCTTATGTATAAAAATTCCATACATTCTTAGTCACCTAGTACACTAATTCAGAGTGTAACTACTAGACTATTTTTGAAGTCATTCTTTCAATATCGATTTCACCAAGCTGAAAATTTTCATTTCCCTCAACTTTTGCTCAAAGGCTTCTATTTTCCGTCCTTTTAATCACTATAGTGGCTTCCCTGATCCTGTTCCTAGTGCTTAACCACTCTTACTACTTAATGGCTGAATGTTTCTATTACATTGAAAACATGAAAATTAATTGCCAATAATCTAGTAAATTTGCGCTGGCATTATTCTCCTCCCGGTGTGAAAGAAGGATAGCATGCTGACATCTTAAGAGGCCTTGCTATCAGGAGGCAAACATAACAAAGATGGAATGTCTTTATGTAAGCCTCAATAAAAAAAAAAAAAAAACAGTACTTCCATCATTTATAAAATATGCAGTTACTCTGTAGGAACTTCTCGCCACAATACATAAAGCAGATTAGTCCATACCTTTCCCAAGAAAGTCAAATGCTGAACAATCAGGTGAGCACTCTCTGTCTTCCCAGAGCCACTCTCTCCACTGATGACAATGCACTGGCACAGAAAATGGACCGTCAAGTGAAGAATTTATAGCACAGAAGCAACTTGCGTGCTTCATATAACATCCGCTACTGTACACCTTAATTTTTCACTGAGAAATAGATCTTAGGAATCTTCCTATTTAAGAGACCTTCTTCAACCTTTTGTATAGCTACTTGTTGTTCCATTGTACAGATGTACCATAATCTGTTTAATCAGTCCATCTTGGGATATTTGAGTTTTTTCCTTGTAATTATAAATAATATTACAATGAATAACCTTATACATAATTCATATTTTTATGCAGGTTCATCTGCAGGAGAAATTCCTAGAAATGGGGATGTTGGATCAAAAGGTAAATACATTTGTAAGTTTGATACATATTACCAAATTGCTTTCCTGGGGACTATTCCAATATATGAAAGTGCCTGCTCTCCTGTAGCCTCACCAACAGGATGTTAGATTTTTGACAATCTAATAGGTTTAAAAAATGGTATCTCAGTGTGGCTTTATTCTGCATTTTAAAAATTACGAATGAGGCCTCCTTCCATTTGCTTAAGAGGCTTTTTTTTACGTGACCTGTCCATATTGTTTGCCCATATTTTATTGTATTGTTGATATTTTTATCATTCATTTCAGGGAACTCTTTATGTATAAAGGAAATTAGTGGATGTGATATAATAAAAATTAGATATTGGGCATTGTCCCTGGTTCCTGGCACTGAGCTCCTAAAACCTTTGGAATTTCCAGCAGTGGTAGGAGTATCTTTTGTTATTCACAAGGAGCCCCTTTCAACCATACCTCAGTTTATTCCTAACAAGGTGGTGGTTCAAGGTGAGGCCCCTAGATAGCTTCAGACCGGTCATTAGAAAGACCAAACATGTGATTAGAGTGTGGGAACTTTCAGCCCTACCTCCCAACTTCTAGAAAGAAGAGGGGAATTTAAGATTAAGTTATACAAATTCTTGAACAACGAGATTCAGAGAGCTTCTGAGTTGGTGAACACATCGAGGTGCTGGGAGGGGGATGTGCCCAGAAAAGGCATGGAAGCTCTGTATGCCACATCCCCTTCCTTCCCCCATATACCCTGCCCCATATGTCTCTTTTATTTGGCTGTTCCTTAGTTATACCCTTCATAATAAACTGGTAAATGTAAGTAAAGTGTTTTCCTTAGTTCCTTGAGTCATTCCTAGTGAATCATCAAACCTAAAGAGAGTCACAAGAACCCCTGGACTGGTATTCGGCCAGGCAGAAGTGTGAGAAGCCTAGGTACTCCATTTGCAGCTGGCATCTCAAGTGGGAACCTTCTTGTAGCACTAATCACTTAATCTGTGGAGTCTGTGCTAACTCCAGGTAGTGTCAGAATTGAACTGAATCGTCGGGCACCCAGCTGGGCTTGGAGAATTGGTTGGTGTTGGAAAAAATACAACATTTGGTGTCAGAAATGGTGTCAAAAAAGACAACGCAGTGAGGTGACTTTTTAACTTAAAAACAATATATATTTCTCTCCATTTACTTCCTCCCTATGAAATCTATCGACATTTTACAAGTCTCTGGGACTTGTAAATCTTGGACTGATTAAATACATTATGGTACATCTGTACAATGGAACAACAAGAATTTGGAGGAGCTAAGTTTCTAAGCTACAGTGAATCCATGTATTCCATTTTGTAATCTACACTCTTATAATGTCATCTATTACTCAACAAACCCCAAAGCTGGGACTTCCCAGGTCTTAGGAAATCCACACAGTGATACTCTCAGGAAATTTGCTTGCCAAATTAGACTACTTCTATTTCAAACAGAATAAAGAAACAAAGAAAAATACACCTATTGAAAGTAAAGGAGGGATGAAAGGTTAGATATATCAGCACTGTGAATTAGAAGGCTAGAAAGGTAAAATGGATGAGCCTGTGCTTAGCATTGAGTTTAGGTTTGTTCATTCTCTACCCAATCTGTCACAATTTTTCAGCAGCTAAATGGTGTGGTGCATGGTCGCTGTCAACCTCTGTGCAATATTTCATACAAAAAAGACAGAATCATGAAAATTCTAAGACCTTAATAGGAAAGAATTTCACTTATGCCATTCTATATGCTATTTTTATTACAATCATTGCCGTGTAATCAGGTTGTGTTTGCTCTGTTCTCATCATATTCATATTAGAAACATTTTTATTATATCTTATCAGAGAAAATGAGTGCTCTTGATGTGAATGCTTTATGTTTCTTGAAAAGCATTTTCACATTCTCCTGATGCTATGGCTTTATCTATGCACAAGTTCCACAGAGCTGCCATTTCATCTGTCTCTTTGGGTCGGCACCAGCAACCAGAATGGAAAGGTTTCAGGAAGACTTAGGAGCTGACGAGGAAGACAGAACATGTCTTAACCGTGTGACTCCACAGGAAAGGAAGGTGAGTTCTTACCTGGTCTTTGCTGAGAGTAACCATGCACTGGTAAGCAGCATCTGCTGATGCAAATATGTGGGGGGGATTAGAGGCACGTTTCACCCCATGATAAAGTCTGGAAAACTGAAGGAAAAATAATTAAAGGAAACTTTCCCCTGGACCATCTAATACTCCACTACCTATTGCCCATGAAACCAAGACTCTGTCACTTATTAGGGGACTTGTTGCATTAGGAAGACTGTAGGGTACAGGTTCTGGAGCCTGCAGGCCTGAGTTCAAATTTCACTTCTGTACTTACTGCTTCGTGAGCTAGTAAGAGGGAGCCACTCTATGCTAAGTATCCTCGTCTGCCAACTAGGTTTAACAACAGTACCTGTCCCACAGGGTGTGAAAAGTGAGGTAACCCAGTGTCCAACATGCAGTAAGCACTCAATAAAGATTGTTATAGTTTGCTTTAAAAAGGTATCCTCAAGATGTAAAAATTCTATTTGTATTACATTACTATCTGCAGTTTGGAGTATATGCATCTAGGGTAGCATAATTTTATTCTTACTTTTTATTTCTTTTCATTTGCCCTTGTGAGTTTTAATTTCCTATGAAGGAGCAGTATGCTCTTAAAACATCTCTTACCTGTGGAGAGTATATGCTTAGATTCTGGAAGGGGTTTAAGGCAATTAAGATGTCTCCAACATATGTGTAAATTAGCAAGTCTGCATAACGTTTCTGCAACTGATGGATAATTGTATCCTAAGAAGAGGATAAATGGTATTGAGAGTAAATATTATTTCCAATCAAGGGATAGATTCTAAAAATGACAACAAATTTATTCTTCCAAGAACATCTTTCTTTAAAAGATGAAAGTAGTTCATTTAAATCATACAATGACCCTAACGATCCTAATTCATTAAAACAATGCCAATATTTGCCTTGAAAGAAAAAATAGGAATACATTGAAAGAATTAGGCCTACTTAGGACTTGCTAAAAGACACTGAGATATCCAAGAAAGATTTTACTTGTTATTGTGAAAAGAACTAATCTCAACCAGTCAAAATGTTTTATTTAAAATTTTATTTAATGGGCTGTTCCTACTGATAGAGCACAGACAAAACGGTAAGTTAATTTCTCAAAGCACTGCACTAAAAACCTAGGTGGCATAAATACAGAATTAAACACTTTTTATTACACTTTAGTGATTTAGACATTGAAAGTAAGAATCCCCAGAGTTAGACTCAGCATAAACAGGTCCAGTGCAATTAACAGCACTATTAAACATGCATATTTTAAGTAGGGATTATCAGAGACTTCAAATTTAGAATTCAAGCTATATTAACTTCATGATTTCCCTAAATGAAGCTCTTTCTTATGAAGAACAAACAACTTCTTAAGGGTTAATTGAAATATTTTGTCAAATTTTATCAAACAAAATATTTTCAGCTGATATAACCCACCATTAAGGCTACACTATAAAGAGCTTTATTGGAAAAATCCAAATCCTTTTCTCTTCATGATTCTAGGGGCTATCTAAATAAACATAGCACAGGATCATGGTCACAGTGACTGAATGCTCCCTGAGCTTCATCCCATGGCTACACAAACCACTACATTTTCAAATGACCTGAGGAGGACATGCTCTACAACAGAAAGGTCAGACCACATGAAACAAATGTCTGCAATGAGAATTGTCTACTAAATATTTAGTACCTCATCCAGAACCTCTAGATTGACCAAATCATCCTCAAGGCAGTATTTTTCAGCATCTTCCACATGATAAGGTCTTCTGGTATGCATCCTCTCATGCCTAGAAATTTATCAAGAGAGTTTAAGCATTAAGACAGCAAATAATGTAGCAGAAAGTGGGCAGCAAGGATGGCTCATTCACAATCTTATCACATGATATGTTCAGAGACGTCAGCGACAGGGACAGGAAGTCCGGTCCAGGTCTGCAAGCTTCTCCTGCCACTGTAGAACTGTTGGGATAAAGTGATCTCCATAGTTCAGGTCTATTTTCTGCCAGAGTGAGGAGTGTTACCAAATGGGCTCACCTAATACACGTATTTGCTTTTCTTAAATGCCAAAGACAGCACTTCCAGAATAAACACCTCTGATTTCTGCTCAGTGTCAGGTTCTCACTGGGGTACAGCCTTAAATGCCTTACTTCCCTTGAGGTCCCCTTGCTCTATCTACCAGTACCACCCCCAACTTTTGTGATAGTTTTTAACCTACATAACACTTCCAGAGATTAATATAGTAAACAACAAATAATTGATCATTGTTTATGATTTTTCTTATTTATTTGAAATCCCTTTGTGACCCTTGTCCCATCCCACTCCTCTCTCATGAGGTGACCACTATCTGATGGGTTTCCTTCCAGTCTATTTTCAAATATTAGTCAGAGGCATATACGTACCCATCAGCAATATACAGGTTCTGTATGTTTAGTTATAAAAATGATATCATACTTAGGTTTTATAATGTAAGCTTACTTTTTTCATTAAACATGATGATTTGTAAAGTCTATTTATCTATCTATCTACCTGTCTACCTTACCCACTTACCTACCTACCTAGTTCAGTCACTTTAATCACTGGGTAGTATTATGCTTTATGAATATGTACCTATTTATTTACTCAGTCCTATGGGGGGGGATCACGTTGGCTAGAAGAGCTCTGGACCCTAGTTTCAGAGTTGCGAGCATTGTGGTATGAGACACTCAGCAAATCCCTTAACAGCCAGTATATCAGTTTTCTTCATCTGTAAATAGAATTACTCATGACTGATCTGTCTATCTCCCAGGTAGCTATGAAAGCACATATAGTCATGGATATAAAAATGCAATAAAGTTGAAAACATGTGCTAATTATTATTCTTACATCCTTGTTAAAATTTGGAATCGATTTGCATAACTACACACATTACTCCAAATATCACTGACTAAACAAAATCATACATAAACTGTCCTCCTACATACTGTAAATTCACTAGCCCAGAAGCATAACTTCTTGGTTCTTCTCTGTCACTTTTATGCCCATCATCATCACAGCTTATGAGGATATCACCCACCATCTAGCTAGATCCTAGAAGCTGGTGTTGACTGAAAGTTTTATGGTAAGTACCAGCTAGAAGTCATGGAATCTTGATGCACACCCCACCCTTTGGCGTGCATTTCACAGAAGTAGGTAAAGAGGAAGAAGCAAACTTATCAGCTCTTCATATTGAGTCTTGAGTTTATAATGAAATAGAAATGGCCAGATAAAACTGATTTCTCTCTTTCTAGCCTATTACAGTAAATCTTACTTTTCAATCTCCATCACTGATAAATTTGAAAAGGGATATTTGAAGCATGCTATTAGTCATCTCCAGTCCTAGAACCAGTTTTGCTGCTAATTCATATAAAGGTCCAAAGTAGAATGAAGCTTAATTTTTATTTAATCAAATCAAATTTATAACCTAAGCATTTTAAAATTATTAAACATAATTATTTATCTGTGTCTTTACATATTGGTGATGGCAAAGAAAAATCAAATTGGTTTGTAATACAGATTTTTACAAAAACTCAAGAGCTGCTGCCTGCCTCTAGCTAGCCATTTTGTTAAATAAAACAGCAGGAGGAAACATATTTCTGATCAAAATCCCCTTCACATAAAACCTAAGAATAATTTTGCTTGAAGTTACTCAAAAAACAAAATATTGGCCGGGCGTGGTGGTTCACGCCTGTAATCCCAGCACTTTGGGAGGCCTAGGCGGGCGGATCGCAAAGTCAAGAGATTGAGACCATCCTGGCCAACATGGTGAAACCCCATCTCTACTAAAAGTACAAAAATTAGCTGGGCATGGTGGCTTGCGCCTATAGCCCCAGCTACTCAGGAGGCTGAGGCAGGAGAATTGCTTGAACCCGGGAGATGGATGTTTCAGTGAGCCGAGATCAAGCCACTGCATGACAGCCTGGCGACAGAGCAAGACTTCGTCTCAAAAAAAAAAAAAAAAAAAGAAAAGAAAAGAAAAGAAAATCAATAATTAAAAAATTTCCTCAGATCTGATTCTGGTCAAGATGGAGTAAGCACTCTCCACTCTTGTCTCCTCATTGAAGATAACCAAATACCCTGGAAGGAATGCATGGAGTAGCTATCTTAAGACTCTGAGAAGTAAATTGTAACAGGCAGATTGGGGAAAGAAGTCAGAGTTCAAAATACCACTGAACCAGTGGTGAGTTTTCCAGGGTTTTTTTTTCCTTCAGTAACCTGACCTGGACTTAATGGCAGCCTGAGCTCCTTCAGGAGTACCAACCTTCACATTGGATGACATTGTTATAGCCAACTAAAAATGGAAGCGTGGACAAAACCTTCCTTGCAGTCTCACAAACAGATGCAGTCTAGTAGAAAGTTTTAATTTTCAGTGTGAATATACACAACGCAATATCACTAGGATCAAAACTGGTATCTTCTGAGCCTGAAGCAGACTGTATGCTATGCCAATCTGTCTCACAGATATAACTTCCAAGAATCATGCAGATGTTGTCTGTAAATCTGAGCTTGACTCCTATAAAAAATCTTCTCCAATAATATTGTATTAACAAAAAATAACTTTTAAAATATTTTAACTGCCTCTTTCCTTACTTACAGGCGATCACATTCTTTAGAAATACTTGCTCCTAAAAGTGAAATAGGCAATCTAGAAGTGGATGTAGAGGCAAGACTTCTCTACTCTGATAAAGACCACTTCATTCTCTCAACCAGAAAAAAAAATATGTATGTGTAACACTATTTTTGCTTTCCCCAGCTAGTGTTATTTGGAAACTGCTGCCTGCTTAACTTTCCTCCTCTGGCTATGGGGTCTGGAGGGTCTATTGTAGAGAAAAAGCATTATTTATTTCAATTTTTATCTCCTTTAAAAACATTATCCTAGACTTTACATAAGCTTACAAAAGTGTTACATTGTTTTATATTTCTCTATTTTTAGTTGAAATTAATAAAAATAAATTTGGTTTAATTTTTTTCAATTTTATTAAGTGATTTGTGTCATTAGTAACTATAGATCTTAATTTCCTTTAAATTCACATGCTCCACCTAGTGCGCCACTTGAGAATAGCATCTATTATCAATTTTTGCTGAAGAATTCCTCGTTTAATGTGAAAATTACAGATGTCCAACTAAAAGCTACTTGGATTGAGTATTCCAAAGCTCAGAGGAATGAAGACATAGATAAATGAATGGATAAATAGCAAAAAACATTCTACTAAATCAAAAGTATGTGGTAAGGCACTGTAGTTTTAATGGCTCAGATGTTTTCAAATTCCAGTAAAGTTTATATTGCTCTTCCCAGATTTCCTACTTGTTGTTATGAGTCTATAAGTATGTTGGCTGCCAAGGCTGGCTTCTTAGACAAACAGAGTTTGCAAGTTGGAGTTTAAAGGGAAAGTCTTGGCTTGGACTGGTTCCTGGAGTTTGCTTTCGGTGAGGCAGTGGAGCGGGAGAGTGTGGAGAGCAGGACTGGTCTTAGGTTTCAGGGATCAGGTAAAGGGGAAACTGGTGCCTGAATCCACGGATCAAGTAGGGTGGGAATGAGGGCAATCCTGTACCATCAAGTCCAAGGAAATGGGTGCAGCGTAAGAATAGAATCGGAAGAACGGGAAAGACAGAGCCAGAGGTAGAGGCTGGGAGTTCCCCTAAGACAACAGTGAGCATAGATGAGGTAGAGGATGAGGGTCTTTGTTCAAATCTTTGGCCCAGCCAGTGAGTGGGAAAGGAGCTTCAGAGGGCACCAAACTGGTTCAAATACTAGAGGAATTATTCTCAAGAAATAAACTCCTAAAGTGTTGTAGCTTTCACTGTAGTTTAATCTCTATATCTGCATTATGGTTAAAACCATTTCTGTGTCAATCCTCTCTAATATCCCATCACTGGGCCTGCTAGCTTCTTTGTTTGAGCTGCTAGTCCTATGAACTATATTGACTAACATATTTTGCCCAAAAGTGACTCATTAATCAATTAGCCTCTTTCTGTCTGCCAATTACACCTGTGGAATTGGAGGCTTCCATGGAGGTAGGTACAAACAGGGCTGCAAGAACTTCATGTAGGTGAGACAGGATATGTTCTTCACTTCACTCCCCAGCTATGAGGAAGAAAAGGTGCAGGCTTGAAGATGTCAGTCCTCAAGAATCTAGGACAAAAGCCTCTATGGCCATAGAGAGAACCCAGGGATCACTCCCTTATCACTACATCCAATGGATTCCATAAAAGAATGAAAACATTACTCAAAACTGAGAACGGAGTACTGTTACTACACGAAGGTCAGTGATGTTGACTATTTCTTCTAAATCTTTATTTCCATTCAATACACCCTTTGATAACAGAGACAATGAAAGAGAAACTTTTATTTTACTATAACTCTATAATAATGGACCTAGAATGAGAAAAACAATAGCACACCATTGAGGAGTGACGTTATTCTACTGAGAGTCAAATATGGACAGAGATACCAGCTGGATACCCTTAACTACGTGAGCTGTATCTTGTCCCTGAACTTAAGGCTCTATCTATCAAACAATACCATGCATAGATTTTAAAATAGGATAATTGTTTGGGTGGAACTTATTCTAGTATCTGTCCATTTTTCATCTAAGCACAGTTTTGGCCAGAATCCCAATAAATCATCATCTTATCATTCATCATATTAAACAGTATTTGATATACCCAACTTCTCTAAGCAGCAAGAATCAGTAACACCAGCATAAAATTAATATTAACGAACTTATTTGCTCATTTGTAGATAGATAGATATAGGTATACATAGATAGCAGATACTAATTATAGCAAGGTGTAGATTTATTTCTTCTGTTAGGAAGGTAAAAGGATCTTTAACCTCCTATGTGTCAAGCTTCTTCAGCACTTTACGAAGTAATCTTTCTGGAGTTATTCATTTACATAAGAACCCAAGAACCCATTAGTGTATATAATATGTGGTGTTTTGTGTGTGTGTGTGTGTGTGTGTGTATGTGATTGCATGCATGCACACATTTGAAGGTAGAAGAGGGAGAGAGTGAGCAAGGATTACTGGGGAAAACTCGGCAGTTAAATAGTGAGAAATCTGTTTTTAAAGGTCATTGCTGCAGGTTGAAAAGAAATCAAAAGCTGAAGTCATTGTTTTAATCAGCCTCAGGCAAATTGCAAGGGCAGAATTACAATCCATTAAACAGAGCAGAAAAAAAACCCAAACCCCAGCAACTCAATTCTTCTACCAAGTAATACTTAGAACAGACCCTTGGCATTTAGGGTTTAACATCTGTGGTTTCAGCTAGTACCAAGCCACCTGCAGGGGCACCGCAGGCTGGATCTTGTAATTTTACTGAGGTTCACGATTGAGTTCATGGTAGTGGCAGAGACAACCGCGTCCTTTCCCTGCCTCCACTCACATTCCAGAGTGGTTTCACTCTTCTCCCAATAACCCTTGTAAAGTGATAAAAAGCATGTTTTCAATCTACTTCTCTGAACCTTAACAGTATGATGACATACCAGATGATACTAATGAATTCAGGGAAACTGGTTTGGGGAAGAAGCCTTTTTGCAGATCAAGGAAATAGGTGCTGATATAAAGGAAATGACCAAATAGTTTAAAAACACCCCCAACAGATTAAGTAACAATGTACCCTCAACTCATTGTTCACATAGTTTTAGGGCTTCTTAACCTCCTTTAAAAGAGTAAGACTTGGATTCATAACCGCTCTATTGTACCTGAATCAAATATATGTGTTGGCACAATTATAATTTACTGGAAAAACTTAAATTCCAATGGTGTCATACATACACTGTAATCAGCATCAGGTAATGGTATCTATCAAATCTCAAATAGTACAATGTCACTTCTCCACAGGTGCCTCTGCTGTCCTGTATCTATATCTATAGTGTGTGTGGGGGGGTGTGTATGTGTATGTATATGTATGTGTGCGTGTGTATATATATGTATATGTATGTATGTATGTATATATAGTGAAATAGGGATGAATCACATCCCGGCTTTCCAAAAAAGCACTCAGAAAAGCCTGAATGGTTACACCAGGAAAGGTGAGACAGGGGCCTAACAAACTCAAGCTCTCCATGCCCAGTACAGCTTCTGCTCTATGTGAACAAGCCCTCCATGATCCTTAGCCTTGCTCTTGAATACTGTTGAATATGTGCCATAACTGAGATGGATCACTTCCTGTAATACTCTTCTCCCAGCACTACCTTCCACCCCCTCACTGTGACAGAGTAGGGGTATTGTGTATTCTCCTTGCTCCCCTCTGTCTTTTCCCAACCATTGCTCTCCCTAACCAATCTCTTTTAATCCCTTTTAAAAGTTCACATCACACTCTGATATCATCCTTTTCGGCAAGTGATCCCCAATTTTCCTTTCTCTCTATCCTTTCCCCTGGTATCAGTCTTTGGTTTCCCCATGTCCCACCAATCACTTTGTTAACTCTTCCCACATTCTGATCTAAGAGTTCCTCAACTTGTCAACACTTAAAAAACATTTCTTTCTATTCCACTGAAGTTGCCCACAAGTTCAGCTACCCCTAGTTCCTAATTATCTATCAAAAGTTCCTAGGGTCTCAGTTCTACAATCCCTTTCCTCATCATCCCCTCACTGAATCTGCTCTTCATCTTTGTTGTAATAGCCAGTCCCCGAACTAGATCAGTCTCAAAGTCAATAAGCCAGTCTGGTGTCACTTTCTTCCCTACCCCCAAAGATCCCAAGGCCACTCTTCTACTAACCTCGATTCCCTTGCTTCCTTACCCACTCATCATGTCCACTGAAGTCAGTCTCCAGCCTGAAGAAGACCATAGACCATAATGTCTGCTTTCTCTACTCCTAACTCCTTGCTGCTAAGAGTTAATCAAGATGACAGATGAGAAAGGCGGCAGTGGTGATGGTACATTTTCTGAGAGTTTCTAGTGCCAAATGCTGTCCTGAATGCTCTACATGCATTATCTTAGAGACGGATTAACTTCACTACAATAGGATGCTGTTCAGTTATGTTCCACCTGGGGTTTCTATGCTATTAAGCAATCATGATGTCTATCTTTAATTGACCCTTTATCATATTCCTCATAGTGACTATCTCAAAGATTTGACACTTCCCTGGAGTACACATTCCACTCCCAACTCTGAAACCTTGCTAAGTTTGTTTTTTTTTTTTTTTGAAAGATAAAGGCCATTCAACATGAATTTCCTCACAATGCCTCCTCTCCTCACTTAAGTTTTCTGAGTACTTTTATCTAACCTTTCTGTGTCTTTCCCAACTTAGCGTTTCTCTCTTTCTAAGGTGAACTTTCCTCTTAGGCCCCTGACCCACTCCCTCTTGCTTCCTCCATTGTTTCCTCTCTCTTCTGTCTTCAATGTCTCCCTCTCTATATATATCCTTCCCCTTCACCTGTCCAAGTGTTCCCCAATCCTTTAAGAACTCGCATTCTTCCCTGCAGCCCCGCTGAAACTACCAACTTCTCTCTCCCCTGGGAAAAGTACTAAAGTGGACAGAATATTCCTTACCTTTGCAGGAATAGTAAGAAAGTTTTCCCTGTAGGTTATACATTTCATTACTCTGTATCAGCTCTCAAATCCAAAAGAGTTGCTCCAGCTGGAGGGCCCAGGACTGGTTAGACCGTTGAAGAACTCTCTTTCGGGCAGAAAGCTGGAAGCCTAGTGTAATATCTGGAAGTACTCAGCATTGCATTTGATAGACTATGAAGACGTGTCTTGCAATTTCTATGTGACTGTATTGTGAACCAGGCCAGGGAGGCAGCCCAGTCTGGGGAGGCCCCATCACACTTCTCTCTTTCCCTAATCTCCCTCAATCAGTCCATCACTAAGTCCTGACAATACCATTATTTTAATATCTTCTGCCATTTGTAATTACTATGATCTGCTCACTAGCCTCCTTAGTTGCAGCCTTGCCCTGCTTCATTCTCCATACTGCAATCAGAACAACTTTCTAGAACTCATCAATAGCTCCCTAGCACCTAAGAAACAAATTCAACCTCCTTAGGCCCATTATGACCTGGCTGCTGTCTACCTTGTCTCTGCCTCCCACCTACCCCACGCCAAGCTCCAGCCATGTCAACTAATTGTTCACCAGATTCCCCAAGCTCTCTCTAGCCCTTGTGCCTTGCCCTTTGCTCATCGGTCATTCTTTCCCCTCTACCCCGAATAACCCCCTTTCCTTGACTATCTTCGATTTGTTCTTCAGGACAGTTCAAGGATCATCTTCCCAGAAGCTCCAGGGCATCTTCCCCCACCATCCCAACCCCAGACTGACTTAGGTGTCTTTCCCAGGTGCTCTGGGAGGTATCCCAGGCATTCCTTTATCTAGGTACTTTTCATGTTGAACTGTTCTCACCTGATTCTTGTCTCTATCACACACCAGATTAGCTCTTTATCAGGAACTGCATCTGATTTGCCTTTGTAATCCCTCTGTTCAGCACAGGGCCTGACACATACACAGGTATAAATGCCTCTTGAATGATTAAATTAGATATTGAATAAGAGATAAAATGGGATATTTTTAACATTCAGCACCTCAGTACTATTTATTTTCATGATCTTTTACAGTAAGTAAAAAGATGAATTTGCACAGATTATGAGCAAGAGGTAGTTAGTGTTAAAAAGAAATGAAAGACTCAGAATTAAATAGGCCTTATACACTACTTCTACTACTAACATTTATGGAAGGTGCCCTATTCTAAGCATTTTACATGTATTGACTCACTTAACCCTCAAAATAATCCCCATTTTATAGAAGAAACTTTGGAAGAGAAAGATTAAAAACATATCCAGTTAGTGGCTGGCCTGAGACCCAAACCTGGCAGAGGAATAGGTTCCTTCCCTCCCTTCCTCCCTTCCTCCCTTCCTCCCTCCCTTCCTCCCTTCCTTCCCTCCCCCCTTTCCCCTTTCCCCTTTCCCCTCCCCCCTTCCCCCTTTCCCCTTTCCCCTTTCTCCTTTCCTTTCCTTTCTTTCAGACAGGTCTTTATCTGTTGTCCAGTGTGGAGTGCAGTGGTGCAATCACAGTTTGCTACACCTTCACACTCCTGGGCTCAAGTGATCCTCCCACGTCAGCCTCCTGGGACTACGGGCATGTGCTACCATGCATGGCTAATTTTTCTTTTACTTTTTATTATTTATTTAACTTTTTAGTAGAGATGAGGTCTTGCTACAGTGACCAGCCTGGTCTCAAACTCCTAGGTTCAAGTGATCCTCCTACCTCAGCCTCCCAAAGTGCTGGGATTACAGGTGTGAGCCACCACACCCTGCCAAGCCAGTGGTTTTAACCACCACATTGCACTGCCTGCCCGGTGGCCATAACTGTGTAGAAAAATGATGAGTGGGTAATTTGGCCTCAATCATCTATACACTCACCTCAATTTTTCTGTGTGTGTGTTTTGTTTTGTTTTTTTTTTTGTCTGCTTTAACTTGAAAAATCACAACTTTAAATATATTGATTTATCAGCATGGAATGGTATTTGAGGGTTTTTCCTGGTGGGCTGAAAAACATCTACGTAGCCAGCTCTTTGCCAGTTGCAAGAGGAAGTAATAGTACAAGAGAGGTGGCAGGTTAAGTGTCAATTACGTACACTGTGTTTCCTTTGGAATTAATTTTCCTACATCCTAAGGAAGTGATTGTTTAAAGTGTTGATACCTATTTGTGAGGTTGTATTTTTTTTTTAATGATAGTTCAAAGAAACACAAACCACTGAGTGAAACTCGAGATTACAAAGACCCTGTGAGAAGCCTTTGCCACTACATGAGGCTTCTGACATCAAAGGAGTTAACAAAGATAAAGAGAAATTAGAGAAAGGGGATGAGAGAGGCTGGTGCTACAATTTTCTATGGTAAAAGGAGAAAGATTTTGGTTTGTTTGTTTTTTTTTTTTTTGAGAGAGTCTCACTCTGTCGCCCAGGCTGGAGTGCAGTGGCGTGATCCAGCTCACTGCAAGCTCTTCCTCCCGGGTTCAAGTGATTATTCTCCTGCCTCAGCCTCCCGAGTAGCTGGGATTACAGGCCCCCACCACTATGCCCAGATAATTTTTTGTATTTTTAGTAGAGACAGGGTTTCACCATGTTGGTCAGGCTGATCTCAAATTCCTGACCTCATGATTTGCCCACCTCAGCCTCCCAAAGTGCTGGGATGACAGGCATGAGCCACCGCACCTTTTTTCTTCAAAAAGAATAAAAGAGAGAGAGAGCATAGATCTAGACAGGGAAAGTCAGGCAAATGTGAAAATCCAGATAATTTGGCAAATGAAGTCTTAGAAATCATTCCGTGGCAAATCCCAGAACAGGGAGACAAGGAGGAGATGTTGAATTTGACTCATACCCTTTAAATGTTGGGTTTGTTTTTTGCTTAGTTTGTATTTTCTTTTACTTCGTCTTCATTTTTGGTGGTGGTGGTGCTGTGTGTGTGTGTGTGTGTGTGTGTGTGTGTGTGTGTGTGTGTGTGTGTGTAGGTGGCTGGTAGGGGTGGTGGCTGCTGTAAAGGAACAAAACAAGAGATTTCAGCTCCCTGGGGTTTAAACACAAGTTCCTACTGCTTCAAAAAGACCCCAAGTCACAAGAATTTCTCTGCATTTCTCTACTCTGTAGGGAGGCCATAGAAACAGAAATGGCAGTGGAAAAAGGAAACAAGTAGGAAAAAAAATCCACTCTGAGCTATCCAAAAGGGAAGAAAAATCAGCAAAATATAGTCACCTTGAAACTCCGCCTCCAGCTCCAAGAGTTCTGAGGCCAGTGTTTGGCTTTTTGATTACTAAACAGCTTTCTGCAGAATACGTGAGTATTTCCGGAACTTGCAACTTATGATATTTTATTTTCTTCACCTCCAGTGCTTCAAATGTTCTTTTAATAATAATGGACTGGAGCTTATCTACATCCTGGATGGTTTCATAAAACCAAATAATTGCTGAGCCTAGGAAGCAGGTTTATTTGCATTTAATTTTTTTAAAGAGAAATTCTGCCACCCTCTGGACAGAAATCAAAGATCTATTTCTTAGCAATTCACCAAGAAATACTGTTTAAAGCACTTGCCCCTGAAAATAAACATTTTTATAAAAATCTACCTTCTAAAAAAAAAAAAAAAGGAGGATGAGGTAGGGTAGGAATCACGGCTGCTTTAGATAGAATAAACAATACCTGAAAAATCTTACTTAAAAATACTAAATCGACCCTAAGGAGTTTGGAACTAAAGAGAAAATGGTCTCAGAGCACATCAGAGAAACAGCCTCCAGTGTTTAGCTCAGAATCTTTCCAAAACTCACTTTACAGCCTACATGACTGCTCTTCAGTCTACCACAGCCAAGTAAAGATGTTTCACACAATGTCAGCCATGGTTGCTTTCCCACAGTTACCCTTATTGGTTAAAAAAAAAAAAAATCCAAATTTCTGTTAAATGTAAATATATATATTTGTTGATTTTTTAACTAGAGCTAACTGAACACCAGGGCAGAGTAAGATTTCAGCCACTTGAGAGAAATTGGCCATAAGAGCACAAATGGGCAGTTTGTTTCTGAAGCTCTCCTGCTCTCATCCACTGGGCATGGAGTACTTAATGGCATGTAAATAAAACTCTTAAAAATGCAGGGATGTGATAATTACCAGTAATAATGCTGGGCAAGTCAAAACACATGACATGACATTTTTATAAACAACCACAGGGAGAAAGAAGAAAGAGAGTACAGTACCTGGTTTTGGTAACAGGATTTAGATGCTTCTGGTCTTGGAGAACCTTGGCCAGTTGGTTTTGCAGAAACAAAACCTTTCCATGTACTCCTTTAATAAATGGGTGGTCAAGGAGATGTGTGACGGAAGGTCGCCTTTCAAAATCCTTAATAAGACACCTGTTTGCAAAAACCAACAAACAATCCAAAGTACAATCTTAGACACCCTGTTCACCTATGAATATGGGGGAGAGAGAGAAGGTAAAAGCTCATTTATAAAACCTGATCATTGGTTAATGATACACAGCTCCTTTATTAATATGTACTGGAAAATAGAAAAAATAGTAATTCTCTATTAGTTGAATTAATTAAAACATCAGAAATCTGTCTTAGTTTGTTTTAAGCAAAGTTGAAAACACAATTTTTACCATCAATTTGAAGTACTCAAAACACTGAAAATATAGACTGCTCAGACAATTTTCTACCTGCATTTTCATTACAGAAAAATATTTTCAGTGGAGTCAAGTTGATTTGTGTGTGTGTGTGTGTGTGTGTGTATGTGTGTGTATATATATATATATATATATATATATATATATAAAAAATACACTTTCTTTTAGAAATATATAGAATTAAATACTACCACCTCAATTAAATCCTAATAGATGAAATGTCGCTTGTTTAATGGTAGGGAAAAGGCATTTAGGAGTTAAAAGGAGAGAAACTAATCATAAAGAAACCTTCACATAAAGTTTGGCGCTTGATTTCTAATGTCTTCTGAAGAACCAGAAGCACCACAGAACAGGAAGTGACTACAGTACAATTCAGATGAATTGGGATAGAATTATACAAACAGGGAACAAAAAGTCCATTCAAAATGGTAAAAATTGGGTTGCATTTAAACTCTTCTGTGGTTAATTGGTTAAAATCATACCGGCATAACTACTTTCTGTTTTAGATTCAAAATCCTTTTCAAAGCAAACAATGATTTAGTACATTTTGCTGCACCTTCTGTGTTATTCAAGATGATTTTGACACAGGGAAATTTCTAGTGAAATTGAATCTGACGAATACCCCTCCAGTTGCCATCACATTTCTATTCTGCATAGCTGCCCTTGGAGAGAGGAAGAAATTTTAACATCCACCCTTTTAAGCTATCAGTCTTTAGCCCACATTGGAGGCTTAGGATAAATGGATGCCATTCTGCCCACTCCATGAAATAAACGTCTTTAGTTTACTCAATAGTGGCATGCCAGCAACATCTAACATACAACATATTTTTAATGAAATTCACTGACAAATGGTAAAAAAGTTCAGCCTCACCTTGAACATCTTTTTAGAACATTTAAGCGGAGTTCTTGAAACAATCCACAACAGTTAAATTTACAAAAAAAGCTTTAGCCTTTGCAGTTTTCAGTTCAAAACACTTTCATATCCCTTACCTTCTAGTCCTGAAAAGATGTTCGGTAAATTTCCCAGTCTGTTTTAGAATTGATTCAGGGGATTCCCTATCTATTGGAACTGGAGCTTTCAGCCAGAAAAGCCAACAGAACCTAAATTATCTCCATTCGGCTGCTTGCAGGACTATAAATACCACCTCTGCCTTGCCATGGGAAGAAATACATCATTTGACTTTTATAGGTTCAGGGCCTTTGGTATAATCTATTATTTTTCTGTAAAAAATCAAAAATCAGTGCATATGCTTTAAAAAGACTATGTTCATGTCTTTACATCAGCAATCTTCCCTTGATTCCTTGTATATTCATCTCTATATGTAACTATCAAAGTTAATACGCTTTGATATTATGCAAAAATGCTAATAACCATGTTTCCTGAAAAAAGAGGAAATCCGAGAGGTAGTTATACTGTCAGTAACATAGGTGCATGGCCCAGTCCTCCTAGCATTAGGAATAGTGTATAAAAACTCCTAAGGTAAACTTAGCCCCTATGTCCTCTGAGAGTTCCTACTGAAGATGCACCTGGTAGTTTTGCACACCCCCAGGAACCTCAGAGGGGACAGGTAGGACGGGAGTCCGGGAACTGCTGGATCTGAAGCTAAGCCTGCTCAGTGATTTTTTAATAAGTCACATCATGTCTGTTTCTCATCACCAAATAGGCATACAGTATTGAAGTATTTCCCAAACATACTGGGAAGAGAAATTTCCTATTTCCTCACATAATATTCACCCCACCACCCATCCCCCACATTTTTTTTTTCTTTCTTCCTGTGTTAATTGTTGAAGCATCATCTGACTACTAGGAAATGCTTGTTGAAAAGAAAGAATGAGGCCGGGCGCGGTGGCTCAAGCCTATAATCCCAGCACTTTGGGAGGCTGAGACGGGTGGATCACGAGGTCAGGAGATCGAGACCATCCTGGCTAACATGGTGAAACCCCATCTCTACTAAAAGATATTAAAAAAAACTAGCTGGGCGCCTGTAGTCCCAGCTACTTGGGAGGCTGAGGCAGGAGAATGGCGTAAACCCGGGAGGCAGAGCTTGCAGTGAGCTGAGATCCGGCCACTGCACTCCAGCCTGGGCGACAGAGCGAGACTCCGTCTCAGGAAAAAAAAAAAAAGAAAGAAAAGAAAAGAAAAGAAAGAATGAACAAAAGGACCAGGGGTCCCTCAATAGCCCATTGACTGGTGGCAACACTTCAAATTAGTAAACACAGGGGCAGAGGCTGAAGGTGGGAGGAGGAAATTAATAAAAAATTCATAGCATGTGAAGGGGAAAGTGAGCTGGAGCTGCCTCTACCTTCCTCCTTAAGATAAGTACCTCAGGGCAGTGTTCCAGGTGAGGCCTGAAAACAAGGTCCTTTGGGTGCTTCAGTGAGTAAAGCTCCTTGAACAGGGATTGAGAAAGACTGGGAAACCCATACTCCATCCAGCCTTATGAAAATATGTCTCCACTGGCGTCTAGGGATGCCATTAAAGGTGGTATAGCTTGTTTCACAATGTTAGCATCCACTGGAGAAGCAAGGCTTCCAACAAGATCACAAGATCATTTGATATGTTGGAGAGGGTCCCTCTCTAGATTATGGAGGAATAAAAGAAATGAGTGACCTGTAATCCCAGCACTTTGGGAGGCCGAGACGGGCAGATCATGAGGTCAGGAGATTGAGACCATCCTGGCTAACATGGTGAAACCCCGTCTCTACTAAAAAATACAAAAAATTAGCCGGGCGAGGTGGCGGGCGCCTGTAGTCCCAGCTACTCGGGAGGCTGAGGCAGGAGAATGGCGTGAACCCAGGAGGCGGAGCTTGCAGTGAGCTGAGATCTGGCCACTGCACTCCAGCCTGGGCGAAAGAGCGAGACTCCGTCTCAAAAAAAAAAAAAAAAGAAATGAGTGAACAATGAAGTCAGAGAATTAGACAAAGAAACTAGCAAGTAAATCTGTTATTGCTTGAAGATCCAAAAAATGAAGATAGTAAGCATTCTACTTTCTGGAAGCAATGATCAAGAGGATCTGTTGGCCAGGCATGGTAGCTCATGCTCATAATCCCAACACTTTGGGAACCTAAGGTAGGAGGATTGCTTGAGCCCAGGAGTTCAAGACAAGCCAGAGCAACATAGTGAGACCTCATCTCTACTAAAAAGAACTTAAAAATTAGCGGAGCACACCTGTAGTCCCAGCTACTCAGGAGGCTGAGGCAGGAGGATCACTTGAGCCCAGGAGTTTGAGATTGCAGTGAGCTCTGACCACACCACTACACTCCAGCCTGGCAACAGAGTGAGACCCTGTCACCAAAAAAAAAAAAAGGCTTTGTTAGTTCTCCATCCAAGTAAGAAAGACTGAAGTGGGTTGAATGTCTGTCATGATAAACCCCTATTAACTTCAGTAGGGATGGCACCAGGTTCAAGAGGCTGAAGGAGAGACCCAAAACCAATGAGTGAGACATTGGGTTTTATTAGGAGGATATACAGGGATGATGCAGTAGCCGTGTGTTGACAGAAGAACCACCACTGCATGCAAAAAGCATGCAGTTTATATAGCATTTTCCCTTCACTCCCTCCTCCTAACAACCTCCACCTGGCAACCTTCATTTAACCCGAAACAAAGAACCTCACTCCCTTGTATGATGATGTCCCACAGGAAGGGCCCAGAGCTCAGATGTTCCTCACAGACAAGGAATTGATCTCTGGGTTGGGCATGCTCTGAACTCCAAACACATACTCAGGTGCAACTGCCATACAGGGTCATCCTCAGGATATTCTTAAGTTAAATTATTGCTGTCGGGTGTGTCTCCCATACACCATCATGCCACAGGATCAGCAAAACTGAACCTGAGTGTAAAGAGGAAGAATGCTAAGCAGAGTGGTGACTCTCCAATTGCATTGGAGGATTTTTAGGGAAAGGGCATAAAGAACTTGAAGGTATAGCTTTATTCTAAAATACTCCTCTATATATTTTTTTCTCATGGGGAGCAAAGAGCCAGTCTGAAATGGAATTATTATTTTACAGATAAATAGAGGAAAGTTATTCCTTAAGAACAGATAGAAAGTCCTGCATTACTAGATACCAGGGCATAGCATCAGATCATTTACTCAGCAAATGTTTATTACACAGCACCAGAATTAGCCGAAATACATAAATTAATTAAAAACTATGACCCTTTTCCTCAACGATCTACAATCTAATTGGAAAGGTGGAAGGACAAGAGAAACACATGGAACAGCAAAAGCTATATGTTTGCTTGTATCTTTAGGGTAAGAAATAATAGCACAAAAGCATAGGGCTTCAGAGACTGAGATTTTTTGATTCTAGCCCCTCTTTTAAGAGGTAAGGAAACGGGATCAAGTCCTGACAGTGATGAGGTCAATTCCTCAACTCCTACAGGAGGACCCTTCCTGCTCTGCTCCGTGTTGTTAAAAATGGCAAAGGTACAATGTACAAAACAATACTTCGGGGCCAGAGGGAAGAACTGTAGTCAGGGAAGACTTCCTGGAGCTGGTGCAAACTGAGCTAGGTAAGTCTTGGGAGAAGTTTTAGAACGAAATTGAACTAAACTGGGGGAGCAAAGGCAGAAGTCATACTGCGGACAGATCGGCAATGCAAGAAGCAAGACTAGGCAAGCTGCAAAGCCAGTAAGTCAGGAGGCTACCAGAATACTGACCTTCACCGCCTAAGCTGCTTCCTTTGAATGTCTAAGAACAATTATTGCCTTTAGTCCCTTCACCAGCTTTAACTAGGGTATAATTGTGATTGCTTAAGACTTTGTAGTTTGTTGACCAAAATGCTTACTGTTTAAGTTTGTCAGCTTGTCATTTCTATCCCTGGTCAGCAGAGATTTAGTGGATGAAAATGAAACTGACAGCTGGGATTCCTAAAACTCCTGATAGCCTCCATGTCCTTTTATAAAGCAAGAGAGGATCCTTTAACGTGATTTGGAGAACAAACAAGTAAAATTAAGGAGTTTTAATATACTTATTCATTTCAGGCATTGCTCATTAAGCCAGGAATTGCAAATTCCAAATGAAGACAGTCTTCCCCCAGCCAGAGACTGAACAGTTTTTACAAAAGGATGCACACAATGTTAAACTCTGTATGGGACTGGGGGCCAGCCAATGTGAGGTGAATTAGGGGAAGCACTAGACACACAAAGCAGTCCATCAAAAAAAGAAACTAGTTTCCTAGTCAAAAGAGGTTGGAAAACTTTGGTGATTCTCTAAACCAAGTAAGTTTGGAGTTTCATAATGCACACAAGCCTATTAAAGGTTCTTACAAGAGCTGGGGTAAAAAAAAGTTTAATTCTGTTCGAGCCCACGTTTCCAAACTTACTCAGCCACAGAGAGCTTTGTCTTTTATTTGGGCCCCACAAATGATATCCTTGGAAGTTCTGTTGTAAGCAATTAGTCGCATGATTTTCGAATGGACACCAGAGTCCTCAACTCAGTGGACTGAGGGGAGACTGGAAGAACCCTTAATTATTGCCACATCTGAGACACTCTGGTGGGCTATTGTTTCTGCAAAAGACAGTGTTTCAACCTGGGGAGACATTTTCCTGAGCTCAGTTCTTTCCAGAGTCCTTAATTCTAGAAAAAAAGTAGCAAGGACTAGATTGAGATAAACTACTTTTCCCCCAAATCATAAGTAATTCTTTCTTTCATTCATTCCTGGATTTTTTAAATCTTTTCTTTAAATTTGGATTTAGATATGCTTTCTCTGTGCTAAAAGACAAAACAACAGAATAACAATTTATTTATACCATGAGATATATACAAGAGACTCTGAAATAAGGCTATGGTGGGTGGTTTGAATATGATAGAAAAGTCCACCAGAAGATAAAGGAAGCAAATTTCAGCCTTGAAGGAAATCAATCCACTACCTAATTTGAAATTCTAGTACCTTCCATCATGCTTTCTTGGCTGAAGATTAATTCTCAGAATCTATTAGTGTCACCACATTAAACACAGGTTGTTGCAGCCATTTGCAGCAATCTCCCAGTCTGGCTTCTGCCAAAAACAGGCAAAAAGGAGACATTTCTTAGCAAGAAGCAAGGTCGGGCTCTCGAGCTGGTGGTGTCTGTGCACTTTCCGTTCCCAGACAATAGTGCTGTCTGGGAACACAGCTACTCTGTGCCTGTAAACTGCCATTTCGTAACAAAAAACCCGGTGCCTGCAAGGGGGAGCTATTTGTCAAGAGCCTCTGACTGTTGTTTGCCAATGAATAAAACACTTGATAGAGAGCAGCTGAAAAGGCAAAAACTAAAAATACTAGTGAACTGGGTAAGAAAAGCATGAGGGTGAGCAATTTTATTCCATACACTGGGGCAAAACTAGATCAAAACTCAGGATTTATGTCTCTTCTCATTTCTTTATAAATATTCTGTCTTTTATACTGCCTGCTATTTTTTTGTAGGCCTGCTTCTTGAATTGTTACGTGTTCCCGTTGCTACAGAAGATCTAAACATTTTGGATCTGAGCAAGCGTTTCCCTGCCCTGTGATTCACTGTGCTGCCCTGTGGTTGCTATCATCGTCAAACAGAAGGCTGACTGACAAAGAGGCCTCTACATCAAGGGGAGAAAATCTTCCAGAGGATACACTAATTATAGGTTAAATATCAGAGCCCACAGTACTCTGTCTCGGAAGAAAATTTCCATTCTGCAAGACAAGACTATGACAAACAGACATTTTCCCAAAATGACTAATGCCTCAAAAGAAGGCAGATTCAGAAACCTGATGTTGTGCATGGTATTTCTGTGAAACATCACCCCCCTGTTTGCTGGAATATTTAACTGCATTTCAGTTTTCCTGAAGTCTTTCCTGAAGTCTGAATATCACATTTGATGCTATTTTAAAGTTTCACTGGTGAGAACTGAAATTGCATGCTAACTTCACACTTGGGGTGGGGAAGTGGGGTCCTCCCTTGAAACAGGTAAATGAGAACTGGGAGTGCATTACTCAGTTACGCAGGTCTATGGTTATCAATCAGAGGAGAACAGTCAGTATTTGCTAAAAAACAAAAAGCCCCGAGAATGTGGGATGGAGAGTTTTAGAACAGGAAGCTGAGTCTCCCTTTGAAATGAGTAATGGGAACAGAGTCTGTGTAAAAAACAAGAGACCACAGGGCTACTGGACAACAGGGCAGCTGCCATCTTGCCAGAGATCCTGGGGCAAGGTTTGAAAGATAAGCAAGTCAGCCTGATCTTTAGACAAAGCTGTCAGCACCAATGGCCCAGAGTGAGCTCAAGTGAATATAGGATAGAAATGGAAAGGAAAGAATGCTGCATTTCCTGAAGCCTGAGACTGGGCAGGAAACTTGGGGATAAAGAACATCTACTTTTCTCACCCAGAGAACATTAAAAGAAAGTAAAGAAGGTGACGAAAGAAAACATATAGGGTGGTTTGAAGTCAAAATATCAAATCTCTGAGCAAATGGGACAGAATCTACCTCTAGAGTTAAGAAGTATGCACCAGTGTGGCTGGAGAGAGTCCCTATGCAAAAACAAGGCCCAGGATCAGAGACCCCCACTAAGGCAGAGAGCTGCAATGTGTAACCCTGTGATGCCCCAGGGTTGCAGCCTGAGTGAAACCTGTCAACCAGGAACCTCTTTACCCTCTAACACTAATCCCTTGGTCAATATGAAATAGTTAGAAAAGCCCAGACTAACTGACTATGTTCTTAGGGAAGGAGATGTGGCAACAAAAATTCTATATCCTCAAGCCCTGCTTGTCTGGGGACAAGTGGAGAGCCACCGTGAGGAGGAACAGAGGAAAGGAGACTATACTATAGACAACAGGCAGAATCAGTCTGGCAGGAGGAAAAGGAGAGAGATGTAAAAGTGCTAAACAAATGAGATGAAGTTAGAAGGGCCAAGTGAACCAGGCCAGAGCCAAGCAGCAGGTCAAGATAGGGCACAGGTTCAAGGTAAAGAGAGGTATCTCCAAGAAAAAGTCACTGAAGGCACACTGACTGAGGTGGCTGTTTTATTCTTGTTATTGGCACCTCCTTCTTATGTTTAAGCGACACTTTCAAACTGTCATACGGCATTTGACAAAGAATGGGGATGAGGAAGCCCTCTGCTGGACATGGTGGCAGCCAAGAAGATGTCAATTTTGTGTCTGAGAACTAAGGCAGTCTTTAGGATTGTTAACTGGTGGCCCCGAGTCATCACCTTCTCCCTCCTCCTGGCTTTCTTTTTATTTGGTTGAGTCTTTATAAAAAGCACCTTGCAATTAACCAGATATTTCTCCAGGCAACTCCACCCATGTGACACAGTCAGGGAACAGATAAACATGAGCCATTACTTCATTGCACAGCCCTAGCAACTAACTTATCAGATTGTTAGTCTATGTTCAAATGCCACCCTTTAGTTCAAAGAGCTGGAAAAGGTGTGGTCCCTGGGAGATCACACCTAAAATGGTCAGAAAGGTTATTGTGGGGAATAAATGAGATAATTCATGTGTAGTGTTTGGTACACAGTGAACACTTGATAAATGCCAGCTCCCTGGGCCAGACGCTGTACTAGTTGCTGGGTATACAGTAAGTCAGTCCACTGGAGGAAGACAGCTGTGGTACACCTATTGATAATTAGCAGTATGCGTGCTATGTAAGTGTCTTACTCCATTTTGCACTGCTCTGTCAGATGACCTAAGACTGGGTGATTTATAAAGAATAGATACGTAGTTTCTCACAGTTCTGATGGCTGAGAATTCCAAGATCAAGCCTCCAGCAGGTTCAGTTGTCTGGTGAGGGCTGCTCTCTACTTCCAAGATGGCTCCTTCAGAGGGGAGGAATGCTGTGTTTTCACAGGGTGGAAGGCCAAAAGGCAAGAAGATACTAACTGCCTCCCTTTCAAGCCTGTTTATCAGGTACTTAATCCTTAATCTCATTTACCATGGAGAGGCTCTCATGACCTAACGACCTCTTAAAGAACCCACCTCTTAATACTATCACAAAGGCAACACCTGAATTTTGGAGGAGACACATTCAAACCACAGCAACAAGGAAATGTTAACATGCAATGGCTCCTTGAGTTAGATTTGAATAATACTGTGCTCATTAGTTAGCTACTTTCTCTCAGTGTGATTCCTACCACTGAGGACAAATTTCTGTTTGATAGCAGATGTCCTGATCAGAACTTTCAAAGTTCTGAGTGGAAGGGAATTTCTGGGGTCTGGCAATTCAGCCAAAGCAAAGAACTTTGGCATTTTCAAGTTCATGCCTTTGGGTAATTTTTTTAATGTCTGGCTCATTTCTTTGATTCGAAAATCAATTTCCATTTTGACAAACAGTCATGGTCTGCTTCTTAGTCCAGGCTTAAATGCCTAGGGACACATGAATTGTATTTCTTCCCGTGATCCTACTTGCCACCCTTCCCTGAATTAAATCCACAGTTCTCATTTGTATGCATTCTTCTCCCTACAAGAAGAAAGAATAGATAGTACCCAGCCATCCTCTAACAGAAATGAACAATCCGTTCCACAGTGCATGATCATTACATGCTCAGGACTATACCAGGACTGGGGTTGGGGCTAAGAGAGTGCAAATCAAACAAAAGACATTATATTCATCCACAAGAAACTTATCAGCTTCTGGGGTAATACCACACTTACATGTATGAAAGATTTAGAGAATCAGATGAGATTGATTTCATTGATTCATTCAAAAACTTACTAGGTATTTACTGTGAATGGTGCTACAGCAAATGCTTGGGGAAAACAATGCCCGGAATGAGACATTTGCTTTCATGGGATTTAGAAAGAAGTAGTAGAATAGACATGGACATAAATAATAATAATTTAAGGCTGAAAAGTATAAGCACCAGAATAGCTCAGACGAAGTAAATAATTCTAACTAGGAGCAAGAGTTTCACATGAGAGATGATCCTTGGGTCTTAAAGAACAAAAGGGGTATTGACAGGAAATGCAGGGAAGAGGCATTCCAAGTGGAGGGTACAGTAGCCTTTTGAGGAAGTTCATTGGTATAAAATGCAAGGCTCATCTAGGGATATGAGTAGAACAGAACAATGCAGTTATAATAGAGATGGGGGTGAGAGTCTGTCTGGAACATCTTTTCAGAACCTAGGTCTTGCTGGTAAGTTTGGGCTTTCTCAGCCACATTAAACTAAGGTTCATGAACAAGGATATAACACAATTAGATATTTGCTTTAGAAAATAAACTGGCACCACATTAGAGAGTAGATTAGAGGTAGGGAGTGATTTCATTTAGGAAGAATACAGTCTGAAGTAATGAAGTGGAAAGGGAAAGATGATGACTGTAGCCCTGGAACTTGAAGACAAGTCAAGAGTGTTGAAAGAAAAGAGAAGAGGTTACCAACGGAACCTTAGGTAAACTTAAATTTAATAGATGGGCCTGTAGCTAAATCTCTGTGAACATAAAAATCTCTTATCTTCACTACCCAACTAAAACCTCTCTCAAAGGACCCTAAAGGCCATTAAGTTGCCGATTCTGTGTTCACTTTTTAATTCTCATTGTATTCAACCTCTCTGTTCAAGAGGTCACTAATGACCACTATTACCCTGGTTTCTTGAAACATTCTGTTTCATTGCCTGTAGTGATGCTACATCTCTGAGTTATTCTTTTACTTTTCTGACCACTCTTGCTCATTTATTTTCATTACCAGGTGGAATAAGATGACAAGGGCAGAGGAGATAGGGTATGCAAAGACAAGGAGAAGTGAAAATAGAACTGACAGCTTTTATGCGCACAGGCTTAGAACTTGCTCCTGAATAACTACTGCCTTTGCCCAGTAGCTCAAATGTATAAATTAAGCAATATAGAGGGAATTTGCATACTATGGAGAAGGCCACCCCTATTCTTGGAGACCCACAATCCCAAACAAGCCTGTAGATTCTGCGAAAATGAGTGGGTGCAACTCTAATGTGCATAGCTGGCATTAAGTAAAAATTTTAAATGTAAGAAAATCAGCAAAAACTACTCAATAAAATTTACAACTGATTATTGCTAATAATTGTTATAATAGCTTTAATAAGATATAATTCACATACTATATAATTCATCCATTAAAAATGTACAGTTCCATGATTTGTAGTATATTCACACAGTTGTGCAACCATTACCACAATCAATTTTAGAACATTTTCATCACCCCAAAAAAGAAACTCTGTATCCATTAGCATTCATGCCCTATACTCCCTCAACCTCTTCAGTCCCAGGCAACCACTAATCTACTTGCTGTCTCTATAGATTTGTCTAATCTGGACATTTCACGTAATATGTATGGTCTTTTGTGACTAGCTCCTTTCATTTCACATGTTTTCAAGGTTCATTCATATCATAGCATATATTAATATTTCATTCATTTTATTGTTAGATAATGTTTCGTTATATGGATATACCACATTTTGTTGATCCATCTATCAGTTGATAGACACTTAGGTTGTTCTTATGTTTTTTTTTTTTTTTTTTGAGAAGGAATTTCGCTCTCGTTGCCCAGGCTGGAGTGCAATGGTACGATCTCAGCTCACTGCAACCTCCACCTCCCGGGTTCAAGTGATTCTCCTGCCTCAGCCTCTAAAGCAGCTGGGATTACAGGTGCTCTCCACCATGCCTGGCTACTTTTGTATTTTTAGTAGAGACAGGGTTTCTCCATGTTGGTCAGGCTGGTCTCGAACTCCTGACCTCAGGTGATCCGCCCGCCTCGGCCTCTCGAAGTCCTGGATTACAGGCGTGAGCCACTGCGCCCAGTCGGTTGTTTCTACTCTTAAGCTATTATGAGTTATTGCTACTACGAACATTTCTGTACAAGTTTTTATGGGACACATGTTTTCATTTCCCCTGAATTGCTGGTTATGGTAACTTTATGTTTATCTTCTTGAGGAACTACCAGGCTGTTTTCCAAAATCATAACATCATTTTACATTCCTACCCATGTATGCAAATTTCAAAATATTCCATCTTGTTCCAGAAATAACTTAAGACATCTTACAACAATAGGTGCTTAAATAAAGGTATATATGATAAGGAAAGACAAAAAAAATTATAAACCAAAGAGAAAAATGAAGCAAAGTGGAAATTAGAGAAGAAAGATACCCCCTGGAATCTAATAGGAATTAGAATACCAAATAAAAGACTGTTAGAGGTGTCCACAAATGGAGCTCTGGGCTTTATATCAGACAAAGTGAAAGAAAAAATGTAGTCTGTTTTATATATAGTATACATATATATGTGTGTGTGTGTATTTTTTTTTTTTTTTTTTTTTTTTTGAGATGGAGTCTCTCTCTTTTGCTCAGGCTGGAGTTTAAGGCGGGATCTTGGCTCACTACAACCTCTGCCTCCCAGGTTCAAGGGATTCTCCTGCCTCAGCTTCCTGAGTAGCTGGGATTACAAGCGCCTGCCACCATACCTGGCTAATTTTTGTATTTTTAGTAGAGATGAGGATTCTGTTCTATATTTCTTAAAATCCAAGATATAAAAACAGACTAGGCCAGGCACAGTGTCTCACACCTGTCTGTGATCCCAGCACTTTGGGAGGCTGAGCCAGGAGTATTGCTTGAGCCCAGGAGTTAGAGACAAGCCTGAACAACACAGGGAGACCCTGTCTCTACCAAAAATATTGTTTTTAAATCGGGGGGGATGGTGGTGCACACCTGTGGTCCCAGCCACTTGGGAGGCTGAGGTGGGAGGACTGTTTGAGCCCAGGAGGTTGAGGCTGCAGTGAGCCATGATTGTAACACTGCACTCCAGCCTGGGCCAGAGAGTGAGACCTTGTCTTAAAACTTTTTTTTTTTAAATAAAAATAAATAAATAAATAAATGAGACAGACCAGCAATTTGGAGAACTATGATGTAATGACAGGTAACAAGACTAAAGATATAGCTTTCCAGGGTTTTCATAGAAATGGCTCCATACAGCCAGGTGTGGTGGCTCACACTTGTAACCCCAGCACTTTGGGAGGCCGAGGTGGGTGGATCACCTGAGGTCAGGAGTTCGAGACCAGCCTGGCCAACATGGTGAAACCCCATCTCTACTAAAAATACAAAATTAGCCAGGTGTGATGACGGACACCTGTAATTCCAGCTACTTGGGAGGCTGAGGCAAGAGAATTGCTTGAACCCAGGAGGCAGAGGTTGCAGTGAGCCGAGATCATGCTATCATACTCCCGGCTGGGCAAAAAGAGTGAAAATCTGTCTCAAAAAATAAGAAAAAGAAAAAAAAATGGCTGTATGCTATGTAATGAATATTATCACCCTCTAGTAAATGCAGCTATGGGTTTCATAGGGCTGTTTCTTATGACACTCTTCGATCTAAACTGATACCTTATATCATCTAGTTAAAAAAAAAAAAAAAAAAAAAAAAACTCCCTGGGTAGCCAATACAGAGACAAGGAGCTATCTGTCTTAATTCACTGCTAAATCTATCAGCAACTCGGTGAATTTTTATAGGGTCAGGCCCCTTGATTCCTGACATGTTGAATGTCTGGATGCTGGCATCGATTAAGGAAAGAAAAGGTGGATGCCAAGTTACCATGTGCTATTCATTGCAAAGAATGAAAAGAAGATTGCTGAAAATGTTGAACCCATGAATCAAAAGCAACTCAAAGGAGGAAGCGATTCAGTCCCAACAGTGTGAGTCGGGGAAGGGCAGGAATAAGACTGGAGCATCACTCAAGTGGGAGTTGGCAACAAAAGGACAGCCGGTTTGCTCCCTAAATGATGACAATAATTACTCCAGCTAAAATGTCAGGCCATAATACACAGTGGGGCTAGGAGATTAGATAAAGAGGCAGGATAATGACCTAGAGCTGCAATAGTCGTACTGGCATTGTGTCTACCCACATTTTGTATCCTTCCCTTAATATGTGTTCTTTTGGTAGACTAAAATTGACTAAACACTTCTCTGGCTGATTGCCAATTACGTGAACATCAAATTGGAGAAAATGAACTAAGCCAGATTTTCATAACAACTGAACCACACTAAAAAGTCTGGAAAAAAATCTTGTCAGATAACATGTAGTTGCACATGTTTTATGCAAGTTAGGATTTTGCAGTTATTGACTCTTCTTGGTTCATGTTTCTGAGGACACAAACCACCACCATGTCTGTCACCTGCCATCTCTTCTGCCTAACTTCTCAGCAAAAAAGCCTCAAAGGACAATGAACCACAAGGCCCAAATTACTGCTTCTGCTGCCTTTTTGGAGAGACGGTTTTTGCAGAGGAAGTGGCCACCCAAGGAAGCCAGGAAGTGCTGCTTCTGTGTGATTTTAGACAAGAAATGAACACTTCACCCTCCACCCCACCCCCAGGATGTCCATCCAGTGCCCTGTTCAAACATTAAATTTTTGCAAGATAAAATATTTTTTCTTTTTTAGGCAAGGGAATGAATAAAGACACTGCCAAAGAGAGTCTGGGGAGTCCTTAAAACTCCTCCATTAACAAGATGGAGCAGAACAGCTCCATCCATTACATCAAAGCCTCATCAGAGACCCTAATCCTTTCTGAAAGGAACTCAGGCAACCAAGCCTTTAATTTGCTGAATAATAGGCCATCTAATTAACCCTTGCAAAGTAAAGCACAGACGTTGCAGGCAACCAACACATGTTCCCAAGAGGTTGGGAAAGAAGGGGGAGGGAGAGACAGTTTGGAATAGTTTTGACTCCTATTGTTAGGGAGTTAACTCTATGCATGGGTTTCTAAATGGTTATCTTTCTGCTTTCCTTTCTAATTTTCTCCATTCTGTCTCCCCAGGGGACATGCTGCTTCCCTGCCCTGGTATTACAGTGTGTCCTGAGCTTGAAGCCACTGTAATTCACTGACATGCATATATAGGTGATATAGAATGACTGTCACAAAATATACTCATAGCAGCAAATCAGTGACATGAAAGGCTCTTTTAGGACCACTTACCCACTCATCTCTGCTCTAGACAGGCCACTGTGCTCCGGGGAAAGAAAAACAAAACAAAACAAAAAAGGAACCAGAACTCATGACAAGGAGAAAGGGAAGAGAAGAGAAAAGAGAGGGAGTAACACTAGCTCAGGCACTTCTTGGATCTAATTCAACAGGCAATGCCTAGCATTAAACAGGGTTGTCTGATTCTTTCTGTGGGATCCTATTACTGGAGGTAGACAACTGTACACGCTATGTTGCCAAGGACAGGTAACAGGTTAGATGGATCATGAATTTCATACTAGTATGCATTAATAATAAATCATAGACATATTACCCTTCCTGCTAGTTATATCAGATACTGCGATGAATGATTGAATGTATGACACAGTGGTCAATTATCATGTGGATGATATAAATTCTATTGTGCTAAGGACATTTATCTCTGTATTGATCTGGCTTTGCTAGCAAGGATCATAAATTACTAGCCTTCTATAACCATATGATGAATACTCTAATAACAGAATGCCACCAAGTCCTGTTTTCATAATAAATTCCCTTATGATTTCAGTTAGAAAAGTAGCATGCAGAGAATTTGTTTTATTTTATTAAAGACTTCATTTTTACAACAGTTTTAGGTTCACAGCAAAATTGAGAGAAAGGTACAGAGATTTCACTTATACCCCACCCCTGTAACATGCACAGCCTCCCCACTGTCAACGTCGTCCACCTGTACATTTGTTACAATTGAGGAACCCACACTGACACACCTTAATTACCCAGAGTCCATGGTTTACATTAAAGTTCACTCTCAGTGTTGTACATTCTATGGGTTTTGACGAATTTATAATGACATGTAATCCATCCTTACAGTATCATACAGAATATTTTCACTGCCCAAAAAATCCTCTGGGTTCCACCTATTCTTCCCCTCCCACCCTGCCTGCAACTCCTGACAACCACTGATCTCCATACTGTCTCCATGGTTTTGCCTTTTCCAGAATGTCATTTAATTGGAATCCTACAGTATATAGATTCTTCAGATTGGTTTCTTTCACATGGTAATATGAATTTAAGATTCCTCCATGTCTTTTCATGGCTTGATAGCCGATTTCTTTTTTTTTTTTTTTTTTTTTTTTTTTTTTTTGAGACAGAGTCTCACTCTGTCGCCCAGGCTGGAGTGCAGTGGGGCTATCTCGGCTCACTGCAACCTCTGCCACCTAGGTTCAAGCGATTCTTGTGCCCCAGCCTTCCAAGTAGCTGGGACTACAGGTGTGAGTCACCACACCTGGCTTTTTTTTTTTTTTTTTTTTTTTTTTTTTTTTTTTGAGATGGAATCTTGCTCTGTCGCCCAAGCTGGAGTGCAGTGGCGCGATCCTGGCTCACTGCAAGCTCCGCCTCCTGGGTTCACGCCATTCTCCTGCCCCAGCCTCCCGAGTAGCTGGGACTACAGGCGCCCGCCACTGCGCCCGGCTCATTTTTTTTTGTATTTTTTTTTAGTAGAGACGGGGTTTCACCGTGGTCTCGATCTCCTGACCTTGTGATCCGCCCGCCTCGGCCTCCCAAAGTGCTGGGATTACAGGCGTGAGCCACCGCGCCCGGCCGATAGCCGATTTCTTTTTAGCAGTGAATAATGTTCCGTTGTCTGGATATACCACAGTTTACTCATCCATTCACCTACTGAAGGACATCTTGGTGATTTCCAAGTTTTGGCAATTGTAAATAAAACTGTTATAAACATTCATGTGCAGATTTTTACATGTATATAAGTTTTCAATTCCTTTAGGTAAATATTAAGAAAGGTGATGGCTAGACCCTATGGTAAGCATATGTTTACTTTTGTAAGAAATTAGCAAATTGTCTTCCAAAGTGGCTGTACCATTTGCATTCCCACCAAAAATGAAGGAGAGTTCCTTTTGCTCCACATCCTTGCCAGCATTTGGTATTGTCAGTGTTCCAGATTTTGGTCATTCCAATAGGTATGCAGTGGTATCTCATTGTTGAATCTTTTTATTTTATTGTCAAAAGTTATATGCAGTATGAAGACTATGAGGAACTCCTGTTTATCCCAAACAAGTAAACAATAGTATCCTAGAACCAGCATGCATAAGCTTACTAGACATTATTGTTACATTTTCAGGACTTCTGTGAACTGGATGATATCAGATTGATAGCTTGAAATCGGCTATGGTGGGAATATTTACACCATGAAAATGAGTACACACTGAAAATCAGCCCCACTCCCACCCCTACGCCCAACCATCTAGTTTAAACATTTACCAGCACACCACTGCTTGTGTACTGGAAATCTTGGGAAAAACTGACTGCCCGATAATTCAAAAGGACTGCCATATAGATAGAAATCTCTTTTTACCACCCTTTTCCTCCAATGCTTTTTTCCCTCATGTCCTGCTTTCTGTTAGATTGATTAAATTTTCTGTAGACCCTTTCTTCCTTCTTTTGGTTTAGAAACTAGACATTGTTTTTCTGTAGTTTTAACATATTTGCTTAACTACAGATTAGTTTAACATGTTTGCTTAACTATAAATTTTCCAGTAGTTCTATCCCCTCTCTGAGTACAAAAACCTATGTGCACCTAGGCCGGGCACGGTGGCTCACGCCTGTAATCTCAGCACTTTAGAGACCAAGGAGGGCGGATCATCTGAGGTCAAGAGTTCAAGACCAGCCTGGCCAACATGGAGAAACCCCATCTCTACTAATAATACAAAAATCAGCCAGGTGTTGTGGCACACACCTGTAACCCCAGCTACTCAGGAGGCTGAGGCAGGAGGATCGTTTGAACCTGGGAGGCAGAGGTTGCAGTGAGCCGAGATCATGCCACTGCACTCTAGCCTGGGCAACGGAGTGAGACTCCATCTCAAAAACAGCAACAACAAAAACAAACAAACAAAAACAACCTATGCATGCCTAAATCACACACTGGATGCTGTCCCTGCCCCAACTGTATGATTAGAGTTAGTTTTTACATATCTTATCCCAAATTGTTTTCCTTCTTAAAGTTAATAGTTATCTACATTAATCCTTCAGACCATTCCATGAATTTAATTTCATTTCAAATGAATTTATGCTTCATTCGTTGTTTTGGTGGGTTTTCTCCTCAGCTTTAGATCTATTCATGTGTTTTGAAATTTCAGTTGGCAGGCTCACTGAAAGGGTGAGGAGGAAGAGGATTTTGTTTTCTCTCTCCCTCTCATTTCCCCTGTGCTCACCCTCCTATTCTAATAACGTTATGGTTATGTCTGCTTGGCTCTCTGGGTCTCCAGCCCAGAGCCAGGTTTTAGAATGGCATTTTGTGCTGCTGTCCCATGGTCTTAGTAGGCATATGGAAGAGCCTATGACTGTGGCAGCTACAGGTCTTGGCTGCTTATATATCCTTCTACCAGCCTCAGCCAGAAGGTGGCTAAAAGTCATGGTCCTTGGTGATGGTGAGCATCACTCCAGACGATGGAGAACATGTAGAAGAAATTGCTATAGTTAGAGCACAGGATCACATAACCCGTCCCCTATCCCATTCTTTTTCCCAGATACTTTTTATCAGCCTAAATGAACCACCTCATTTACTGGCTTCCAGTAGGAGTCCCAACTCTGAATCCTGTCTTGTTTGGGGCCCTGTTAGTCTTTTTACCGACAGGAGCCACCACTGCTCTTGACACCTGCAGACCTGTGACTTCAGCCCAGCTGAGCACTTCATGTTTTTGTTCCATTCTCATCCATCACAATGAACATTCTGAATATAACTGCCTGCCTGCCTGCCTGCCTTCCTTCCTTTCTTCCTTCCTTCCTTCCTCCCTCCCTCCCTTCCTTCTTCCTTCCTCTCTTTTTTCTTTTCTCCCTTCCTTCCTTCATAATATGTTTTTGGCCTTTTCTTTATATATGTGGCCTATCAATATCACATGTTTGGAAAAGTATAAACTTAAGGCATCACCTTTATAGAAAATATCTTCCATGGAAACATCTAAAGGCAAAAATCCTTCAAATTCAAAATTATCCAATCATTTCTTCTGCTTACTACCATCCTAAATCATTTTTCTTTAGTAAGATCTATTAGTGTGAAGCCATTAAGCTATTAATATATGTATCATATTAAGGTATTAAGATATTAATGTACATGGCCAAAATTAACATCTGTGAGATGTGCCCCTAATCTTTTTTCCCCTGCCAACACCTTGATTTTAACCTAATTTTATTTTACAGTGAGGAAGTAAAGTTGCATTCATAGGCCTTGAACTTTTCCACATCTGGAGTTTTACCCATCATCTCTGCATATTTCCCTAAGGCAGCCTTCAAATGGTGATGTTTCTTGTAATCCAGAGTTCAGAAGTGGCTTCTCTTCAACCTTTCTGTGGAATTCTAAACCACGTGATGAAGGAGCTGGTGGTGGGAAACGAGGGAAGGTAGGGATGGAGAGGAATGGGCAGAAGTTTTTGGAGAGGAATAACCACTAAGATTGCCAGGGAAGATTCATTTGGACATTATTTTCATGCATTCAATGCAACCAAAAAAGAATCCACAGCTAACCACATAGCTATCAATTTAACAATCCGTATCAAGTTTCTTCTTACAGTTAAAATTTCAGGTTTTGGGAGGTCAAGGCGGGCGGATCACTTGAGCCCACAAGTTGGAGACCAGCCTGAGCAACATGGCAAAACCCAGTCTCTACTAAAAATACAGAAAATTAGCTGGGTGTGCATGGGCCTGCAATCCCAGCTACTTGGGAGGCTGAGGTAGGAAGATTGCTTGACCCTGGGAGGTGGAGACTGCAATGAGCCGAGATCACCACACTGCACTCCAGCCTGGGCAACAGAGTGAGACACTGTCTCAAAGGAAAAAAAATGTTAAGTTTTGTTCTGGGATAGTGTGTATATATTGGGAGAGGAAGGTGTATCTGACCACTTTTACCACCCCTTATTCTCTTCGTTAGCATTGTGTTTGTCATTAGAAGAGATTGTCCAAAGATCATGAGTTCTAACATCCAACTTCTAACTAGGTCCATTATATGACGTACATAATTTTTTTCTTTTTTTTTCCTTTTTTTTTGTTTGAGACAGGGTCTCACTCTGTTGTCCCGGCTGGAGTGCAGTGGTGCAATCTCAGCTCACTGCAACCTCCACCTCCTGGGTTCCAGTGATTTCCTGCCTCAGCCTCCCGAGTAGCTGGGATTATAGGCGCCCACTACCATGCCCAGCTAATTTTTGTATTTTCAGTAAAGACAGGGTTTCACCATGTTGGCTAGGCTGGTCTCAAACTCCTGACATCAAGTGATCTACCCACCTCGGCCTCCCAAAGTGCTGAGATTACAGGCGTGAGCCACCGTACCCGGCCATGGGGTGTATAATTTTAAGAGTATCACTTCCTCTAAAGAATTAATGGTTCTTCAAAAGGAACGGATATTTACTTTACTGAGTTCCTGCCATGTTCTAGGAACTGTGCTAGGTATTGGGGATATGAAGCAGTAAAGATACATTGTCTGCTCTCAAGGAATCTACAGTTTGAGTGGGGAGACAGATGTGGAAACAAATATTTCCAGTATAGCTTGACATGCTCCCTCTCCCCTCTCTATTATAAAGTTATGTAAAAGGCACAACGCTGACATAAAAGCGTGAAGGAAGGGTCCTCTGAGTCCTCCTGGGGCAGTCAGGGGAAGCATCGCTTGTTCAATTTTTCTAGAATGTGCAGGGAGTTTGGAGGAGAGAATGATATTGCAGAGAAAGGGGCAGATCCTTTATGACCTTGTGTGTTAAAGAGTTTTAGTGCACCCTATAAGCACTGAGAAGCCACAGAATAATTATGAGTAGGGCATGACTTGATCGGTTTAGGGATTCAGAAAGATCACATTGACTGTTTTGTGCAGGATAATTTGTGATGAGATCCAGGGAGAGTATTACGAAAGCTGCTGCTCTAGTTGGAGCAGAGATCTGAATCATCACCCAGAAACACCCAGCACCTATAAGATGGAATGTTCTGGGTAGCCAGAAAAAGCCAGATTAAAAAAACTACTACTAGAAGTGGATTAGGGAAAGCACATATGCTAAGCTATAGCCAGCTCTCCTACATCTAGAGCCTGTGGGTGCTTTGGCCTCATGCATCAGGCGGGCAGAAGACCACGTCCAAACACTCCATGTCCAGGGAGAGGGAGAGCACGTGATATTTTAGCAGCCTGGTCATCCATGGCACCATGTGAGAATGACAGGGGGAAATGGAGGAGGTGTCTCAGTAGCCAGACTTGGGTTTTCTTCATATTTCCAAGTGAAGGAGGTACATAGGATGCTGATATGCTGCCTCAAAATATACACAATATGGGCTGGTTACGGTGGCTCACACCTGTAATCCCAGCACTTTGGGAGGTTGAGGTGGGAGGATCACCTGAGGTCAGCAGTTCGAGACCAGTCTGGCCAACATGGTGAAACCTCGTCTCTACTAAACATACAAAAAATAGCCGGGTGTAGTAGCAGGCACCTGTAATCCCAGCTACTCAGGAGGCTGAGGCAGGAGAATTGCTTGAACCTGGGAGGCGGAGGTTGCAGTGAGCCGAGATTGCTCCATTGCACTCCAGCCTGGGTGGCAGAGCGAGACTCTGTCTCAAAACAACAACAACAACGCAATATTATCTAGCCATAAAGAGGAACGAAATAACGATACATGATACTGATACATGGACGAATTTCAAAAACATTATATTTTGCTTTATTTTCATTTTTTCACAGAGACAGTGTTTTGCTATGTTGCCCAGGCTGGTCTCAAACTCTGGGACTCAAATGATCTGTCCACCTTGGCCTCCCAAAGTGCTAGGTGTGAACCACTGCACCTGGCCAAAAATATTATACTAAGAAAAGGGAGTCACCTACTGTATGATTCCATTTATATGAAATATCCAAAATAGGTAAATCTGGCAGATTGCTGTTTGTCAGGGGCTGGAGGGGAGAAGGAAATGAGGAATAGCTGTTTAACGGATGTGGAGTTTGTTTGTGGCGTGATGAAAACATTCTGGAAGTAGATCAAAGTGGTGGTTGCACACATTGTGAATGTGCTAAATACCACTGAATTGTTCACTTTAAGACAGTTAATATTTTATGTGAATTTCACCTCAAACACACATATTCATGCATGCACACTCTAGCATCATGAGCGTCAGAGCAGATATTGAAATATGTCACAGACCTGGTGTTAAATGATAGCTCTGCCAGCTGTGAGGCCTAAAACCCATCACTTGATTTGTTTCCTTTTTCTTTTTTTTTCAAGACAGTCTCACTCCATCACCCAGGCTGGAATGCAGTGGAACCTCCACCTCCCAGGTTCAAGCGATTCTCATGCCTCAGCCTCCCAAGTAGCTAGAATTACAGGCACGTGCCACCACATCTGGCTAAGTTTTGTATTTTCAGTAGAGATAGGGTTTCACTGTGTTGGCCAGGCTGGTCTAGAACTCCTGACCTCAAGTGACCCACCTGCCTCAGCCTCCCAAAGTGCTGGGATTACAGGCGGGAGCCACCGCGCACGCCCCCATCACTTGATTTATAAGAAGCTCAGCTTCCTGTGTGAGTAGTAACCTACTTCATATGGCAGCAGTGAGGATTCATTGAAATCATGCAAGTAAAGTGCATTTCATCATGTCAGATGTGCAACATCTGACAGTAAGCTTTAAATAAATCTTACTGTTAATATTATTATCTGTACTCCTCACACAGACAACTTCAAATTTATTCAACTACTTTTATTTTAGCTCTCAGGTATTTTTAGGCTACAGCTGATTTAGTTGAACGTATGCCAATTTGCTTTCTTTGGCTAAATGAATTTTGCCATGAATAAAGATTTTCACATAACAAAGAACTTGGTCACCATTAAAAAGAAATGTAAAGTGTAGGTCCACAAAGCTATGAGCTACAACTACTCCAGTTCAGACCCATAGCAAATATCACTAAGTGATTATGATGCTCTATCCTAGATGCAGTGCCAGAATCCTCCTTAACACAGCATTGCAGGGAGGCGATCAGTTGGTCAGTGCTGGGATGCAAGATGACACTAATTGGCCATCTCATTCTATAATTTGTTCCTTATGGAGAGATACTTGTTACCAAGAAATCTTAAGGTACAGTACATATTTAGTTCCTGAGGTTCTCTATGAAGGCCAGCAAATCATTGATGATTACAGAAATTCCCCACTTTTACTACTGTGCAGTTGGTTCAGGAGGAGGAATTTAACATAACCCTTATAATACATATTTAAACAAAAAATAACATGAAAGAGAGAAAAAGGAAGGTAGGGAGGGAAGAAAATACACTATGGTTTTATGGTTTCATATTAATACTTGACATTGTAGTGATGCTCTACAATAGGGGTGTCCAATCTTTTGCCTTCCCTGGACCATACTGGAAGAAGAATTGTCTTCTACCACACATAAAATACATGAACACTATCAATAGCTAATGAGCTTTAAAAAAATCACAAAACAAAAACTCATAATGTTTTAAGAAAGTTTACAAATTTGTGTTGGGCCACATTCAAAGCCGTCCTAGGCCGCATGAGGACCGTGGGCTGAGGATTGGACAAGCTTGCTCTACAATATTCAAGGGTACACGTGATCCTCACTGGTAGATGGGTGAATATTACCATCCCACAGCTTAGGAAACAAAGTCTTCGAAGATCAAATGCCTTAAGGTCCTGTAACTACCCAGTCATGGAGTGTATTCATTTCCTAGGGCTGCTGTAATAAAGTATCACAAACCGAGGGACTTAAAAAACAGACATTGGTTGTCTCCAGTCTGAGGGATAGAATTCCAAGATCAAGATGTCGGCAGGGCTATTCTCCCTCTGGAAGTACTAGGGAAGAATCTGTTCTGGGTCTCTCTCCTAGTTGCTGGTAGTTCTTGGCCTAAGACAGCATAACGCCAGTCTTCACATGATCTTATCTGTGTGTCTGTGTACACACTGCCCCATTTTAAAACACACCAGTCATACTAGAGTGGGGCCCATCCTACTCCAGTATGACCTCATCTTAACTAGTTACATCTGTAATGGCCCCATTTGAGATAATGAGGATTAGAATCTCAATATAGGAATTTTGAGGGGACACAATTCGATCCATGACATGGGGGATTGAAGCCAGGTTTTCTGTACGTGTGTGTGAAGCACTGCTTGAGCCTCAGGGTTCCACCTTTGGGCCTCTTTTAAAGGCAAAAATTCTCATTATTCACTAAAATATGGGCTTTTAAATAAAATTATTCTTTCAAAAAATCATTAAATAGCCCTTCAAACTAAAAATAAATTATGAGATTTCCCCCTCCATTCACTAAGCTGGTATGACAGCTAAATATTATGCATTTGATGACCCTAGAAAGTTCTGAATTAAAATACTAAGAAGGTGGTGGAAGCCGCACATATGCCCAAAAGCACATAAGACCAAGAGAATCTATGATGACTTAGTGTATCTAAATTTTCGGTTATACATTTTTAATTCATTAAAACACACCCACACATACACCCCTTTCTTCATTAGTGCCAAAGGGCTATGTCTGTTATTTTTATCCCTGCCAGAAATCATCGCCGGGCTGAAAGAATGTAGTACTGGTGACATGAGCCTGCATTTCCATTTTTAATTAAAATTCTAACTGACCCAGAGCCAGATTTCCTTCTGCACCAGAGCCTGTGGAAGCACTATAACAGAAGCAGCAGAGAATGGAAGAGCAGGCAGGAAGCTGGGAGCTTTGCACTGAACTAGGAAGACATCACAGCTCTTAGGAGAAGACCGGGAAAGGTGTCAACACGGCCATCCTACTGCTCCCACCTTGTCCTTACTTTCCTTCTCTCTCCCCACAGGCCACACGTCAGCCCTGGGGTTCAGAGGGATCCTGACAGCTACTCCTCAAGATCCTCTCTGTTGTGATTCCTCCCCCTCTGGGCCCTATAGTTTCCCTCCCTGACTCGTACATTTCTTTGGATAGCATCACTATTGTGAGTTATCGTATTCATCACTGTCATTTGATACTATTCATTTGATAATAATATACTCATCACTAGTATTTGCTGAGCTTTCACTCTGTATCTCACTTAATTCTCAGTCACCCTATAAAGTAGCATGATGCAGATTGCTTCCTGTCCATACACTCTCCCCTTTACTTAGGGATAGAGCCCCAGTAGTGACCTGGGTCCACTGCTGCCCAGTCAGAGGACTGTATTTCTTAGCTTCCTTTGCAGCTAGGTGTGGCCATGTGATAAAGTTGTAGCTAATGATACATTGTGTGACACTGCCAGAGAGCCTCCCCACCACTGCCCCAGAGAAGGAGTCCTTCTCTGCCACCCAGGCTAGCGTGCAGTGGTGCAATCTCAGCTCACTGCAACCTCCGCCTCCCGGATTCATGCAATTCTCTTGCCTCAGCCTCCCGAGTAGCTGGGATTACAGGTGCCCACCACCATACCTGGCTAATTTTTGTATTTTTAGTAGAGACGGGGTTTCACATGTTGGCCAGGCTGGTCTTGAACCCCTGACCTTGTGATCTGCCCGCTTCGGTCTCCCAAAGTGTTAAGATTACAGGCGTGAGCCACCATACCCAGCCCAGAGAGTCTTAAGGTAAGGAGACTTGCATTTTTCTCTCTTTCTAGCTAAAATACATATGTGAATGTCAGAGCTCCAGCAGCCATCTTGGCCCATGAGGTTCCATGGGAATGGAAATCATATTTGGTGGGGCAGCTTGAGGGCAGGAGCGCGGGTGGCTGCCATGTGGCCCTGCCACACCAGCAGTACATATGTGGCCTAACTCCCAGCTGATTTCATGTGAGAGAAAAATAAAAGCCTAATTCTTCAAAGCCACTGTTTTTTGGGTTTTCTACCACATACGGACTTGATCTTAATGCCAACTGTTATTATTAGAGAAGTATTATTATTCTCATTTTGCAGATGAGGAAATTGAGGCTCAGAAAAGTTAAGTGACTTGTTCAAGGCCAAAAATCTAATAGGCAGTGCTAGAATACAATTTGACTTTAGATCCTGTGCTCTTAATCTCTCCAATATATATTTTCAAAAAAGCCCTGTTTCCATTCTGAAAACACTGGAGTCATGTTTAACTCTTCCCTCTCTGTAGTACCTGTCTCCTCCTATAGTTAGTTACCAAGCACTGTGGATTCTGCCTCCCAGAGTCCAGGCATCCATTTTCGTTCCAACTGTTCCTTCCCCATGGAGAAGACTGTGGCTGGCTGACAGCAAAGAGAGATACTCAACTTGGAGAAGGTATTCCCGGGCCAGGTGGGGAAGGTAGGGTTTGAGCAAAGAAGTGAAGGTGAGCCTGCGTCGAATTTTTTTTTTTTTTTTTTTTTGGAAACAAAGTCTCTTTTCATCATTTAGGCTAGAGTGCAATGGCACAATTCGCTCACTATAACCTCAAACTCCTGTGGCTCAGGGGATCGTCCCGCTTCAATCTCCTTGGTAGCTGGGACTATATAGGCACACACCACCACGCCTGGCTAATTTTTAAATTTTTTGTGGAGACAGGGTCTCACTTTGTTGCCCAGGCTCAAACTCCTGGTCTCAAGCGATCCTCTCACCTCAGCCCCACAAAGTGCTAGGATTTCAGTCATAAGCCGCCACATCTGGCTTGATTCTGTCTTGACTCCTGTTGCAGCCAGTTCTCTCAGGTTGAGGGAGCTGTTGCCATTAAGCAGGGGTGGAGGGGTGTGTGTGTGTGTGTTAGAGGCCTGAACTGCGGAAGTAAGTGAGCTGAAGTCTAAATAAAGAGACAGTGGACAATGGATTGAAACACCACATTGGCGTCAAAGAAGAGAAAGTCATTGCCACTTTCAAAACACAGTTTCAGAATGGCAGCGCAGACCAAATGCAAAGGGTAATAAAAATAATCTCTACTGCTGGTTGAGTGTGAACTCTGGAACAAATTTTCTGGGGTGCAAATTCCAGCTCCACCACTTACTAGCTGTGGTCTTGGGACTCTTGGCCTCTTTTTACCTTAATTTCCATAAAATAAGGATGATATTAGAACTACTTCATAGAATTAAGAGGATTAAGTAAATTATACAACACGTAGAGAAGAGTGCCTAGCATAAGAGTTACATATAGGCCCGGTGCGGTGGCTCACGCCTGTAATCCCAGCACTTTGGGAGGCCAAGGCAGGTGGATCACGAGGTCAGGAGTTCAAGACCAGTCTGGCCAACGTGGTGAAACCCCATCTCTACTAAAAATACAAAAATTAGCCGGGCATGGTGGCACATGCCTGTAATCCCAGCTACTTGGGAGGCTGAGGCAGGAGAATCACTTGAACCCAGGAGGTTGCAGTGAGCCGAGACCGTGCCACTGCACTCCATCCTGGCAACAGAGCATGACTCCATCTCAAAAAAAAAAAAAAAGAGTTACGTATGTTAATTATTATTATTTGTCAAGCGCTATATACATTATGTAATTTAATCCTCGCAGTGATACTACTCTCAGCCCCAATTTGACAACTGAGGACCTGCAGTCAAACAGGTTAAATATCTTTTCCAAGATTACACAGCCAGTAAGTGACACAGCTGGATACATATGCTATAGCACTGCTCTTCCACAGCTGCCTCTTCCTGGTGATGATCCAGGCGGCACTCTGGGGAGAGGCGAATGTGTGAGCCACCACCACCAGGCACAAGCACACACAGACAATGCAGCGTTCACCCTCACTTTCTATTATTTCAATTATAGAGTCTTTTCGATTTACAGTATGAAAATCAAGTGTAATTTTTTTAAAAGAAGAAAGAAAAGCCAGTATGGAGAAAATGGTACAGACATAATTTAATGAATCCACAGCAGCTACAAAAGTCAGCTAACGTAATGTGTCACAAGCACTAACATAAAATCTATGACATATGCTACAGATCTGGTTTCTCACAAGATCTAAACCCAGCATCTGTCAGGAAATAAACAGGATACGCTGACAACAGTCTAGATTACTCACGTTACTATGCCTTTTTCTTATTTTGTATGAGGCTAAACCTTCATTTATCTCATATTGCCATGGTTCCTAAGAAGACAGGATATATTCCTAGAATATTTCAGGTATATGTGAGTACCATGTTTCAAACTTCAAGTCACACTGAACTGCTTCCTGGTTTACACTATGAGAAAATCAGATTTTATTAGCTGACTTTATAAGTAGGGTATAAGTCAGATCAAATCAGGCCCTTGGAGTCTTTAGATGATCTATTAGGTAATCTAAATTAGATGTTCTTCAGGGAGATATAACCTTGAAATTCACACATAGCTTTATTTGTTCTTCTCATGAAAAACAAAATCCCAATATTTCAAAATAAGAAAGGATTTGAGTTGCATTTATAAGCATATTGATCAATATATGTTAAGTGAGGAGTGGATAATTTTGGGGGGGTTAACTTTTTTTTTTGTTAATTTTGAGCTTCTCCATGAGTTTTTATTAATTCATTAATTCCCTGTAGCTCAAGAGATGCTAATTAATTCAAGAAATCATAATAGCTAATGATTGGCTAAACAAATCTAAAACGGACAGAGTCTGTCACTAGAGATACCACTGCTCATTTTAATTAAAATTACAAATTTGTGAAGTAATGTAAATAAAGGTTATTGTATCCTTCTACTCTAGGAAGTATTAACCCTTCGCATGGCCTCCTGAGAATCCAACAAGACTTAAATAGCCAAGAATATCTGTGGAACTTAATCACTGAGTTACGATATTTATCATTGCAAGTGTGTTGTTCATTGACACTATAAGCCATGTAGAATTAAGCAGCCTTGAAACACAAAATGGAGAAAGGCTAAGAGCTGAGAATTGTTGCCTTTAGGGAAATACAATCAATGTCAAGCAAACAACCACCCCAAAATGGTTAGCTTTATCAGCATTCAGGCCTACAGTGAAAGCAAGTGTTCCAGATCTGAGTTTCAATTTTTAAAGAATAAACATATGCAAATGACCATTAGTCTTTGTAGTTTTATGGCTCAGAGTGATCTTGTTAACATTCAGTGCAACTGCTTATACCCATTTGAATGTCATTTAGAGGGATAGGAAAGGCTGCTTCAACATTTGTGACTAAATGGCAGGGCTCAGCCACAATGCTCACTCTGGGAAATGAGAAATAGACACTCCAGTATGCTAGATGCTGATGCAGTTCAGGAAACGCTACCCCAAAACAAGGCTCCTCAGCATACTGAGTATTTTAAGCAGAAGACAATTAAGAAAACCACAAACACATCCCTCTGACCTTCTCCCAGTCCCTCTCTCTTGAAGATCCTCATGTGAGGGGTGACCTGTCCTATAATCAGAAGGAAGAAATGTTACACAGAGAGGCTGAGAAGAATCTGAGCACTTGCTAAGTCTCCCCCAGTTGAGTACCATTAGATCATACCCCTTTTTTGTTTAATCATACTTCTATACAACTGTCCATCATTCATTAAACCTAACCACAAAAGTAGTTTTCACTCGGTTTTTGAGTGAAGGCTCCTGTGTCACATAAAACTTACATTAAATAAATTTGTTTTACTTTTCTCTTGTTAATCTGTCTTTTGTTATAGGACTGTCAGCCATTAACCTCACAATACGTGAGGAAAAGATACTACTTTTTCTCCCTTATACCACCCAAGCGAACCACTCCAAGAACAGTTCATGTGCAGGTGACCATATAGTTCAAGTCATTATTAAATCCAAAGCTGAGGAGCCATGATGCTGTTGGTGGAACTGCCCTTGACCAACAGAAATCCATCTTGATTGTCTCACTAATCGGCTCAAGGGCCTTTGATGATGAGGTCCTAAATTTAATTCCTAATAAAACCCCTAAAGTTTTAGAGGCAAAATGAGAAAGCATAGCTCACAAATACCTTCTGATTAATGACTTGGAAAGTATATTTGTAGTTTGTTCCAAAGATCTGAAATTAGTTTGAACTTAAAAAGAAAAGTGGCATCCATTAGGACCAAGGTGAAGTTGACAAAATGAAAATTATTTTTATCTTATCGAAAGGCTACTTCTGAATGGAGCCTCCTGACAAAGCAGAAGTCTGGCTGGTACTTGAACCAGATAAACTTGTTATGCAAATAGCTTTAGTCATAGGGGAAAGGGCTGATAATGAAATCTCTGCAAAGCCAACCACACATTATAGAGGTGACAAAACACATCAAGCAGGGTCCTAGCATATGGATAAAAAGCAGTGCAGAATTTATGTGAACATTGCATTAAATTTATCATAACTAAGCTGTCAGGAATCATGCTTTGACAAATGCATAACTAATACGTATAAATGAATCAATTATCACTAAAAACCAAAGGTTCAGAACCAAACAGACTGATGCTTCTTTTAAAATGCCCCAAACAGGTTTACTAAAAGTATTTTAGACTTTTAGACGTTTTAAAAAATCTCTCCTACTATCTCCAAATTAAGGAGGCTGGAAATAAATGTGAAACACACTAAGCCACATCCCCAGTGCTCCTGCTTTCCTACCTCCCTGGCCCTCCTACACGCATATGCACATGCACACACAAACACCCCTGTCCCCTGTCTACATAGCTATAATCACGAGGCTGCAGCCAGACCAGCTTGTTCAGATCCCTGCAGCAGTAATACAAAATCTTTTGGTGGGTAGTGACCAGCATGGACTAAAAAAGACCTAGAGTATTGAATCGACTCTGTTACGGCTCAGCAGTCACTTGAGGACAAAGTATTAAAGGTCTTAAAGCCGTTAAGGAACTTTTAGTCCTATTTATTCTTTAAAGAGAAACAATTAGATTTACTGTGGCTTGGTTTACAAAGGGAACTGAAGCAATTATCTGTATAATTCAGGTTAAAAGAAATTTTCCTAAAATTACCAGATAATCATCTTCTCCAGCCCAGTCCCTCCAATAATGAAAAGCTTATAATCTGAAGGTCTTAATCCTCCATCTTTCTTTCCCTTGCCTCCTAATACAAGCAAGATAAGTATAAAAACAAACTAAGCCTCTCTCTTTAAACAGACATTTCAAAACCAGTGAGTATCATTGTTTATATTGAACTAGAGATCTGAATAAATATAATGAATGGCATTTGGTCAAACTGCATTTGATAGGCTGAGTAACGGCAGCCTAGTGTCAGCAGTCTCCCCTATGAAATGAGAGGATATTATCTGGGGCTGGGCTCAGTGGCTCACGCCTGTAATCCCAGCACTTTGGGAGGCTGAGGTGGGCAGATCACTTGAGGTCAGGAGTTTGAGACCAACCTGGCCAACATGGTGAAACCCCATCTCTGCTAAAAATACAAAAACTAACTGGTCCTGGTGGCACACAGCTGTAATTCCAGCTACACGGGCAGCTGAGGCATAAGAATCACTTGATCCCAGGAGGCCAAGGTTGCAGTGAGCCAAGATCATGCCACTGCGCTCCAGCCTGGGCAACACAGTGAGACTGTCTCAAAAAAAAAAAAAAAAAAGAAAAAAGAAAGTATATTATTTGGGAATGGTGGGCAGGCTTCTATTTAAAGATATGTAATATAATAATCAGTCCCCAATTTTGAGAAATATTCCCAAAAATATTGCAGAAGAATTTATGGTTGAAGAACCTAAGATGTTATGGGAAAGCAGGATTGGAGGGCTGAGGTGCGTAAGGAATCTATGAACACCTACTATATAAAATTTTTCAGTAATAAAAAACTGTAAAGACAACTCATTAAACAAAAAGAAGACTGATGACATATATCCATCTTAAACTAGGAATAAACCACATAATCACTTAATTTCTAATTGCCTTCCTGATTCATTATAAACTTTCCAGACTCTCCCTCCCCTGCAATTTCAACAGGATGCTTTTTGCTCGCTCCTGATAGTATACACATTCAAAGGCATTGTTTTCTGTGTTTAGCCCTCCATTCTAGTATTCAAGACCTTTTGCAGCTCAGAATGAGTGCATCTGAAATTCTCAGAATTGGGAAAAACATAGCAGATCTGAATTGGCGTATAATAGGATTTGCCATAAGGAACCATCAGTGTTAGGGAGGAATTTCTGCATAGTTGACCCTTGAACAACAGGGATTTGAACTGCACGGATGCACTTACACGTGGATTTTCTTCCACCTCTGCTAACCCTGAGACAGCGGAACCAACCCCTCGTCTTCTTCCTCCTCCTCAGCCTATTCAACGTGAAAAAGATGAGGACAAAGACCTTTACGATGATCCACTTCCAAGTAATGAACAGTAAACACATTTCTCTTCCTTATGACTTTCCTAATAACATTTTCTTTTCTCTAGCTTACTTTATTGTAAGAATACAGTATATAAAACATATAACATATAAAATATGTATTAATCAACAGCTTATGTTATCGGCACGGCTTCCAGTCAACAGTAAGCTATCAGTAGTTAAGATTTTGGAGAGTCAAAAGTTATAGGCAATGTTTGACTTCACAAGGTGGTGGGTAGTCAGCACCCCTAACCCCTGCATTGTTTAAGAGTCAACTGCATTGTGTGTAGTCCAATCCCTGTCATCAATTATGTACCTTTATTCTCAAATCCATCCAAGGAATACTGTGCTTAGTTTATGATTACAAACATACTCTTGAAAAAGAATACATAAGCCAAAGTTTTGTGAGTCTAATCACATTTTTAGAGGCATCAGGAGAGTCTGGTATGGGAAGCTGTATTAGTGAATATGTAATGGATTTTTCTAGGACAACAGCTTAGACAAGGTCAGTCAAGGGTATCTCTGTGCAGCAATGAAATGAAAAGGAAAAGTCTTTGGATCCAGCCTTTACCAGCAAAATCATTGGAACCTTAGCTCCCAGATTTCTTTCCTTGGGGTGGTCCGAAATGTGGTCCCAAGCTACCAGCATGTCTTCAGCTCTTTAGTTTTCTCTGCCTAGTCTTTTGGGTCCCAAACCTCTGGAAGTGGCTCTTCCACTGCTCTTATGTGAGCATCATTCCTCCTACAAGTATCTGTTTTTCCTCTCAACATGGCCTGACACCATCACCTTTGACTTGTGGCTGCTCCTAGTGCATTCTGCAGCCAGGGCAAAAATGTCAATGTGGGGCTGAAGGGGCAACGAGATACCCTCCACCCCTGGCCTTCAACTTCATGGTCATGTTCCAACACAGTCTTTCTTAGTAGGGTTCTTTGAGTTCTTTTCCACTCCCCTTTCCTGAGGAACATGGCAAAAGTTCAGGAGGGAAGGGACAAGCAAACGAATTCAGGGACCCTCAATTGTACTATATTTGAAATGAAAATGAAAATGACAATGAAATACAGGTTCATAGCTGTTTGCACAAACCCCATGGAGTTAAATGTATTTTGGAATTCAGAATTCTATCGAATTTTAGAAAGGGAAACTGGTACATTTACTGTATATTATGTAACAGCCCCAGCAGGATCTGGGGCAGCACACTATAATCAAACAAATATATCTGCCGCCAAACACATGAATATTCACATTAAGTAAGATAAATAACAACTATAAATAGCCTCATAGTTAACCAAATCAGTTCACGTAAGGTTAGGTTTTGCTGTTAAATGACTCGACTACAAAATAACTTTTATCTTTTGGAGCTCTTTGGATTTTGGAATTATGGATAAGTGATTGTTGATCTGTATTGTGATTTATTAAGGAAGATGATAAAAGACCCACTTTGCTTTATTGCCTGGCTTCTTTGTGAAAACTAAGTTTGCACAGAGGCATAAATTAGAAAAATTTGTGTTGACCCTTCCCCGCTTCTTGTTTATCAGCTATTTTGGTCACTTCTTTTCTCCTCCCATGACCTCTGAACACCTTGTTTGATATGCTAGATCCCACAGCACTTCTTCCAAGCTCCTGTGCCTTGGTATGGTTGGTAATGCCTGGTCTAGATTCCTGTCCCCACAACTCACCAGGCCCCTAGCTTGGGGTCTTGTAACCCCCTCCAGTAGTCTGAGTATCTTTCTCAGATTTAGGACTGGTGTGGTCCAAAAGCTCATGACCCCACCGCTGAGCCACTGTTGGTTTCGCTGTTGATTCTACTCCTGTCTGAGTCCCAGTAATTCTTGCCTAGTGACATAGCTCCTACCAGGTATGTCACACCATCAGCCTGGCCTCCATTTTGTTCCTCATACCTTCACAGCCTTGGCTGGGATACCTTACCTTGGTACCCCAGGCCTGAGATTCTACTTTGCCCCTCAGTCATCTTGGAAACTGGACCCTTGTTCCCAAGCCATACATCCTACAGCAAGCCCAACTTTCACACTGCAAAAACTCTGTTGGAGGCTGCTACCTTCCTTCTCTTTAGTCCCAGTGTGGGCATCGGATTTTTAGATGTTTCATCTCTTCCCATTAAACATGACAAGTTGTCAATATTTGCCCTAGGACAAAGTAGGTTCTCAGATAAATGTGATCCATATGATAAGAAGGACTTATTATAACTGAGAGTCAAATGGAATGCCTTACCTTTCACATCTTGCAAAGGGATGTTCTATCATTTACTAAAAGAAACCCTGAGTCATAATGTGCTAACAGACATAACAACCTCTAGTGCCAAGTAAATTCCACAGCCTGGATTTCTCCAATCACTGATCAAGGCCTTGCTAGATACGCAATTTTTAGTGGAAGAAATACTCACTGTGAAATAAAGTGGTTGAATTCTTCACACCATTTTTCTGGGTGAAGTAAAGTTGGTGGAGGATTTCTGAAAAAACAACAGCAATTTTTTCTTAAAAAAGAAGAGTTTCATTAAAGGCAAAATATCAACTTGTTTTTATTGATATCATTCTAAATAGCTCTAATAAAATCTGTTTGTTCTCATGTGAGAGTCATTTTTTAAGTGGTGGATTATAAAGTGCCAACCCCTATTCCTGCAGTCATTCATTTTCATTGACTGAAGACCTACTATGTCCCTGGCCTTCTCCGGACCTGTGAAAGTTACAAAGATCAGGAACATTCTTCCAGAAGCAGACACACTAATGAGGGGTGAGGCAAGCGCACAAACTACTATAACAGAACTGAGGATTATTAGTGCTATAAGAAAGTTATAAACATAGTGCCAGGGGCTTTAGTGAAATAGACTTTTAATTGTACAGGATTTTCAGATCATTATGGTACTATTTGAATTAATTATGTGATGCATCTAAAGTATACTCATAAATTCATAGTCACATTTTTAACTATTTCCTATGTATCAACTTCTGCAACAAGCGCTGGAGAAAGTCAAACAGTCAAAACAATGCCCCAGACTCTGTGAAGTTCATGGGTAGAGAAGGAGACAGACATATACCATACCTAATAATTGGAGGTCCAAGAGAATGAGAGAATGGCAGAAAGAGCCTTAGATAACCAGATCACCTCCTGGTGAGAGGGCAAAAAAAAAAAGGGGGGGTGGGGGATGGGGGAAGAGCCCTGAATTTGATTGAATACCCCAAAGAGATCTGATTTTAAAACAGAAGTGACTACATTACCTTTAATTGATGAGACTATTTTCTAGCAATACATGGAAATAGGGGCTTGTGGGCAACTCAAGTTCAGAAAATGAAGAAAGTGACAGTTATGCACACCTGAATTATGGCTGTAAATTTTAAAGCCATCACATGTGATCCTTGTTTTTACCTGGATTCCAACTGCTTCCTAAAGCCATGGATTGCTCAGATTCAATAGGCAGAGGAATGGGAAGCAGCAAGAATTACCAGAAATAAATATATATCAGATAATGTGACCACAAGCTGTCCCTCGACATCCATTATCTTCTCATTTCTTATGGCGCAATTTTTAATTCAGCATACTGCTGCCATAATAAAGATTATAATTTCTTGAGTTCCTTACGGCTAGATGTGGTTCTGTGACCGAGTTCTAGTCAATGATTTATAAATAGAATTATTATATGGTATTTCCAGAAAGTCTCCTTAAAAGAGGGGAGACATGACATTCTTCCTCTTCCCCCTTCTTTCTTTTTAGAGCATGGGTATGATGGCTGGAGCTTGAGCAGCCATTGAGGACATCAATTTCAAGATGAACTTGAAAATGAAAACTATGAGCTGAGTATGATAAAGCAAACAGATAGAAAACTGGATTCATGATGACATTGCAAAGCTGCCATACCAGCTTTACTCTGCTTCCCCCTAATCTTCCTTTATAAGAGAGAAATAGCCTTCCGTTTTCTTCAAGCCACTAGTACATGCAGCTGAGTCTAATCCTCAGTGAGATAACCTTTCCGAATATTTTCCTACCATATGATGAGAACATAATACGATAAGTGACATACTAGAAGCACAAGCATGGTGTGTGGGTAGAATAATTAAGGTGCTGCTTACTCCATCTAGGGAGTCCCAAAATACTTTATAAAGAAGATAAACTTGAGCTGGCTCCTGAAAATTAGAGTGGATTTTTCAAGATACAGAAGGAAAGTGAAGCTATTTCAGGCTCAGAAAACAACATGTGCCAAGACATAGGGACATAAAAAAGCGTAGTAAGTCCAAAAAAAGTAACTTTGAGGCTAGACTATATATGATCTTTTGGATCTGAAGAGAGAGCAGCAGGAAAGGATAAGGTGAGGAGGAAGAATGATTAGAGGAAGGAGATGATTTATCTGTTCTGCATATGAATTTAGTTACCCTTCACATCTTATAATTCAAAAACCAGTAAATTATCTGTGTATGACCCAGAAAGAATAGCAGTTAATTTTTTCCCCCTTCTCCTGGATCAGAGACAAAGGAGGAGGCTGCCTCTTTATCTCATTCACTCCATTCAACAATATTTGCCTTCATCTTTCCCTAGTACCATCACATAACTTCAGCTTCAATCCCAGTTTGGCTCGGCAGTTCTTACTGCCTGTGGCTATCTGAGGTTTTACATCCACGTGCCCTGCCAGCTCACCTCTGCGGGCAGCTTTGGTGCTGTATCTTTCAGTGAGTCGGTTATCCTAGATCATCTCTACAGCACTTTCCAGGATTTGTACTTCCCTTGATCTTCTCAGGTTAACTGATCATTCTGTTCTCACTGAGGTCAGTCCCACAGAGAAGAGCTGCTTAAGCAATCTACTGTCTAATAGACTTAATTCACCTCCAAAGCAGTTCACCGTGACTAAGTCATTTGTAGACAGATTGAACAGATTTGACTGAAATGACACTAGTAGGCTCAACACTGGCCAGCCCAGCAGGGAAGGGGCATCTCTCTTCCATAAGCAGAGAGTGACCTGGCAAGGGTCCAGTGAGAAATAGATGGTGAATATCCACTTTAATATAGAGAACAATGTACCTTCCTGTTTTCAGTCTCTTTCTCCACAGGAAATATGCACGGGGGTATTGTTTAGTTGTTGGCCTGAGGAGAATGGTAGCAAACCGCCACTCACCCGGGTCACCGCCAACCCTCTATGGCTTCACATAACCATCACACAAGGAAACATCTTCTTTGGAGCCCAGCATCATAGAAAGTTGGTTAAGAGAACCTCATTTGATCCTGTAAATGGCCTGCCTTTCCTGGAGTTCATTCTACTTTGGTTCAGTAAAGCAAGATCTTGTGAAAGATTATTATCTGTACATAATGAAAACCAAATGAATTTGAAGACTTTGCAGTACTTTGTTTGGACTGGCAATATAAATTCTAATTCTCTCACAACCCAGAAAGAACACCAGTGAAGAGAAACCATGTAGGTTATTCTTGTTTCATTTGTGAGTGCTTCTCCCTCTTTTGCAGTTAGAACATTATCGATCCCAGAATCCCATTCTTCTCCCTATTCTCTTCCCATTCCATACATTCACTGAGGGCTTACTGTATGCTGACAGCTTCCTAACATGCCTTGATTTCTTGTCTGCCTTTTAGCTGGTGCATCTGACTACTTACCAGATGGTTGCATTTTAATTTCCCAGAGACATCTTAAGGTCAACATGTTCAAAAGCAAATATTTTCCCTTTTTTTTTTTTTTTTTTTTTTTTGAGATGGAGTTTCACTCTTGTTGCCCAGGCTGGAGTGCAATGGCACGATCTCAGCCCACTGCAACCTCCGCCTCCCAGGTTCAAGCGATTCTCCTGCCTCAGCCTCCCTAGTAGCTGGGATTATAGGCATATGCCACCATGCCCGGCTAATGTGTATTTTTAGTAGAGACAGGATTTCTCCATGTTGGTCAGGCTACTCTCGAACCTCCCGACCTCAGGTGATCCACCCACGTCGGCCTCCCAAAGTGCTGGGATTACAGGCGTGAGACACTGTGCTCGGCCACAACATCTTCCTTTCTTAAGGCTGCATTCCACCTTCCTTTCTTAAGGCTGCATTCTGTTGAAGTCAGAAACCTGGATTCTACATTCTCCCATATCCAATTAGAGCATGCAGAATAATGGCTCCCTCAAAGATGTCCACATTCTAATCCTCAGAACCTATTAATATTCTACTTTATATGGCAAAGGGACTTTATTTATGTAATTAAGGTAAAGGTCCTGGAGACGGGGAGGTTGTCTTGAATTACCTAGACGGGCCCAACTTAATCACATGAGTCTTTTAAAGTGGAAGAGGGAGGCAGAAAGAAACAAGAAGAGTCAGGAGAGATTCAACGTATGAAAGGAACTTAACCTGTCATTGCTGCCTTTGAAAATGGAGGAAGTGGCCATGAGCCAAGGAATGCAGGCAGCATCTGAAAGATGGAAATGGGCCTCAGCTGATACCTAGCAAAGAAATGAGAACCTCAATTCTATAGAAGCAAGGAAATGAACTCTGCTAAAAACCTTAATGAGCCAGAAAATAAATTTCCCCTAAGGCTTGAAAAGGGAGTACAGCCCTACTGACACCTTGATGTTAGCCCACTGAGACCCATGGCAGACTTCTAACTTAAAGAACTATAAGATAATAAATTTGTGTTGTTTTCAGCCTCTAAGTTTGTGGTGATTTGTCATGATAGTAATAGAAAACTAATATACCAATCAAATGTCAAGTCTTCTCAGTTCTACTTCCTAAATCCCTTACTCATAACCTGTCCCCTCTTTCACATCCTAGTCCAGTCACTCATCATCTCATACCCATACTACTCCAGTGGCCTCCTTGTTTTTCTCCTTCCCTCTGCCTCACACCCCTCTAATCCATCTTGTACTTGGTAGCTAGAATTTCTTTATAACACACAAATATGACCTTGTTGTTTCCTTGCTCAAAATTCTTCAGCAGATGCACAGTGCCAGAATGACAAAATGTTAACCCCTTTGCATGATATATACAAATAGTCTTGCCTATCACCTACCTGTCTACTTGATTTCATCTTAAACCACTTGCTCACCAGATGCCATAGCACTGTGCTGCACAGTACTTGTGGCTCCAAAACAGGTCCTATTCTTTCATGCCTCAGGAACTTTGCACATGATGTACCTCCAGTTTAGAATGCTCTCCCTAATTTGTCCACCTGGCAAGCTCCTACTCATGTTTCTTGTGTATCTATAGTGCCCAGCACAGAACTACTCAGTAAATTTTTTGAATGAATGCATACAAACATATACATGTTGTAGGTAAGCCAAGAAATGGTGATAGGACAAAATATGACTTGGTCTTCAAAGTAGCATAAAATTAGACAAATACAGAATAGCCTTTTCGGATGTGAGCAAATTCCAACTAAATTATTCACAGCAAGCAGATTTGAAGAATAAAGGAATATTGACTTGATTTGGATTTGACAATATAAGCCTCATTCCTCTGCTTTTGAAGCCCAAATGTCTCCAGGTCCCTGAATATATATAACCAAAATGAGCAAAAAATCATAATTTAAACCTCACTGTAGACAATAGCTGATGTCACGACCATTATACACACACACATAGTGGGTCAGAGACAGAAGGAGATGAATACCAATAACCATCATATGTTGAGTGCTTACTACCACAAAGCTTCATGCCAAGTGCTTCACATATAGGTCAACTAAACGTTGCAACAACCCTATAAATAGGAATTATTCCAGCTTCACAAGTGAAGAAAACGCAACTTAAAAGAAGAAATTTTCTCAAGAACATTCAGCAAAAATTGGAAGAACCAGGTTTTAAATTCAGGTATTTCTGTCTCCAATGCCCATAGGCCCCACTCTTTCCCATATTTTATCTCATGAAGAGTCCATTAGTTTGGAAAATGAATTAAGAGAACATGTATGCAAAAAAAAAAAAAAAAAATGACCGAAAACCAATTAGCAAGCAATGCCTCAAGAAGGTGCAAAATGAAGCCCTCAAACATTAAAGCACACTCACCAAGGAGATGCTGAGTAAAAAATTACTCAGTGAGGCAGAGTTAATTAAGAAAGGCTTCCTGAAAGTTGTGAATTTTAAAGCAGGACCTCTGTTCACAGAGGGGACATAAATCAGCTGACTAGGGGAGGAGGGTGTTGGAGGAGAAGGGGAAAAACAGAGGAAGATAGAAAGAATGAAGTAAAATAAATAAGAAACAATTGTTAACATCCAGTTAAACACTTAGGAATGTGTTAAAAAGACATTCTATTTACTTACTCATAAAAGCAAGAAAGCGGGGGGGGGCGGAGCAAGATGGCCGAATAGGAACAGCTCCAGTCTCCAACTCCCAGCGCGAGCAACACAGAAGACCGGTGATTTCTGCATTTTCAACTGAGGCAAACAGGGTCTGGAGTGGACCTCAAGCAATCTCCAACAGACCTACAGCTGAGGGTCCTGACTGTTAGAAGGAAAACTATCAAACAGGAAGGACACCTACACCAAAACGCCATCAGTACATCACCATCATCAAAGACCAGAGGCAGATAAAACCACAAAGATGGGGAAAAAGCAGGGCAGAAAAGCTGGAAATTCAAAAAATAAGAGCGCATCTCCCCCGCCAAAGGAGCGCAGCTCATCGCCAGCAATGGATCAAAGCTGGACGGAGAATGACTTTGACGAGATGAGAGAAGAAGGCTTCAGTCCATCAAACTTCTCAGAGCTAAAGGAGGAATTACGTACCCAGCGCAAAGAAACTAAAAATCTTGAAAAAAAAGTGGAAGAATTGATGGCTAGAGTAATTAATGCAGAGAAGGTCATACACGAAATGAAAGAGATGAAAACCATGACACGAGAAATACGTGACAAATGCACAAGCTTCAGTAACCGACTCCATCAACTGGAACAAAGAGTATCTGCGATTGAGGATCAAATGAATGAAATGAAGCGAGAAGAGAAACCAAAAGAAAAAAGAAGAAAAAGAAATGAACAAAGCCTGCAAGAGGTATGGGATTATGTAAAAAGACCAAATCTACGTCTGATTGGGGTACCTGAAAGTGAGGGGGAAGATGGAACCAAGTTGGAAAACACTCTTCAGGATATCATCCAGGAGAACTTCCCCAACCTAGTAGGGCAGGCCAACATTCAAATCCAGGAAATACAGAGAACGCCACAAAGATACTCCTCGAGAAGAGCAACTCCAAGACACATAATTGCCAGATTCACCAAAGTTGAAATGAAGGAAAAAATCTTAAGGGCAGCCAGAAAGAAAGGTCGGGTTACCCACAAAGGGAAGCCCATCAGACTAACAGCAGATCTCTCGGCAGAAACTCTACAAGCCAGAAGAGAGTGGGGGCCAATATTCAACATTCTTAAAGAAAAGAATTTTCAACCCAGAATTTCATATCCAGCCAAACTAAGTTTCATAAGTGAAGGAGAAATAAAATCCTTTACAGATAAGCAAATGCTTAGAGATTTTGTCACCACTAGGCCTGCCTTACAAGAGACCCTGAAGGAAGCACTAAACATGGAAAGGAACAACCGGTACCAGCCGTTGCAAAAACATGCCAAAATGTAAAGACCATCGAGGCTAGGAAGAAACTGCATCAACTAATGAGCAAAATAACCAGTTAATATCATAATGGCAGGATCAAGTTCACACATAACAATATTAACCTTAAATGTAAATGGACTAAATGCTCCAATTAAAAGACACAGACTGGCAAACTGGATCAAGAGTCAAGACCCATCAGTCTGCTGTATTCAGGAGACCCATCTCACACGCAGAGACATACATAGGCTCAAAATAAAGGGATGGAGGAAGATTTACCAAGCAAATGGAGAACAAAAAAAAGCAGGGGTTGCAATACTAGTCTCTGATAAAACAGACTTTAAACCATCAAAGATCAAAAGAGACAAAGAAGGCCATTACATAATGGTAAAGGGATCAATTCAACAGGAAGAGCTAACTATCCTAAATATATATGCACCCAATACAGGAGCACCCAGATTCATAAAGCAAGTCCTTAGAGACTTACAAAGAGACTTAGACTCCCATACAATAATAATGGGAGACTTCAACACTCCACTGTCAACATTAGACAGATCAACGAGACAGAAAGTTAACAAGGATATCCAGGAATTGAACTCATCTCTGCAGCAAGCAGACCTAATAGACATCTATAGAACTCTCCACCCCAAATCAACAGAATATACATTCTTCTCAGCACCACATCGTACTTACTCCAAAATTGACCATGTAATTGGAAGTAAAGCACTCCTCAGCAAATGTACAAGAACAGAAATTATAACAAACTGTCTCTCAGACCACAGTGCAATCAAACTAGAACTCAGGACTAAGAAACTCAATCAAAACCGCTCAACTACATGGAAACTGAACAACGTGCTCCTGAATGACTACTGGGTACATAACGAAATGAAGGCAGAAATAAAGATGTTCTTTGAAACCAATGAGAACAAAGATACAACATACCAGAATCTCTGGGACACATTTAAAGCAGTGTGTAGAGGGAAATTTATAGCACTAAATGCCCACAAGAGAAAGCAGGAAAGATCTAAAATTGACACTCTAACATCGCAAGTAAAAGAACTAGAGAAGCAAGAGCAAACACATTCGAAAGCTAGCAGAAGGCAAGAAATAACTAAGATCAGAGCAGAACTGAAGGAGATAGAGACACAAAAAACCCTCCAAAAAATCAAAGAATCCAGGAGTTGGTTTTTTGAAAAGATCAACAAAATTGATAGACCACTAGCAAGACTAATAAAGAAGAAAAGAGAGAAGAATCAAATCGACGCAATTAAAAATGATAAAGGGGATATCACCACCGACCCCACAGAAATACAAACTACCATCAGAGAATACTATAAACACCTCTATGCAAATAAACTGGAAAATCTAGAAGAAATGGATAATTTCCTAGACACTTACACTCTTCCAAGACTAAACCAGGAAGAAGTTGAATCCCTGAATAGACCAATAGCAGGCTCTGAAATTGAGGCAATAATTAATAGCCTACCAACCAAAAAAAGTCCAGGACCAGATGGATTCACAGCTGAATTCTACCAGAGGTACAAGGAGGAGTTGGTACCATTCCTTCTGAAACTATTCCAATCAATAGAAAAAGAGGGAATCCTCCCTAACTCATTTTATGAGGCCAACATCATCCTGATACCAAAGCCTGGCAGAGACACAACAAAAAAAGAGAATTTTAGACCAATATCCCTGATTAACATCAATGCAAAAATCCTCAATAAAATACTGGCAAACCGGATTCAGCAACACATCAAAAAGCTTATCCACCATGATCAAGTGGGCTTCATCCCTGGGATGCAAGGCTGGTTCAACATTCACAAATCAATAAACATAATCCAGCATATAAACAGAACCAAAGACAAGAACCACATGATTATCTCAATAGATGCAGAAAAGGCTTTTGACAAAATTCAACAGCCCTTCATGCTAAAAACGCTCAATAAATTCGGTATTGATGGAACGTACCTCAAAATAATAAGAGCTATTTATGACAAACCCACAGCCAATATCATACTGAATGGGCAAAAACTGGAAAAATTCCCTTTGAAAACTGGCACAAGACAGGGATGCCCTCTCTCACCACTCCTATTCAACATAGTGTTGGAAGTTCTGGCTAGGGCAATTAGGCAAGAGAAAGAAATCAAGGGTATTCAGTTAGGAAAAGAAGAAATCAAATTGTCCCTCTTTGCAGATGACATGATTGTATATTTAGAAAACCCCATTGTCTCAGCCCAAAATCTCCTTAAGCTGATAAGCAACTTCAGCAAAGTCTCAGGATACAAAATTAATGTGCAAAAATCACAAGCATTCTTATACACCAGTAACAGACAAACAGAGAGCCAAATCAGGAATGAACTTCCATTCACAATTGCTTCAAAGAGAATAAAATACCTAGGAATCCAACTTACAAGGGATGTAAAGGACCTCTTCAAGGAGAACTACAAACCACTGCTCAGTGAAATAAGAGGACACAAATAAATGGAAGAACATACCATGCTCATGGATAGGAAGAATCAATATCGTGAAAATGGCCATACTGCCCAAGGTAATTTATAGATTCAATGCCATCCCCATCAAGCTACCAATGAGTTTCTTCACAGAATTGGAAAAAACTGCTTTAAAGTTCATATGGAACCAAAAAAGAGCCCGCATCTCCAAGACAATCCTAAGTCAAAAGAACAAAGCTGGAGGCATCACGCTACCTGACTTCAAACTATACTACAAGGCTACAGTAACCAAAACAGCATGGTACTGGTACCAAAACAGAGATATAGACCAATGGAACAGAACAGAGTCCTCAGAAATAATACCACACATCTACAGCCAACTGATCTTTGACAAACCTGAGAGAAACAAGAAATGGGGAAAGGATTCCCTATTTAATAAATGGTGCTGGGAAAATTGGCTAGCCATAAGTAGAAAGCTGAAACGGGATCCTTTCGTTACTCCTTATACGAAAATTAATTCAAGATGGATTAGCGACTTCAATGTTAGACCTAATACCATAAAAACCCTAGAGGAAAACCTAGGTAGTACCATTCAGGACATAGGCATGGGCAAAGACTTCATGTCTAAAACACCAAAAGCAACGGCAGCAAAAGCCAAAATTGACAAATGGGATCTCATTAAACTAAAGAGCTTCTGCACAGCAAAAGAAACTACCATCAGAGCGAACAGGCAACCTATAGAATGGGAGAAAATTTTTGCAATCTACTCATCTGACAAAGGGCTAATATCCAGAACCTACAAAGAACTCAAACAAATTTACAAGAAAAAAACAAACAACCCCATCAAAAAGTGGGCAAAGGATATGAACAGACATTTCTCAAAAGAAGACATTCATACAGCCAACAGACACATGAAAAAATGCTCATCATCACTGGCCATCAGAGAAATGCAAATCAAAACCACAATGAGATACCATCTCACACCAGTTAGAATGGCGATCATTAAAAAGTCAGGAAACAACAGGTGCTGGAGAGGATGTGGAGAAATAGGAACACTTTTACACTGTTGGTGGAATTGTAAACTAGTTCAACCATTATGGAAAACAGTATGGCGATTCCTCAAGGATCTAGAACTAGATGTACCATATGACCCAGCCATCCCATTACTGGGTATATACCCAAAGGATTATAAATCATGCTGCTATAAAGACACATGCACACGTATGTTTATTGCGGCACTATTCACAATAGCAAAGACTTGGAATCAACCCAAATGTCCATCAGTGACAGACTGGATTAAGAAAATGTGGCACATATACACCATGGAATACTATGCCGCCATAAAAAAGGATGAGTTTGTGTCCTTTGTAGGGACATGGATGCAGCTGGAAACCATCATTCTTAGCAAACTATCACAAGAACAGAAAACCAAACACCGCATGTTCTCACTCATAGGTGGGAACTGAACAATGAGATCACTTGGACTCGGGAAGGGGAACATCACACACCGGGGCCTATCATGGGGAGGGGGGAGGGGGGAGGGGGGAGGGGGGAGGGGGGAGGGATTGCATTGGGAGTTATACCTGATGTAAATGACGAGTTGATGGGTGCTGACGAGTTGATGGGTGCAGCACACCAACATGGCACAAGTATACATATGTAACAAACCTGCACGTTATGCACATGTACCCTAGAACTCAAAGTATAATAATAATAAATTAATTAATTAAAAAAAAATATTAAAAAAAAAAAAAAGCAAGAAAGCAAGACATTTGAGTGTAATTAACTGTCCTGATAGTATTAACTATAGCAACAGAGCTGCCATTCTGATTATAATTGGTAGATCCCATTAATAAAGTTGAATAGTCAGTCATGTGTCTGTGTCTCTCTCAGTGTCTCTCTCAGTATCTTGCCCCAGCTGTTCCTAAAGTTGCTTTTCTCCCTAAGTCACATCTTACCTGTTCAAAATCAATTATTTTAAAAAGTTTACATTTAATTGTAATACGTGATTCATCTCAGTGTAAAAAACATTCCCTGGCCAGGCGCGGTGGCTCACTCCTGTAATCCCAGCACTTTGGGAGGCCAAGGCAGGCAGATCACTTGAGGTCAGGAGTTCGAGACCAGCCTGGCCAACATAGTGAAACCCCATCCATACTAAAAAAAAAAAAAAAAAAAAAAGAAAAATACAAAAATTAGCCAGGTGTGGTGGCCTGAGCCTGTAATCCAGCTACTCAGGAGGCTGAGGCAGAAGAATCGCTGGAACCTGGGAGGTGGAGGTTGCAGTGAGCCAAGATGGCACCACTCTACTCCAGCCTGGCAACAGAGTGAAATTACATCAAAAAAAAAAAAAATCCCCAATACTGGAATGTAGAGAATAAAAAGCAAAATTCCTCCTCATTATAACTCCTAATACCAATCTCCTCCCCATTATCAGTATGGGTTGTATTCTTTTAGACCTTTTATTATATGCATTTGTAGTATCTGCTATAAATATTTTATATATATATATATATATATGCACATACACACAGTTTTTCTGTGCTGTAAGTATATGTTACAATATAAATCGGGCGATACATTAATTTTTTTTTTTTTTTTTGAGACAGAGTCTCGTTGACTCGCCCAGGCTGGAGTGCAATCTTGGCTCACTGCAACGTCTACCTCTCAGGTTCAAGTGATTCTCCCATCTCAGCCTCCCAAGTAGCTGGGATTATAGACACCTGCCATCATGCCCAGCTAATTTTTGTATTTTTGTAGAGACAATGTTTCACCATGTTGGCCAGGCTGGTCTTGAACTCCTAAGCTCAGGTGATCTGTCTTGGCCTCCCAAAGTGCTGGGATTACAGGTCTGAGCCACTGCTCCTGGCCTTAATTTTTATAATTAATTTTTATAATACAGTTGAAGGCATAGAAATGGGATTATACACCACATAAATGTCCTGGTACTTATTTTTTCCATTCAGTAACACCGCTTAAAGTTCATCCATATCACTTTCATACCTAAATGGCATTCCACAAAGTGAGTAACTATAGTTTATTTAGCCATTCATGTATTGGTGAACATTTAGGTTTTCTATTTTTGTTACTATTAGAAAGAAGGCTGAAATAGCTTACATATGCCACATGTCATATGGGATTTCAAACTTTTAAAATATTTCTTAGGTGGCAAAAGCACTGACAAGTGAACACTTAGTATCCTTCCAAGAAATTAAATGCAAAGAGAGAATATACTGCTGCATCTTCTGGGGGTGGCTCAATGAGCAATTTCATAGCAGTAGGGGCAACAGAGCTACAGCCAAGGAAGAAGCAATCAGCAAATGATCCCACAGGATTATTAATAGTGCTCCATGGGCCAAAAGGCCATAGAACACACTGTAAATAGTGACCTTGAGTTGTTGGATTCCAGCAGCTACAAACTTTAAACCCTATTGCTGGGTTCCACTTGCAAGAATCTGCTACCTTGTTCCAGTGGTAGGTACCCCTAGGTAATAACCCCAGCATATGTGATACAGACGAAGATATATTCAAAATATACATATGTGGCCAGTGTGGTGGCTCATGCCTGTAATCCTAGCACTTTGAGAGGCTGAGGTGGGCAGACACTTGAGTTCAGGAATTCAAAACCAGCCTGGGCAACACAACGAAACCCTGTCTCTACTAAAAATACAAAACTTAGCCAGGCATGGTGGCAGGTGCCTGTAGTATCAGCTACTTGGGAGGCTGAGGCAGGAGGATCGTCTGAACCTGGGAGGTCGAGGCTGCAGTGAGCCGAGATGGAGCCACTGTACTCCAGCCTGGGTGACAAAGTGAGACTGTCTTTCAAATATATATATTTATACATTTTATATATATGTACACATATGCTAGTAATTCCACCAGAGAAAACATTTGAAAATATATATATATTGTGTATATATATGTATTATAGTATATATATGTAATACATATAATACATAATCTCTAGTGGAATTACTAGCATATGTATATATACTATAATACATATATCTATATATGTATTATATATAATGTAATTGTATATAATATTTATATATGTTATATATTATATATGTATTTATATGTACATATATAAACACATGTATTTATATATGTATTATAGTATATATACATATGCTAGTAATTCCACTAGAGAAAACATTTCAAAAAATTACAGAAATAGTTGGAGACATTTATAATTAGAAAATAGATGATATGAAATGAAACAGAAATCAGTATCACAACGCTACATACTATACCCTCATTAAATGTGAAAGATTTGTCCAGGTTGGAAAAGATATCCTATCCATGCTAAGTGCTAAATCCACCACAAAGGCACCTCCCAATCAGGGTCAATCCCTTAAAGTAGGGAAAAGGAAGAGAAGAAGAGGTGTATAAGAAGAACATTAGATGGGGAAATGTCTGGAAGAAAGCAAAGACAAAATTCTCCTAAATCACATCTCAGCCTTAGATCACCACTGCCTAAGAAAGGAAGTGTCTATGATTAATAACAATGATACTTTACAGTAACTGAAGAAATTACCAAAGGTAGTAAGGAGAAAAGCAAAGACTTGTAGTTAAATTTCAAGCTTGTTGATTCTTCTTTGTTTTTGTTGAGAAGGAGTCTTGCTCTGTCACCCAGGCTGGAGTGCAGTGGCATGATCTCGGCTCACTTCAATCTCCGCCTCCTGGGTTCAAGTGATTCTCCTGCCTCAGCCTCCTGAGTAGCTGGGAATACAGGCATGTGCCACCACACCCAGCTAATTTTTTTTTTTTTTTTTTTTTTGAGACGGAGTCTCACGCTGTTACCCAGGCTGGAGTGCAGTGGCGCGATCTTGGCTCACTGCAAGCTCCGCCTCCCGGGTTCCCGCCATTCTCCTGCCTCAGCCTCCTGAGTAGCTGGGACTACAGGCGCCCGCCACCGCGCCCGGCTAATTTTTTGTATTTTTAGTAGAGACGGGGTTTCACTGTGGTCTCGATCTCCTGACCTTGTGATCCGCCCGCCTCGGCCTCCCAAAGTGCTGGGATTACAGGCTTGAGCCACCGCGCCCGGCCTTAATTTTTGTATTTTTAGTAGAGATGGGGTTTTACCATGTTGGCCAGGATGGTCTCGATCTCCTGACCTTGTGATCTGCCTTCCTTGGCCTCCCAAAGTGCTGGAATTACAGGCATGAACCACTACACCCGGCCTTGTTGATTCTTTTGCTTCTGATTCCTAATGACCTGTTTGGTCCTATACCTTAAATAATGCCATTTGCAATGTTAGGCTATACATCCTAACATGTAAAGTTACTACATACCAGCACCAATCTGCTTCAAAGGACATCTCAGAATATGAAGATTACATGTTTCCCATGTCAAGTATTATTACCCCAGGCCTGTGATAATGACTTACAGAGGTTGGGGGGCGTCACTAAGCTCTATTAATCCTTGACCACTACCTCAAAACTTAAATGTTCACAAAACGCATGAATCACATTTTCTCATTATCTCTAAAGCACATTGAGGTACCTTTCCTTTTACTGTACTCTCCTTATGCAAACACACAGGACACATAAGCAATTCAGCCATGCGTGAAGAGTGCAGGAGAAAGTCAAGGACAATAGAAGGTGCCATGTCAGTAGAGATGATGGAAGGGACGAGTGGGTGTGTGGCTCACTGTCTGAGCCAATGTGGTCTTTACTGACATCCATTCTTTAATTTCCTCCTTCAATAAGAACTCAACAATATCATCAGTTCCAACTGATAATGTCCAATGTGTCAGGGAAGTAGAGCTTGCCCCAGGGCTGGCTAACGATCCTTTTCCTAGGTGGTCCTTCATACATAGAGTGGAAACCACAAGCCTGTTCTTTTTCACACACATTTGTAAACGCATAATTTTTTTTAAAAAATCATGATTTTAAAGATATGTGTTTCAAATAGATCATGTTGTTCTCTAAACGCTTTCCCATCATCACATTCTGGACCGTTTACCTGGGTTCTTTGGAAGTGTGTTCCTTGAAGGTGATCATTACAGTGTGTCTAATGAGAGATGTAGAATAACTCCTCAATTAGATTAGCATTTTAAGGAAAAAAAAAAAGCTTTATACGTGTGGTGGCATAAAAACCAGTGATATGGTGGAGGGCCAGGGTACAGTTAAAGCCAAAGGTTAAACACGCCGTGCGCATCAATCACTTTTTCTGGTGGCAAGTTATTTTAAATTAGTTGTTTTATATGAAAATTGTTGGGGAAAGTGGAGTGGCAATAAAAAGCAGGACTTCTCCCTACCTGGATTCTGAACACGATGAACACAGTCAGCAGATAAGGTCCAAAATAACACCTTTATTATGGATAGAACTGATCTTGGAGAATGTAGCTTTCATCTGGGCTTTCTCAAACTGAAAGGCAGAGTTGGAAGTAGACTTATCTGGCCAGTCTTGGGACTGGGCTGGACTACCACAGGTACCTCACTCAGGAGCAGAGCCTTTGCCCCTGAGCTTAACTAAGCTGACAGCAATCAAGCAGGCAGGCTAACTTCCAGCAGAAAGCAGAAGGGAAAGAGCAGGACCATGCAAGACCAGTTCCTCCCCAAACTCACCATCTGCATAAATCACTTCTCATCCTCTAGGATCTATCAGTTTGGGTCCAATCAAAAGACAGAAACCACACCGGAAATTTGAACAAAGGAAATTTAATGTAAAGAATGTTTAGCTTAGGCCGGGCATGGTGGCTCATGCCTGTAATCCCAGCACTTTCGGAGGCCGAGGCGGGCGGATCACCTGAGGTCAGGAGTTCAAGACCAGCCTGGCCAACATGGTGAAACCTGTCTCTACTAAAAATACAAAAATTGGCCAGACATGGTGGCGGGCACCTGTAATCCCAGCTACCCAGGAGGCTGAAGCAGGAGAATGCTTGAACCCGGGAGGCAGAGGTTGCAGTGAGCCGAGATTGTACCAGTGCCCTCCAGCCTGGGCGACAGAGCAAGACTGTCTCGAAAAAACAAAAAACAAAACAAAACAAAAAAGAATGTTTAACTTGTAACAGGGGATTAGATACTAAGAAGTAAAGAGAATTCTAAAGAATACAGATATAGCAGGTATTGGAAGCAGCTGCTACCTCTACTAAGACGGAATACCCAAGAAGAAACAAAATTGAAAGAGCCCCTGCCCCAAACCCAACTGTGAGATTCAAGCCTCAGTGGAAAGGTTGTCACTATGAGCCTCAGTGGTGAAGTTCTCTGAGGTGAGACAAGCCAGGTCTGGCAAGCATAAGACCACCTGCTGGGGTGCCTTTGAAACTCACCGAGAAGCCACCAGATTAGGTGCCAGAAGAATTCGCTGGAGGGTGAGCACCACAGGGTGTCCCAAATGCCACCGAGAGCCAAAGGCCACAGAAGCAATTAGGAGAAAGCACACTGAAACCTGGAAGAGCGTTCTTTCCTCCTGCAGTGGCCTTCTAGTGCCCTCTACTGACAAAGCTTAACATCTGCCACATGGCAAAGAAGAAACGTTCACCAAGTCTCCTCCAGTATCACGAAGCAGAGCAAAGGGTAGATTCAGCGCTGAAAGGTGCAGGAACGAAGTGAATTAGAAAACAGAGAGAGGCCAGGAATGTTATAATGCTCTTTAAAAAAAGATGAAAAACCAGCTTTTAAGGAATCTCAGTTTGGGGCTTGCAATAGGCAACTTCAAGCTATCATCAACTGAATGAGTCCAGTCTCCTCTGACATGAGGAGCACTTGTATGTATTTGAGAGATAGTGAAGAAATTATAGAAACCCTCTTCCCCTACTTAAAAAGATATGTCTTGTGATGGGCATGAACTTTCCTCAATAAGACTCACAGTTTTTCATTCCAGAAGTTCCTTATTTGAAAATGGGAATGTTCTGTGAGGCATCCTTTTGTAAACTTTTATTGACCAAAACTTCCTTGGGATAAATGACAGTCAAGAACAAAAATGTAGAAAAAGGGATCCAGCACAGGGGCCAGTGAGGGGACAGGACCACAAACACAGACTTAATCTCTTTATGGTTTTTCATTCCTATGATTCCAATGTTGTAGGAACCGAAAAAGTGAAGAGTCAGGTGGCATGGCACCTTTCTGACTTTCCTGTCGCTCTGCCTCTAGGCAGAAATCCAACATAGAAAGATAAAGGAAAGCATAAAAGTCCATGTGATTCGAAACTCTTTTGCCCGGATCATGGCCATAAAAGGAGAACTCCTTTTTCTTCTGGGCCCCAATTTCTCACCAACTCAGTCATGCGTGCTAAGTCAAAGACAGGCAGTCAGCCGAAGGGAGCCGATTCACGGGTCTCCCCCTGGCTCTTTTAGGTCCATTCAGGAACCCAAGACTTTCCTATAAGCTGGACCATTTTTCTGCAAAGTCTAATATTATTTCTGAAACCTGAGTCATTCATGATAATAACAATAGCTAACACTTCTTGAGAACTATGTGAAAGCCCTGTGCCAATAACGCACTGATTTAATCCTCACATAAACCCTATGAGGAAGATACACAAGTCTGTTTCAGAGATAAGAAACAGAGGCTTAGAGAAGTTCAGAAGCTGGTAATGGTGTGGCCAAGGTTCAAACGCAGGCAGCCCAATTCCAAAGTCCACAATTGCAACCATCTTGTCTCTGCATTTGGGATTTATAGACACCATCTCTTTAGATTCTGCTAGAGCAATTTATATCATATTAATGGGGAATCCATGCCTGATATGATAGGCCAGTTGCCCTTCTGACATCCTATCAATGTGAGCATCAACTCAAGCATATTACTATTTAGCTCATCCTATCAACTTAAGCATAGCATTCTTCAGATTATAAGACACTAGCAAGCAAATCCAAAGAACATTTTGTTTGAGATGCTGAATGATCAGCGATAGGGAGTATGAGCTGAGAATGTTTTCATCTGTTGAGTTTTATGTGTTTTCTGTCATTTAGCTCCCTCCAAAGTCACAGCTGGTAAAACCAAATGGGTCATTTTACCACAATAAGACCAACGTCACAGTTCAACAAGCACCATTTGTCCTCTAAGGCAAAGCCATGCACCTAATTACAACACACTGTTAATAAATTTGTAATAGACAAAAAGAAATTGACTGCTATGGATTTTTTTTCCCTCAGCAAAGCAAAACCATTTAAAGGGCAGATTGTTTCCTTATTTTATTGTTTCCATACAAACAATATACACACATTTGTAAACGCATAATTTTTCCTTATTTTTTTCCTTATTTTATTTTATTGTTTTCCTTATTTTATTGTTTCCATAAAGTTAGCATTATATTCTAGACAGAAAAAATCAGGGCAGACCTCAGATGAACAGATTGTACCATCAGATCCTACCACATTGTCTCTAATGGGGGAAATTAGCAGCTGAACATCAACACCTGTCACCATGAGCAGACCCTGGCACACACACCAGGTAGGAAGGCTGTACAGTTCCTTAGAGCAATCTGAGCCTGGGTCACCAGAAACAATGTGCATGCCAATGCCCACAGAAGCACAGGCTGACAGGCTCCATTTAAAGTCAGGGGGATATATGAAATGCCAGAGGAGATGTAGTAGTAGTTCCTGAGGAAGACTGGTTATCAACAACAGTGAGTTCTACAAAGGCTTTGTTAGAGACTGTGCTAACTGCAAGAATGGAATCACACACGGGCAGAGAGGCCCCAGCAGTAACTACCGAACATTCGTCCTCTTTCAAGGGCAAAAGACACCACAGCAGCACCCTCTGTCACACCTGGATGGCTTGGGTCATGTCTCCACTCAGCCAGAATATGACCAGTTGTTTTCACCAACCTCAAGATCAGTTGCAATAACTGCTACTGAATGGACTATGCTGCGGGTCCTGGCAGTTTGTAAGGGGGCCTAACTGAGCAAGCACACATTTGTTTTTCTGACATTGTAAGTGCGTCTTCTCTTTAAAAGGGCTTTGGACATTTTTTCCTACCTGGTTGCCTAGCAACCTTTTGAGGGGACAGAAATAGGAAAGAGGATACTGAAGACCTATAGATAAGTGTTTATTTCATAGATTTCTTTTCAAAACTCAATCTGTTGTCACTTCCTGGGGTGGGAGTGGGGTGAAGGTGGAGGAGCTGTGCTATATTATAGTTCTGCTACTCTTTTTGTTTTTTTTGAGACAGAGTCTCGCTCTTTCACCAGGCTGGAGCACTGTGGCGTGATCTTGGCTCACTGCAACCTCCAACTCCCAGGTTCAAGCAAATCTCCTGCCTCAGCCTCCCGAGTACCCAGGATTACAGGCATGCGCCACCACACCCAGCTAATTTTGGCATTTTTAGTAGATACGGGGTTTCACCATATTGGCCAGGATGGTTTCAATCTCCTGACCTCATAATCCGCCCACCTCGGCCTCCCAAAGTGCTGGGATTACAGGTGTGAGCCACCGCACCTGGCCTACTCTTCTAGTAGGAACACACAGTGCTGGCAAGTGTATTTACACAAGAATTTTCAGAAACTGAAGAAGTGTATCACTGATAGTGCACATTAACTAAGATGAAAAATAAATACATCAACATTAAGTCATCAGAAACACATCGAGCATTCAGTGCCCATTTCACTATCCTCATGGATGTCTGGGACATGCCTGAGAGGAAACTGTAATCGCTCCCACTTCACCCTAGTTGTGAATGACTAGTGAATAATGCTGCATTCTTGTCTGTCTGGTCTCTTTCTTTCCACTAAATTATATTTTCCTACAAAAAGGACCCATTTCATTCAGGTGTTCAAGTTCATTCGCAAGGAACTAAGCTAACTAGTCTTCCATGGTTCTTTTAACTTCCTCTGTATCTGTAGTTACTTCCCTCTTTTTATTTTTTTATATTTAAACTTTCTCTTTTTTCTTGATTAGGTTAATAAATGATCTATTTTATTATTTTTGTCCCCAAAAAGCTCATGATTTATATATTAGTTCTACTATGTTTCTACATTCTGCTTCAGTAATTTCTACTTCTATTTTATTAAATCCTTTCTTATGTTTTACTTAGATTTTTAAAAATTCTAATTTCTTGGGTGGAAAGCTTAATTCATTTGCTTTCATTCTTTCTGGATCATTAATATAAGTATTCAGGGCTATGCATTTGCCTCTAATCCCTGCTTTAATTATTTTCCATTAATTCTGACATGGAGTTTTTTTTTGTTGTTTCTCGATTTTTTAACAGATGGGGTATCACTATGTTGCCCAGGCTGGAGTACAGTGGCTATTCAAAGGCATGATCATAGGGCACTGCAGCCTTGAACTGCTGGACCCAAGTGATCTTCCTGCCTCAACATCCTAAGTAATTGAGACTACAGGTGCATGACACTGTACCTATCTTGGTTATACAGCACTTGGAAATTTATTATTTTCTATGTATTCTTCAATTTCCATTTTGATTTTTTCATCTGACCTGTTAAAGATGGTTTTGTTTTTTCATACCTAGGTGGTAAGGACTTTTTGTTTTCTATGTTTGTTTGTTTATTTCTAGTTGTAATGTATTATGGTCAGAGAATGTTGTCTGTACTACTTACATTTTTGAAATTTGAGAATGTCTCTGTAGCCTTCACAGCAGGTATAAGCATATATATATATATATATATATATATATATATATATATATATATATATATTTATATATGACACACATAACATATATCATAAATATATAATTATATTTAAAACTAAGTATATATAGATAGATATCTCAAACTCTGTCCTTGAAACTAGAGAATGCATCTCTTTTCAAGTGCCCATGAGACATTCACCAAAACATACACTGTTGCTTATTCTTAAATCTATCTTAATTTTTAAATCTATTTCTCATAAAATGAGAGAGGTTCATTAGATAACTTTTGCAACCAATGTGCATCTCCTTGTATTTTTCATAGCTTCTGCTTTATGAATGTGATGTCATAAATAAATATATTTCTTACATTTTCATTATAAAATAGCATCTGGCCAGACACTGTGTTTCACACCTGTAATCCCAATATTTTGGAAGACTGGGGTGGGAAGATTGCTTGAGCCCAAGAGCTCAAGATCAGCCTGGGCAACACAGTGAGACCTTGTCTCCACAAAAAATAAAGCAAACTAAAAATAAATTATCTGGGCATTGTGGCACATGCTTGTAGTACCAGTTACTTGGGGGGACTGAGAATATGAGAAAAATATATTTAAAGAATCTTTCATATTAACCCATAACTATGCCATTTCCTGCGCTCTTTATTTCTTACTGTGGACTTCAGTTACCATTTCTATTCACCCTGAAGGACAACCTTTGGTATTTCTTGTAAGGCAGGTTGGCTAGCAACAAGTTCTCTCAATCTCTGTTTATCTGGGGTTTCCTTTATGTTAACTTCATTGTTTTGAAGGATAATTTTGCTACATAAAAAATTCTTGGTTGACAATTGTTTTCAGCACTTTGAAATGTTATCCCACTGCCTTCTGACTTTTATTTTTCAGATGAAAACTTAGCCATTAATCATACTGACATTCCCTTGCACATGATCAATTATATTTTCCCTTGCTGATTTCAAGATTTTCTCTTCGTCTTTCAGCAGTTTAACTAGGATGTGTACAGGTTGCAATCTCTTTGTATTTATCCTACTTTGGGTTTGTTGAGATTTTCAGTTGTGTAGACTAATGTTTTTCATCAAATTTGGAATGTTTGAACATCTTATTTTTTCAAAGAACTTTTGGACATTTAGCTATCTCACCTCCTTCTGGAAGTTCCTTTACTTGTATGTTGTAATGCATTATGGTGTCCCATGGGTCTTTGTAGCTCTGTTAATTTTTCTTCAATGTCTTTTTTCCCTCTGTGTTCTTCAGGTTGGTTAATTTCTACAGATCTCTCTTCAGGTTCACTAATTCTTTCTTTTACCATCTCTAATCTGCTGAGATCTATAATTAATTTTTTTCATTTCAACAATTATACTTTTCACCATCACTGTGGTGGGATGGAGGCAGCCTAAAATGGTGAAAAAGAACATAGCTCTGGAGCCAAACTTCATGAATTCAAGTCTGCACACCACCATTTATTAGCTGTGTGAACTAAAACAATTTACTTGGCTTCTCTCTACATCAAATTTATAACATAGAAAATGCAAATACGAAAAGTGCCTAACTCGTAGTGCAGTTTGAGAATTGAGATACTACATAAAGCGCTTAGAGTAAAGCCTGTCATAAAATAAGCATCCCAATAACCTTTTGCTATGACTACTGCTGATGTAGGATTTTGGTCATCCTAGCAGACATGATCTGAAATTAGTTTTGTACTCCAAACCTGAGATCTGGGGTAAGAAAGATTAACCCCACATATATGACCTCTTCAGCCTTTCTTATTCTTTATTCTCAAGTTCCACTGTGCTTGTTCCACAGGTATATTTTGGTTTCCCTATTGTTTTGCTAAATTACACTATGGTCATACCACTAGGGCTACTACTAAGCTCACTTGGTGAGATTTTAACACATGACACAGATTTTTTTGGCCTCATCTCCAGAAGGCCTGAACCTTGATTCTCATAACCTTTGGGTGTTAGTTGTCATCAAGCTCCAACCCACACTAACAACTCAGAATTACAGCACAACAGCTACTGAATTTATACACATCTTCTCTGCACAGAGGTACCTAATGCTCTGCTCTTGCCACCCAGTATACTGGATCTCTTACATATGACTCTTACCTATTTGACTCCAAGTTTGGCCAAACTCTTTGAGACAATGAAATTTGGCGTAAGACCACTCATATCATGGGGTGCAGCACAATAACCACATCAGTACCCCAGGTCCCAGTTCTTCCCGGTTCTATCCCTCTCCATCCTATTAGGTTATAGCCCTGAACATCTCCTTCACCATGTGCCACCACTTCCCAGTCCTGGATCTGCATTGACTATAAGGTATTAAGGACTATAATATTTGGTCAAATCACTGTGTTAGTGGAATAATTTAGAAAGTAGTAAAAGAGAGTTTCTAGTTAACCATTAACATGGTATTACAACAAACCCTGGTGAAGTAAACAGACCAGATTTTTCAGTCCCATTTGGTCAATCTAAGGAAAGTCTAAGCAAAGATGAATATAAACTGTCCAGTGCTCTCTCTCTACTCCCCAAACTTGTATGCAACTAGTTAGTTTCCCAATGACAACTAATGACACTTTATATTTTACAAATCACTGTCACAAATGTATTTCATTCAATCCTCAAAATGACCCTATGACCTACGTAAGGTGGCATGATTACTCTTATTTCACAGATGAGAAAACAAACTTGAGGAAAATAAAGGACATATCCAAGATCACTCTATTATTTGGGTGAAAAGTAGCAGCTATAAACTAATTTTTCTTGCTTTCAACTCACTGAGTTTTTCAATGTGCCCCATGAATCAATAGTCCCATGAGAAATCCTGTGACCGAAAAGTTAGAAAATGGTGAAGACTGTATCACGATAAAAACTCTAGGAAATCCTGCGGTAAAGGATCTGGTTACCATTGTTTTCCACAATGTTTCTCACACTTCTCTGATCATGGAACCTCCTTTTTAAGAATAAATTCCCATAGAATTTTGAAAAACACTACTCTATACTAAGCTGCCTCATGGGAAGCACAGGGAGTGCCAGGTTGAGTAAGGATATAGGGCTCCTTGGAGGAATACTCTCTTCTTAGCAACCTCCAGCCTTTCACCAAACATTTCCTCCTGTCTGCAAATAGAAGAGGACTCTGGTGATGGGGCAAAGTAGAGTATTAGGATGAGGATAAGGGACAAATCAAAATACACAGATATACTTACTACCCGATCTGAAATCTTCCCAAAGTGGCCCTAACTCCGTGTTTTTCAAAACAGAGTTTACAGCCCTTTGCATAGAATCATCCAGGAAATTTCGTGAACATTAAGAGTCCTGGATTATCACAGACCTAATGAAACAGAACCTCTGGGAACACGGCCCAGGAATCTGCATTTTAACAAGTTCGCTAGGCAATTGTGACACAACTAGAATTTGGGAAACACTGCCTTAGGTAGTCAACAACAGATGTAAGATACTTTTCCAATTAAATCAAAGTCACAACCAAAATGAAAATTGCCCAAGATGCATCCAGTGGGGGACTATTTGGTTTCTCGGTAATAACCACATCTTAGTAAGACCAGCCTTCCTGGGGAAGGCTATTCCATGGTCTATCAGATCTTTTCATTAGGGAAACTTCCCTGCTATTCCATCTAAGTAGGTTTTCTTAATTTGATCCTATTACTTCCATGCTTTATACAAAGATGAGTACAGCAGTTATCCTAAATAAACAAAAATGCAATACAAATGACACTCCAGGCTCATGTTTCCATTCAATTACCTTCAATAGCCACATCTCTCTACAAAATGAGCGTCAACGCAGGTGTCTGCGGCCAGCTTCTATAGGTCTCAAATGTTGATTTAGATGAGCAGTGCCATCTTCAGTGTCAAATGTGTAGCCATCAGTGGCCCATTCTTGCAAACAGATGGCATGCTCACAGCACCTCAGCCACATTACAAAAATTGGGACTCAGAGGGCGGCTCAAGATGGAGGCACTTAAGGAAATTAGAATGTGACCATAACTATTGACTGAGTTATAAATACTGTGATTTCCTGGCCTTAGGGAAAGGACCATGAAGAAGATGATATTAGTCTCATGACAATCAAATGGAATAAGCCAAGGTAGCAGAAGACATTTTGTTCACACATTAGGAAGTACCTGCCGACTAGCTAGATTATTAGGAAAGGCAATAAACTGCCAAGATAGGCGGTATGGCATCCTCTACAGGTCATTAAAAACAGTAATATCTTCTCAGATTTCCTGCCCAGGCATAAGGGGGTAGATAAGATGACTTTTTCAGAGTTTAGAATGAAGGTTTTATGAGCATTCAGAAGATGCAGTGAGGGAAAATTGCTCTTAGGGACAAAAACAAATTCTTTGGAAGAGGAAATGATTTATTTAAAGGCCATTTTAAGAACTTCAACTGATTTTCCTAGAAATACCTTGGTTTCTGAGTAATTTGGAAATAATTCAGTAAATTGTTACACCTAAAATAATTAATTAGCTTTTAAAGTCAGATACTTCATTAATACACACACATATGTACATATACTTCATTAATACACACCTATATATGTGTCTATATGCATATGCATGTATGGCTGAAGTTTTGAAGATTGTAACACTGTGAGATATGGGAATATGGAATACTAGGCCAATTATTTCATCTAAGAACAAAATAACAATCAATTGTAGGCCGGGTGCGGTGGCTCAAGCCTGTAATCCCAGCACTTTGGGAGGCCGAGACGGGCGGATCACAAGGTCAGGAGATCGAGACCATCCTGGCTAACACGGTGAAACCCCGTCTCTACTAAAAGATACAAAAAACTAGCTGGGTGAGTTGGCGGGCCCCTGTAGTCCCAGCTACTCGGGAGGCTGAGGCAGGAGAATGGCATAAACCCGGGAGGCAGAGCTTGCAGTGAGCTGAGATCCGGCCACTGCACTCCAGCCTGGGCGACAAAGCGAGACTGTCTCAAAAAAAAAAAAAAAAAAAAAAAAAAAAGGATTATAAGTAAATTGTAAGTCTTTGCACTCTCACTAATTCTCCAGATTATCTCTGACATGGTATGACAAATTTCTGAGAAATCAGTCAATCAGTCTGCAAAATAATGCAGACTCTCAGGAATCGTAAGTTAAATGCTGCTTCTAATTCCTAAAACTTCAGTCTTTTCAGAAGCAAAAGAAATAGAGATTTGTGTACTGATTTGTGAGAACCACAAATCAACAGAATAAAACATTAAGAACAACAAGATGCCTGTAATTTGGAGCAAAACCTGATAGTCCTAAAAATGTCAATTGGTTCCATAATCACCCAGTACAAATTCCATACAGTTAATGAGCTCCTGCAAAGAATGGCTGCTGCCAAATGAAATACATGGATACTGATGGACCAGCCTTGAGTGGCATAGTGGGCACAAAACTGAGCAATGCTGAGTAAGAAATACAACGTTGAGTAATATAGCCATAGTGTAGTCTTCTACGTATTCTAATTCTAGAGATTCACTCCCAGCACCAGTACAAGATGCTTTTCTTCCAACACTTCCCATTCTAGAAGGACTTTCCAACTCTGCCAACTAACCCGAATCCTATTGTTTCACTAGGACTTGCCTCTCCCCATAGCCACCACAAAACATTTAGTTTAAAATACATAGTTCTTTATTTGATCATTCATTCATTCAATATAGTTTAATTGAATTTCCCACCAACAATATAAAAAACTCTGCTGAAAGCTGATTAGATGTATTTTTGTATATACTCCCCATTTCTTAATGATGTTTTCTGTCCACAACAAGTTAAAGATCTAATGAAAGGTGGTAAGATGAGAGCACAACCAAGGGAATTGAGAGGAGGGAGAGAATGCTTTCAGTGGGATGAGCCAGCACATGGCACCCTAGTACGGCTGCAAGAGATATTACCAGGCAGGGGTTAGAGTGGGGAGCAAAGCACACACACTTCATTGAGATGAATGCAGTTTGGACATTTCCTACAGAATGTAGCTCTTTTCTGTGAATTCATGAAAATTGTTGGTTGAACATATACATGAATTAATGAAACTGAACCTATTTAGCCCTTATACAGGAAAATAGGCAAATAAGGACCTGGCTCAAGGTTATGGAGGCCTTCTGGGGAGAGGTGCTTGGCAGAATTTGGCCACAGTACCAATTCTAAACTGCACACTAAATAAACATAATAAAAGATGTGTGCTGGGAATAGAAGGCCAGCAGGATGTTACTTTTCTGAAAATGGCATTGGCAGGGGGGCTGTAGGGAGGGAGCACAGTCGCCTTCTTTCCCCCTCTTACTTGTCAGGCTTGTGGTTCACGAAAACCCAATTGGACCCTTGTTTTCTTTCCTGGGCCAGTAATGAATGGCGGTAATTATCCATGCAGGGCTCTGCGTGAGTCATGAGGTAGCTCTGGCTCCCATCTCCTTGCAATTTTGAGCTGTGTGTCTGTCTGTGTGTGTGTGTCTGTGTGTGTGTTTCACCCGCTACTATTGAGGGGTGGAAAATAGATTACAATTACATTCCGGCTGGCTTTTGAAGACTTGATGGACAGCTGGAGAGAAATCTTGCCTGCAGCTGCTGGGATGAGAGGGTAGCCAAGAGGTGGGCGTGGAAAGAGGAAGAGAGGCCCTGTCAGAAGAGGGGGAAACAATACAAAATGAATTCAGTATATTCTCAAAGGAGCATTTTTAAGAGATCATGCTTGCTCACATTAAAACTGATTCTAGGGTCCAGGTGGCTGGCTGCATATCTGAATAATGTAGGTCCCTTTCAGGAACATTTTGAGTGTTCAAGTGCAGAGATGCTATCACTGGATCAGAGAGCAGCAAGATTAGACATAGACCAAGGCTGGCCCTGAAGATGAGTTCAGCTGTAGGTTTTTCCCTCTCTTCATCTGGAATCACTTTTCTAAGGTTAACCCCCACCCCTAACCTTTATTTATTTATTTTTTTAGTATGTATATGGGGAGCTCTCATGTACTTACCGAGCACTATGTTTGGCACTTGGCCATACATGTTATCTACACGCCTCACATAATCCATATTACTGCCCTTCCAGAGAAAGGTCATAACTCTTATTTTACAGAGGGGGAAAATGAAGTTCAGAAAGGTGAAACAACTCTCTCAAGGATGTTAAGTATTAAGGTGAACAACCCAGGCAGGCCAACTTCAAAGTGCCAAACAGTGCAATATTTTATTTCTCATTACAGTCAAAAACTCACAAATTTAGAAAGCAGGAATGCCAATTACTGGGAGCAGAAGAAGGGGCAATGCTAATGTATTTATTGCCTTTGTCTAAAACAGATATCCAGTTGTCTAGGCCCTTCAATTCCACAATGGCTAAGAAAACAAAACACCATAATTATATCACAAATGAAATATAAATAGCTCCTCTATGTGTAGCTTAGAAACATTTGCAGGTATGTAGGTGGAAATCAGCACTCCATAGAAGGCACCAAGAAACTCATCAGCTTTAAGTGCAACCAGAATTCAAACAACAATTGTAGGGAAACATGCCCCCAAAACTGTACGTAGGTGTGATTTCCCTGGATAACAAGCAGAAATGATTTAAACTGGCCTCTGACCCTTAGTGAATGTGGTTAGAATAGTGGTCTGCAGAGCTACCAAGGAAAAACTCGGAAAAGTCTCTTTTATCCTTAGCTAATTGCAAAATAAACTTCCCTCCAGCCTTCCACGCAGGATTCACTTTGATGGCATTTGCCTCTTGGTTCAGATCAAACTTAGATCACAACTTAAGAACTGGTTTAGGCCGGGCGTGATGGCTCAAGCCTGTAATCCCAGCATTTTGGGAGGCCGAGACGGGCGGATCACGAGGTCAGGAGATCGAGACCAGCCTGGCTAACACAGTGAAACCCCATCTCTACTAAAAAAATACAAAAAAAAACTAGCCAGGCGAGGTGGCGGGCGCCTGTAGTCCCAGCTACTCAGGAGGCTGAGGCAGGAGAATGGTGTAGACCCGGGAGGCGGAGCTTGCAGTGAGCTGAGATCCGGCCACTGCACTCCAGCCTGGGCGACAGAGCGAGACTCCGTCTCAAAAAAAAAAAAAAAAAGAACTGGTTTATTAATCACCACCAACAAGTCCTTTGTCAATGGGGTCAGAACCCTTGCCTAGGCATGACATGACATCTACTCACATTTAGTCAGGGATTCCTTTGTTCAGCAATACACTAAATAGGCACGGTAAGCCCCTACTAAAAGCCAGGAGCTGTACTAACTATTAGGGGTGCCATTCTCACACTCAGTTTGCTCATAGATAAGTAAATGCTGTCTAGATGGGTCAGAGAAGGATGCTTGTCACATTTCAGCTCCCTTCTATCAATTTATCCTGTCCCAGACCAGTCTTAAAGTAGTCATATCATGAAATCACAACAAACCTGAACTGTGGTCTAGACACATTTGTGACTGTGAGAAAAGGTGAAACCTTGAAGAAATGTGCATATTAGGACACTTGGCTGTGTGAGTGGTAGAAGAGGGTGTGCAAAGAAATAAGATATAGTCAGGTGCAAATAGAAAGTTACCCAGTGCAAAAAGTATGATTGAAAACTAAGAAAAGAGTACTCACGCTTTCTTATTTCAACACTTACTACAAAGCAACAGCAATCAGAGTAGTGTGATTACCGGCATAAGAAGCGACGTATAGATCAATGGAATAGAATGGAGAGTCCAGAAATAAACCCATATATTTGATTGATTTTCAACAATGTTGCCAAGACCATTCAATGGAGAAAGAATCGTCTCTTTAACAAATGATGCTGGGAAAACTGCATATACACACACAGTAGATGAAGTTGGACCCATACATTACAACAAATATAAAATTAACTCAAAATGGATCAACAACCTAAATATAAGAACTGAAACCATAAAACTCTCAGAAGAATGCATCGGGGTAAATCTTCATGACCTTAGATTTGGCAATGGATTCTTAGGTATGACACACCAAAAGCACAAGCAACAAAAGAAAAAAAATAATTGGATGTCATCACAATTTAAAGCTTTTATGTTTCAAAGGACATCACCAAGAAAGTAAAAAGACAACCCACAAAGCAGGAAAAAATATTTGTAAATCATATATCTGATAAGGATCTGGTATCCAGAATATATTAGAAAAAAATCTTAAAACTCAGCAACACAAAGACAAAACAGTTAAATTTTTAAGTGGTCAAAAAACATGAATAGACATTCTCCAAAGTAGGTATACAAATAGCTAAGAAGCACATGAAAAAATGTGAAAACACCATTAGTCATCAGAGAAATGCAAATCAAAACCACCAGGAGTATCACTTTATACCTGCTAGGATGGCTATAAAATGGAAAATAAAAAGCATTGGAGAGAATGTGGAGAAATTCAAACTCCCATACATTGCTGGTAGGGACGTAAAATGGTGCAACTGCTGTAGAAAATGGTTTGATGGTGGTTCTTCAAAAAGCTAAAACACAATCACCCAGCATTTCCATTCCCACATATATAGTGAAAAGAACCGAAAACAGGTATTCAAACAAATATACATACATGCATGTTCACAGCAACACTGTTCACAATAGACAAAAGGTGGAAACAGCCCTATAAACCAAAAATAAAATTCTAAGGCCCCCCAACCATCTGAATGGACTTCCTCCTCAGCCAGTGTTCTTTTAAAATTTAACCTGAGAGACTGTTTCAGGCCATGATGAGAAGTGGGGGGGGTCTAACATGCATCATTATACATTTCTGGCATTAACGTTAACACAGACTTTAAGTCTGATAAGAAACATTTTACAACCTATTCTCTCTGAAGCCTACTACCTGAAGGCTTCCTCTGCAAATAAGAACTTGGGTCTCCACAATCCTTCATCTTAACCCAGACATTCCTTTCTGTTAATCCCAGTTCGTTAGACAGATTCAACAAATTGTCAACCAGAAAATGTTTAAATTTACTTATAGCCTGGAACCATCCCCCACCTTTGAGTTGTTCTGCCTTTCTGGACCAAATCAATGTCTGTCTGTCTTTCTTTCTTTTCTTTCTTTCTCTTTCTTTCTTTTCCTCCTCCTCCCCCTCCTCCGCCTCCTCCTCCCCCTCCTCCGCCTCCTCCTCCCCCTCCTCCGCCTCCTCCTCCTCCTCTTCCTCCTCCTCCTCCTTTTTCTTCTTCTCCTCCTCCTCCTCCTCCTTCTCTTCCTACTTGTATGTGTCACACTCAGCAACATGGCTACAAAAATAATTACAGGAAGCAATCATTTCTTTGATTTTTGCTTTTGGGCTTCTGCACGCCAGAAGGGCCTCCAAAGAGCACTGCCTACAGCAATTACAACATCCTTTTGCAATGTTGCTAGAACAGAACATTCACGTTTTTCTCAGAACCTGAGAGTAGTCTATTATCACAGCATGTTCTGAGACAATGGGGTTCAATAGGGCAAACAAAAGGCTGGAAACAGATCAGTACATTCAAATCATTGCCCTGGCCATTGACTCAATAAATATTTATTGAGTATTTACTATAGAGCCAGAGCAGGCTAGATGTGGGGACACAAGAGAATGACTTCCCATTCTTAGTTGAGATAAATCATTCTTTACATCTGTTGCACAAAGGGTCTTGCCGTCATACTTCTGAAGTAGGAGGCAGGGCTCAACTCTGGACCAGACTGAAGACGGGCTGACATGCCCACCAAAGCCATGACAGTTCACCCATTCCCTGACAGCAACCTGGAAGTTACCACCCTTTTCTAGAAATTTCTGAATAACTTGCCCCTGAATTTGCATGTAATTAAAAGCAGATATAAATGTGAGTGCCTGACTGCCCTTGAGCTGCTATTCTTGCTGCACTACCTATGGGGTAGCCCTGCTCTGCAAGAGCAATCATGGAGCTGTAACGCTGCTGCCTCAATAAAGCTGTTTTCTTTCACCACCAGCTTGCCTTTGAATTTCTTCCTGGGCAAAATAAAGAAACTTCCTGGGCAGAGCCTCAGTTTTGGGGCCCCCTTGTCCCGCAACACTTCAAGACCATATGGAAGGATAGGAAATCTACACCAAAATAGAATTTCACAGTTTAAGAGGGTCACATGTACCACTGATATGCAATAAATTCTCTATTATATTGATAACAGCAAGAAAGGTAGCATTGAGAAAAAAACTTTTGACTCACTGAACACAGCATTTTAATTTTCTCAGGTTAAAAACAATTCGTTATCTGTTTCAGAGAACCCGTTCTTTGGTGAAAGTACCTATGATTTTTAAACCAATAGTCAAGAGAAAAGCAGATAATATTATGAGTAACCTAAAATAAATGATGAATCACAGAGTTGTTTTTGTTGTTGTTGTTGTTTGAGATAAGGCCTCACTCTGTCACCTAGGCTGGAGTACAGTGACATGATCATAGCTTACTGTAACCTCAAACTCCTGGGCTCAAGTGACCTTCCTGCCTTAGCCTCCAGAGTAGTTAGGACTACTGGTATGCACAATCACACTCGGCTAATTTTTTCATTTTTTTACCTCTGCAGAGACACCTCTGGCTGGGAAACACAGAGATTTTGAAATAAAAGGAAAATTATATCACTTTTGGGTGAATGAGAATAAAAAGTGTTAAAAAAAATGTTTTTCCTATTTCCATATGCTTGAGAACACACAAAGCTACTTGTAAAAAAACATTAATTAAAACGTAGTTTTCTACTAGAGTCTCCAAATATGCAAAATATTCACATGCAACGTGTAACTATGATTTTTATGCACTAAGATGACACCTCAGACCCAAGTTCAGAAGTTTTTTAGGCTTGTTTTTCCCTAAATTAATCATCTGTCATGTTGCCACTTCACATCCACACATGCAATGGCAGATAGGTAAACTCAGGGCCACAACGACGTAAGTTTTCTAGTCTGACATGGGGATGGACACACTGGCTTTGGGCTCACAGGCTCAGTGCCCTAGACAACTGAACTCTACTTGACAAGGACATTTTGAAAACCACAAGTCAGACTAACGGCCAGTCAACAGTCACTGCGTGATAACCAACTGTTTTCAAGGATCAAGTTGTTTGAATTCAAATTTCCCCATATCACCACCCACACACACTCATATAAATTGTATATGTACATTTCTGGAGTTCATAAAACAATAAAGTCATCACATGGTCTGATTTTAGGTTCTAAATGCTATGGAAGCACGCACAAAGTAATCATTAGAAACTGCCACATGCAAATTCTTTGACACTTTTCCCATTAAGAGGCAGGGGTCTATGCCCTCACCCCTTGAATCTGGGCAGGCTCTATAACTGCTCTGATTGTATCTTGCAGATATGTGGTGCCAGTTTGGGAATTTAGATCTTCTAAGAATGGCAGCCTCCACTTCCTATGTCTTGGATGTCTTGGAATGCCTGCTCTTGGAGCCTTGAACAGACATGTGAATCCAAGTATGCTGCTGAAGAGACCACGAGCATAGGGAGCGGGATCCAGCTTAGCCCAGGCTTCCAGCCATTCCCACCAAAGGCACCCAGGCATGTGAGTGAAACCACCTTGGACCTGGTAGACTGGACTGGATACCAGCAGATTAGCATTGGCTGACCTCAGTTCATATCATGTAAAATAAAAGAATTACCCAGCTGAGCTCTGCCCGAATTCCTGACCCCAAAGTTATAAAATATAATAAGATGTTCATTGCTTTAACCCACTAAGGTTTGGGATAGAGCCAAGAGTGGTAGTGCACACCTGTAATCCCAGCTACACAGGAGGCTGAGGGAGGAAGTCACTTGAGCCCAGGAATTTGAGATCACCCTGGGTAATACAGTAAGACCCCATTTCAAAAAGTAATAAATAAACATTTATTTTATTTATTTGTTAATGGTCCCAATTGGCCCATTAACAAAAAGGTTTGGAGTAGTCTGTCATGCAGCAATAAGTACTTGGGACAAAAATTTTCAGGATCTCAGGGCTAAGACTACTTAAATGATGGGCACAGGGAAAAGTGTCCTGGGAAGGCACTAATTAGCAGACAGAGGGAAGCCTGTATCTCTTTCTCCCCATTATTATTCAAGACATGATAATGCTTGGAAGAAAGGCCAGAAAACTCGAACTACAAAGGTTGGACCAAGAAAACTGCCTTTGAGATTATCACTACCATATTTTAAAATGAAAAGCCTCTGGAGGAGTAACTGTGGAAAAACAAGCAGAAACATTTTGGGCGGAAAATGAGGACTTACCCTCTCAGTTAAGAAAGTATACCTTAAAATAGCTAAAACAGTATAGTACTATTTTAATCACAGAACAGAATAAAAAATAGGAAGCTGATCTCTGTATATGTAAGGTTTTAGTGTAGGATAGATACTCTGAATCACTAGGAAAGGATGAACTAGCCTATACAGTGATAGAGAATAAAGGATGTGTCCCATGGTATTGAAACATCAGGTTATTCATATTTAATGTCTAATTATATTCCTACTTGAATCAATCAGAAAAAGTTCTAGTTGAACTAGAAATCTAAATTTCTAAAAATCAAAATATTTATATTATCTAAATATAAAACTTCAATGATAAAGAATACTTTTAAAATCTTGAGACAGAAAAGAGATTCATAAGCATGAAATAGAATTCGAAAGCCATAAAGGGAAAAATTGACAGATTTAAATGTACTTAAATGTCAGATCCTTACAGAAAAAACAAACAAACAAACAAACAAACAAAACACCTTAAACAAAATTAGAAGGCCAAAAGAAAACTGGGGAAAACAATACCTTGTGACATATAACAGTCAAAGGGTTAAGAGCCATAATATATTACCAAGAAAATATAAAAGCCCCAGTAGAAAAATGGATGAAAAGGGCTGGATGCGATAGCTCATATCTGTAATCCCAGCACTTTGGGGGGCCGAGGTGGGTGGATCACTTGAGGTCAGGAGTTTGAGGCTAGTCTGGCCAACATGGTGAAACTCCGTCTCTACTAAAAATGTAAAAGTTAGCTAAGTGTGGTGGTGCATGCCTATATAATCCCAGCTACTCAGGAGGCTGAGGCAGGAGAACCACTTGAACCTGGGAAGTGAAGGTTGCAGTGAGCTGAGGTCACACCATTGCACTCCAGCCTTGGTGACAGAGCGAGACTCTGTCTAAAAAAAAAAAAAAGAAAAAAGAAAAAGAAAAAGGGTGAAAAAATGAGAAAGCAATTCACTTAGATGAAGTGTTCATGGCCTGAAATATATAGAATTATATTCAACTCAACCAATAATCAAAATAATGAAAATAAGATATAATTTTATCCATCATATTGGAAAAATTTTTGAAGATTAGTAATATCAAGTGTTGATAAAAATGTAAATATTTTCCTTCATACACTGTTGAAGGAAAATATAAATCACTATGGCCATTTTTTTTAGAATAACTTGGCAATATGTGTCAATATTAAAAATAAGTAATCTCTTGACTCACAGGTTCTGTTTTTTACTATCCTACAATTTCTCACACCAAATACACAGATATACAAATATACACACAATGATATTCTCCGAAGCTTTGTTTATAACAGCAACAAAAAAAGGGAAAGAACCAAAATGCCCACCTATAAGGGCCTAGTTAAATATATTATGAAACTTCTATATTATCAAAAACAACACAGTCATTTTAGAAGAATAAGGTGGGTCTATGTACGTGCTAATAAGGAAAGACATCTGTAGTAAAATTGCTAAGTGAATAAAAGCAAAACACAAATGTATGATATTTTAGTAAAAAAATCAAAGTTACAAATAATTGCATATTAATATATATTAGTACATGCATAAGAAACACATGTGTGCATAAACACATAAATAGATACACATCCCAGAAAAGAAATATCTGGGCAAATATAAAACAAACTGTAAACAGTGGCTCCATCTAATGGAGAGATTCACAGTATATTTATATTGAACAACCTTTGTATAACAAAAATCAGGTTTTTTTATAATAGGAAAACAATCAAAGAATAAAGTGACATAACTAATGGGTACTAGGCTTAATACCTAAGTGATGAAATCATCTGCACAGTAAATCCTCATGACACACATTCACCTATATAACAAACCTGCACATGTACCCCTGAACTCCAAATAAAAGTTAAGAAAAATTATAAATATAATCAGCCTTGTACATCATTTTAAAAATGTAAATGAGAACATGGAATGCCATTTTTTCCACCCATAAGATGGATGGAGATTTTTTTTAATGACAATATACCACAGCCAAGGGTGCAGAGATTCACTTTCCTACACTGTGGGTGTGAGTACAATTTAGTAAAACTTCTTTGAGCAAGAATTGGGCAAAATCTGCCAAACTTCTAAATGCCCATCTCCCTGCACAGCAAAGATGTACATACACAAACATTTATTATAATACTTTTTTAGTAGCAAGAAACTAAAAAAATACTTTTCCATTCATAGACAACTATTAACATAGTTGGAACGTTTACACAGCAGTAAAGTATAAAGCCATAAAGGAAGAATGAAGTAGTTTTGTTGTAACTAAGTGACTAGAAAAAAACCTAAACATTATATATGGTATTTGCCTTTTATGTAAAACAAAACATGGCATGTTTGTTTTAGTAGACTCAAGAATGAAAAGATAACCGCTCATTAAATGTTCAAGTAGAAAACAAAAACAAAAATAAGTGACATTAAAGGGATAATAATAGATCAGGCACCATCTTCTCTTTGTAGCTGCATCATATCACCAAAACTGCCTGCATCCTTGCCTCATAGGCAATACCTCTGTTTTAGCTCTTTCTCCTAATATATGCTTAACACCTGAGAAATTAACACATGTAAAATTGTTTTTTGCAAGACTCATTCTTTAAATCAGTGATCTCAATACAAGAAGGAGAAATTTTTTAAACCACACTTCCTCATCTCCTCCAGATAACTTTTCCCCCACCCCAGCCATGGTGTAGCAAGACTTTTACTAGAGCAAACTAGAATAAACTTTAAAGAATATAGAAAGTCCCTCCTAATAGATGTTACAGCTTTAAGAATTTTGAGTCAGGAAGAAGTTTGGGAACCACTGCTCTAAAGTTAGCAAGTTAGTTCCTTCAAAATCTCATGCTGAGATCGGGGTCACTGTCACTAGGTGGACAATAATCTTATTTAGATTTTACAGTTCCAGCCCCAGCTGAAGTCATTTCAATTACAGAAAAACAGAGAACTCACCCATTTAAGGCAAGTACTTCCATGCAATATTGCTCAGGGTTTTTTCTATAGAAACTCTTAATATAAATCACATTTAAGTAGATATTAATTGTGTACATTTATGTTTTAATTCTAAAAGAAAATGCCTTGTGGAGCAAGAGTTATAAAAATACAAGACCACAAACAAGAACCTTAGTCACAGAATTTCAATTGTTATTACTCATTATGGCTGCTCTTTTTTAAAATCAGAAGTCACACAGACCTCATTCTCTATGGCAGCATTATGGTTTTTAAGAACTTGGAGAGCTGCTAAAGGATATATCCGGCTTGGTGGGAAGACTTGCTTATGCCTGCTCCCACATTTCAGTCTTGCTTCAGGGCTTTGGAGAAATATCCAAAACCCACAAACACCTATCTATTCAGAATTTTCCAATAAGGCTTTAATTTGCCTCCTGCTGCTGGCTCTAATTATCGAGCCAGTGCCTGAGAGGGAAAAGCCAGCCTCCAAAAAAAAAAAAAAAAAAAAGCCTCCACTTTGCCTATGTGGCAGCTCTATGTTGCTCGTTTCCTGTAGGCTTTCTCACCTTGCACATACTGTTACACACAAAAAGGCCATGAAATACTGGACCACATGTCCTCCACTGCCACCCTGCGCATGACTGGGTATCACACAATCAGGAAACAATTACTCATGATCACGATCATTTGTTATTGCCCACATATTATTGAAGATTTTAGTCATGAAACACCCATCGACTCCCAGCCATTGTTTTGTTTTGCTTGATGGAAGCTGGGATTCTGGCTAAGGGCATTCTGCTTAAAGGATTCTGCCTCTTTCACCTTCCAGCCATTGTAAACGTAAATTGAGTTTAGTAGAAGAGTTTGAATGCAGAGAAATTTTTTACATACATCCCACATTATTTTGATTACATTTGGTGCCCAGAAATGTATAAAAATAGAGTGATCTAAAACTATTATCAATTCAATCTGAGGTATTATAAGTGGTTGTTTCCTGATAAATCATTTGATGTATAAAGTAATCTAAAATGTCAAGATCCCTAAATTTAACATTTGAATATATTGCTAGGACACAGTTACGTATGTAAGTCTAGAATATCTTCATTAGTCAACTAGGATACTTTTAACTAGGATTTCAATCACCAAAATAAAACCTGATTGAGCAGCTGGTGCAGATAACTCAGAGTCCTGTGGTCATTACAGTTCAGCTGAGTGCTCACCACACACTGACAAGTAAATGGTGTAACATTCAAAGAAATTATTCTCACTGCTGCCCGGTTAGAGTCCAGCTGCCTTTCCTTTTGGAGGATATATCCTGGGCTGGGATGCCTTCTCAACAGGCAAGGCGCAAAGATGTAGCCTGTAAAATCTGATGTGCCTACATGCTGGCAGCCACCATGGTTCATCGACTAACTAAATAAACTCCCCTTGTAATTCAGCACCTCTTCTTGAGATTTTAGTCTTCATACAGAAATCTGTTTCATCTTCATGCTTAGCTAATTTTAAGATGCTGGAAAATAAAAACAAAAAACCCCTAAACATAAGTATTTTCAAGTAAGTCACTTAAGATGTAATGTGGTAGGTTTCAAAAGGCAGAAAAATACTCTGATGTCTGTTTCACGAGCACTTGAAGCTGGTTGCAGACTGTACGTGCCAAGGTGAAAACAGCCATCAGGAATTCTGAGTTGGATACTGTTGTTGTTTCCTATAATGCTTGATCGTCTACTTTTCAAAGCCCAAAAATGAAGAGAAAAGGAGAAATAGGTATTCTTGTATCTATAATACTAAACTCCTTATTCTGCCACCTTCATCCAGGCACCTTGTGCCTGATTACCAGCCTCCTAGGGAGACCAGTGTTATCCACATTACTCCCCAGAGGGACGTGTTTGGGGGCAGAGATGCAGATAAAATATGCACTATAATAAGGATTTAGAAAATCAGAAATATAGGAGGTATTGATATTAAAATAATGGAGTCATAATTTGCATATGGGCCCTCCCCCGTATCAGTCCTCTAAACATACAAGCTAATGAACTTACACTATCCAGGACATTGCTCATCATTGTAGCAGGGAAAAGATAACATGGTGAGTCACCTTTCAAAGGCTTTCACTAGAAATGTCACGTGTTATTTCCACTCACATTTCCTTGGCCAAAGCAGCTCATATAGTCAGACCCGATTTCAAAGGTACAGGTAAGTGCAATCTACCCTGTGCCCAAAGAAGAAAACCAGAATACTGAGCATCTCTAATGTCTGCCCCATCGGCACTGAATACCTCAGAGGGGGTGTGAGGATCAAACAAAGCAAGATATGAAAGTATTTTTAAAAGCTGCAAGCTCAAAACAACAGTGAGTTATCATTAAGTGGCACAGCATTGAGAATTATCCAAGACCTTTCTCACACTGGGATGCTACAATCTCATCCCAACAATGTAAACATGAATGTTTTCTAATACTTGGAAAATGCTTTCTAGGTTTTTAGATTTTATCAAAGACCCCACATAATTCTTCCTGTGATCTAGCAATGCATCTTTTTTTCCTTACTGCCCTTGCCCACAATGAAAAGATCTTTACCCTAATTTCTGAGATCTAAGAATTGGGTGTATTTCCATTTATACTCAGTGTTCTGAGAACAAAGGGGAAAATAATGAAAGATGACTGCTTGATTTCTAATTCTGGCCCTGCCATTTGCCAGTTACAAAATCTCACCAAGTTACTTATTCTTTCTGGGCCTCAGTTTCCCTCTCTGAAAAGTAGGGATATTAAAAACACTCTACCAGGGTTTTGGAAAAGATTAAATGTACATAGTAACATATAAAGTACTCTCAGGCCAGTGCCTGGCTTATAGCAAGTATTCAATAAATACTGACTCTTTTCATTCTCCTAAAAAAAAGAAATTTCATTTTTTGAAAAGAAATTTATTGTAAAATTCTATGAAGGATCATGGCAGCATTGAAGGTGACTGTGATATCAGACAAGTCAGTGGCAATGTCAGGGAGCAAGGGTGGCCCTAAAAGAGAGGATGTGAGTCTGTCTCACTGGATTCATTCATTTAATCAATCAATCAGGTATTTATTGACCACTCTCTGTCTCTGTATTTCAGAAACTGTGCCAGGCCTATGACCTCAGAGATAATTAAGACACTATCCTTCCCTCCTTCTGTGAGCTCATATCCTAGTAGGGGAAGCAATAGATAAATGAAAAATAGCAGTGTTGTTCCAAAATATAAACATCATAATACAGTCATGCATCACTTAAAGATAGGCATACATCCTGAGAAATGCATCATTAGGCAATTTTGTCCCTGTGTGAACATCACAGAATATACAAACCTAGCCTACCACACACCTAGGCTTATCATATAGCCTATTGCTCCTAGCCTATGGACCTGTAAAGCATGTTACTCTACTGAATATTGTAGGCAATTTTAACACAATAGTATTTGTGTATCTAAACATAGAAAAGGTACAGTAGAAATACAGTATTATAAGCTTAAGGGACCACTGTCGTATATGTAGTCTGTCATTGACCAAAACATCACTGTGTGGTGTATGACTATAGATATAAATCCTAAGTAGAGGCCAGTGCAGTCTCTCCAAAACTCCATCCATCCAAAACTCTCATGCCAGGGCATCTATGCTTGAAATTCTACTTTTTTTTTTTTTTTTTTTGAGACAGAGTCTTGCTCTGTCACCCAGGCTATAGTGCTGTGGCGCGATCTCGGCTCACTGCAACCTCCGCCTCCCAGGTTCAAGCAATTCTCTGCCTCAGCCTCCCGAGTAGCTGGGATTACAGGTGCCCACCAGCACACTCGGCTAATTTTTGTATTTTTAGTAGACATGGGGTTTCACTCTTGGCCAGGCTAGTCTTGAACTCCTGACCTCATGATCCACCCACCTTGGCCTCCCAAAGTGTTGGGATTACAGGCGTGAGCCACTGCACCCAGCCTAAAATTCAACTTTTAAATTCAAATCAATTCAACTTTTAAAGTTCTAGTCCTTTAGTTTAAGAAATGTTCTGAGAGAAAAACCACATTATTCTCACTTCCTGCCAGCTAAACCAACCTTACCAAGGGTGTGATCTCACTGGGAGGGCTCTCTCCTCAAACTCTCCTCCCTATTCCTGCCATAAGGCCTAAAAGTTCACCATCTGAGATGCTTTCAGCTGGATCATTTTTTAGCCAGCTGGGATCTGACTGGGAAATTAAAAAAAAAATTACCTTGAGAATAATTCTAATTCTCTAGAAGAAAATTTCCAGAGAACAGGCCCTGGAATATTTATGTCATATATTTATACCACATACATAAAAATATACACATACATAAGTCTTCATCAAAATTCTGTCAACCCTTTAAATAGTATTTCTAGAATATGATTATCATCATTATTATTTTCTAGCCTAATCATTTTTCATTCATGTATTTGTCTTTGGTCTCATGATGGCACCTGTGATAGACCAGAATTCCCTAATTGCTAATGGTACATTTGCAGCTATTCCTATAGTATTGCTGCTGTACTAATCATGAACAGCAATTAAATATACTCCAAGCAATTTTAACATTCATCAGACTGATAATGGCAAGAAACAAATTGGAGCCTTTCAGTGTTTTACCAAATGTGCTCTCTAATTCCTTATTACTCTATATATTTCTGGAAACTATTTCTATACACAAACCAAGCTGAAAAGAAAAGTGCTCTTTGCTGCAAAAATAAAAGAACAAGTTTAAGCTGCTTGCCACCCTGGGGATAATCGCAATCACATTAAAATGCAGCTCAATGGCTCATCTTTCTTCTTTCCTCTCTATCAGTCAGTAAATTAATTCCTTTATAGATATGAACATCAATATTCTATTTTTATAAAATGTGCCTTTTTTCAATTACTTCCTGGGAAAAGCAGAGTTACTATGGCAATCTCTGAATTTTGCACTCTGCAGCTTTAGACTACCACTGTTTTATAAATGGGAAGCTATAATTTAGCTGAATTCATTTTACAAGGTATACGAATACCCACACATCCTTAACTGTCTGTGACTGCATGTCATTGGGGGAGGGGGTGGTCACTGGCAGCGGGTATGTTTTGTTCCTCAGGCCTATAAAATATGGAAGGGGAATTGGGGAAAAAAATCTTTTTCTGAGGTGAGCTCTTATATCCCAGCACCTAGTGGCATACCTCAGTCACAACAGATGTTAGATAAAAGTTTATTGAAGATGAAAAAATTGTACATCTTATTATGAATTTCTCACATGGTTCTTACCTATTAATAATCTTATTCAATATGTGAAGGAGATTGATATGGTTCGGATCTGTGTACCCATCCAAATCTCATGCTGAAATGTAATCCCCAATGTTGGAGGTGGGGCCAGGTGGGAGGCAATTGGATCATGGGTGCGGCTTCTCATGGCTTAACACCATCCCCCTTTGGTGCTGTCATCGCAATAGTAAGTTCTCATGACATCTGGTGTTTAAAAGTGCGTAGACCTCCCCGCTCTCTCTCTTGCCCCCACTCCGGCTATATAAGACGTGTCTGCTTTCTGTTCACCTTCCACCATGATTGTAAGTTTCTTGAAGCCTCCTCAGAAGCAGAAGCCACTACTCTTCCTTTCCAGTCTGTGGAACTGCAAGCCAATTAAACCCATTTTCTTTATAAATTACCCAGTCTCGGGTATTTATAGCAATGTGGGAACAGACTAATACAGAGGTCAGTTGGTGAAAGGTTTTGCTCTCCTTTGGGCAATAAAGAGTGGGCTTACGACCCATAAAGACTCCCATACCTCCCCATTACAGGATTCTGCTCAGTTCTGTAGCCTCTTCCTAATCTCACACAATGCTATTTTGTAGTTTCCAATGCCTGGTTAACAAGAACCTTCTACTGAATGAATTGACATGGAGACGTCTAAATAATTCCTGTTGATAGGTCTGTTTGAATACCCCTCTTGTGGTGTACCATGTGAGTGTAGCTGTACCACTAACTACTAGCGGTTATACAGACAGAATAGCAACTTGTATTTCACCTCCAGCTTCTACATAGATAGCCGTTTAGCAATTTATTTCACATTGGATAAGCTTCTTGTCTCCATTACTGTGTACCCTTTAATTGTGAGTGGCAAGGTTCAACCTATCACCATCAAATTAAACTTATTAAAAATTCTCATACTCAGTGAAACTACCCTGTATGATACTATAGTGGTGAATATATATCATTATAAATTTGTCTAAACCCATAGAATGTACAACACCAAGATTGAACTTTAAGATAAACTATGGGCCGGGCGCGGTGGCTCAAGCCTGTAATCTCAGCACTTTGGGAGGCCAAGATGGGTGGATCACAAGGTCAGGAGATCGAGACCATCCTGGCTAACACGGTGAAACCCCGTCTCTACTAAAAAAAATACAAAAAACTAGCCGGGCAAGGTGGTGGGCACCTGTAGTCCCAGCTACTCGGGAGGCTGAGGCAGGAGAATGGCGTAAACCCGGGAGGCGGAGCTTGCAGTGAGCTGAGATCCAGCCACTGTACTCCAGCCTGGACAACAGAGCGAGACTCTGTCTCAAAAAAAAAAAAAAAAGATAAACTATGGACTTTGAGTGATAGTGATGTGTCAGTGTAGGTTCAATTGTACCACTCTGGTGGACGATATTGAGAACTGGGGAAGCTATGCACATATAGGGTAGGGGATATATGAGAAATTGCTCAATTTTTCTGCAAAACTAAAATTACTCTAAAAAATAGTCTATTAAACATAATTCTCACCATGTTGTTAATTGATTCATTTCTCCTTGTAATTCTTTCAATTTTTAAAAGTACAGAACTATAATTTATTACTGATGAATAGTTACCTTCGTCATTATACAATCTTATTTTAGTTTTACTATAATAATTAAATTTTTGTTAGTATTTGTCTTATATCTTATTAAATCTCCCTCCTTTCAATGTTGATGAGCCATTATGTTTCAAGTGTATCTTGTAAATGACGTAAGAATTATTGATGTACAAGAGGGAACTGAGTAGGAGCAAGGGGTAGAAAGTTTATTCAAAGAAGTAACAGAAAATTTTCCAAACTGTGAGAAAGGTATAAATATCTAGGTACAGGAAGGTCAAAGAACACCAAACAGATTCAACCCAAAAAAGACTACTCCAAAGCATATAATAATCAAAATCTTAAAGGTCAAGGACAAAGTGAAGATCCTAAATGCAGCAAGAGAAAAGAAGTAAATAACATATAAAGGATCTCCAATTTGTCCGGTAACAGGCTTTTCAACGGAAACCATACCAGCCAGGAAGGGATAAAATGGCATTTTCAAAGTGCTTTAAGAAAATTAAAAACCTATCATCCAAGAACACTATGTCCAGCAAAATGATCCTTCAAATATGATATAGAGATAAAGTCTTTCCCAGGCAAATAAAAGCTGAGAGAATTCACCACCAGACGTGTTTTACAAGAAATGATAAAGTGAGTTATTCTATCTAAAAGAAGAAAAACACTACCACACAAAAGGAAAAATCTTCAGGGTATAAAAACTACTGGTAAAAGTAACTGCATGGACAAAGCCAGAATACTCTGCTACTATAATTTTGGTGTGCAATCCACTCATAACTCTAGTATGAAGCCAAAAAGATAAATCTATCAAAAGCAATAATAGTTACAGCAGGCCGGGCGCGGTGGCTCAAGCCTGTAATCCCAGCGCTTTGGGAGGCCGAGACGGGCAGATCACGAGGTCAGGAGATCGAGACCAGCCTGGCTAACATGGAAACCCCGTCTCTACTAAAAAATACAAAAAACTAGCCAGGCGAGGTGGCGGGCGCCTGTAGTCCCAGCTACTCGGGAGGCTGAGGCAGGAGAATGGCGTGAACCTGGGAGGCGGAGCTTGCAGTGAGCCGAGATCGCGCCACTGCACTCCAGCCTGGGCGACAGAGCGAGACTCCATCTCAAAAAAAAAAATAAATAATAATAATAATAGTTACAGCAATCTGTTGAGAGACAAGTAATATAAAATATGTAAATTGAGACAACTAAAAGTCAAAATTTGGGAGGATTAAAGTGTAGATTGTTTTGTGGTCTTTTGCCTTTGGGTTTTTTCTTTAAAATGTAGTTTCACTGTTGTTGGCCCAGGCTAGAGTGCAATGGCATGATCAGCTCACTGCAGCTTCTGCTTCCCAGGTTCCAGCAATTCTCCTGCCTCAACCTCCCAGTAGCTGAGATTACAGGTGCCCATCACCATGCCTGGCTAGTTTTTGTATTCTTAGTAGAGACAGGGTTTCACCACGTTGGCCAGGCTGGTCTCGAACTCCTGACCTCAGGTGATCCACCTGCCTTGGCCTCCCAAAGAGCTGGGATTACAGGCATGAGCCACCACACCCAGACGCCTTTGTTTGTTTCTATTATTTTATCTGTGATCTAAAATAACTTTTCTTCTCTTTAAAGTAACCTGTTATATCTACAAGTTCTTTTTTTTTTTTTTTTTTTTTGTAAGCCTCATGGTAACTGCAGCATGAATGTCTATAATAGATTCACTAACAATAAAAAGCAAAAAAGTAAAACATAATATCAGTGAAAAATAACCACAAAGGAAGACAGGAAGATAGAAAGAGAGGAGTCTCAAAACAACCATAAAACAGGCAACAAAATGGCAATAGTAAGTCTTTACTTGTCAATAATAACACTGAATATAAATAGTCTGACTTCTCCAACTAAAAGTTAGAGAGTGGCTGAAGGGACAGAAACAAGATCCAATTATATGCTGCCTTCAAGAAACGCACTTCACATATAAAGATACACATAGACTGAAAATGAAGGGGTAGAAAAATGTATCCCATGCAGCTGGAAGCTAAAAAGAAAGCAGAAATAGCTATACTTATTTCAGATAAAATAAACTACAAATCTAAGATTGTAAAAATAAACAAAGAAGGTAACTATATAGTGATAAAAGTGTCAATTCAGCAAGAGGATATAACAATTGTAAGTATATATGCACCCAACAATGGAGCTCTCAAGTATATAAAGCAAACATTAACAGATCTAAAAGGAGAGAGAGATTGCAGTACAATAATGGTAGGGAACTTCAGCACCCCATTCTCAGTAATATAAAGATCATCCAGAGAGAAAATCAACAAAGAAAAAAGTAGAGTTAAACTCCACACTAGATCTAATAGGCCCAACAGCTGCAAAATATACATTCTTTTTATCAGCATGCAGGACATTCTCCAGAACTAATCATATTTTAGGCCACAAAACAACTCTGAACACATTCAAAAAAATATCAATTACATCAGATATCTTTTCTGATCACAATGGAACACAACTAGAAATCAGTAACAGGAGGAACTTTGGAAAATACACAAACACGTAGAAATTAAACAACATGCTCCTGAATGATGAATATGTCAACGAAATTAAGAAGGAAATTTTAAAATTTCCTGAAACAAACAAGAAATACAACATACTCAAATCTATGGGATATGGTAAGAACAATACTAAGAGGGAAATGCATAGCAGTAAATGCCTGTAATCAAAAGAACTAGAAAGACTTCAAATAAACAATCTAATGACACCCCTCAAGGAACTAGAAAAGAATGAACCAAACCCCAAATTGGTAGAAGGAAAGAAATAATAAAGATCAGAGCAAAAGTAAATGAAATTGAGACTAAAAAAAACACACAAAAGGTCAAGGAAATGAAAAGTTTGTTTTTTGAAAAGATAAAAAAATTGACAAACCTTTAGCTAGACTAAGAAAAAAGAGAGAATACCCAAATAAATAAAGTCAGAATGAAAAAAAGACATTACAACTGAGACCTCATAAATACAGAGTCATTAGAGATGGTTATGAACATCATAACATTAGAGATGGTTATGAACATATACCAACAAATTGGAAAACCTGGAAGAATGGATAAACCCCTGGAATCATAGAATCTATCTAAATTGAACCATGAACAAACAGAAAACCTCATGAAACCAATAATCATTAATGAGAACAAGGCTGTAATAAAGTTTCCCATCAAAGAAAAGGCCAACACCTGATGGCTTCACTGATAAATTCTACCAAACATTTAAAGAATAACTAGTAACAATCTTACTCAAACTCTTCAAAAAAATTGATAACAAGGAAATACTTCCAAACTATTCTACAATACAGCATCACCTTGATACCAAAACAGACAAGGACACAACAAACAACAAAAATGACAGGCTGATACCACTGATGAACATACGTGCAAAAATGCTCAACAAAACACTAGCAAACCAAATTCAACAACACATTAAAAAGGTCACTTACTATGATCAAGTGGGATTCACCCCAGAAATGCAAAGATGGTTCAACATACTCAAATTAATAAATACAATACAACACGTGAACAGAATTGAGAACAAAAACCAACTGATTGTTTCAATAGATGCTGAAAAAATTTGATAAAATTCAACATTGCTTTATACAAAAACCCTCATCAAAATGAGTATAGAAAGAACAAAATTCAACATGGTAAAGGTTATATAAGACAAACCCACAACTAACATTGTACTAAAAAGCTTTCGACTTTTCCTCTAGGAAATGGAACAAGACAAGGATGGCCACTTTCAGCTCTCTTATTCAATACAACACTGGAAGTCCCTGCCAGATCAATTAGGAAAGATAATGGAAAAAAGGGCTTCTAAAGCAGAAAGGGAGAAGTCAAATGAGCTTTGTTTGTAGACAACATGATTTCATATCGAGAAAAACCTAAAGATTCCACACAAAAAACCTGTTATTTCTAATAAACAAATTCAGTAAAGTTGCAGGATACAAAATCAACATACAAAATCAGCAGCATTTATATATGCCAAGAGTAAACAAAAAAATCAAGAAAGCAATCCCATTTATAACAGCTACACAAAATATGAAATACTTAGGAATCAATCTAACTAAAGAAGTGAAAGATCTATATAATGAAAACTATAAAACTCAGATGAAAGAAATTGAAGAGGATACCGAAAAAATGGAAAGATACTCCCTGCTCATGGATTGGAAGAATATTGTTAACATGACAACACTACTCAAAGCAATTTACAGATTCAATTAAGTCCCTATTAGAATACCAATGACATTCTTCACATAAATTGAAAAAAACTTCTAAAATATATGTGAAACCACAAAAGACCCCAAAAAGACAAATCAATCCTGAGCAAAAAGAGCAAAGCTGGAGGTACCACACTCTCTGACTTCAAAATTTACTACAAATCTATAGTAACCAAAACAGTATGGTACTATAAAAAATGGACATATAGACAAATGGAACAGAATAGAGAATCCAAATATAAATCAATGTATTTACAGTCAGCTCATCTTTGACAAAGGTACCAAGAACATACAATGGGGAAAGGACAGTCTTTTCAAATGGTGCAGGGAAAACAGGATAACTGTATGTAGAAGAACGAAACTAGACCCCAATCTCTCTCCATACACAAAAGCCAAATCAAAATGGATTAAATAATTAAGTCTGAGACTTGAAACAATGAAACTACTAGAAGAAAACATTGGGAAAAATGCTCTAGGACATTAATCTGGGCAAAGTTTTTTTATGTAAGACATCAAAAGCACAGGCAACCAAAGCAAAAATAAACAAATGGGATTATATCAAGTTAAAAAGCTTCTGCAAATCAAAGGAAATTGAAGAAACAACCCACATAATAGGAGAAAATATTTGTAAAGTATTCATCTGACAAAGAATTAATAACCAGAATATATAAGGAGCTCAAACAAATCAATAGCAAAAAAACCAAATACTACAATTTAAAAACGGACAAAAGATATGAAGAGACACTTCCCAAAATAACAACATACAAATGGCCAACAAGCATATGAAAAAATGCTCAACATCACTAATCATCAGGGAAATGCAAATCAAAACCACAATGATATATCACCTCATCTCAGTTAAAATCGCTTACATGGAAAAAAAAAAAAAAGGCAGTAACAGATGTTGGTGAGGATATGAAGAAAAGAGAACCCTGATACCCTGTTGGTGGGAATGCAAGTTAGTACAGCCACTATGGAGAACAGTATGGCAGTTCCTCAAAAAAACTAAAAATAGAACTACCTTATGATCCAGCAATTCCACTACCGGGTATATATCCAAAGGAAAGGAAATCAGTATATAAAAGAGATACATGCACCCCCATCTTTATTGCCTAACTATTCACAATAGCCAAACTATGGAATCAAGTTAAGTGCTCATCAATGGATGAATTGATAAAGAAAATGTGGTAGACATACACAATGGAATATTATTCAGCCATAAACAGAATGAAATCCTGTCATTGGCAGCAACATGGATAGAGCTGGAGGCCATTATGTTAAGTGAAATAAGCCATGCACAGCAAGACAAATATCTCATGTTCTCATTCGTATGTGGGAGCTCAAAAAGGTGGATCTCATAAAGAGAGAGAGTATATTAATGGTTACCAGAAGCCAGGAAGGGTAGCAGGGAGGGAGGGATGAAGGGGAAAAAAGAAATATAAATGTAGTTATTACCACTGAACTCTACACTTAAAAATGGTAAAGCTGATATATTTTATGTTTATTTTTACCCAATAAAAAAATAAAATGAAAAAATACAAACAAAAACAACTTAACTGGAGGACATAAAAGAAGACCTAAGTTAAAGAAGGTCTAGGCCATTTTGATACCTGGGAAGACTAATACCTCAAAAAAGTTGATTCTTCCTAAATTACTCTTTATGCAGTTCCAAATAACTCCCAGTAAGACAGAACTTGACATACTGTTCCTAAATTTTATATAAAAAAGTTAAAAGCCAAGATTAGTCACAACAATTTTTTGAGAAGGAAAGGGAAAAGAAGAATATAGCAACCATGACTAGATATGCGCTAGGAAAGCCTCTAAATAGATATAAATGGGAAACTTCCTAGATCATATGGTACAGGTACAGATAGAAGCCAACTGCCCCAGTACTGACCCCACAAGCAAGACCCCACAATCAGTATAGAATTATTGACATATATTCATGCTCCCAGCTTTAGATTAATCAGATGTAGAAGGCGTCTTACTCTGCTAGGTCTACCAAGAACTGTGAACATCATCTGATGTTCAATGAGATAAAACAGAGCAATGGAGAAACCTATCCATTTCCTTTACATTGCTTTGGCTGCTTTGGAAGTTCTGCTCACTCATCCTCAAACCTGGACCACACTCCATGATTTGGCTTATTAAAAGGGGCCTGCTTTACAATATCAAAAATTATTATCAAAGCACGATAATTCAAATTGTGTGGTACTCACATAATGATTGCCAAATACATCAATGGAACAAAACAGAGAGACCAGAAATAGATCCACATATAGGTGGGACCTAGATATATGGTAGATATGACATGATAAATCAGTGGGGAAAACACTAATCAGTAAATGATATTGGAACAACTGGCTTTTCAAGTAAGAAAGACTTAAGTTTCTCTTTCATGTTATGTATAAAAATCTAAAATTCCAGATGAATTAAAGACCTTAAGAGAAAAGCAAACCTTTAAAACTTGTAAAAGAAATATATAAAATAACATTATGACTTTCACATAAATAATGATTTCTATAACATGAAAAGCATACTAAAAAATAAAAAGATTGAGAAATTTGACATTAAACTTAGAATTTTCTGCACAATACTAAATACCATAAAGTTAAAACACAGGTCACAGCTGAGCACGGTGGCTCACGCCTGTAATCCCAGCACTTGGAGAGGCCAAGGGAGGTGGATTACCTGAGGTCAGGAGTTTGAGACCAGCCTGGCCAACATACGGTGCAACACCATCTCTACTAAAAAAATACAAAAATTAGCTGGGCATGGTGGCACATGCCTATAGTCCCAGCACTTGGGAAGCTGAGGCAGAATTGCTTGAACCTGGGAGGCAGAGGTACTGCGATTGTGCCACTGCACTCCAGCCTGGGCAACAGAGCAAGACTCTGTCTCCCCCTCCCGAAAAAAAAAAAAAGAGAGAGAGACAGGTCACAGACTGACAGAAGATATTTGCAACACATAAAAAATAAAATATTAGTCTCCTGAATATATAAGATGTACCTATAAATTAATAAAGACCAAAAAACCTCTTTGGAATGTGAGTTGGTAATATCTGATTAAGCTGACATCAAAATTCTACTTCTGGATATGTCCTATAGAGAAATCTTCATACTTGTCCACAAGAAGACAAGTAGAGTATTACTTGTATCATAATAACAATGTAGATGCCCACCCATTAATAAGAACATAGCTATTAATAGATAAAGTATGATATAGTCCAGTAACAGAATGCTATGCAGCAGTTAAATGGAATAAACTAGATCTGCATGCATCAACATGGATAAATTTTCAAAACATGATGTTTAGCAACTCAAAAGCAAGATGCGATTGGATATGTACAGTATAAGACAGTTTATATAACATTTTTAAACAATCAAACCATACTTTATATTATGAATATATGCATATGCAATAAAACTTTTTTAAATGCATAAGAAAGATACACACCAATTTCAGTGTGAAGGTCGTCTATAGGAAAGGAGAGAGACATGTAGGATAGTGGCGCTTTACCCTTATTACATTTGATTTATGAAGAAAAAGGAATTTAAGCAAATGTGCAAACTCCTTTTTCTCAAAACATTATTTTGAATATGTGGGAGGTCATATTATTTTTTAAGCTTTTTGGTATGTTTTAAATATTTAAACATAAAAACAAAATCAAATTTAACAATGTAGGCCACTCTCCTCAGGAAATACATTCTTTTATTATTTTCCAAAGTTTTCATTCACTCCCTTTCCTCTTCTCCCTATTTTCCCCATCATTCACCAAAATGCTTTGTAGGCCTCAACTCCTGAAAAAACTTCCAGAGTCCTCACTCTGCCTGCCTCTCCCCTCTCTGCACTCCTGCTGGATGTACACACACCTCTATTATCTTAGCTATCATACTGACATGTATTGAGCTGAACCATAAGAGATTGCTGCTTTCGGTAGGTCAAAACATTTGAGTACAGGGAATGTCATATGGTTTAACTGATAATGATATTTACATATATGTCTTTGCTGTCAGACTCTGGAATCCTTGAATGTCCATGTTTGATTCACCGTCCGATTGGTGCATATAGGATGCTCATTTGGACATTTAAATTAAATTGGTCCCATAATGAGAGGCATTTCCTCTGCACCTCTCCTTCAGTCTCTTCCCCCCAGCTTTAAAATGATAGGCATCTGACACAAACATTTTCCAGCCTAGATCAGAAAGGAATGGTAGAGTAGTCATTATTCTGGTATTTGTTCCATGGAGTTCTACTTATGGAAAGGATTAGAAGTAGTATATATGCGTGAAGAATTCATAAGAGCTGCTCAGCTGTGGGACCAAAGGGATTCTTGGAAAACTGAGAAGCCACTGTATTGCTACAATAATGCACAGTGATGTATATCTATGCATCTTTGCATTCACTCATCCACTTATTCACTCATTCAGAATCAGTATGCAACTTATCTAAATTTATCAAGAATAACCCAGGAATCCAAATATAATGTGTCACTTTAACTGCCAATTTCAACCAGAGGTACTACTGCCCACCTCCAGCCTTCTGATATTTAACCCACACAATGAACTGACCAGAATCTTCCAGTATAGGAAGAGACAATTATGATTGTTATTAGTGGCTTGTAGCTTTACAAGTTGGTTTCAGGAATGAGCCAGTCTGTATGAGGTTGACAAAGGACCAAAAGACCAAAAAGGTATGTCCCATAACCACAGTTAAGAGCAAAAGGAGATATTCTAACAGGGAAGAGCATCACAAAATTTAAACACTATAGGGGAGAGGGTCAAGATGGCTGACCAGAGGTACAGGACATGAACTCCTGCAAAAAGAACAAAAAGAGTAAGTAGATAGTAACACTTTAAATAGAACATCTAAGTAAAGAAGTGACAGGAAACACCTGAGGCAATGAAGGAGAAGGAGGCAAGTGACAGCCCAGCTGGGATCCCCTGGGAACCTTGATAGGTTCCCCAGTGTGGGAAATGGATAAGAGAGGGATCTCCAGCAGTCCACATTCTCACCTCAGGCTCCTATAACCCTAGCCACAGGAGAGTCCCTTGACTCTCCTTGAGACTGAAGTAGAGAGCTCCCAGAGTCTATACAATATCATTACCCTAGAGAAGGAGCTCACACTGGGTCCCAAACATCCCTGAAGTTCCAGGCAGCGGCAGCACAGCATGATTTTGAGAGCCCAGCCCCACCAAACTGCATCCTAGCCCAGAGCACAATAGCCTCTGCATCTCTGCATCTTGGGAGCACACCACTGGCATCCCCCCAAGTCCACCCAGAGGACTGCAATGGTGAAATGGCACTTGGATTCAGCGGAAAAACAGAGTCCCCAGAACTCTAGCCCACACAATGTTCTGCATGCTGGGGAAAGGAGAGCCAAAGTATGTACTCCTCAGAGCCTCAAACCTGCCTGCCTGGGGTGGCTATCACAGATAGCAACCCTGACCCCTCAACAGCTCTGTGTTTGCATGCACTCTAAGAATAGGCTTTCCCCACCCACTGCACTGCTACTGCACCCACTCTAGCATACTACCCAGGGCCTGGGGATTGGAAGCATTAATATTGTTAAAATGATCATGCTAACCAAAGTAATCTACAGAGTCAATGCATCCCTATTAAAATACGATGACATTTTTCACAGAATTAGGGAAAAAAACTAAAATTTGTATGAAACCAAAGAAGAGCCTGAAAAGCCAAAGAAATCCTAAGCAAAAAGAACAAAGCTGGGGGCATCACACTGTCTGACTTTAAAATATATTACAAGGCTATAGTAAAGTGAGAGCATGCTATTGGTATAAAAGCAAACATGTAGATTAATGGAACAGAATAAAGATAAACCCAAAGTAAACCCACATATTTACAGCCAACTGATGTTTGACAAAGGTGCTAAGAACATTCAGTGAGAAAGGTCACCTTTTTCAATAAGTGGTGATGGGAAAATTGGATATCTATATGCAGAAGAATGAAACTAGAACCCTATCTCTCAACATACACAAAAATCAAATCAAAATGGATTAAAGACTTCAACTTAAGACCCCAAACTACAAAACTACTAGAAGCAAACATAGGTGAAACACTGCAGGACACTGATCTACGCAAAGATTTTATGGCTAAGACGCCCAAAGCACAGGCAAAATTGACAACAAAAGTAGACAAATGGGAAGATATTAAACTAAAAAGCTGCACAGCAAGGAAATAATCAGCAGAGTGAAGCTACATCATGTTGAATGGGAGAAAATATTTGCAAAATATTCATCTGACAAGGGGCTAATATCCAGAATATACAGGGAACTCAAACAACAACAACAAAAAATTCCATTAAAAAGTGGGCATAGAAATATTTGTAGTAGATTCCGATGGTTATTTTTATCTCTGTAGGGTCAGTGGTAACATTCCCTTATCATTTCTAATTGTGTTTATTTGGATCTTCTCTCTTTTCTTATTAGTCTAGCTAGTGGCCTATCTTATTAATCTTTTTTTAAAAAAACCAACTCCTGGATTCACTGATCTTTTGAATGTTTTTGTGTGTGTCTCAATTTCCTTCAGTTCAGCTTCTGCTAACTTTAGGGTTGACTTGTTCTTGCTTCTCTAATTATTTCAGTTGTGACTTTAGGTTGTTAATATGAGGTCTTTTTAACTTTTTGATGTGGGCATTAAGTGCTATTAATTTCTCTCTTAACATTGCCTTAGCTGTGTCCCAGAGACTCTGGTATGTTGCATCTTTGTTCTTATTAGTTTCAAAAAACTTGATTTCTCCCTTAATTTCATTATTTACCCAAAAGTCATTCAGGAATACAAACATGATTTTGAGCAATTTTGTTAGTCTTGACTTCTATTTTTATTGCATTGCGGTCCAAGAGTGTGTTTGGTGAGATTTTGGTTCTTTTGCATTTGTAGAGGATTGTTTTATGTCCAATTATGTGGTCAATATTAGAGTACATGCCATTTGACAATGAGAAGAATATATATTCTGTTGTTTTGGGGAGGAGAATTCTGATAACAGCCAAGCTGAGAGCCAAATCAGAAAGACAATCCCATTCACAATTGCCACAAAAAGAATAAAATACCTGGGAATATAGTTAACCAGGGAGGTGAAAGATCTCTACAATGAGAATTACAAAACACTGTTCAAAGAAATCAGAGAAGACACAAATAAATGGAAAAAATCCCACGCTCATGGATAGAAAGAATCAATATGATTAAAATGGCCATACTGCTCAAAGCAATTTATATAATCAATGCTATTCCTATCAAACTACAAATGACATTCTTCACAGAACTAGGAAAAAGTATTTTAAAATTCATATGGTACTAAAAAAGAGCCCAAATAGCCAAGGCAATCCTAAGCAAAAAGAACAAAGCTGGAGGCATCATATTACTCAACTTTATGTTACAGGGCTACAGTAACCAAAACAGCATAGTACTGATACAAAAACAGGTACACAAGGCCGCACACCTATGACCATCTGATCTTTGACAAAGCTGACAAAACCAAGCAATGGGGAAAAGATTCCCTATTCAATAAATGGTGCTGGGATAACTGAATAGCCAAATGCAGAGGATGGAACCTGGACCCCTTCCTTATACCATATACAAAATTCAACTCAAGATAGATTACAGACTTAAATGTAAAACCCAACTATAAAAACCCTAGAAGACAACCTAGGCAATACCATCCTGGACACAGAAACAGGCAAAAATTTCATGACAAAATTTCATGGCAAAAATTTCATGGTAAAATTGCAACAAAAGCAAAAATTGACAAGTGGGATCTAACTAAACTTAAGAGCTTCTGCACAGCAAAAGAAACTATCAGCAGAGTAAACAGACAACCTAGAGAATGGGAGAAAATATTTGCAAACTATGCATTTAACAAAGGTCTAATATCCAGCATCTGTAAGAAACTGAAACAAATTTATAAGAGAAAAACAACCCCACTAAAAAGTGGGCAAAGGACATAAACAGACACTTTCCAAAATAAGACTTATGTACAGCCAATAATCATATGAAAAAAAGCTCAACATCACTGATCATTGAAGAAATGTAAATCAAAACCACAATGTGATACCATCTCTCACCAGTCAGAATGGCTATTATTAAAAAGTCAAATAACAGATGCTGGCAAGGTTGTGGAGAAAACAAAACACCTACACACGGTTGGTGGGAGTGTAAATTATTTCAATGATTGTGGAAAGCAGTATGGTTATTCCTCAAATAGCTAAAAGCAGAACTACCATTCAACCCAGCAATCCATTACTGGATATATGCCAAAGGAATACAAATCATTCTACCATAAAGACATATGCACACAAATGTTTGCCGCAGCTCTATTCACAATAGCAAAAACATGGAATCAACCTAACTGTCCATCAGTGGTAGACTGGATAAAGAAAATGTGGTATATATACACCATGGAATACTATGCAGCCATGAAAAGAATGAGATCATGTCTTTTGCAGGAACATGGATGGAGCTGGAGGCCATTATTCTAGCAAACTAACACAGGAACAGGAAACAAAATACCGCATATTCTCACTTATAAGTGGGAACTAAATGATAAGAACTTATGAACACAAAGAAGAAAACAACAGACACTGAGGCCTACTTGAGGGTGATGGGTGGGAGGAGGGAGAAGAACAGAAAAGATAACTATTGGGCACTGGGCTTAATTCCTGGGTGAGGAGATAAATCTGTACAACAAACCCGCATGACACAAGTTTACCTGTGTAACAAACCTTCACATGTACCCCTGAACCTAAAAGGTTTTTGTAAAGTAGGCAAAGGATAAAGACAGACATTTCTCAAAAAAAGACATACCAAGAGGTAATATGAAAAAAGGCTGAGCATCACTAATTATCAGGGAAATGCAAATCAAAGCCACAGTGAGATAGCTTCTCACCCCAATTAGAATAACTATTATCAAAAAGACAAAAAATAACAAATGTATTGGCAAGGACGCAGATAAAAGGGAACTTTCAAATGCTATTGATGGGAATGTAAATTAGAACAGCCATTAGGGAAAATAGTAAAGAGATTTCTCAGAAAACCTAAAAATAGAACTACCGTACAATCCAGCAATCCCACTGCTGGGTATTTACCCAAAGGAAAGGGAATCCATATATAAAAGGGATACACGCACCCCCATGTTCATTGCAGCACTATTCACAATAGCAAAGATTAAAAACCTAAATGTCTGCCAACAGATGAATGAATAAAGAATATGTGATATATTTACACAATGGAATTACACAATGGAATATTATTCTGCCATAAAAAAAGAATAAAATCCTGTCATTTGCGGTAGCAAGGATGTAACTGAAGGTCACTACATTAAGTAAAGTAAGCCAGAAACTGAAAGACAAATATCTCATGTACTCATTTAAATGTGGGAACTAAAAAAATTGAATTCATGAAGGTAGAGAGTAGAACAATAGTTACCAGAGGCTGGGAATAATGTGGGTATGTGTGGCGGGGGTTAGGGGGACGATGAAGAGAGGTTGGTTAATGGGTAGAAACATACAGTTAGCTAAAAAGGATAAGTTCTGATGTTTGGTAGTGAAGTAGGGTTGCTAAATTTAGTAACAATGTATTGTACACTTCAAAAGAGCTAGAAATGAGGACTCGAATGTTCTCAACACATAAAATTATAAGGCACATGAGGACAGATATCCTAAATACCTTGACTTGACCACTAGACATTCTAGGCATAAAACAAAACATCACATGTACCTCAATATATGCACAGATATTCTGTATCAGTAAAAAGAAAAGATGTATGCACTAGAATGAACTCTTTTTAGTATCTACAATATTTGGAATTATATTTAATAGCTTCAAAAATTTGCAGCTATTGCCAAAAATAGATGTGTGCTATTCGAATTCTAAAGAGCTCTTTTATAAGGGAAACAGAATGAATTGTAGAAGGAATTCTGAATATAATCCTTTCCTACATCCTTGCTGTATATAAGACTACGACATTCTTAAAATTTCAGGCAGGGAGACCTGCTCTGGTTACCTTGGTGATAAACTGGGGATAAAAATTACACATAATTGCTACTGATGTCACTATTGCCATATTGTTTCCAAGGCTACAGATTGTCTCCAAATAATCATAATGCTTTGTGCATTGGAAGCCCACTCTGTAGCAAAAAGCTTAGTACTGCAGTTATTCTTTCTAATTCTATCTAATAAACTATCCATAGTCTCTCAGGGATTTTGAATATTACAGAGATAAATATTGAAAATGTCTCTATCTTAACCTATTCCAGTCACACACATAATTTTTAAAAGCTGATATATAGAAAACTTAATTTCTATCGGAAATATTCAGATATATCAGAAAATGTCCATCTAAAATACGTATCCCCTTAAATGCTACAAGGGAAAAACAAATTGTAGAAATGCATGTGTATGTATTCTACATCGAAAATATCTGAAAGACGTGCAGCAAACTGGTGACAGTGGTACTGAGGGGTAGGATTTCAGCAGATTTCATTCTCTGTACGACATTTATTTGTGTAATACTTTATTTTTTTTGGTCAGCATATATTACTTTTATAATCAGATGAAACAGTTCAGGTAAAAACAAATTCCTAGTCCTCAGCAGTGCTATCCTTAAATTACCAGCCTAAAAGAAATGGTTTCCTAAATTGAATGAATAGATGAAGCCATTTATAAAGGACGCATTTCCCTCTGACCTGCTTTCATTTGTTAAAGCAGTGCCCAGTGAGTTCTTTGTGCAATCACACTCAGCAACAATACAGTTACCCTTATATAAGTTACATTATGCAGAAATCAAGACTCTCTTTGAAAACCAGTAATTGATGAACTTTGATTTAATTACTTATTGTGCCAGCCATAGATGTTGACTGCTCAAGAGATTGCCACAAGGCAGCTGTGGTCAGTGAAAAACACCATTACATTTTAGCTCCTTGGGAAATCCTATATTAACGCATAATATGCTCTAAAAACACACTAGTAATTATGTGATTAACAATAACAATCACTAATACAGATTATGTGAGCCCCCAAACCTACTGCTAAACCTGGGCTTCTAGGTGCTGCTGAAGCCCTGCATTTCCGGCACTCATTTGACCAACAGCAAACAGAGCAAGGGCCTCCTTCTCAGTCTTCCCCAGGTGCTGCACGCCGGACGACACCGTTCCCAGCACTGACCTTGTCAGCATGACATTTTCCACTAGAGCAAAACAGAACTCACTGTATCTAAGCTGCCTTGCCTGCCTGACCAGCTGGTTTTGAATAATAATAATTTACCTTTACAGCCCATTTATTATATAATCCATAAAATGGCCCATGTCTTGGGGAGGGGAACAATCCTTGCCTTTTAGACTAGACGATACAGAAACCAGAAATGAGAATGATGATCCACATAAATACATTATAAAGCAAAAAACACAGTTGTTTTATATTATAGGGTCCTGATTCTTTTTCTGCTGCTGAAATTTACATAGGAAATTGCTGCTACAAAAGGAAATGGAGATCAAAGAATTAAATTTACAAGAAAGGTAATTGATTATATTAGGCAGGCATTACATTATTTACCTGTGAAGGACCAAATAAAAAATATTCCTGCCTGCCTTTAAGAGGGTCATCACTTTAGGCTCTCATAACAATTTCATGATTTATTTTTACGTTTCTAATAATTGGCCAGATGTCCCTAATTTACAATCTATTAATAATTACAGCAGCAAACTGTACAATTAAGATGGCAGGACCATTAGGCTACAGGGTTTGTATACTGTATAAAATACAGGGTTTGTATACTATATAAAATATTTCCTCATTTTACCAAAGTAGATTTTAGAAGCTCTTGGATAACCATAAGCATATGGGTGTTACACTAGAAAATTATTTAGTGTATCATGACGCCAGAGTTAATATAGCTTGGATTTTATGAATAAGTAGTCTAAAAATAACAGGGGACCAATTTGTTTCACTCAAAGATTCTCTAGGTGGCCATTCATTTGCCATTTCAATGGGCTGTACTAGGAATAATTCACTTAGGACTTGGACCCATACCAGGTTCCACATCGCCCCCTCCTGATGGGTGAAAGTAGGTACAGGTAGGAAATTGATACCAGCTCTTTGCATGATTTCATTTGTCTAAAGTGACCATTGCTATTCTAGGAGTAAAATTTACAAGTAATCTACGAATGATTCCTTCCAGGAGGTGACACTGGCTGTCATGGAAAAGTACAGAACTATTCTTCCAATGTCCTCAGCCATCGCAGACAGGAGAGCAGCTTGAATTTAGTAAAGTTTACAAAAATCTGCTTTTAAAAAAACATAACTGATGGAGAATATTTAAAGGCCCACAACCGCTATAACTATATGCAGAATCACTAAGAGTTGTTTGTTTTTATTTTGTTTTTTCCTGTGTGAACAAAATATAAACACTATCGTTTAAGGTAAAAATGCATTCCTTTATCCTCACAGAATGCCAAGTAACTGGTTTAAATCCAGGTTTTTTGTTGTTGTTGTTGTTGTTGTTTTGTTGTTAGTGCACAGATTTTACTGGTTTTTATGGTACAATGCATCTTCTTCAAAGCATAAAACTATTGCTTAATAAAGAAACATACCTTAGAAGTCAAAACAAAAGGCAGAAAACCCTTTCGTGCTCTAACAATGAGTCTTCCTCACATGTACTGGAGACTTATTTTTAAAGTAAGCTAGTGCTCAGCATAACTGTGAATAAAAAGTTCAAGAGGACCTAGATTCATGTCTTTCAAAAATAAAACAAAATAAAATGAATGCAACCACAGAGTGTTTTTAGGACATAGTACACATGAAAAATGTCATAGTAACAATAACAATTCCATTAAATCCAGTTCCAAAGTAAAGGTATGGGAAAGAAATAGCAACTCTGGAAATTGTGGATGAAACTTGATATGTGACTATTCTAAGACATCAGGAAGTCTTGAAATAAAGAAACATGTTCGCTTTGCTTAAACTAGAATTTCCCAAATACATTTGGGAATGCAACCTTCGTAAATTGTCATTGTTATTATTGGTTTCAACCGGTGTGTTTAAATATCCTAGGAAGCAATGTTTAAGTCTGAAAGATGCCTGCTCAGAAGAGTATAATCAATATTGTTTAAAGCTTTGAAATCAAATAGTTAATACTTAGGCAACAACATTAAATGGGTATCTAGCAGAAGCTGGGGCTCAGAAATGTGGGCTTATTTCTTTTTGAACATAATATTTTGCTTTTATCAGTACTCAGAACTAGAAAGTAGAGAAATAGTACTTTCTATTTTGGCAACATTTTGAATAATGTCAAGCAAGACAAAAAGCACTATCATGTTCCATAATCAACATTTCTATTATCTGGATCCTACGGTCATATGAAAAAAGAAAAAGAATTGGGTAAAATGATGCAAAACAAAAATTGAGATTCTTAATTAGGAAATTAACCTGTTGTAGAGAAAATACTATTTTACTTTGCATTCTTTTTTTCTTTTTGATTCTTTTTAGGTTAAGTTTATTAAGTTATAATTTACATACAGTAAAAGTCACCTTTTTAGGTGTAGAGTTCTATGTATTTTGATAAACATATAGAGTTATGTAATTATCACTAGAATCGAGATACAGAACATTTCCATCACTCCAAATAGTAGTAGCTTCATGCCTCCTTGTAGTCAGTTCCCTCCTTTCTCACACAACCCTATGCCTTTCAGGTTTTGACTCTACAGAATAATTTTCTGGGTGCTCTGCAGCAAATCTTTAGTGCCTACTGTTAGTTCACCCATCCAGTATTTACTGAGCCTACTAAAAGTAGCCACTGTGCTACATGGAACTGAGAATACAGCGAGTAGAATCCTTGTGCTCATCAAAGCTTTCCCAGTTGTACTGAATAGAAAAAAGCTTGAGTTAAAGGAGTTTTATTTAAGGATGCAAAGGGATAAGGAATTCCAATGAATCTGATAACCCAAAATTACATTCAGACAGGCCTCAAGTAAATAAGCTAGGAACAGAAAAGAAGAAAGCCTGGAAATTTAGATTAATCCCTGGATATTATTGCCTCACCTATGTCTAACGTCAGCTTGGTCTCTCTCTTCTCTCTCTCTCAGTGTCTCTCTCTCTCATTCTCTCTCCCTCCCTCCGTCTAAAGTCAACTTGGTCTCTCTCTCTCTCGGTCTTGATCTCTCTCTCTCTCTCTCTCTCTCTCTCGTAGTTTGCTCTGCTTATGCATCTTGATATATGTCTAATACGGTCAGCCCAGCCCAAACTCCTTCCAACTTTTCAGCTCATATGCACATCACGGATTAAAGGACTCCTGTGTCTCGGTTAAAATTTCCAAGAAAAGAAATCTGGTTGGCCCAGCTCCACATCTATGGCTTCCCCAGGTGCCCCACCCCGCCCCATTTAAAGTGAGGTCTCCAGGCCTCTCATTAATAGCTATGGGCTAGGGAATTGCAGTCCTTTTGAGCCTGGAAATGTCTTATTCCAGGAATAAAGCGATTGTCACAAAAATATTTATTAGACTGACTTTATGTGATAAATACATGAGTCCAATCCTGTTTGACGGGTTTGAGGAAGGTTTCACAGAGAAAGTGACATATGAGCTGAGTTTTGAAGTATGGTCACTATGTCGATAGTGGCAGGTCCAAGGGGAATATGGAAGATGAAGTATGTGAGAGGATGGAAGAAATGAGCATCCCAGGCAGACAATACAGTATGTGTTCAACATAAAGAACAATGACAGACTATGTCTTCTTCAGAGACTTAATTTGATATGGTTGGAGAGCAGGATTCTCTAGGCAGAGTCAAGAGAAAATAAGCAGGAACTAGAGTATGAAAGGCCTTCTAGGCTGTAAACAAGAGATTTGAACTTCATCCTTTGGGCAACTGTGGGCCATCCTGGGATGTAAGGCAAGAGGAGGATCCTAGACTTATTGGGATAATATACAGCAAGGATCCAGGGTCTCAGCATTCTGAGATCCCTAGTTTTGCCTCCAGTTCCCAAGACAGAAATGCAGATGGGTTGCTCCAGGCTAAATCACTTTTAATTATCAGTTGAGGCTTTGACCTCAAACCCCCACATGGTCATTGGGTGAGATGGGCCAGACTACAGATTGCTCAGAGTATCCTTTTGGCCTTGGCTCCAGGCTGAGTAGTCTCTTTGGATCCTTCCCAGAGATCCACTTCTGAATCTTGGCCCTCTTGATCTTAAGTCTCAAATGGCAAATACAGTTGATCCTAAGGGAAACACATAGACACCACCCCACCCCACCCATCTAAAAGAAAAAGGAGAAAGAGCAATTGACCCAATACTCCTTCCCATAATGGCTACTGTCTTAGTCTGTTTTGTGCTGCTGTAACGGAATACCAGACACTGGTATCCACAAGCTAATACATTTTCTGTTCATTATACCAGAATGGTATTATGAGATGTATAAGATTGAGATGTACAAAACTGAAGGCTTTCGTAGTTCCATGGCAAAGGAGCAAAGAACGGGCAACAGAAAAACAGAAGAAGGCCAAACTTATCCTTTTATAAAGAACTCACTCTTACAATAATAGCACTAATAGAGTCACTCCACCCTCATGGCCCAATTGCCTCTCATTATGCCCCACCTCCCAACACTGTTGCATGGGGGATTAAGTTCTCAACACATGATTTTTGGGAGACACACTCAAACCATGGTAGTTACCACTCCCACCTCTACGTGCCCTATCACTACTGTGGTCTACTCCTTGTGGGTGAGTAAAGGAGGAAAACTTGGGCTCCCTTTAGAGTGTTGAGTACTCCACTGGTGATGAGACAAAAATCAGTATTTCATTAAGAAGGCCAACTGATGTGGAGAATGGATTGGACAGGTTAACTCTAGAAGTAGGGAGACCAGCTGGGGACTGCTCCAGTGGTCCAAATTGATGAGGGTTACACCAGGGCAGTAATGGAGGGGCTGGAAGGGAGCTATCCCAGGATTCTTAAGTTTGAGTGAGCCTCAGAAGCACCCACAGGGCTTATTAAAACACAGATCACTGGTCCCCACTCCAAGTTTCTAATTCAGTCAGTCTAGGTTAGGGCCTGTGAATGTGCATTTCTAAAATGTTCCCTAGGGATGCTGATGCTATTGGTTCAGAGACCAAACTTTGAGCACCATTGGAATAGCAGATTTTCATGGGCCAAGTTAAAAAAAAAAAAAAGTTTCTCTTCTGTCACTGTTTAGAAAGAGGGACGTCACTGGGTTAGAACCAGTAAGATGAAATGTAGAAATATAACAGTCTCTCACCAGTCAGCTGGTATCTGCGAGTTTACTAGATACAAAGAGTTATTTTCACATTATTATATACTGAAACCTGAATACAATAGGCCGCTAAAACCTACTAGTCTCCACCTCAAACTACATTCAGAGTAGTTTGTAGTCTCAGCCCCCCGCCGAGACTACATTCAGAGTAACTTAAAAACAAAAGTCATTTTGGGAATGTTTTCAAACCCACTATAGTATCAGTCAGTGCTGGGCATAAAGCAAGAATTCAGTAAATTTGGCTTGTTTGTGGCTAAAATTCTCATTATAACAATTAGCAATTTTCAGAATTCCTTAATAAGACCCGACAAGTAGCACTGATACATGACTTCACAAGATAGCACGGTTTGAGGAGCTTCAGAGTTCATTGCATGTTCAAATCACCAATTACAATGACTCTCAGCCATTAGGCCATGTTGTACTCTATGCGCTGGGCCAGAATCTACACTTAGGCAAAGGCAGCAGATGGAGGAGGTTAAAAGCATCAAATATCAAAGTATCAACTTTGGTAGGCCACCTCGCTTCATAATTAAGACCCTTCTGTTGGAGAGTTGAAAATATATTCTAGACAGGTGACATGTTAACAGAGTCATTTCATGGTTCACCATTCTCTCAGTGTGATTTATTTATATTTGTAGGCACCAGAGGCCCCTATACAAGAGATGTATGAGCTACCTATATGATTTCATTTTGTTGAAGGAAATGTGTGTATTATTTAAAAACAAAATAACATTTATTTTAAGATTATGCTGCTTTCCAGTTAAAGGCTCCAGTTAAAGGCTAAATGTTCACCACTTAAACAATCCCTGTGCCCCACCCATTTCTTTACTCTATTAACAAATACTAAAACAATACATGAAGAGAAAAGGAAGAAGTCTTTCTCATTTCTGAACTCCTGGAAACCAGGTTACAAAACCTGCATGTGATTCCAAAGTTGCTACATAGTAGCAATCTTTACAGGCTCCAATTTCTACATCTGGCAAATAAATACAGCATTGCCTTTCAAGGTCTGAGAATTAACTTAGATAATACATGTGGATATGCTATGTAAATGGTGAAGTGTTATCCAACTCTATGGTTGTAGAACTGGCTGTAGTGGTTGTTGGAATAAAATACTTTTCTTCCTTTATTTCACATTTACCATCCAAATTCAACTACAAAAGGCTTATGAAACACACAGTGAAAAGACCAAATGTTTAAGTTCGTGCAATGGCTAGCCATCGGTTGTAGCCCTCTTGTTGAGTATTCTTCTTCCCTGAGGTCACAGCTCCAACCCTCTCAAACCCTGCTATGTCCTCTCCTAAACTACCATTCCATAGAAAGTGGCTCCAGCAGTGACTGTCAGGCAATGGAGGGCTTCTACACAGGGCAGCGCAGCAAGGACAGGAGCCTAAACTGTGCATGTTGGTGAATACTACAGTTTTAAACAACACGAAGTTAAAGCCAAGGACTAGAAAAATCTAATCCAAAATCTGACAGAACAGGCTCAGAGAAAAGTAAACAAATACATCAGATCTAAGCCAGTTGTGTCCAGAGTCTGAGAGATAAGCAAAATTCAAAGTAAAGCTTTGAATTCTATTGCTCTAAACCCTATCGTTTTTTTTAAATCTCTGGTTCTTGATTCAGGATACATCCATCCTATCATGATCAGTCTTTCTCATCCAAACTCTACAACTATTTTTATTACCACTACTGAGCACATTTACTAGTTCTAAAGGTGAAGCAAAATGGGTTTGCAGTCTTCCTGTCAGTTTTTGTAATTTCTCTTTTTAACACAAGTAATATATAAATATATCCTCAGTGTAAAAGATTTAAATAATAGAGTATAGAAAAAGTAAAATAACTCCCCTCCTCAGAGGAAAGCACTGTTAACCATTTGATGTATATCCTTTGAGCCTTCTTCCATGAGTTTATGTCAAATATGCAAAGATTTACTGTAACTAGGACTATATTGTGCATAATAATTTGCAACTTGATATTTTTTCTTTAACACTGTTTTGGAACAGTTGTTCTCAACATGTGGACCCCAGACCAGCAGCATCATTATCTCCTAATACTCGTTTAGAAATACAAAATCTTCCTGTCCTGCTCCGCATCGAACCTACTGAATCAGAAACTCTGGGAAGCCCAGCAATCTGTGTTTTAATAAGGCTTGCAGATGATTCTGATGCACATTAAAGTTTGAGGACCTCTGGTTTTGAAATCTTTGCAAGTCAGGACATTCAGCTCTACCACATTCTTTTTAATTGATGCATTTTATTCCATAGAATTTATATATCCTAATTGTTTGGTCATTTCCCTACTTTGGGTTAGTTTTTCCTAATATTAAGAGAAAATGCTGCAATGAACATTCTGGTATATTACCTCAATGAACTTATGTGGCATGCCTATAGATGGATGCTTAAGAGCCACTGCTGTGCCAAGTGTATTTTTATTCAAATTTTGATAGTGCCAAATTGCCCTCTAATAGCCTCTATCAATATTTCCATTGAAAGTGCTAGGGCTTGTTTCCCCACATTCTCACCAACACTTATTCTTACCAGTCTTTCCCAGTTTTGCTACTCTGATAGGTGGGGGGAGAATGGAAGCATAAAATCACATGCTATTGGGAAAGGAGAGATTTAGGTTCTGAAGTGGTAAGGTGAAAACCACATATTGTATAGTCAAAATTTCCTTTGAAGATCTTTTAGAAATATGCCACTTTGGTGACCAATACACTCACTCCAAATATGGAGAACGGAGTCAGATTGTTTTCCTAGGTTATCTCTGGAGCCCAGGGAAAAATGTTTAAAATGTTTGCAGGCATTGTCACATGAAAAGTGCATGTCTTTAAACGCCAGGCTCACACACTCTGTATGGCAGAAACCCCTTAGATTAAGAGGCAGCCTGTGAGATGTACAACCACCTGAGCAAAAGCAGATTCACAGCTGGCATCTTGCCTTCACTCGGGCAGAACTGCCCCACCTCAATCCCTACAATGAGCTGGATTCAGGTAGCAGAGGCGCACCTATCATGAACTTTTGTTACCTAAATCATGCAATGTCCCATTGTTTTATTTCACATTTTCTTGATTTATACGTAGAGTGGTTTGACCAGGTTAAGTTCTTTTTCATGTTTTGAATGGCCATTTACATTTTTCTTCTGTGGAATGCTAATTTCTATCCTTTGTCTTCTTTTCATTTGGCCTATCTTTTTCTTATTTGAAGAAGTTATTTATATATTATGTATATTAATTTTATCTGTTATATGTGTTGTAAATATTTTCTTTCCATCTGCGTGTTGCTAGTTTGGTACCCCTTTATTTATCACATTATTTATCGGTTTTATATGTCTTTCCAACTAGACAACTATAGGACTAAAGGACAGTAAATATGACTTACATTTTAAAATTTATTTCCTCATCCCTTCTAGCCCCCAAGTTTGTAGTAGAGGTATATGTAGGCAAAAATGTTCAATACACTGAATAAATGACTATCTAAAAAAGCAAAGTTTTATGCATATAAAGCTATATTACTCAATATTTAATATTTTGACCAGTTTTCACTAGTATCCTTTCTTTAAGTCACTCTGGCCTACAGATTTTACAATTGGATTCGCTGGGTCAAACCATTCCTTCTTTTAGGTTCATCTTTTCTTCTGCCCACACTACCTTGACCACCATAAAAGCTAGGTCTAATCATTCTGCCATTTTCTCACCCATTTTGGTTTGTTTTCATCATAGTCAACAGGATCCTACTTTAGTGGAGTTTGCCCTTTTCTCCAGAAATCACCTCCAAATTCCTCTTTTATATATCCTTTGTCATCCAGATGTGATGCATAAAGGCCACCACCATTCCTTTAGCTTCTTTCTTTCACTGCATCCTCTGCCTCCCGGGTTCAAGCAACTCTCCCGCCTCAGCCTCCCAAGCAGCTGGGATTACAGGTGCCTGCCACCACACTCAGCTAATTTTTTTTTGTATTTTTAGTAGAGACAGGGTTTCACCATGTTGGTCAGGCTGGTCTTGAACTTCTGACCTCAGGTAATCCACCCGCTTCAGCCTTCCAAAGTGCTGGGATTACAAGCATGAGCCACCACACCTGGACTTTCTATAGTTTCTTTATCCATTTTTTCCTCCAACATGGATTCTGTCCAACCCTAAGCTCTCTCACAACTATGTGCCCAAATGCCAGATTTTCTAAACACTAATCTCTTACTCTGAGTCTCCAGGCCAATTCTTCAAATTCCATCATCTATGTCCTTGAAAATAAATATTAGCACAGATTACTATATCTGCAACTTTGTTCCTATCAGATCTCAAGAGGAAGAAAGTTTCTACAAGATGAAGTGTTCATGACAGGAAAAGTGGAAATTGTCTTGACCAGTTGGCATGAGCCTTTAGAATGAATCACCCTACAGAGCTCAAGACCAGTTAAGGGACTTTACCCTCCACACCTTGGGTGAATAATGATATTTATCTTGTCTCTATGGCAAAAACAGATATATAACTGTATATACAGCATAATTCTATTTTTATGGAAGAATAATATGTTATGTTTGAGTAGCAGAAACCAACTAGTCTGCCATACCAATTCTCTTTCCTCCTGCACGCAAAACTAGATTATATTCCCAGCCTTATAATTAAGTATGACCATGTGATTAAATATTGGCCAATTATAAGGAACAGAAGCCACTCTTGTGCAGTCCTCCATATTCTTTCTACCTGTGTCTGCCAAGCCAATGCTGAGCATCCAGCAGAGGACTAAGCGGCCCTGCAAGATGGCGGGTGTGCTCCTTAATATGGTAGAGCCTCTATCAGCCTGGGTTCCCCAAAGACTGTGTGGGGCAGAACCCAATCCCCACCCCACCCCCAGTTGCTATTTGAGTTTTCTATGAACAAAAAATAAACTTTCATCTGCTGAGCCACTAAGAACAGGAAGATTTCTAGCTAGCTTTCCTGGCTCTAACTAATACAGAAATATATCCCTAGAAAAATGTCTGAGAAAATGTCTATCAAGATGTTAATGAGATAGTGGGGTTTGTTTCCTTCATTTGACTTATTTATGTATTCTAATTACTTGTAAACTTTTTTAAGGTTTTTTTTTTTTTTTTTGAGACGGAGTCTCGCTCTGTCGCCCAGGCTGGAGTGCAGTGGCCGGATCTCAGCTCACTGCAAGCTCCGCCTCCCGGGTTTACGCCATTCTCCTGCCTCAGCCTCCGAGTAGCTGGGACATAGGCGCCCACCACCTCGCCCAGCTAGTTTTTTTTTTTTTTTTTTTTTTTTTTTTTTTTTTTTTTTTTTTTTGTATTTTTCAGAGAGACGAGGTTTCACCAGGTTAGCCAGGATGGTCTCGATCTCCTGACCTCGTGATCCGCCCGTCTCGGCCTCCCAAAGTGCCGGGATTACAGGCTTGAGCCACCGCGCCCAGCCAAGGTTTTTAAAATAATAAAATCTATATACCAGTTTCCTTCCTGGAAAACTGCAAGTTTGGTCATTTTCAGCTGATATTCCCCAAGAGGGGCAGAGGATGCCAACTGTTGTCATTCCTCCATGATCCACTGTTTTACTCTATCGCCATCAGAAGAAACCTATTAGGAATGACATGGGGCTGTTTACAGCTTTTATTGACTTTCCATAAACTTTTGACCCCACAGATGAGAATCTGTCATGAACTAAGAAATACTAAGAAATACGAACTCACTATCGACCCCTAGGTACTGTGACACTTACATAAGAACCTGGGACTTCTTCTCTCGTTTGCATCAGAGTCCTTGTACTCCTCTGCTTGACAGAAAAAGCATAGTAAGCACATTTCTATATGCAGAGCACTGGACTCTTTGACACAAACTGTTAAGAAATAGATCAGCCATTGAAAGAATGACCTTAAGAGTATTCTAAAACCAGAGTTATAATTTCTAGTAGATATCCTACAAAAATATAATTAGCTTATAACCAGCAACAGTTACCTAGAAATGTATTTATTTAACTTAGCATACCAAGAAATGACTTACAGCTAGTTTAAAAATTAATGTTTTGTTGAGTTTAGAACTGTTTTGTTTTATGGCCAAGGTAGGCACTCAATCCATTACTCTAAAAAATCCAAAAATTAATCTTGTATTAGGCCAAGCCACCAGGGAGCTATATACATGAGGCTGCATTGTTTTATTAATTTTGACTGAATTTTTCTTTATAATCATTATCTCAATCTACACTGAAAAATTATTACTAGATTTACCATAAAAATTATAATTATAATTACCCATCCTGAGTATTTTGCTTGTGTTTAATTTTCTGAATACTGCAAATAGTTTAACTGACTATATTTTCCTTTTTGCCTTGGCAGCTAGGGAGCTCAGAAGTAAGTGTGCGGTCCACAAGTGAACAGGAAAGTATGGTGTACATTTTGTTTACCAGCCTCCCCTTGGCTTAATCTTCTTTTTCCTATTTTTTTCTATTCTATTTTTATGTTGTATTCATACAAAATTCCTCTGTCATGTGTTTTCATCTTGTTGCATACTCTGTGCTTTTGTAAATGGTCTTAAATACTTTTTAGAATGAGCCAAGTAATGGAGGGATGTACACATAACTAGAGAAAAGAGAAAAATCAAGGTACGGGACTGGAAGGCAAAAGGAGACTCTCAGTAGGACCACAAATTTTCTTCAAGCAATAAAATCTGGTATTACCTGGACTGTAATGCAACCAGGGACTAACATTCCTTTATATCCATTATCTATGCCTATCTTGATGCTCCTGAGTTTGATGCCTCTCTGACCTGGCAACAACTTTGTGTCTTGGCCCATGCCTATCATATGTCCTGACCTAGCCTGACCTTGCCTGTGCCCTGTCTCTGTATCACTCACATCTTGGCATGGGAACTGAGTACCTGGCAGTGTTCCCAATAACTCTGATTAGTTGATTCTGGCCCAGCCATGCTAATAATTACTCTCAAATTCACATATGATGTAGGTTTTTATCACAATTACTTTCCAAGTTATATGAAAGATTGCTTTCTTTTAGAACCTTTCTGAAATGCATAAATCTTTTAAGAGTTTGGAACCTCCAGCTATGTAATTTATAGGCTAAGAATTCATGGTGCTCTGAAATTGAGGCCAAAACTTACAAATCTAGAAGAGCTACATATTCGTTAAAAGTCTGTCTCCAACTAGAGGAAGATGTTGGGAGGTGAGGACAAGACAGCCTTCTGTCAGGAGGCAAGAACAGTTTCAGTAAAGAGATGAGGTGCCATTATGAAAGCCAACCCCAATGGCTTTCTGGCTTATACTTACAGCATTCTAAATATGAATTCTGTAACATCTTAAAAAGCCTTTTTAAAACTCTGCCCTCAACAATTATCTCCTCTCATGTGTCTTCATTTTCTACCTCTCCATTTACCCCTTTGGCTTAACATGATTTTCCCATGATAGCAGGATTTCCCTTTTCATTGACAATCTGCACTCACTTACAACTTAACTTACAACTTAACTTTTGCCACTAGCTTTTGCTCCTTACCTCGCTACTGCTGTTCTCCAAAACTAAACCATCACCCAAAGTCTCTTAAATGTCATATCCAACAAACATCCTCTTTCCAATTTTCACTGTATTGATCCTTTAAGAACATAAGGGGGTGGAGCAAGATGGCCGAATAGGAACAGCTCCAGTCTCCAACTCCCAGCGAGAGCGACACAGAAGACCGGTGATTTCTGCATTTTCAACTGAGGTACTGGGTTCATCTCACTAGGGAGTGCCGGACAATCGGTGCTGGTCAGCTGCTGCAGCCCGACCAGCGAGAGCTGAAGCAGGGCGAGGCATCGCCTCACCTGGGAAGCGCAAGGGGGAAGGGAATCCCTTTTCCTAGCCAGGGGAACTGAGACACACAACACCTGGAAAATCGGGTAACTCCCACCCCAATACTGCGCTTTAAGCTAACAGGCACACCAGGAGATTATATCCCACACCTGGCCGGGAGGGTCCTACGCCCACGGAGCCTCTCTCATTGCTAGCACAGCAGTCTGTGATCTACCGGCAAGGCAGCAGCGAGGCTGGGGGAGGGGCGCCCGCCATTGCTGAGGCTTAAGTAGGTAAACAAAGCCCCTGGGAAGCTCGAACTGGGTGGAGCTCACAGCAGCTCAAGGAAACCTGCCTGTCTCTGTAGACTCCACCTCTGGGGACAGGGCACAGTAAATAACAAACGAAGCAGAAACCTCTGCAGACGCAAACGACTCTGTCTGACAGCTTTGAAGAGAGCAGTGGATCTCCCAACACGGAGGTTGAGAGCTGAGAAGGGACAGACTGCCTGCTCAAGTGGGTCCCTGACCCCTGAGTAGCCTAACTGGGAGACATCCCCCACTAGGGGCAGTCTGACACCCCACACTTCACAGGGTGGAGTACCCCCCTGAGAGGAAGCTTCCAAAGCAAGAATCAGACAGGTACACTCGCTGTTCAGAAATATTCTATCTTCTGCAGCCTCTGCTGCTGATACCCAGGCAAACAGGGTCTGGAGTGGACCTCAAGCAATCTCCAACAGACCCACAGCTGAGGGTCCTGACTGTTAGAAGGAAAACTATCAAACAGAAAGGACACCTACACCAAATCCCCATCAGTACGTCACCATCATCAAAGACCGAGACAGATAAAACCACAAAGATGGGGAAAAAGCAGGGCAGAAAAGCTGGAAATTCAAAAAATAAGAGCATATCTCCCCCAGCAAAGGAGCGCAGCTCATCGCCGGCAATGGATCAAAGCTGGACGGAGAATGACTTTGACGAGATGAGAGAAGAAGGCTTCAGTCCATCAAACTTCTCAGAGTTAAAGGAGGAATTACGTACCCAGCGCAAAGAAACTAAAAATCTTGAAAAAAAGTGGAAGAATTAATGGCTAGAGTAATTAATGCAGAGAAGGTCATAAATGAAATGAAAGAGATGAAAACCATGACACGAGAAATACGTGACAAATGCACAAGCTTCAATAACTGACTCCATCAACTGGAAGAAAGAGTATCAGCGATTGAGGATCAAATGAATGAAATGAAGCGAGAAGAGAAACCAAAAGAAAAAAGAAGAAAAAGAAATGAACAAAGCCTGCAAGAAGTATGGCATTATGTAAAAAGACCAAATCTACGTCTGATTGGGGTGCCTGAAAGTGAGGGGGAAAATGGAACCAAGTTGGAAAACACTCTTCAGGATATCATCCAGGAGAACTTCCCCAACCTAGTAGGGCAGGCCAACATTCAAATCCAGGAAATACAGAGAATGCCACAAAGATACTCCTCGAGAAGAGCAACTCCAAGACACATAATTGCCAGATTCACCAAAGTTGAAATGAAGGAAAAAATCTTAAGGGCAGCCAGAGAGAAAGGTCGGGTTACCCACAAAGGGAAGCCCATCAGACTAACAGCAGATCTCTCGGCAGAAACTCTCCAAGCCAGAAGAGAGTGGGGGCCAATATTCAACATTCTTAAAGAAAAGAATTTTCAACCCAGAATTTCATATCCAGCCAAACTAAGTTTCATAAGTGAAGGAGAAATAAAATCCTTTACAGATAAGCAAATGCTTAGAGATTTTGTCACCACTAGGCCTGCCTTACAAGAGACCCTGAAGGAAGCACTAAACATGGAAAGGAACAACCGGTACCAGCCATTGCAAAAACATGCCAAAATGTAAAGACCATCAAGGCTAGGAAGAAACTGCATCAACTAACGAGCAAAATAACCAGTTAATATCATAATGGCAGGATCAAGTTCACACATAACAATATTAACCTTAAATGTAAATGGACTAAATGCTCCAATTAAAAGACACAGACTGGCAAACTGGATAAAGAGTCAAGACCCATCAGTCTGCTGTATTCAGGAGACCCATCTCACATGCAGAGACATACATAGGCTCAAAATAAAGGGATGGAGGAAGATTTACCAAGCAAATGGAGAACAAAAAAAAGCAGGGGTTGCAATACTAGTCTCTGATAAAACAGACTTTAAACCATCAAAGATCAAAAGAGACAAAGAAGGCCATTACATAATGGTAAAAGGATCAATTCAACAGGAAGAGCTAACTATCCTAAATATATATGCACCCAATACAGGAGCACCCAGATTCATAAAGCAAGTCCTTAGAGACTTACAAAGAGACTTAGACTCCCATACAATAATAATTGGAGACTTCAACACTCCACTGTCAACATTAGACAGATCAACGAGACAGAAACTTAACAAGGATATCCAGGAATTGAACTCATCTCTGCAGCAAGCAGATCTAGTAGACATCTATAGAACTCTCCACCCCAAATCAACAGAATATACATTCTTCTCAGCACCACATCGTACTTACTCCAAAATTGACCACATAATTGGAAGTAAAGCACTCCTCAGCAAATGTACAAGAACAGAAATTATAACAAACTGTCTCTCAAACCACAGTGCAATCAAACTAGAACTCAGGACTAAGAAACTCAATCAAAACCGCTCAACTACATGGAAACTGAACAACCTGCTCCTGAATGACTACTGGGTACATAACGAAATGAAGGCAGAAATAAAGAAGTTCTTTGAAACCAATGAGAACAAAGATACAACATACCAGAATCTCTGGGACACACTTAAAGCAGTGTGTAGAGGGAAATTTATAGCACTAAATGCCCACAAGAGAAAGCAGGAAAGATCTAAAATTGACACTCTAACATCGCAACTAAAAGAACTAGAGAAGCAAGAGCAAACACATTCAAAAGCTAGCAGAAGGCAAGAAATAACGAAGATCAGAGCAGAACTGAAGGAGATAGAGACACAAAAAACCCTCCAAAAAATCAATGAATCCAGGAGTTGGTTTTTTGAAAAGATCAACAAAATTGACAGACCGCTAGCAAGACTAATAAAGAAGAAAAGAACCCCGTCTCTACTAAAAATACAAAAAATTAGCCGGGCGCGGTTGTGGGCGCCTGTAGTCCCAGCTACTCGGGAGGCTGAGGCAGGAGAATGGCGTGAACCCGGGAGGCGGAGCTTGCAGTGAGCCGAGATCACGCCACTGCACTCCAGCCTGGGCGACAGAGCGAGACTCCGTCTCAAAAAAAAAAAAAAAAAAAAAAAGAAGAAAAGAAGAATCAAATTGACGCAATAAAAAATGATAAAGGGGATATCACCACCGACCCCACAGAAATACAAACTACCATCAGAGAATACTATAAACACCTCTATGCAAATAAACTGGAAAATCTAGAAGAAATGGATAATTTCCTGGACACTTACACTCTTCCAAGACTAAACCAGGAAGAAGTTGAATCCCTGAATAGACCAATAGCAGGCTCTGAAATTGAGGCAATAATTTATAGCCTACCAACCAAAAAAAGTCCAGGAACAGATGGATTCACAGCTGAATTCTACCAGAGGTACAAGGAGGAGCTGGTACCATTCCTTCTGAAACTATTCCAATCAATAGAAAAAGAGGGAATCCTCCACAACTCATTTTATGAGGCCAACATCATCCTGATACCAAAGCCTGGCAGAGACACAACAAAAAAAGAGAATTTTAGACCAATATCCCTGATTAACATCAATGCAAAAATCCTCAATAAAATGCTGGCAAACCAGATTCAGCAACACATCAAAAAGCTTATCCACCATGATCAAGTGGGCTTCATCCCTGGGATGCAAGGCTGGTTCAACATTCACAAATCAATAAACATAATCCAGCATATAAACAGAACCAAAGACAAGAACCACATGATTATCTCAATAGATGCAGAAAAGGCCTTTGACAAAATTCAACAGCCCTTCATGCTAAAAACTCTCAATAAATTCAGTATTGATGGAACATACCTCAAAATAATAAGAGCTATTTATGACATACCCACAGCCAATATCATACTGAATGGGCAAAAACTGGAAGCATTCCCTTTGAAAACTGGCACAAGACAGGGATGCCCTCTCTCACCACTCCTATTCAATATAGTGTTGGAAATTCTGGCTAGGGCAACCAGGCAAGAGAAAGAAATCAAGGGTATTCAGTTAGGGAAAGAAGAAGTCAAATTGTCCCTCTTTGCAGATGACATGATTGTATATTTAGAAAACACCATTGTCTCAGCCCAAAATCTCCTTAAGCTGATAAGCAACTTCAGCAAAGTCTCAGGATACAAAATTAATGTGCAAAAATCACAAGCATTCTTATACACCAGTAACAGACAAACAGAGAGCCAAATCATGAATGAACTTCCATTCACAATTGCTTCAAAGAGAATAAAATACCTAGGAATCCAACTTACAAGGGATGTAAAGGACCTCTTCAAGGAGAACTACAAACCACTGCTCAGTGAAATAAAAGAGGACACAAACAAATGGAAAAACATACCATGCTCATGGATAGGAAGAATCAATATCGTGAAAATGGCCATACTGCCCAAGGTAATTTATAGATTCAATGCCATCCCCATCAAGCTACCAATGAGTTTCTTCACAGAATTGGAAAAAACTGCTTTAAAGTTCATATGGAACCAAAAAAGAGCCCGCATCTCCAAGACAATCCTAAGTCAAAAGAACAAAGCTGGAGGCATCACGCTACCCGACTTCAAACTATACTACAAGGCTACAGTAACCAAAACAGCATGGTACTGGTAAACAGAGATATAGACCAATGGAACAGAACAGAGTCCTCAGAAATAATACCACACATCTACAGCCATCTGATGTTCGACAAACCTGATAGAAACAAGAAATGGGGAAAGGATTCCCTATTTAATAAATGGTGCTGGGAAAATTGGCTAGCCATAAGTAGAAAGCTGAAATGGGATCCTTTCCTTACTCCTTATACGAAAATTAATTCAAGATGGATTAGAGACTTCAATGTTAGACCTAATACCATAAAAACCCTAGAGGAAAACCTAGGTAGTACCATTCAGGACATAGGCATGGGCAAAGACTTCATGTCTAAAACACCAAAAGCAACGGCAGCAAAAGCCAAAATTGACAAATGGGATCTCATTAAACTAAAGAGCTTCTGCACAGCAAAAGAAACTACCATCAGAGTGAACAGGAAACCTACAGAATGGGAGAAAATTTTTGCTATCTACTCATCTGACAAAGGGCTAATATCCAGAACCTACAAAGAACTCAAACAAATTTACAAGAAAAAAACAAACAACCCCATCAAAAAGTGGGCAAAGGATATGAACAGACATTTCTCAAAAGAAGACATTCATACAGCCAACAGACACATGAAAAAATGCTCATCATCACTGGCCATCAGAGAAATGCAAATCAAAACCACAATGAGATACCATCTCACACCAGTTAGAATGGCGATCATTAAAAAGTCAGGAAACAACAGGTGCTGGAGAGGATGTGGAGAAATAGGAACACTTTTACACTGTTGGTGGGATTGTAAATTAGTTCAACCATTATGGAAAACAGTATGGCAATTCCTCAAGGATCTAGAACTAGATGTACCATATGACCCAGCCATCCCATTATTGGGTATATACCCAAAGGATTATAAATCATGCTGCTATAAAGACACATGCACACGTATGTTTATTGCGGCACTATTCACAATAGCAAAGACTTGGAATCAACCCAAATGTCCATCAGTGACAGACTGGATTAAGAAAATGTGGCACATATACACCATGGAATACTATGCAGCCATAAAAAAGGATGAGTTTGTGTCCTTTGTAGGGACATGGATGCAGCTGGAAACCATCATTCTTAGCAAACTATCACAAGAACAGAAAACCAAACACCGCATGTTCTCACTCATAGGTGGGAACTGAACAATGAGATCACTTGGACTCGGGAAGGGGAACATCACACACCGGGGCCTATCACGGGGAGAGGGGAGGGGGGAGGGATTGCATTGGGAGTTATACCTGATGTAAATGACGAGTTGATGGGTGCAGCACACCAACATGGCACAAGTATACATATGTAACAAACCTGCACGTTATGCACATGTACCCTAGAACTCAAAGTATAAAAAAAAAAAATAAAAGAACATAAGACAGTAGTAATAACAGTAATAATAGTAGCTATTATTTACTGAGCAACTACTATATATCAGGTATTTTGCCCTACCATCTCCTTTCCTCATAGCACCCAATAACATTGATATTATGTCAGCTAGAAGAGTTCACATAACTCATCCGAAATCACACAACCAGCACGTGGCAGATTGAATGTCTGCATGGTGGATTAAGGATGACTGTAAATTCTTTGTCCCTCCTCCTCTGAAGAAGTGGAGTCCTCTCCTTAAAACTGGGCTGGCCCTGTGATTTGTCCTGACCAGCAGAATACGGCACAAGTGATGTGTGTAACTTCCAAGACTGAGCCTTCCAAGATGTGCAGCTCTGCTTTCCTGTGCTGGGAGAGGACCCTCTTGGATGATGACTGCCATATAGGAAATTCAACTACCCTGAGACCACTGTACTGTGAAAAAGCCAGGTAGAGAAAGGAGGCCATGTAACAGAGCACTGGGGCATTTAAATGAAGACTTCTAGGACTTTCCAACCCAGCCCAATTGCCTGCTGAATGTAGCAGCCAAGTTGATGGCTCCAATTGACACTCACTATGTGGAGCAGAAAAACCATCTAGCCAAGCCCTGCCTGCATTCCTAACCTACCAACTCACGATAAACCACAAATTGTTATTTAAGTTGCTAAGTGTTAGGGTTGTTTGTTACACAGCAATAAATAACCAAAGTCTGGTTCTAAGATCTCCTGCTGCTTAGCCCCTCCAATTTTTTACCATCTCCTAATTTCTATCAAACCAATTTATCCTCCTTTAAGTCATTTAATGATGCAATGATCAATGATCATGGGTAACGTCAACATCATGTTTTAATTTTAAATTTAAAAGCATTTTGAGTAGATTAAGTATGCATTAAATGTCGTGGTAGGTACTATGACAGATACAAAAATTCAGGAATTTATAGTCCTAGACCTCAAAGGCTCTACCTGGGAGAGAGAGAATCAAATACACAAATAGCCCTAAACACACAAGGGAGTGAGTGAGCAAAGATGATGCTGGAGTAGCAACCTGAACAGGGAAGAGCACAAGCCCAGGGTTCTGACTGGGACCCCCAGATTTAGAGCGTGGCTTCCACACATGGTCCGTGGACGCACATCTATCCAAATGTGGACAAGGATCAGCTTCGATTTCTCCCTGGCCCTCAGAACCTGTCACACAACCAGTCACCAAGTCCACATGGCCAACTCTTAATTCATTGTCCCGTTCTCTGCCCTGTGCTGATTTGCTTGTTACAAATTTGTTACAGCCTCTCACATTTCACCTTGCCTCCTCCTCCCTATTTTCCCGAACTCATCCTTATGGTCTCTAGAAGGATCTTTCTAAAACACAAGTAAAATTCTAGTCATTGTTCTCAAAGCAGCTGATGGCTTCCAGCTCCCCAGAGTCCCACCCAATGGCTGCGCATGGCTACCAAGGTGCTCAGCATTCTGTTCTCTAGGTAACCTTCTAGCCCCATCTCTCACCCTAGCAACTCCAGACCTGGACCCACTTTTGCACAGCTATTCCTTTGCTAATGCTCTCACTAAAGTTCTGGAGGATCACTTTGGCCCCACTCCCCATCCTTTTGAAAATTCTGCCCCTTGTAGGTTCCGCTTAAATGAGGTACAAGGCCTTCCTGGATCTCCTTGGTCAAAATTAATCATTTTCCCCTTTACGTTTTCCAAAGCCCTTTCCTTATACCTTCATTCCATTCTGCCTGATGTGTACACTTAGTCACAATATGGAGTTTCAAATAGACTGCGAACTCTCAAGGGCAGAAGCTCTGTCTGACTGATCACTACATCTCCCCAGCCTTGAGTAGTCCTTCCTACATTGTAGATATATATATATATATATAAAATCTTCTATTGATGCATTGATGCTATCCTATATTCTATTTCCAACCTTCCTAAACATTTATATATTTGAACTTTGATTAAGCCTGCCTAATCTATGTCATTCTTAGACATTTGTACCATCAGCCCAAAAGATGCAGATTAAATACTGACAGGATCAAATCATCCTAGGTAGCAGGAAACATTGCTAAACATAGCATCATGCCACAACCAGGCATTTTCCCCTAAAATTTTTTATACTGTGTACACTTCATAATGAAAGATCACATTATATGTGGCCACTTAGCACACATATCATGGGATTATGCGTGTGTACTGGCAGTCTCCCTACTTAAAACACAATTGTACTGATGATCATTGAAACTCACTCTGTTGCCCAGGCTAGAATGCAGTGCCAAAATCATAGCTCACTACAGCCTCAATCTGGTGATGGGAACAATTCTCCCTCCTCAGCCTCCCAAGTAGCTAAGACAACAGGTGTTCGCTACCTCTCCAGCTTTTTTTTTTTTTTTTTTTTTTTTTTTTTTTTTTTTTGGTAGAGACAGGGTCTCACTATGTTGCCTAGGCTAGTCTTGAAAAAATGTATTATTGGCTGGGCATGGTAGCTCACGCCTGTAATCCGAGCACTTTGGGAGGCTGAGGTGGGTGGATCACTTGAGGTCAGGAGTTCGAGACCAGCCTGACCAACATGCAGAAACCCTGTCTCTACTAAAAAATACAAAATTAGCTGGGCATGGTGGTGCATGCCTGTAATCCCAGCTACTTGGGAGGCTGAGGCAGGAGGATTCCTTGAACCTGGAAGGCAGAGGTTGCAATGAGCCAAGATCATGCCATTGCACTCCAGCCTGGGCAACAGCGGTGAAACTCCATCTCAAAACAAAAACAAAATCATAAAAAGGAAAGAAAAGAAAAAATGTATTCTTTATCTTCCTCTCCAGGTACCATCCCATTTTTCTGCTTCACTTTAAAGCAAACTTCTCATAAGAGTGTCTGTGCTCACTATCTCAAATGACTGTTTTTGTTTCCCCTCTCTTCTTACTATGAAATATATCACACATAACCCAACACTAGTATAATTACCCACTAGGGTCAAGAAATAGGCTATTGCCAGCACCCCAGGTCTCATTCCAGTTTGGTTTTAATCCCCATAGCTCCTTCAAAACAGCTCTTTTTCTCAATGGAATTCTTTTTTAGAAAATGTCAACTTTTATGTTAGATTGACAGAGTGTATGTGCAGGTTTGTTACATTAGTGTGTGATGCTTAGGTTTGGGATACAATTGGTCCCATCACCCAAGTAGTGAGAACAGTACCCAATAGGTGGTTTTTCAACCCTTCTTCTCCCGTCCCAACTTCAGTAGTCCCCAGTGTCTAGTGTTCCGATCTTTATGTCCCTGTGTACCCAATGTTTAGCTGCCACTTATAAGTGAGAACATATGGCATTTAGTTTTCTGTTTCTGCATTAATTTGCTTAGGATAATAGCATCCAGCTGCATCCATGTTGCTGCAAAGAACATGATTTTATGTTTTTTTATGGCTGCATAGTATTCCATGATACATATATGTACATTTTCTTTATCCAATCCACCATTGATGGGCACCTATCATATCTTTGCTATTGTGAATGGTGCTGCAATGAACATACATGCACATGTGTCTTTTTGGTAGAATGATTTCTTTTCCTTGGGGCATATGCCCAGTAATGGGATTGCTGGGTTGAATGGTCATTCTACCTTTAGTTCTTTGAGAAATCTCCAGACTGCTTTCCACTGCTTAACTAATTTACATTCCCATCAATAGTGTATGAGCATTCCCTTTTCTCTGCAGCCTCACCAACGTGTTATTTTTTGACTTTTTAATAATAGCCATTTTGACTGATATGAGATATTTCATTGTTGTTTTGATTTGCATTTGTCTGATTAGTAATGTTGAGCATTTATTTTTCCATGTTTGTTGGCTTCTTGTGTGTCATCTTCTGAGATATGTCTCTTCATGCCCTTTGCCCACTTTTTAATGGGATTATTTGTTTTTTGCTTGTTAGATTATTTAAGTTCCTTACACATTCTGGATATTTGACCTTTGTGGATGCATAGTTGGTGACTATATTCTCCCATTCTGTAAGTTATCTGTTTGTTGACATTTTATTTTGCTGTGCAAAAGCTTAATTTGTACCACTTGTCAATTTGTGTTTAATTATGTCCCACTTGTCAATTTGTGTTTTCATTGCAATTACTTTTGAGGACTTCGTCATAAATTCTTTGCCAAAGCCAATGTCCAGAATAGCATTTCCTAGGCTTCCAGTTGGATTTTTATAGTTTTAGGTTCTAAGTTTTTAATCCATCCTGAGTTAATTTTTGTATATGGTAATAGGTAGGAGTCTAGCTTCATTCTTCTGCATAAGGATAGCCAGTTATCCAAGCATGATTTATTGAAAAAGGAGTCCTTTCCCCATTGCTTATCTGTGTTGACTTTGTTGAAGATTAGATGGTTATAGTGGCTTTATTTCTGGGTAATCTATTCTGTTCCATTGCTGTATGTGACTGTTTTTGTACCAGTACCATGCCATTTTGGCTACTGTAACCTTGCAGTATAGTTTGAATGCCTCTGACTGTGTTGCCTCTGACTGTGTTCATTTTGCTTAGGATTGCTTCAGCTATTCAGGCTCTTTTTTTGTTCCGTATAAATTTTAGGATAGTTTTTTATATTCCATGAAAAATGACATCAGTAGTTTCATGGGAATAGTGTTGAATCTATAGATTACTAAGGGGTAGAATGGCCTTTTTAACAATATTGATTTTTCCAGTCCATGAGCATGGAATGTTTTTCCATTTGTTTGTGTCATCTATGATTTCTTTCAGCAGTGTTTCATTTCTAGCTATCCTCATAGAGATCTTTCACCTCCTCGGTTAGATAAATTCCTAGGTTATGTGTGTGTGTGTGTGTATTGTAAATGGGACAGTGTTCTTGATTGGCTCTCAGTTTGAACCAGATTGGTGTATAGAAATACTACTGATTTTTGTACAATTTTGTATCCTGAAGCTTTACTGAAGTCATTTATCAGTTCTAGGAGTCTTTTAGGTGGAGTCTTTAAGGTTTTCTAGGTATCAAATCATATCATCAATGAAGAGAGATAATTTGTCTTTTGCTTTTCCTATTTGGATGCCTTTTATTTCTTTTTCTTGTCTGACTGCTCTGGCTAGAACTTCCAATACTATGACATATAGAAGTAGTGAACATGGGCATCATTGTCTTGTTCCAGTTCTTAAGGGAAATGCTTCCAGCTTTTTCCCTTTCAGTATCACGTTGACTGTTGGTTTGTCATAGATGACTCATTTTCAGGATGTTCCTTTGATGCCTAGTTTTTTGAGGATTTTTGTCATAACTGAACATTGGATTTTGTCAGAAGGTTTTTCTATATCTATTGAGATGATCATATGATTTTTTAATTCTGTTTATGTGGTGAATCACATTTATTGATTTGCATATGTTGAACCAACCTTGCATCTCTGGAAGAAAGCCTACCTGATTGTAATACATTAACTTTCTGATGTTCTGCCAAATTCAGTTTGCCAGTATTTTGTTGAGGATTTTTGTATCTATGTTCATCAGGGATACTGGCCTGACGTTTTCTTTATTCATTGTGTCATTGCCAGATTTTGGTATCAGAATGATGCTGGCTTCATAGAATAAGTGAGGCAGGAATCTGTCCTCCTTGACTTTTGTGGATAATTTCAGTAGAATTGGTACTACTTCTTTGTATGTCTGGTAGAATTTAGCTGGGAATCCATCTAGTCCATGGCTTTTTAGGTTGCCAGTGTTTTTTAAATTTTTAATTAGTGATTCAATTTCAGAACTTGTTATTGATCTGTTTAGGGTTTCAATTGATTTCTGATTCAATTTTGGGAGGTTGTGCATTTCCAGGAATTTATCTATTTCCTCTAGATTTTCTAGTTTGTGTGTATGAAGGTGTTCATAATAGTTTCTGAAGACCTTTGGTATTTCTGTGGGATTGGTTGTAATGTCAGCTCTGGCCCTTTGATTGTGTTTATTTGAGTCTTCTCTCTTTCCTTTAACTTAGTTACTGGTCTATTGATCTTGTTTATCTTTTCAAATAACCAACTTTTGGTTTCATTGATCCTTTGTATTTTGGGGCCTCTATTTTGTTCTGTTCTGCTCTGATTTCAGTTAGTTCTAGCTCTAGGGTTTGTTCTTGTTTTTCTAGTTCCTCTAGGTGTGATGTTAGATTGCTAATTTGAGATCTTTCTAACTTCTTGACATAGGTGTTTAGCACTATAAACTTTCCTCTTAACACTGCTTTTGCTGCATCCCAGAAATTTTGGTATGTTGCATCTCTGTTACCAATTATTTTAAATAATTTTTTGATTTCTGCCTTAATTTTGTTATTTACCCAAAAGTCATTCAGGAGCAAGTTGTTTAGTTTCCAGGCAATTGTGTGGTTTTGAGAGATATTCTTGGTATTGATTTCTATTTTTATTCCACTGTGGTCCAAGAGTATGGCTGCTATTATTTCAATTTTTTTGAATTTATTGAGACTTGTCTTATAGCTGAGAATGCAGTTGATCAGCATATATTCTGTATGGAGATGAGAAGAATGTATATTCTGTGATTGTGGGGTGGAGTATTCTGTAGACATCTATTAGGTCCAATTGGTCAAGTGTCAAATTTAAGTCCAGAATTTCTTAGTTTTTTGTGTTGATGATCCTAACACTGTCAGTGGGTTGTTGAAGTCCCCCACCATTATTGTGTCTAAGTCTTTTCATACATTTAGAAGTACTTGTTTTATAAATCTGGGTGCTCCAATGTTGAGTGCATATATATTTAGGATAGTAAATTATTCTTGAGGAATTGAATCTTTTATCACTATGTAATGCCCTTCTTTGTCCTTTTTTTTTTTTTTTACTGTTTTTGGTTTAAAGTCTGTTTTATCTAATATAAGAACAATGACCCCTGCTCTTTTTTATTTTTCATTTGCATGATAGCTCTTCATTTCTTTACTTTGAGTCTATGGGTGTCATTACATGTGAGATAGGTCTCTTGAAGTCAGCAGACAGTTGGGTTTTGTTTTATTATTCAACTTGCCACTCTGTGCCTTTTAAGTGGGGCATTTAGACCATTAACATTCAAGGTTAATATTGTTATGTGAGGTTTTGATCCTGTCATGATGTTATTAGCTGGTTGCTAATAATAACCAGCCAATATGGTTGCTTTGTAGTCTCAATTGCGTAGTTGCTTTGTAGTCTCAATTGCGTAGTTGGGCTATGTCCTTAACAGTAGTTTTGTGGTAGCGGGTATCATTCTTACAAGAGATCCTTTAAAGATCTCTTGTAAGGCCAGGCTAGTGGAAATGAATTTCCTTCATGATTACTTACCTGGAAAAAATTTATTTCTCCTTTTCTTATGAATCTCAATTTGGTGGGATATGAAATTCTTGGTTAGAATTTATTTTCTTTGAAAATGGTGAAAATATGCCCCCATTCTCTTCTGACTTGTAAGATATCTGTTGAGAAGTCCACTGTTAGCATAATGGGGTTCCCCTTGTAAGTTATCTGACTCTTTTCTTAAGCTGCCTTTAAGAGTTTTCTTTCACACTGACCTTGAAAAGTCTGAGTACTATGCATCTTAGGGATAGCCATCTTACATAGTGTCTTGCAGGGGTTCTCTGAATTTTTTGAATTTGCATATTAACCCTTCCTGTGAGATTGGGGAAATTTTTGTGGACTATATCCCCAAATATGTTTGCCAAATTGCTAACTCTCTCTCCTCTCACAGGAATGCCAATGAGTCATAGGTTTGGTCTCTTTATAGAATCCATTTCTCAAAGGCTTTGCTCATTTTTAAAATTCATTTTTCTTTATTTTTGTCTAACTGGGTTGATTCAATGGACTAGTCTTTGAGCTCTGAAATTTTCAGCTTGGTCTAGTCTGTTGTTCAGGCTTCCACTGTATTCTGAAATTCCTGTGGTGAATTTTCCAATTCGAGAAGTTCAGTTCCATTTTTTCTTAAAGTGGCTATGTCATCTTCCAACTCTTGTATAAACGACTGGCTTTCTCGGATTGAATTTCAACTTTCTCTTGAACCTTGTTGAGCCTCCTTGCCATCCAGATTCTTAATTCTATGCCTGTCATTTCAGACATTTCAATTTGGTTATGATCCATTGCTGAGGAGCTAGTACAATCCTTTATAGGTAAGGAAACACTCTGATTTCTTGAATTGCCAGATTTCTTGTGCTGACTGCTTCTCATCTGAGGGGCCTGGTATTTTTCTTTTGACTTTGCTGTTGCTTAAATGGGATTCTGGGCTTTTTTCCCCTTCAGGGTTTGACTGTGGTGTATGTTATATACAGTCAATTGGCTTCGTTTCTGGTGCTTTCAGAGGGCCAGTGCTCTGTATGGGTTCCTTGGTTGTAGCTAATTTCCTGGATTGAGTTTCACATGTTGAGTGCTGAAGGAACTTATTTTTGTATAATTCAGGCTGCAATCCTGTAGACAGTCCTTAAGAGTAAGGGCCAGCAGATAGGCTCTTAGTAATGTGCCTTTTTTGTATTTCAGTATGTGCACAGCAGTGCCCTGGGAAGGGAGAGATGGTGGGAGTAGGGGGGAGGTGCACAAGAGATGACTCCCTTACCAAGTCCATTCCTGGGTTTTGGGGGAGCCTCCTACAATCACTGACATTGCACCTGTGTTTCCTCACTCCAAGGGGGACCCTGGCGGGCTGTTCTCCCACCTCTCTTAGCAGTGGCTCAAGCCAAAGGTTAGGTCACAAAGAGACCCACTCATCCTCTGAGGTTGGCAGAGTCAGAGCGGATGATGGAGTATGTGTGCAGGTGTTCTGGTGATGCAATGAGTCAAGGGCATAGGATCCCCAGGCAGGGCAGTAGTGCCATGGGTGTGCAGATGGAGGAGTGGTACCTGTGGCCTGGGGCTTTTATTCCAGCAGAGGACTATGGGGTCTGTCCAGCTCTCTCTTCCCAAACCAGATCTCCCTCCAGTGTCTGCCCCAGGAGCAGGCCCACTCAACTAGTTTTGTCCTAAGCTGGGTGTTGCAGCACCCAGATTGCTGCACCATTCCAGGTGTTCAGGGATATGGGGCTCACTCAGGTAGAAGCTGTGGCTAGTCAACAGGCTACATCCTTCCCAGACTGGTCTTGCAAAGGGTGGGATACCCATTTCCCATGCTGGCACATGAACCTGTGCCTCACTCCTCTCTTGTGTTCTGAGAGTGGGGCCTCTTATCTCACTCAAGCTCTAGCCACAGATCTCAGCTCAATATCACTGGGTGGTGTGCTCATACTCTGGGAAGTTGGGATAATGCCTGTGGCTTTGTCCTCTGACCCCTCTTGGTCAAGCACCAGCTGTACTGGGGGTGGTGCTGAACTGTTCCCAGCCCACTAGTAAAACACTCAGGTAGGACAGTGGTGGCTCTGTTGTGTGCACCGTCTTGTGGGAGCAGCAAGGCAGGAGGCCTTGGGAGGGGCCAGGAAACATTGGGAGCACACAGATCAGATGCGCCCCAGTCCCGCAGGAAAGGCAGCTCTGCTCTCTCTCAGGCTGGCAGTCAGTGGGGGCTGTGGTCATTCAGAGTAAACTGGAGAGCCTTAGCGAGTGGGCATCTATGGTGTTTTGTTGCAGCTGCTCCACATGAGTGTAACCTTCTGGGCTCCATGCAGGTTCAAGCTCTACCTCTGCCTACTCTACAGGCAGCTCCTCCTGCCAATGTAGGAGTCATGGGATCTTTTCTAGCTAGGATCCCAGAGGTTTATGGCAGGAGCGTAGTGCCACAAAGTTCCTTCATTCACCCCTTCCTGAGAACCTTTTCAGGACCAGGAGCTAGTCCTGGTGCTCAGTGACTCCATGTGGGCTTCCCAGCTTCCTCCCTCTTCAATCTTGGTGTCCGCATCACTTCTCTTATGAACTTTGTGTTTTTTCTCAAAAGATCTGTTCAAAGTGTGATGATTGACTGCATATTTTGGTTTCTCTCAGTGGGAGAGGCACTTCCTGGCTGCATCTAGTCAGCTGTCTTATCACTGCCCCCACCCACCACCCCAGAACAGCTCTTCACAGCATCACCAGTTTCCTCCGAGTTGTCATATCCAATGGTGAAATCTCAATCTTCACCTTGCTTGACTCAGAAGCATTTGATACAGTTGATCATTTACTCTCTTAGCCCTTTCTTCCTTGGCTTCTAGAATACCACCCTCTTACTCTTCTCTTATCTCAATGGCTACTCCTTCTCAAACTCCTTTCCTGGTTTTTCTTCATCTTTCTTATCTACAAATGTGGGAGTAGCCCTCAGGAGCTCTTGTCTTCTTTATACACCCCCACTGCGCAGGTAAATTCTACTCTTCCCATGACATTAAATATCTAGACTCTGATGACTCCTGCATTTATGTCTCCAGTCTAGGTGTCTCCACTCAACTCCAGACTTGAATCAGCTGCATACTCAATGTCGCCACTCAGATGACAAATTTGCATCTCAAACTTGATGTCTGAAAATGAACTCTTGATTCAGCCGCATGCTCCCACCAAGTTAGCTCCTTGCACAACCGTCTCCAACTTGGAAAATGGAAACTCCTGTTTTGCAGTTGCTCGAAGCAAAAATCTTGAGATTTTCACTAAGTCCTCTCTCCCTCTCATGCCCTACATCCAGTCCATAAGCAATTCTATCAGCATTACCTCCAAATTATATCCATAATCCAACTATGTCTCCCTACCTCCACCTTGGTCCAAGCTGCCATTCTCCCTTACTTAAATTATGACAAGAGCCTCTTACCTTGTGTCTCTGCTTCCATTCTTACCACCTCCTTCCCTAACATTCCATTCTCCACATAGTATGCAGAAGATCCCTTTAAAACAGAAGCTAATTCATGTTACTCTTCTACTCCAAACCCTAATGGCTTCCTATCTCATTCACAGAAATACTCAAAATCACTACAATAACTCACAAGGCACTACATGATCTGTCCCCAGCTCTCTCCAGGCATCGTCTCCTATCACTTTCCACCGTTCTCACCTGCTCCAGCTGCCTTGGTCTCCCGCTATTCCTAAAATGTCCCCACCATGTCCCCCACCTCATTCCCACCTCAGGACCTTTGCACTTATGCTTCCTCTAAATGTGGCTTGCTCCCTTTTTCCCTTGAGACATTTTTCTTCATCAGAGAAGCCTTCTCTCAGCACATTATGTAACAAACCCCACCCCAACTGTCAACTCTGTATTCTCTTTATCTCACTTTATTTGTCTTCATACAGGCACATATTGTCACCTAGCATATTATTTATTTTTACTTGTTTATTATTTCTTTCCCCCTCTAGAATGTAAGCTCCATGAGGACAGGGACTGTTTTGTTTACTGCCATGCCTGACACAGTTCCTGACCATAGTAAATACTCAAAAACTATTTAATAAATGATTGAATAAACTAGTTCCAAGCATCAACTTACAGTCCATGTGTAAGTAGGCCACTACTCATACACATGCTCTTAGAGAATTAAAATAATTTTAATTAAATGCCTTGTATTTTGCCAAACTCATTTGGCAAACATTTTTTCCCTAAGGTCATTCTTTCCTTACTTACAATTTTGTGCCAGGTGCATTGACTTTTTAAAATCCCTTTCCAGTTGGAGAACATATTATTACCAATCCAATGAACTATTTCCTTGTAGATATACATATTTAGTAACAGTTGGGTTATTTTCCTTTTTAATAGACACTGAAGTGATAACATGCAAGCTGTGGAAAGGAAGGGAGTGAACGGTGGAGCCAGCAGGAGGACTGTGATCTTCAGGTAAGTGCATTATCATCAAGGCAAAGATGCAACATATTTTCCATTTGTTCCTCTGAAGTCATTGGAAGAATGGTGAACTATGCCAGATCAAGGCAGATCCCCAAGCCTAATGATGAGAGAGGTAAGCCAACTTCCCCACATTCACTTCTCCTGGCCTTAAAGTTGAACTTAGGAGTCAGAATGTATGAGATCCAGCCATGGATCTAACTAGCCATCTCTCTAACTAGCCATATCACATAGGAAAACTCACTCCCGGTCTCCGGGCTTCCTCCTCTGCTTACGGTTGTACTGGATTATATCAGTGGTTTTAGCTGCTTTTGGATCCTAGACCCGTTTCAGAGCAATGGACCATTGTATCAAGTTTCCTAGAACTGCTATAACAAAGTGCCACAAACTAGCTGGCTTAGATATTTATTGTTTCACAATTCTGGAAACTATCAGTCCAAAATCAAGGTTTCGGCAAGACCATTCACCTTCTAAAACCTGTAAGGGAAGGATCCTTCCTTGCCTCTTTCAGCTTCTGGTAGCCCAGGCATTCCTGGGCCTCTATGTGTCTGTCTCTGGGTCTAAATTAACTCCTTTCCACAAAGACACCAGTCATACTGAATTAGGGTCCACCCTGATGACTTCATTCAGCTTAATTCCTTCTGTAAAGACCCTGTTTCCAAATAAGGTTAAATTCTGAGACACTGGGGATTAGGACTTCAATGTATCTTTTCTGAGAAACACAATTCAACCCATAAAAACCATTTTCCTAAAAATGGTGCATTTTGCAATCAATCTTGATTGAATGCAGATCCCTTCAAGCTTGCCCTCTGCCACTTACTTGTTTTTATTAACTGTGTGACCTTGAGCAAATCACGACACTGAGTCCTGAATCCTCTGAACTCTAACATGAAGAAAAAAAAAAAAAAAAACTCCACCTATCAGAGTTGCAGTAAAGATTCAACGAAACTGTATAAGACAGTAAATGTAAATTGTGAAAGGACAAACAATTGTAAAAAAGCTATGTACAGTTGACACGGACAGGAGACAGGGAAACACTAGGTAGAAGAGGGTGGTTCCCTGGCAAAGGCCCCATCCTCAAGCCTGAATACCCATGGCCCTAAGTGAGAATAGGCAGTCCTGTTTTTGCACCCCAACTAGTTGCTTTTTGGCCCCCCATACCCCCTTGCCTGTACCTATATAAACTTCAAACCCCACGCTCCAGAAGGAGCAGCACAGACAGGCAGACAAATGGCAGAATGGCATCAGAAGAGGAGAGTCTGAACATCAGAAGTTCGGCTGGGAACAATGGGAGAGTTGGCTGCTAGACAGCCAAACTCCAGGGCAAATTCATCTTCCCACTCCATCCCCTGTCCAGCTCCTCATCCATCCTGCTGAGAGCCACCTCCACCACCCAATAAAACCCCGCATTCAACATTCTTCAAGTCTGTGTGTGACCCAGTTCTTCCGGGACACTGGAAAAGAGCTCAGGATACAGAAGGCTATCACACTGGCCCTCTACCCTTGCAAAAAGGCAGAGGATCTACTGAACTGGTTAACACTTAAGCCATCCATGGATGGCAAACCTAATGGAACTCACTGTTAACACACGCCCACTTGGGCTCCTGCACCTGTCCATCTGCATGCCCCCCCTTCCTGTAATGGGTTTGAGCAGCAGTGGCAACAGAACAGAAAAGCCACACCCTTGTCACGTCCTGCGATGGGGGTCGGGGAACACTCCCATTTCACAGTGGCTGAACTGGGGCCCAAAGCTACTGGTTTAAGACAGTGGTCTCCAAACTTTTTTGACTGCACACTTCATCAGTAACAAATGTTGAGTACATGGTCCAGTAACTACTTCTTTTCTTATCAGTTGTGTACAAGTGTTACTAAATTTTAAAATGAGTAAGATGAAATAAATAACATGTTTTAACAGTACCCACAAAATATTTTGTAGTTGAATTATAGTGGTTTATCTTTCTGATCTGAATGCTGCATAATCTTGATGGTGTCATGCTAATAACTTCATGCATAAAACACACTTATGAAGAGGGCTCATCATCAATAATAGTGAATATAAATCCCTATTTCCAATAGTCTTCATGGTAATTTTGAATTTTTTAATGATTTCTTGGCAGACCTGATTAGCTGTCATTGTTCTAAATCTCAAGTGGCTGATGAAGAGCTTGTCATAGGAGGATAAGTGTCAGCATTTCAGCCAATTTTTTCTGTTGCTCACTTTTGCTTGTATTAGAAGAATTAGATTCAGTCTGAGGTTTCCTTATAGAAATCTTTTAAAGCCACTTGTCCATTTTGTGAAGGTCTCTTTAGTTGAAGCTCAAGGACGTTTGCCATATAACCATTAACGAGGCACCCTTAAATGAAAATGCTTTCCAGAATTCTAGAACTGAACCCACAAGTGGAGCTTCCTCAGCCTTTTTGCTGTGGAGCTCCCTCATGATTCATCTGTAAACCCAACCAGACAAGACTGTCCGACATTTGGACTGAGCAAAGGCAGCAGTGATCATCTTTATACCTAGTAATAGGAAAGCATAATTTGTTTCTTGTTTTTCGATTTGAAATGCTTATGAACAGAAGTTTTAATATTTTCTCTCTGCACTCCGAGGGATTGGTTCAGATGCTCCCACATTGGAGACCAAAGGAATAGTCAGTAACTCTCCCTTATTTCTCTTCTCCCTCAAGCAAATGTTGATACTAATAAGAACATCTGTTACTAAACTGCTGAGGCCAAAAGGGTTAGGTTTGGGGCAGAGGAAATGTGGAGGAAGGTGGGCAGGGTGGTGTGGGTTTGTTTTCTCTCTAGTTCCTTGGACTAATTAAAAGAATAAGGATAAAAATATAAGGGCCTCTTTATATAGAGGGAGTCAATGTTACTCTGTTGAGAGAGGAGAGCCAAAATGGTGAGGCTCTGGCCACAAGCAGAGGTGCTCAGGGACCTAAGTGGCGGAAAATGGCTCAGAGCTCAGGACGGGGGCTACCTCCTTTCCTCTGGGTGGAACCCAGTGCTTTGGCACCCAGGACTGGAGGCTTTGGGAGTAGCCAGAATGAGTAGCCCGCAAAGGCCTAGATGTTCTGATGGTAGATAAGCAGGCAGTAAACGTGGCCAAAGAAGAACTAGATGGAAGAGAAATGACAAGGCAGAGGTCCCACAATAATGATAGCTCAAAATGGCTATGAGTACATAAGGAGCACGCTCTTGAAGGTTTCTAAAAATTATTGGGCAATACTTTGGGAAGTGTTGTAAGCAGAATAAAGATGTACGTGTCCTAATACCCAGAACCTGTGAATATGTTAGGTTATATGGCAAGGGAGGATTGAGTTTCCAGGCAGGTATGGTTACTAATCAGCTGACAAAATAGGAAGATTATCCTGGATTACCTGAGTGGGTCCAATATAATCAAAAGGGTCTTTAAACTGGGGGAGAGGGAGGTAGAAGATACAGTATCAGAGTGATGCAATGTGAGAAAGACTAAAGCAGCCACTGGTGGCTTTTAAGATAGACGGGAGCCACAAGTCAAGAAATCCAGGCAGCTTCTAGAAGCTGGAAAAGGCAAGAAAGCAGATTGCCCCCTAGAGCCTCCAAAAGGAATACAGCCCCATGACACCCTGATTTTAGCCCAGGGAGACCCATTTCAGACTTCTGACTTTCAGAACTAGAGGATAAAAAAATCTGCTGTTTTACACTACTAAATTTATCGTAATTTGTTACTGTAGTTTCTTAAAACTAACACAAGAGGTATGCAGCTCAGATCTTGCTAGTATGGGACTGAGCCTGAAGACATCACAACCACATAAATATAAAGCAGTATTATCAGGCAGATAGGATCCCTGTGACTTGGAGGCCTAGGTGTGACTAATTTGAAACCCCTCCTCAGTCCTTCGAGTGGGAGACTTCCTATCCCTTCACTCTTCTGGAAGGAAGGAGGAAAGAGAGATTTTCATCAGAGATGAGTGTGGACTGTAAGAGTAAGGGCAGCCAGGAGGGGTCTTGCCAATCAAGACTGATGAGTAATGCAGCATGAACACAAGAGCTTCCAGTCCAAGCAACAGGTGGCACAGAAAGAGGGGGAGCTAGGAACCATGAATCCAGAGAGCAAGCCAAACTTGCCACCAAGAATATGAGGCCAAAGGAAGCAAGAGCTGAAGGTTCAGATGTAGAGGAAGCAATAAGAGAGGAGGGTTCAGGAGGGGACTCCCCACACAGTGCTCCTCACCATTCCCTGTGCTATGGCCTGAATGTTTAGGTCCTCTCAAAACTCATAGGTTGAAATCTAATCATCAGTGTGATTGTTGTAGGAAATGGGGTCTTTGGAGGAAATTAGGCCATGAGGACAGACTTCTCATGAATGGGATTAGTACCTTTATAAAAGAGGCCTAAGAGAGACTCCCTCATGCCTTCGCCCATGTGAAGACACAGCAAGAAGGTACCATCTATGAATCAGAAAGTGAGCCCTCATCAGACACCAAATCTGATGACATCTTGATCTTGGACTTCCCAGCCTCCAGAACTGCGAGAAACAAATTTCTACTGTTTATAAGCTACCCAGTCTAGTCAGGTATTGTGTTATAGCAGCTTGAATGGACTAAGACACCCTAAATGGGCCAGTTGTTTGGTGTGGAGATAAAGAACAAAACCTTGATGAGGCATGGTAGAAGTCAATGCCCATTCCCCATGACCAGGATGAAGCATGATGTCAGGATGCTGCCTGCCCTCTGTGCAGGTTTTAAGCCCCTCTGGGACATAAGAAGCAGATTGTGCTGCTCTTTGGATCGTATTCCACAAGTACTTGACCCTTGCCCAGATGGACGCCTGAATCTTTTCAGAAATCCTCACTTCAGAGGACAGGTCCTCTGAAGGACCGATAGGCCTGTGGCCGATAGTCCACAACAGCTACCTCTCAATGCCCCCAAGTACTACTTTGTTCTGAGATGGAAAGATTGAAGGTTAAAAGCCATGTCTTTCTTCTGTACTCAATTCTGGAAATACTGAGTCTGGGAAGAACTCAGAGAAGAAATATAGAGCTCCCTTCTCCACCCTGAGCGCTGTAGAAGAGTCTGGATAGAAAAGGAAGTTCTTGGCTCAGCTGTCTAGAGCAAGGGAGAGGAAGAATCTCTCACGTACCCAGAAGCAGACTGAGACCTGACAAGCACGTTATGTAAGATTGTCTTGACTTCTACAGAAATGCCACTTAGGGGTTGAAGAATGGAAGGCTGGCCAATCTAACCACCATACCCACCCCTAGGACTCTCCCAGGAAGAGTACCTCCCTCCCTCCCTGCATTGTCCCATCCCTAACCATGCCCCTAGGCAGACCTCCAGGATGCTACTAGGAGCAATGGACTCCAAACTAGATAGTCATTGTACTAGTTTCCTAGGGCTGCCATAAGAAAATACCACAAGTCAGGTGGCTTTAAACAATAGAAATTTATGCTTTCACAGTTCTGGAAGCTAGAAACCCAAAATCAAGGTGTTGGTAGGGCCATGCTCCCTCTGAAGCCTCTGGGGGAGGATCCTTCCTTGCCTCTTCTAGTGTGACCTTCTTCCTGTGTGTCTCTCTTTGTATGATGTTAGTGTGTGTGTGTGTGTGTGTCCGTGTCCAAATTTTCCTCTTAAGGATACTAGTCACATTGGGTTAAGGATCAACTCTGCTCCAGTATAACCTCATTTTAAGTAAGCTAATTATGTCCACAATGATGCTATCTCCAAATACAGTATTGGAGGTTAAAACTTCAACATATCTTTTTGTGGGGGGCATACCACAGTTTAACCTATAACATCACCACTGGCTATTCTGCTAGAATCCTTTTTTCTACTTTACATTCTTCATAATGTGCAACAGAGTCCCATTGATATCATCTCTCATTTCTCAATTCTCAATCATGGGGTGGGAATAGAGAAGGAAGGAGCAAGAATTTCCAGAGGGAGACTCCGTAGTTTTAAAATATCAACAAAAAAACAAACAAGGGTCTGATAGTTGTTTCAGGGAAGGGTTTTACTCAATCCCTTCAGAATCATCTAGGGTACTTGCAAATATACAATAATATGCATGTTATCCCAAAAATTTATTTGTAAAATTAATTGTATTTGTATATAAATGCTGAACTTGACCCAAACCAATTAGATTGAAATTCTTGGGGAACAGTACCCAGGCACTGGTATTTTTTTAAAGCTCCCAGGGTATTCTCATCTAGAGCAAGGACTGAGGACCCTGTCCTGGATGAGACTTGCTGCTGTAGTGAGTGGCCCCAGCCCTGCAGTTGGTAGCTATTCTCATTCCTCTCTATTGAGAAGCCATAGAATGTGAAGAGGATAAAGAAAACTTCACATAAGCCCTGCTACCTGAGTGCAGAACAGTCTTGCTTAAGAATGGTAGCCATTTGTTCCCCTCTGAAAGGTGAAATGATGGAATAGTAACAGAGCAGGAGCACAACCAGAACCCAGGTATCTGAATCCCAGTTTGAAACGTCAGCTTCAGGTTTAGAGTTCCGCCAGGGTAAGATTCCCTTGTGGCAGTTTTGGTGTGGTACTCAGAAGGAAGACATCATTCCATCTGGCTAGGACAGAGCCACTTTGGGGGATGGTGGTAGTAGATGCTCTATCAAACCTCATGTTTCATGCAAGATGGTATTTTACTGTTTGACCCCCCACTGGGCTTACAAATACAAATAAATTCATTTTTCACCATGGGCTATTAAGTCACGGCTCTCTCAGCCTACACAGTTCACCACAGTTTCGAGGGTTCTATTTGCTAATTAGAGACCTCCATTGCCTTTAACAACTAAGATATTTTGGGATTCCAAGTCTGTCATCCAGCACACCAACCATCACTTTCCTTGAATGTGACAGAAAGGCTGCCAATATCCTCCAACTCATTAAATAGTTTTAAATGTTCAGTTGGCAGGACGGTCAGCAGAGTCCTGCCTCAGGCCCCCAGAACTTCCCCCAGTGTGTTCATACTGACACAATTTTCCCCCAGCCAGTGTGTTCATACTGACACAATTATCCAGTGTTCCTCAACACAATCTTTCCCGGGGTGTGACTCCCTCTCTACCACCATTCTCCAGTCTATGCTTTTCCATCTTAGCCACTAAGATATCACAACAGATTTTACTTAAGGCCAAAGATACAAATACATTATGTCTAAAATAGTTCCCATTCATACCAGTCTCACAATAACACCAAATAAGGAAATTAGTCTGACATGGCTTGTTTACAATGAACCCATGCTAATTCCTAGTGATCACAGCTTTTTAAGAATTCACACACTATTCAAGGAGAAAATAAATTTTTAGTAATTATCCCAACATGAAAGTCAAGCTCACCAGATAGTAGTCTGCAGGCTCTGCCCTCTTCCCTTATTTGAAGAACTGAAGCACATTCTCCCTTTTCCACTCCTCTAATACTGTTCCTGCTCCCCAGAATTCTAAGAGCACCGATAGTGGGGCAGCGGTCTCACTTGCATATTCCCTCAGCACCTGGAGTATCACTCCTCCCCAAAGAAACCTGAACTTATCTGCAACAACCAGGTGCTCTCCTTACAATCCCCTCACCTGGCTTCAGTTTTCTCTCTCCTTTTGCCAGTGTTTTGAGCCTTTCCAGGTTGGGCTGAAAAAGAAAGTATTTTCTGTGGTAGAGGAAATAGGAGCAAAATGGGACTCAATTTTGAATCAATGACCCTAAGTTTAGAACTCCTGCTACTGTCCCTTTACCTGCAGACAAAAAAATTTCTAGAACCCTGGAGAAGATTGAACCTACTAAGGGGGTTAAAAGGACCCTATAGAAGGAGGCAGCCAAGATCAGTCATACAACTCATCAACTAAGCACAAAGCCACCACAAAAACTGATAGAACTGATAGCAAAGAAAAGTACCATGGCCCTAGTTCTCTTCAGAGGATAACAGCATCACCACTCATTGGAGACATCATGGGAGTGGAGACTAAGGTCAGCCCTGCTTCCTCATGTGCAGTTCCTGTCACAGCATTCATGTATGTATGTGAGGGCGAGGTGTGTGTGACCACATCTCTTAAGAGTGTGTCTATTTACAAAGGAGTTGTGACAATGGATACTAATGGCAGAGTCCTTCACATAGATGCAATGTAAGTAATAGGGACTTGAGAAATCATCCTTCATTCTCTCTTAATTCCTCATACAATCATCAATCAATCAATTAGCTAAACGTTCAAATGACTGATCTCATGGGTGGCTCTTTTCGAACAGAAGCTTTCAATTCTTCAGCAACAAGGGAAAGAAAATTCCTTACAATATAAATATGCCCTTGAGATATTTTCCTTGGTAGCACCCAGCATGAATTGAATGCTTACTATGAACTATTCGGAGCACTTTACATTCTTTAACTCCCACAATAGCTCTATGAGGTCGATATTATTCATATCCTCATTTTATAAGGGAGGACACTGAGACACACAGACATGAAGTAACTTGGTCAAGTTCACACTGGTGAACTTGAAAGTGATGGAGCTGCTAGTTGAACCCGTGCAGATTGACTGTAGAACACTGTAACAACCTGATAGCAAAACTGGTCCAATTTTCTATTCCTTCCTCTATCTATGCTTAGAATCCTGACACCAATATGAGAACTACCTCAGGCTAGCCTGCTGGAGGATAAGAAACCACAAGGACTGGAGCCAAGTCATCCTAGCCAAGGCTATCCTAGACCAACCAACACAGCCAAATCATCAACTGATCACAGATGAATGAGCAAGCCCAGCCAAGATCTGCAAACCAGAGAAACCACAGACTCATGAAAAATCATAAATGTTGGTTGTTTAGGCAACAAAGTTTGGGAATGGTTTGTTACATACTAATAGTTAACTGATACAAACAACCATGCTGGATCACTATACTATATTTTCCTTCTAATGATACTGGCTTCACTTGACTCTAGGATCCTCCAGGAATGGACAGCTCCACCTGTAAGAACCTTCCTTAAGACTATCACCTCCTTGCACTTCATCCCTATCTTACCCCTGCCCCTACCATTATGCCAACCCATAAAGGCAGTTAGAATTATTCCTCACCTTTATTCCTTAGTGTTTTCTGGAGTAGAAAGGAAACCAGGGTCCTTCAACTCTAGTACAATTTTGAGCTCTGTTTCCTTGCCTACCTCTTTGCCTGTCTCTCCATCATTTAGGAGCTGGGTTGGAATTAGCCACAGTCAGTGGTGCCAAAATAATGAAACCAGGGTAATGAGAAGAAGGCACAGATAGCGCTATGAATCAACCCCTTGCACCTCTGGCCTTTCTCTCAGGGTGAGCTTTACTCAGTGGTGGTGGGGACCCAAAGTCCCTGAAGGCATGCTCCTGCTTTGCCACCTGATCCCCAGATGAAACCTTACAAAGTTAAATTCTCCCTGCCTGCCAGGACTCAGGCAGGGAACAGCAAACAGTACCTCCACAGGACTGAACAGCCCCAGCTGCTCAACTCGAATTTAAAAATAATTTGGAAATGGGTTCCACAGAGTGAAAGCCTTCTGGGGCATTTCTGCCAGATGCCTCCAGCTACTGGGTTCCAAGGAAATGGAGTGTCAAGTCCTGGGCCCAGAAGATATTCTGGGGATCTGGAGCGGGGTATATACTGAAGGCAATCCATTAAAAATGGGATTAGAAATCTCCCAAAGAAAGAAAAAGATTCCTAAGAAATCATTGTTTTTGTATTGGAATATTTTAAAACTTTTTTTGCTATTAGGCACTCAATAAATGCTAAATGATGTTAATTCTTCTAGCACTTCTTATTTTATGAGTGAAGCTTGGATTGAGAGGATTCATTGCTCAAAAGGCCAATAGCTAAGTGACCTGGGTTGGTGAAGAGAAACCAACACTCCCCAGGGCAAATCCAGCCTCACTGTGCCATTAAACACTCACCACCCCTCACTCATTACACTTCAACAATAGTTTAGTTTTAATTTCTTTTCTTTATATTTCACAGCCCTAAAGGAAAATGTCCTGTGACAATTCTGTAATAGTGAGACAATTACTGGTGACTCAGAGCTCCCTGCTGCCTCTGCATCTCACAGCTGAGGAGCAGGCAGGGACTACTGCTTCCCATATACGAACAATTTGGTTTGTGAATTAGGAAAGTCAGAATCAAAAGGAATCTTAAAAAAAAAAAAAAAAATGCCTATGTAAGATAAAAATTTAGCCCAAGGATCCTATTTCAGGACAAGAGTCGATTGTAGGCACTGAGTTCCTGAGGAAGCTTTTCAAATAGACACACAAATGTTTCAAGCAGTCACTTGCCCATCTGAGCCCCACTAACCCCAGCATCCAGGCAGCCCACAAGGATCCAGACCCTAGGTTCCCAAAAATCTAATTTCTCCTCTTTGTTATACAAACTCTCTCCATTTCACCTTTACCGATAAATGAGGAGGAGGCAGTAAACTGATGTGCTCCTTGACAGCAAACTTGAGCACCCAATCCAAGCCTGAGTCTGGATGAACAAAGTTAAAGGTGTCCTAGGGTAGAGGACGTGGGCATTCCCACGTTCCTAGTGGATTGTGCTCCAAAGTGCTTTTGTACATTGGTAGTTTAGAACTTGGAAGGCATTTTCTTTTTCCATAAGGATAAAGCTCTAGAGAGAGCCTAAGTCCTTAGACCAGGTCATACAGTTCTATTTAGCCACAAAAACCTAATAATGCATCCAAAGTAGAGAACTTCAGCTATTCTACTGCTTCCTCCCAAATAACCATTGAAAATACTGCTTTCATGAGAAAATGTGTTCCAACTTAGGATGCCAGAAACATATTTCCATTTTCCTCAAGACCAAGAATGAGCTTTTCCCACTGAAAAAATAAATAAATGAAAGGGAAGAGAAAAAATAAGAGAGGCAAAGGGGGAGAAGGTGTTGGCTATACTAGAAATAGCCCTGACATGGGAGATACGGCTTTGCAAGGAAGGTGAGATGGGACAAATTTCTGGGTGAGAATGATGATATCCTGAAGTATTTTTCTGCTTTTATATAACATGTGTTCTATAATTCTTTAGTTTAAAAACTTGTCTTACGTGTTCTAAATTAGAAACTAAAAAGCAGTTGCTTGAAGCAGGATTTGGAGAAGGGAGAGATTTCTGGCTTGGGGTCATAAATCAATGAGCCAAAGACAGCCTATGTTCACCTACGACAACACTCTTGATTTCTGTTCTTCAGTTTCTTGGCTGATTCAGTCATGATGCTAATAAAATTCTAACTTTCAGGTTGATAATGTCAGCTTAAAATTGAGAGCAGAAGGAAAGATATTGGACTGTAAGCTTCTTAAAGGGCAGGACCACTTTCTATTCATTTCTATATACCCCAGTCCCCTCAGTGCTCAACACATAATTCATCAACACATAATATAATTTAAGAAAGGGCTTTAACTTTTCAATGTAGTAGCAAAACGTGTGGGCTTCAGAGTCAAACTTCTCAGATGCAAATCATTTTTCCTCCCTGGGTGCATGACCAGAGGAAGCCAGCCTGCCTAACATCCTTGAGTTTTCTCATCTGGAAAAAAGAGTGGTGACAGTACTTACTTCCCAGAGTTGCTGTGGGGATTAAATGCATTTCTGTAGCTAAAACACAGAACACTGTACCTGCCCCATAGTTAGCACTTGACAGACCTTAGCAGCTATTATTTTTCCATCATCATTGAGCTAATTGTCTTGTATCTTGCCCCCAAATTAGTTTCTCAGGGAATTTGGTAAACATAAAAGTTGGTTGGTATAAAGGGCTAAATTATGAACCCCAAAAGATATGTCTACTCAGAACCTGAGAATGTGACCTCATTTGGAATAAGAATCTTCGCAGATGTAATTAAGGCAAGGATCCCCAGATGAAATCATCCTGAATTAGGATAAGCCCTAAGTCTATGTCCTTACATGAGATGAGAGAAGAAGACCCAAAGACGTGGGAAAGGCAGTCACGTGAAGATGAAGCCAGAGGTTGGAATCATGCTGCCACAAGCCAGGGAAAAGCTGGAGACACCAGAAGCTGGCAGAGGCAAAGACAGATTTTTCCCTAGAGCCTTCAAAGGGAGTGTGGCCCTGCTGACCCGCTGGTTTGGGGCTTCTGGCCTCCAGAACTGTGAGAGAATAAATGTCTGTTGCTTTAATCCACCAAGTTTGTGGTCATTTGCTGTAGCAGCCCTAAGAAACAAATACAGTTGGGTCCAGGTGACTTTGGAACAACCTAGATTTAGTGAAGGAAACAAGCCGAAATGCAAATTGGTGATTATCATGAGCTCTCCTTTTTTTGAATTGTGTACTGCAGGGAAATTCTCTTTGGGAAGGAAAAATCACCAGCTTCAGGGACTGGAATGTTCGGGCCAGCCTGTTCTGTCCACTTCCAGCCAAAGACATTTCTGCTGAGAATCCTGAAAACATTCTGCATTTTCCCACAAGGAATAAAGTGGAAGTATTCAATGTGTGATGAGACACTGGACAGAGTCAGCTCCTACCTGGCCCCAAATAAATGGGCAGATGATGCAGCTCTCCCCAGTGACTGACCAGTGAACACAATCACACTGATGCCCACAGTCTTCCTCGCTCCCCTCTATGGAAGTTGAGGGGGTCATTAGCCAAAGACTCAAAGCTAAGGAAAGATACCTGCTTGTCAAGAGACCAACATAATTGTATATTTCCACTAACTCTGTTGATTCTTGAATTATATCTATGAAACGGATCTCTTTTTAAGTGAAAAATATATCCAGGTCATCTTCAAGATCCTTTTAAGCCTCTGGAATTTTAAAGAAGTCCTCAGTAAAGAGTCATGAGAGAGAGCTGAATCCACTGATGCTGAGAGAAATGATTTTCATTCATTTGCTCTCTTATAACTCCTGGGGAAAAATAGCAGCAGACAGAGCAGTGACAGTCAGAGAGGGGTGACTTTTTCGGAGCAAAGGCATTAGACGAGATGACACATACTGACAGGTTCAGCAAATAGTGGATGCCCTGCCAATCAGCAGATAATTTCTATGTGTTGCAAAGTGGGAAAGATTGTGAGTCACGCAGTATTTCAAAGACAGGGCATGATGACCTTGTGTGAGATCTTCTAATGTGAAGGTCAAGCAAAAGGAGAAAGTGGATAAAGGAAGAAAAGGGAAAAGCAAGGAGACCCATGTACAGGCAAATCAACCACATCAAGGCAAGTTGCTTCCTATTTCCTGACAGTACCCAGGGAACCTTCCTAATTACCTGTTTTATTGACATCTGAGGCTCACAGGTAACCAGCACTTCATTAACTCATAAATCTTTTTCCAACTTGTGAAAGTCACTTCTTCCCTGACTCAGTCAAGGTTTTATTTTCTTCCCTTACTTGGTAATGTACTCAATTTATTTCCAGTAAAGAAAGGGTTGCAGGGAAAAGGTCAGTGAGGAAAGCCAGAGGAAGAAACCACACACAGCATTCTAGATCCCAGCATACCCTGAAATGGATTTCATTGTTTCACTGACAAGAAATTCCAAAACACTGAAAATAGTCACATTCAAATAGAAAAAAAATTAATTCTGAAACCAAATGTATTCAAAGGATTTTTGTCATTATTTTTCATTTGCTTTTCTCCACTGAGGTGGGGGATGGAGAGAGACAGACAGACAGACAGGCAGGCAGGCAGGCACTGACTGAGATCGATTCCAATGAAACACACAGGTAAATAATTTGAGTGCCTTTTAAAAATACATAAATGCTTAATGTCTATACTTTTCATCAAAGAGCTTTTTCGGGAAAGGATACATTTTTAGCACTAAAAATTAGTAGCACTCACACGTGACCCACACATTTGGTCAATTCGTAACCCTTCAAAGAGAACTGTGCAATTCTAATTGACAGGGTAATTTTAAAGTAAAGAACTTGGTGAATATAAACCCAACATATTTTTCCTGGTTTGGGGAAGAAGAAAGCTGTACAATGTATGTAAATATGCTAAGATTTAAAATAATAAAATAAAACCTCTTATCATTCCTATCCAAGAACATCAAGTCAGCCACTAAGGTTGTGACAATGGCAAGTGTTGAACGCACATGAGCACACATAATCACACTGAGAATCTGCTGACTGATTATTGCTGACATTGCCTAGTTCGATCTGATTCATCATTTGCACAGGAACCAAGAGACATTAAAAGGGCAGGAGGTTACACTAGGAGGAGAGAAGCAAAGCCTTAAACTAAGTTGGGATAAGGATCCTTTTCTAACAATTGCCCAATTCTTGGGATCCACTCTGTCCCGAGGCAGGCAGTGGAGACTTAGTTACTCGTATCCCACATCTGGAGATCTAGAGGCTTCTCCCAAGATGGAAGAGATGAGTAGTGAGAGAATAAAGAGATTATTAGAGATCAGAAGCTTGGCTGGGCACAGAAGCAAGCTAAGTGGAGTCACTGGAGTGGAAGGGTCTATTTAAACACATACACACACACACACACACACACACACACTCTCTCTCTCTCTCTCTCTTAGCTGCCTCACATTTATCACCTTAAGAAATTTTTGAACACCTGGTCTATATACAAATGCATAACAAGAAAGGAAAAAAATATAGATGATCTCTTATCAAAACTACATAGTATTTTGCTAATAAGAAGCTATACCTTAATCCTGATATTCAGGAAATTATGTTGCCACATTAAATAAATGGTGAGGGGTAAACCATTTGTAAAAAATCAAAGCGCACACACAAATCCTTCCAGACACCATTTCCCATTTTCTGACTTATTACTGTACACAATGCAGCTTTTAGCTACTGCATTCTTATATCCTTTTGAATGCTCACCAGACTATTAATCTAAAAAGCCAGGTGCTTCGTCTGCTCCTCTAATCACTGTGACCTGTTTTTGTGATTCGAAAAAGCCAAAAGACTAACTCTGGCTTGGGTGGGAATCATTTTTGGAATAGTGGTTGGTGGTTGTTCACATCTGGATTAGGTATAAAATGATAACATTATGATGATGAACACCAGAGAGCCTCATCTGCATATAAATAGACCTAATCAGAAATGCAAATTGCAATCAGGAGAAATTTTTAAAGGCTGTGATAGCTGTGTGATTGTGCAGATAAGGAAAGGTCAACACTTGTATTGTTAAGGCAGTTAAATGGCTCCCAGCCTGCCCAGAGCCTTCTTTTGAAAGAGACATTTGGAAGGTACAAATTATCTCTCAATCTGCACCCTGGTTGGGAAGGCATCCCTGGATAGCTTCATTTTCTGTAACTAGAGCTGTGAGCTGGCCACACATCAGCCCGATTCCAATGAAACACAACCCAACCTCTTGTACAAACCCCTAATGAATACACAGAATAGAAAGTATACTTGCATTTAAATGCTCTCCAAACAGACCTCTTTCTGCACAATTTTCCATTGAGACAGAAATTAAGGGATGGAGAGTAAGATCTATAGTGCTGATGTAACATTTTCTGATACATTTCAATACTGGTCTGAGTGAATACAGCAATATGATACACATATGTTTACACTGAATACTAGAGAAAGTATGTAATTAAAAAGAAAACATTAGCATTTAGACAGATTACTTAATTCACAATTCCATTCGTAATCTTATCGTGCAAAGTACAAAAAATGAATATCTCAGAAAAAGCTGAGTGCTAAAAAATATGCAATTGTTCCAACATGGTCTTATTATTCCTTGGGGTATGTTATCTTTCAGGAACATCCTCTTCTCGATCCCCCTCCACCCCCCTTGTTTTTTCAAAGAAAATATATTTCACAATCAGGCTTTGTCAGGTTTGGAGGGAAATTGCTTACAAACTATTTATTATCCCTCTAACTAGACACTTTCACAAAGTACTAATGAGTCAAGAGCGCCATCTTGTGTCTTACCTTGGAATCTTAAAGAGTGTTTTCACAGGATGCATGTCAAAGAGGGGAGGGTCTCCATCCCCCAGTTCAATAGCTGTGATCCCCAAGGACCAGACGTCACAGCGAGCATCATAGGAAGAGTCATACTGCTGCTCACAGGCAATGACCTATTAGACAAAAGCGGGACACAACACATCAATCCGACTGCCACATCAGATGTCCTAAAAAGGCCCTGGGCTGATCTTAGCCCCCTTCACAGTTTCCTTGGCCACAATGTTATTGAATTCCAGTAATGAGATGTGTGTATTCTAGGCCTTATTTGTGCATAACTAATTTGTTATCTTATTCGTTCATTAACTTTTAAAAATGTGTCAGTTTTGTTTTTAAAAAGCATGTATCGAACCGTCCAAGTACCAAGAACAGCACAAGGGGAGAAAGCCAGTGTATACCACACCATCCCAACCCTGCTATTCTTTAAGGAAAGGCTTGTCTACATCCTTCACCTCATTACCAGCTACTGAATTCAATAACAAGAAACAATTGTTCTCAAAGATGTTTGTGTACTTTGAGATGCATGAAATCCCCAAGAGTATGACCAGCTAAGCAGAGAGTTGTTGGAAGACTCACATGGTTAATATAAAGTAAAAATGACCCCACTCCACCCTCTCCTTTTTCTAAGAGCATCTTTCCCCTCCTCAAACTCCAACAATGGTGTACATCGTAGAAACAGCTGCCATTCCAGTTACTTGGCCTGACTAGGTACAAGAGCAGCAGAACCAGAAAATGACCCTGGGCTTGTCATTGGGTTGAGGAGTACGTGACCCTGTGGAGGAATGTTTTTATCAACTTATTGAGTCAGTCAAGAACATCTTCTACACTCAGACTCTGATGACTATCACAATGGCGATAGGAGAAGTCGGGAGTGAGCCAGAGGACGTGGAGGATCAGGAACCCCTATTTCACTTAAAGTCTGCCACCAGGATGATCGATGGCCATGGCCAGGTGGGAAACTTTGATTTCTGATGATCCAAAACACCAGTGAGGGGGCAACACCTGTAACGGTGAGCACAGGAAGACCAGAGTAATAGAGCCACCCTCTTAGGCCGTCATAATGTCTTTGGCTTTTTTATTCCAAATGAGATGGGACAACCGACTGTGGTGAGCAGAGGAGTGACAGATCTAGCTTATGTTTTAGCAAGATCACTCTGGCTACTGTGCAGAAGATAGATTATGAGAAGAAGAAACAAAACCAGTTCAATATGTTACTGCAGGGATCCAGATGAGAGATTGTGAGATGGTGAGAATAATCAGATTCTAGATATAATTTTGAATGTAGAGCCAACTGGATTTGCTGAACAGGGCTTAGAAGAAAGGAGAGCTAAGGAAAACTCCAAAGTTTTTGACATGAGCAACCACCAGAATAGAACTGGTATTTACTAAGATGAGGAAGACAGTAGGAAGAGCAGGTTTGGGGTGAAGAGTGGAGCTCCATTTAGGATATATTAAGTCTGAGATGCCTGGGACACTTCCAAATGGAGAAGAGTATTTTAACCTGGTGAGACTCATACTGGACTTCTGATCTAGAGAATCATAACATAACTGCTATGGTCTGAACATGTCTCCCAAAATGCATGTGTTAGAAATGTAATCCCCAATGCAACCAATGGAAGGTGGATCCTTTTGGGAGGTGGTTAGGTCATGAGAATTCTGCCCTTGTGAATGGATTAATACTACCATGAAAAGGGCTTGCAGGACTGGGTTTGCTCCCTTCTGCATTCTGCCATGTGAGGACGCAGTATGAAGGCCCACACCAGATGCCAACACTTTGACCTTAGGCTTCCCAGCCTCTAGAACTGTGACAAAATAAATTTCTGTTCTTTATAAATTACCCAGTCTCAGATAATCTGTTACAGCAGCATGAAACAGATTAAGACTAAGAAACAGGTGTTTGTTTTAAGCCACTAAGTTTGTGGTATTGTTATGGCAGTGATAGAAAACTAGTATTCCTGCTCTCTTCCAGACAGTGCATTGGACTTGTAAGGCCTGGTGAAATGTGCCAACTGCCTTGCTCTAGACCCTGTGCTCTCGTTCTCATAATTGCCCTGTACTCTTCTCTTCTGAGCTGGAGAACATTTTCTACAAATTGACATCCTTGGCCCGGCCCCAGCCCCATCTTCTAAATAGAATATCCTGTCATACTTTTAACATGTTATTTTCAAATGTACATTCAAACTGAAGTTCAAATAATTCCAATTTCAGAACCAAAGGCCATTTCATTGCCCCCAAAGACCTCCCTTTTCTCACCCCAATCAGGTGAGAACCTACATTATTTTTAAAGATCCCTATTCAACACCTTTCCTTTCAGAAATGACACTTTCAAAAGTGCAAGACAAACATAATTTTAGACCTATCAATCAACAAATAGTTCACTGTTATTCATGACACTGTGATAGGGCCTGTGAGGGAGAGAGAAATAAGACTCTGTCCTTCCCCAGTAGGAGCTATGGCCAATTGAAATATAAAGTGAACCTATCATAATTAAATGACAAACCATGACAACTATAAATATGCCCTAAGACAATGTGTAGTAACATGTCCAATAAAGGATATGGGCTCTGAGTGCTTAAGATTTTAGAAGGAGACCACTGCTGGCTAAGCAAGACAACACAAAGTATCCAGTACCCATAGTCTACAACTTCTGTGGGGAAATTCAAATCAGCTTCTAGCCAACTTGGATGGGACACAAAACACAATTCTAAGAACATATCTCAATGTGAAAATAGAGATATTCTAACATTTCTCAAGTGTTGTCATAAAATATTCAAAACTTGTATCTGGTTTCAGCTTCTCTTTACAGACAAACATTATCTTCAGCTCATTCTGATTAACAGAAAAGCATATCTTGGCCTAATTCTTCTCTTCAGTGCATCATGTAACAAAGAAATTATTTAAGTTCAGCCTTCCAAGGAAGTTTATTGAAAATTATGCTAATAAAATAATTCACAAACAATTATTGAGTACCCATTAGTCTGGCAGGATAGTACGCCCTGGGAAGAGAAAGTCAAATACACACTGAACTTAATCTTCAAAATAATTTGGCAAAGTAGGTGCAATGATCACTTATGCAGGTGTGGAAACTGAGGATAGCATGGTTAAACAGCTCACCTGGCATCACATAGCTAGTAATTGTCAGGGCCAGAATTTGAACCCAGGCAGGGAGAAGAATAACTAAACAAATCATTGCCATATAAGTGCTATATATAATAAAAGTTATAGTTGGTTAAAATTGTAAAAATTATCAGCTTCTGCACTCATATTTTGACTACACTAGCCAGGTGTTCTGAAGTTCTGTCATTTCAACTCCATCTTCTTCGGGGGTCTCTTTCAGGATTGCTCCTCACCAGGAGGAAACAGCCCTTTCTGCAGGTTATACATATGATGAGAGTTAAAGAAGCACTCTTAAGAGGACGCAGGGCAACTGAAGGTCAACACCCTGGAATGGGATTCCCTATCAATCCAATACCAAAGTCTGAAGCTATTTCTTTAAGAGAAAACAGTACTATCATTCTCTTTAGCTCAACATTCTCCTTGCCTCTAGGTGAAATAAAGCTGAGTTAAGGATGCTTGGATGGTCCAATGGTCTTTCTTCTCTTGCCCCAAGGAGAAGGTGACCTCAAAAAGAACTCTCTGAATCGGTTGCTAGGATGCTCCATTAAGAAAGGAGAGTGGGGCCAGGCGCGGTGGCTCAAGCCTGTAATCCCAGCACTTTGGGAGGCTGAGGCGGGCGGATCACGAGGTCAGGAGATCGAGACCATCCTTGCTAACCCGGTGAAACCCCGTCTCTACTAAAAAATACAAAAAAACTAGCTGGGCGAGGTGGCCGGCGCCTGTAGTCCCAGCTGCTCGGGAGGCTGAGGCAGGAGAATGGCGTGAACCCGGGAGGCGGAGCTTGCAATGAGCGAGATCCGGCCACTGCACTCCAGCCTGGGCGACAGAGCGAGACTCCGTCTCAAAAAAAAAAAAAAAAAAAAAAAGAAAGGAGAGTGGGATGGCAAGTAAGTGCACTGCTTTGGGACCAAGTTTTCCAGGTTCTGTAAGTCACATTAAAGGAGTGGATAAAAATGAGATGGTGTTGTGCAAAGGACCCCAAATGCACACCCTTTCACCTCTGAAAACAAATCATATCCTCAGGACCTCTTTCAATCTACAAAGTGGCAAGGTGGAAATAAATAACCTCTACCATCCCTTCTAGCTGTAATATTCCACGACTTTGTGATTTCCAAGTAAGTGATCTTTGGGTAGTATCTCAAACTAGTAGGCTAACATCGCCATACAAATTAGCTAGAGTGAACAGTACATTATTCTGAGGTGTGAACAGGATGGCTGGAACTTTGAGGGGATTTTATTGCCAATGTTTTGTAGAAGGTCTTAAGGTCTATGACAACATGCTGGTTGCTGTAATAATGCCTCTGTTAAGGAAGAAGAGCTTCGCGACCGAGCAATTGTTTGGATGCTGGTTAATGGAGCATGTCCAGGTTCCCACCTTGAAATGCAAACTCACGGCTTTCCTGGTACAGTTAGATTACACTGCTGCTTATTTTAGAAAGAAGAAAACACTAGTGCTGGATTACTAGCAATATCTACGCACTGGCAGCTTTAGTGCCCAAGGCCAATAGCTATTTTACCTGGCAGTGGGCTTGAGGCTCCCAAATGTTGGTCATTGCCACCTTAGCTGCCAAAACCTTTTCTTTCTGGAGACTGAGAACAAGAAACAAGTTTTCACTAATGGCTTAGCTTGACAGGTCTTTGGAGCAAAGGCTAGTCATTATCCGTCTTCAATTGCTTGAGGCAATTCTCTTTAGCCTTCTTCAGGCTAAGGAGTTCCACAGATCCAGACTCCTTACATCTACCCCCAGTCACTCCCTCCTACCCCACAGAGGGAACACCTCCCCTCTCCTACGAGAATCTATGCGATGAAACCACATCCACAACTGCTTTGACACATATCATCCCTTTGTCTGACCTTGAGCAAGGTCAGCTGTGTTCTGTTGAAGATGGCTGTTCCTTTCCTTAGCCACCAGCCAGAGAATGGCAGAGAAAAACAACTGTCAGCAGTCCTTGGGTCACGAAGAGACTTTCACCTCTGGCTAGTGCTAGAAAATCCCAGAGCCTGGCATCTTTGTTTTGGTTTTGCCACCAAAACCAAAGTCACTGGGTGACTTTGACAAAATATTTTATCTCCCTGTACCTCTTCTTTGCAAGCAAACCAAGCAACCCCTTTTTCATGGGCCTCATCTGAAGCACTGCTTATGAAAATGCTGGTTATTCAGCTTTTACTGTGGCCCTAAAATGTTAATAGTAGATATCATTGGATCACTGACACATGGGTAATAATTATTTTATTTACTTACTTCTTTAAGACCTTTTGTGTTTTCTAAAATGTCTATAGAGAGCATGGATTATTTCTATAATAAAAAGAAGCAAATTTTGTGGTTTTTTGTCTTGAAAATATAAATAAATATTGAAAAGTTTGCCTTAATTTTCAAGGGCATGCCTCTTTGTTCTGGAGTATTTGTTGACTGCTGGGATTCTTTATCAAGAAGTTGGCAGGTTAAAGGTGGTGTCTTGATAATATAACTAGGTCCCTGGCTGGATGTGGTGGCTCATGCCTGTAATCCCAGCACTTTGGGAGGCCAAGGCAGGCAGACCACGGGGTCAGGAGTTAGAGACCAGCCTGACCAACATGGTAAAACCCCGTCTCTACTAAAAATAAAAAATAAATAAATAAATAAAAATTAGCCAGGTATGGTGGCGCATGCCTGTGATCCCAGCTACTCAGGAGGCTTAGACAGGAGAATTGGTTGAATCCAGGAGGCAGAGGTTGCAGTGAGCCAAGATCACTCCACTGCACTCCAGTCTGGGTAACAGAGTAAGACTCCATCTCAAAAAAAAAAAAAAAAAGAAGAAGAAAACTAGGTCCCCATGAGATTAATACCAGAAGAATGAAGCATAATTATTCATGTAGCATAATTGATAAATGTTATTGATCATAAGGTTTCCTAAAATAGAACTTCTCTGGAATCAGAAGTTGTAGTTACAGTATAACTATTCCAGTGGCAGATTTTTAAAAATCAGTTTTACAAATGAAATTCCCTTCCCAACTATATCCCTTTCTGCTGTAAGCACAGGGCATGAGTAAAGCACTTTCACTTTCTCGGGCCATCATGATCCATGACTAGAACTTATTGATAAAGTTACCAAGACAAGGGTGAGTTCCACTCTCTCTTGCACAATGACTTGCTGTATAAGAACCTGAGCTAACAGCTCCTCATCTCAAGATCTTCATCATCCGAAAAGAGCATCTGCATTATACTATATGTGAAAGGGATAAAAGCAGTCAATATATGAGCTTCCAGATTCAGAAAACCTAGTTTCTCTAACAAGATAGTTAAACCATTTATCAAATTATATGTCAAAGAGCTATTGGGCTGAAATTTCTTCCAATAATGTAATTTTAAGCAATGTTTTCAAGGAAATAGCATTATAGTATTTTTGCTGTCATAAGAATTTATCAAACTTAAACAACAGGAATTATTCAGACTACTTTATTTTTCCACTAATATTTTGAAATGTCATTAAAAATGTAATTAGGTTTGCCTTCTATGTTCTGATTTCTCACCTTACTAGAATCATTCGTGCGATCCAAAATTATAACCAAAGGTCGGGATTAAAATTTCACTCAAGTACACAGGCAAAATGCTGTTATCTCAAGAGCTAAATTCAGCTAAATAAGAGGCAAGGCAAACAGACCTAAAGCTATTAATCCTTGGCTGACCTTGAGCCCAAAAATGCAGGCAATAGACTGGCAAATAAGATGGGCTGAGAGGTAGGAAGGCAAATAAGATTCTTAATTTTGCTTACACAATTCATGCAGCATAATTGATAAATGTTATTGATCATAAAGATTTCTAAGTCAGAACTTCTCTGGAATCAGAAACTGTGGTTACAGTATAAATATTCCACTGGCAAATATTTCTATCACTTTTGCAAATGAACATCTTAAAGTGTTATAAGCTGAGAGACTGAATAAATAAATGAAGTTTCTTACCTAAGATGATACATAAATTCAAAGGAGGACATATTTGAGATTCGTTCTTTTTTTTTTTTGTAAGGGAATATGGACTAGATGAACTGAAATTGAAGTACTTGGCAAGGGATGGTCTTTCATAAAACTAAAACTGGGGCTAAGATTGAATCCACATTTTGTACACTGTAAAATTGCCAGCAGTAATTTAAATTAGACTGTTCTTACGAACTTCAGGAAGGTCTCTCATTATATTGTGATATTCTATGGGTCTCTTTTTTCTCAGGATTGTAAGTTCAGCTTAAGTCTATGGAGAAATAAAGCCAGGTTCAAATTAAAAACACACAAAGCATGCGTATACAACACCAACTTCCCACCATGGCTAGTGGAGGATAGAAGGGGAACTCACTCTGGGTTTGAGGTCAGCCCACATGCTGATTTTTGCACCTAAATTCCCGGAAACCCTGAAAACAGATCATTTATTCTTACTTGTGTGTTAAGTCCCCTTCTCAGACTCAGGACCAATATCTACAGAACTCCTAGCATGTCCAAATTTCGTATGTGTCCTTGGTACTCAAAAAGTGAAGGAGTACATTTGCTCCCAGTGCATTCCCACTGTGGTCGCCTGATCCAGAGCTTCCTCATACACAGATGGACGATGAAAGGACCTTTAGGGTTCACTCATTCAACCCCCTTCTTTTACAGAAGAGAAAACTAGGGCCTGAGGGGAGAGTCAGTTGATTTGTCTGAAATCACACAGTTGGTTCATGACCAAAGAAGGAGTTAACTCCATGGTTACCTACCACCTTCCTATGTGAGGCATCTCTTGGGAATCCTCATAATGATGGAGAATGCTGAGCCACTTCCAAATACATTCCATATTCAGAGAGCCGCGGTCACAGTAATGTCTATGCTATGAGCCCGTAGACACAGCATGCAAGCATTAAGCAGATGGATTTCCTGCCACCTCTCACTTACCTGTCCCTTCACTCTCCCTTGCTGCCCCTTTCCTTTGCCAGTTAGTGCTCCATTTCTACCAGAGTATGTTAAGGACAGGGCAAGGAGGACCTCTACAATTCAGTCCATTTTACAGCTTGTCAGGTCACATATTATTACACCAGGTCAGGAAACAGATTCAGAAAGTTAAGAGACATATGCGCTCAAGGCCATAGCTAGTAGGCGATAGAACTGAAGCATGAGCGCCCAATCAGAAACTATTGAGGAAAAAAATGTTTTTCTCCTTCATGATGCATCTGAAAAACAGGAAGAGAAGCAAATCAAGCAGAGTATCTGAAAGTTCCCACTTGGACATACTCCTTCATCAGCAAGTATCTGTGGTTTCTGTCCTTACCCAGGCTGACAGCACTATGCAAATAAGGATGTCCTTGAGAATGTTGTATGTTCCTATTAGACAGTGATTCTGTTTAACTCTCTAAAATTAAGAAAGGTATGGGAGGCTGGGCACTGTGGCTCATGCCTGTCATGAACTTGAGCCCAGGAGTTCAAGACCAGCCTGGGCAACATGATGAACCCCGTCTCTACTAAAAATACAAAAATTAGCTGGGCATGGCGGTGCATGCCTGTAATCCCAGCTACTAGAGAGGCTAAGGCACAAGAATCACTTGAGCTCTGAAGGTGGAGGTCGCAGTGAGCCGAGATCATACCACTGCACTCCAGCCTGGATGACAGAGCAAGACCCTGTACCCCCTACATCCCCCCACAAAAAGGTATGAGAAATACCCAGGACATTAAAATAGAGCACGAGAAACACTAGTCCATCTGCCTCTACTTGTTCCTATTTCATCCTACTCAAGGCTCCTCTGAGGTTCCATCCCTCACGCTGACTGCTCTCCTCCATTTGCTCTCATGATGGCTCAGTGGCCATCAGGCAAGGAAGCAAATGTAGAGTTTGGCTTGGGTGGGAATTCTCTTTCATGGGCTAAGACTGTCCCCAGAACAGGGCAGTGAAGGCATTGACTGGAGCTCAGCCATGGGTCATCTGGGACCCAGAGCTCAGGAAGAGCTGAGGCCAACTCTGACATTCCTCCAGCAAACACTTCTGTTCCTGCAGTAACAGAATCCGTTTTCCTCTTTTCCTCTTTGGTGGATGAAGAGAAGGGGCAACAGCAGATGCTTTGACGCTTTTCACCTCCCCGGAGAGGAGTGAGGATAGCCTTAAAAAGCCCGAATGCTCCTGGCAGTTGTTCCTTTGACATTTCTGGCTTAGCACTTCTCGCTCAGCACTCGGAGGGGATTCACGTGAGGCCTCGGCCCTGGGCCTCACATGCTTCTACACATCTGGGATCTAAAGCCCTCAGATAGGGTCTTATATTTAGACCCACCAGGAAGAGGGTAATAACATATCACCGGCTCCTCCAGAGCCAGCTCCCCGCCTCCACACTGACGTATGACACATGACTCAACCTCTCCACAGAGCTCCAGCTGAGAGGGAGCTACTGCTGGAGCTGAGGTGAAAACCCCGGGGCGGCCTCCAGTCATATCCACTCCCCGCACCCCACACCTTGGGCCCTTCGCCTGCTGGAGCACTGAGCGTCTGGGCTCTGCCTCAGTGCCTTAGAAGACAGAACCACTCTGCAAATGTAGGCAGGCCAGGGCCAGCCTCAGAACCAGAGACGGAATCTCTGTTTCTTTGAACCTGATACACAATGCCTGGGGTGAACCAGTGAACAGCGAAAGTGATGGAATCTCAGAGATGAATGTTTCTAGAGAAGGTAGGCAGGTCTTTCAGCCAATGATCTGAAGTTCTAAACCTCTCAGTTAACTCTCCTGAGCTCCCAAAGCCTGCATTCCTCACAGTGATATGACTGGCAGGCAGGGTCCCATGAATCTCCAGTCTTTAACAGAAAGCCAGGTAAAATAGATCCTAGCAGCCATGGCATCATCATTAGTTCACTCTTACTGAGAACTTGTCCCACCCTCATTGCTTGTGGAACATCAGCTCCATGGAATATGAGAACTGAAGGCGGGTCTTCCCTCTAAAAACAGTAAATGTTCCCTGTAAAATAGAAAGGAACTTAAAAGGCAAAGACTGCCTAAGCCAATTTCTTCTTTTTCACAGATGAGAACAGGCTAAGCAGAGGTGGGGGAGGGGCAACATATGCCACCGTTGTTAAAAGCCCCTATTATGTCTGGCACGGCCCTGAACAGTTGCAGTACATTATTTCATTTTATCGTTTGAGGCAGGTTTTTTCTCCCCATTTTACCTCTTTTAACTTCTCCCCATTTTACTTCTTTTAACTTCTCCCCATTTTACTAGTCAGAAATACTAAGTAACTTGCCTGAGGTTACTGGTTATATAGGTAGCAGATATCTATGATTTGCTCCTAGATCTATCTGACTCTAAAATTTGTGCATTTTTACTCAAACTGAAGCCATATTGAAATAACTGACCCACAATCATTTTTTAGAAAATGAGTAAATCTCCTAAATTCAATTCTAAAGAACTTTATTTTTTCCATATCCTTCTCTTGGGCAATAATTACACTGGCTTTTAGCATCACACTGAAATATTACATTTTCCTTCATATATCAGGAAGGATAATTCTCATCTAAGTTAAGAATTGGGGGAAAAAAACATTCACGACTTATCTGGTACACCGGTTGTCACAATTAAATAATTTGCTGTGGTATAGTGGTTAAAAGTAAGGACTTTGGAGACAAATATCCAGGTTGAAATTCTGTTGGCATCCCCTAATAACTTGTCCAAGGACAAGAATAGTTACTTTCTATGACTCACCTACTTCATCTAAAACATTGGACTAGCAATAGCACCAGCTTTTTTGGTAGTGTTGCGAGATTTATACATGAGTTAATACACACAACTCACTTAGCACCTAACACATAGTAAGCACTCGCTAAATGCTAGCTCTTATTTGGGAACCAAACCCATTAGCTAGAGCTTAGGGAACAAAATGGCAATAATGACAATAATAATAATTCAACTCTATAGTGTCGTATGTCTTTCACAGCCCTTTGACACAAAATATCTCATTTGTCATCTCTAGCCCTGGCAATGCCAAAGGAAATAGCATTATCTTATCATTTACTAGGAATGGCATAATTAACAAAGGCAAGAGTGGCTGCAAAAAGCTTGCGATATTTCTGCATTGGTGTAAGCTAGTTGTTATGGCAACCGTCCCCTGTCAGCGACCCTTTGCCAGGCAGAGAGAGACCCATTTTTGGAGCCGTCACAGCACATCTGTTTCTCTGCTCAGCTGATTAGCTCTTGTTTGCAACAATGAGCAGATGGAAGTAAAGAGGGGAAAAATTTTCTAAAAAGAAGCAAATGTTTATTTTATCCACAAGTCTGTTTTCCAGTAAAGAAACAGACCTTTTGCTGTTTTAGGAAGATGCTGCCTATACTAGATCCTTAATGCATGGTGGAATTGCAAAGTGTAGTCAACCTATAAATTATAGGTGATAGGTCCTTCACGTGCATATTTTATTTTTATTTTTTATTATACTTTAAGTTCTAGAGTACATGTGCACAACGTGCAGGTTTGTTACATATGTATACATGTGCCATGTTGGTGTGCTGCACCCATCAACTCGTCAGCACCCATCAACTTGTCATTTACATCAGGTATAATTCCCAACGCCATCCCTCCCCTCCACGTGCATCTTTTAAAATGATGTGTCTCACATTCCAATTTCAGAGTACACTTCCGCTCTATCTCTGCGCGTCTTTGTTATATAAACTGTTGTCTCAGTTAGCTGGTACACATTTTCCACACTGGATATCCCACATGAACACACTGTAACTGTGAAAGAATAAAGTGAAAGAGTACAAGTATCCTTTCCCTGCCTTAGTTTCTTCATCTGTAAAATGGGACTTGCATTCCCATGCTCTCTGAAAAGCCAAACAGCTTCAATATTTACTAGGTATGTGAATTTGGGTACGATTTCGCCTATAGCTCTTTAAGCCTCACTTTCTTAGTGATAAAATGGAGAAAATAATATCCACTATTGAGAGCTGTTGTGAAAATGAAATATTTTAAAAGCCTCTATCATAGTCTCTGGTATAGAGTCAGTCCTCAGTAAGTGAAAGTTTCCTTCCCACTACGCCTCTGCTTAGCAAGTGTAATGTTCAAAATATCTGACAAGCAGGAGGCATGTGGCACTGGCCATCCCTGCTTGTCAAACAGACCTTTCCCCCCCATAGTTGCTGGATTATTAGGTCAGAAGTGTTCCAGGGTAAAAGACAGGGCACCTCTGGTGGCTGAGGAGCACTCAGGGGGCTCTGGATGGCTGCCATTTACTATCCAGAATGAACACAGTTTAATATTTTAACAAGCAGCCTGGCCACACAGTGTACATCAGCTAAATATAAGCCATTATTTTAAAAGTCTACTGGTGTCCTCAATAAAAACGATAATGACAACATTGGTTCTTTCTCTTGGGTTTCAGTCATTTACAAGCACTGAATTTAATTCTTTGCTATATGTGATGGTGGAAAAAGTATTTTAGGTATCAACTACCCCAACCCCCCTGCCATTACCATTAATCAACATAAACTAGGCTTGTATCCCTTTTGTTATAGGGCAGGATATTACCTGGCATGTGTTTGATACAAAAATTGGTTGAGCAATATTGACAGTGGACATGGGTTATATTGGAATCCCTTAGTTGAATGAGTCACAAAATATGGATTCCAGTCACAATTACCCACCTACTACTCTGTGTCTATGGACACTTGGCCTGACAGAGCCTTAGATTCTTCATCTGCAACATCAATGTAATCATGCCCAAATGGCACTCTCACAGGTAGATTATAGTGCTTTTAAAATACTATTTGTAAAAATTCTATGCAAATGTGGGATATTATTATTCATATTATTTACTATAAGAAATTGGATGTCAGGAGACAGTGGAGGAGAAAAGAGATAATAAACATGGCGAATAGGAAGACTGTGTTGTTTTTGTGGGTTTTTTTAAGTGTGTAAAATGCAGGCTAAAGTTATAGGCCAGGAGACCAGAGAAGCTTAATCAAGTAAAGAGAAGGTTCAAGGAAGTGACCATGAGCTGGCCAAACATCTCAGGAGATAATAATAATTTTTAAAATGCTTTGCTTGAAAGTAGGTAGGAGAGAACAAAAGTCTGGGGTTGTTGGGAGCCCACACAGGAAGGCAATTTGGTATGCTTTGTACATTCAGAAAGAACCATGTTTGCCTCCAACACCAAAGGCTGAGAGAGCACAGACAGTGTATGCGTGTGGTGTGTGTGGAGAAGGGGAGGTGGTTGTGTATGTGTGTGTAAACAGGCAAAGCTGATCCCTCTAACTATGCTAGCATCTATTAACCTGCAGCCCTGCAGGTTCTAAATAGTGAACTAATTACCTTGGACACTTGAATGATTTAATACAAAGAAAGGGGGCTAACTATTACTACTTGGGAACTTGTTATTGGTTGAACTGTGTCCTCCAAAAAAGAGATACATGGATGTCCTAGCCCCCAGAATCTCAGAATGTGAACTTATTTGGAAATAGGGTCACTGCACTACAATTAGTTGAATTCAGATGAGGTCATACTGGAGTAGGGTGGGCCTCTAATCCGACGGGACTGGTGTTCTTATAAGAAGACAGGGTCATGTGAAGACAGAGACACACAGAGAAAACACCATGGCACTACAAAGGCAGAGACTGGAGTTACGCAGCTGCAAGCCAGGGAACGCCAAAGATCGCCAGCAAACCTCCAGTAGCTGGAAAGAGACAAAGCAAGATCCCGCCCCTGGAGGCTTCAGAGGAAGCCTGACTCTGCTGGCATCTTGATTTCAGATTTCTAGCCTCCAGAAGTGTGAGATAATATATTTCTGTTGTTTAAAGCTACCCAGTTTGTACTACTTGATTAGAGCAGACCGGGGAAATAAATATACGGCGGACAAGTCTTCAACCCCAAGAGACGAGGAAAACCCACTTTAACTTCTTGCTGTTTGGTTGCACCATGCGTGCCTTCACCTGTGGCTACTGGCATGTTGCAGCCACTACTACCCCTCAGATATTCACAGGCACTGTTGTTGTAACTGCCCTGAAGTCAGTCCCTGAACGATGAAGCCATGCAGTTTGCAGCACTCATAGCCAGGGAGATTGAAAAATCTGAAGTTTTCATGACTTTATTATGAGCTGCTAAATCAACAAACTCCAGAACAACCTACCTCTGATCTTATTACATAAGAAACTTAATTATCTAATGTTCAAGTCATTTTGCTCATGATAATCTGCTAAATAGTCTCGATGTGACACTTTTTCTTTCTCTTTTAAGATAATCTTTCTTGTAGTCACAGTATGCTACTCACATACAGTGTGTTTAGTTTATAAAAAACATTTCTGATCTTAAGCCAGGCATGTTGATGCATGCCTGTAGTCCCAGCTACTTGGGAGGCTGAGGTGGAAGGAATGCTTGAGCTAAGGAGTTGGAGACCAGACTGGGCAACATAGTAAGACCCCATCTTAAAAAAAAATTGTAGTCATCTTGACTTTTACATTAACCCTTTTACTATGCTAAATAATTTATTTCCCTAGTAGTATTGTTTCAAAGTACTAATACACTAATGGCATCCCCAGAACTCTTCTACATTGCTGAGTTGAGACTACTCTGCCAGTATCTTTCAACTTTAGTAGTGTCCAAATGAGGTAGTAAGAGAACATGAGTAGAGAGTGTTGACAGTATGACAGTCATTTCATGCTGCAGCTTTGAGCTGTCCCAGTGAACTGTGTGTCTTGAGTGCTCATCAACATTTGATTGTACTGTGGTCACATTCCATTAGCTACCTGGTTTATAGAACAGCTATCTGAATTAAATACTACACTTACTCAAGCTTGTGGAATAAAAATGGAAATAAAAAAGGGAAAAAACAATTTTGTTCAATTCCTCAAAAATAGGATCAAAGATCTCTCAGCTGCATTTTAAAAATAAAGCACAAGTCATCTGCAATGCTCTTATTCCACTGGCATTGGTATTGCATGCATTGTTGTATTTAATCTAAAGACCACTTATTCATACAAGCAGAAGTGAGAACATACCAGGATCAATATACTACACAGGCCATCATATGAAGACAGTGTTAATTGGAACCATTACTGATTATACTTTCAAGGACTGCTTGAAAGCATTGCTCACATGAACAATATAAATGTTTGTTGAATTGAACTGAAAAATGGAAGGTTGTTCTTGTGGACATTCCTATGGAGGATTATGAAGCAAAAAGAGACTTTGTTGGAAAAACTACTTCTCCATTTAGAAAATAAAAATGTGAGAATGGTGAAGGCCTGATTCCCAAGAGCTGCAGCCTGGGTCCCAGAGCATACTGGACACAATCACGCATCCTGAGAGAATCCTGCACCTGAACAGTCAGACATTCACTCCTGCAATGTGCTGTCAAGGTGTCCATACCTTAAACTGCTTACTCTTCAATTGATTCACTGCAACAGGCAGGATGCAGTGCTGGCTTTTCCCAGCTAACAGGGGAACCACTTCCAGGCAATCTGAGCAAAAAGAAGCTCACCATAAACTGTTCCCTATAGAAACACTCCACATATTTTATTCAACCCAGTTAAAGTTGGAAAGTCACAAACACCTCTTTTTGCTGCTGTTGTTTTGTTTTGTTTTTGAGACAGGTCTCACTCTGTCACCCAGACTGGAGTGCAGTGGCGCAATCTCGGTTCACTGCAAGCTTCACCTTCCAGCTTCACGCCACTCTCCTGCCTCAGCCTCCTGAGTAGCTGGGACTACAGGTGCGTGCCACCATGCCCAGCTAATTTTTTGTATTTTTAGTAGAGACGGGGTTTCACCGTGTTAGCCAGGATGGTCTCAATCTCCTGACCTCATGGTCCGCCTGCCTCGGCCTCCCAAAGTGCTGGGATTATAGGCGTGAGCCACCACGCCCAGCCACAAACACCTCTTAATAAACGTACAAAGCCAAGAAACTGCTTCTCTTAATTATATTTTGTGATTTTGAAAATACCAATTTGCTCTAGGTTAGAACAGGAATACCATCTTCCATGTTATGCCACCCCAAATATTAGTTGAGTGACCTTAGTTATGCTTTCCTTTCAGAACAGATCTAAATCTACAGAGAAATTTGCTAATATCAATAGTTGTGAAGCCATCCTCAAACTGTTCTCCAAGTGTATCTTATCCCTTTGGCTTTCTTACCAATGCATTCATTCATTCAACAGAATTTTTTTTTTTTTTTTTTTTGAGAGACAGAGTCTAACTCTGTCACTCAGGCTGGAGTGCAGTGGTGCCATCTCGACTCACTGCAACCTCTGCCTCCAGGGTTCAAACAATTCTCCTGCCTCAGCCTCCAGAGTAGCTGGAATTACAGCCGTGTGCCACCACACCCAGCTAATTTTTGTATTTTTAGTAGAGACAGGATTTTGCCATGTTGACCAGGCTGGTCTCAAACTCCTGATCTCAAATGATCTGCCTGCCTCGGCCTCCCAAAGTGCTGGGATTACAGGCATGAGACACCGCTCCTGACCCAACAGATTTTATTTTTTATTTGTTATTTTTGAGCCTGTACTCTGTATCAAGCACTTTATTAAGAGCTTAGGCATCCCAAGTCCCTGCCAGAGCTGAGTCCAGTTGGGAGATCTGCCTGCCAACAACTACAGTGCAGTAGTGATATTGTATTAATGGAGGGTGGAAGGACGTGGTGGAAACTTAGGGAAAGGAGCCTCCATGTGGGCAAGGGATTAGGGAATGTTTCCCAGCGGAGCTAGCATTTGAGACTTGTCAATTAAGGAGGAATTTTCCAGAGGCCTGGGGGCCATTCCAGATGATATAATAGTACACCAAGGGTTTAAAGGAAAGACACATCAGTAGGGATTTGGAGAGTCACCTGTTGTTCACTACTGTTGGGGCATTAAGAACCAGTAAATTGGGAGAAGTAATCTGAAATAAGGCTGGATAGATAGGCATTGGAATATTAAGAGCTTTATTCACAATTCAAAGAAGTTTTGACTTTATCCTGCAGTGTTTCTCAAAGTGGAGTTCACAAAGTCCCTAGATAATTTTTTATGTTTTTGGTTTTGTTTCAGTGATAATTGTGTTAATAATAATAATGGGAGAAGGAGGAGTAAAAACATATTCTAGATCATCTGGATGACCATTTGTCACACAGTGTTCATATTATGTTTACTATTAAGTTGGCATCAAGCCAACAGAGATGTAACAGTTGGAGATCAAAGGAGGTGCTGTTTGAACAAAGAGATTATGCTAGCTGAAATAGAATAAAGTAGTAGGAGAACTGAGTCGCCACATGGTACATGGTTGTAGGTGTGCCAGACTCAAAATAACCCATATGATTGTGTCCTGAAACATAAGCACACTGCAAAGGACAATGGAGATTCACAAAACAGTATCATTTGTCTCATAAAATTAAAGCTGCTTACTTGAATGTTACTGACTTTGTATAATAGTTTTTTCATAATACATTTTTTTCTTTTGGTTTTATATTTCTATAAATAAAAATGACAAGGAGTTTATATCTAGTTTTATGTTTTGTAAAACCTATTTAAGAAATATTTAAGATTTAGATAAACACTGGAATTTGCAGCATTTTTCTTTTTTTTTTAAATGGGCCTATCCATTACTCAGGTATGAAAGAAAGAGCCATAGATGATGGGAGGCAGGAGGGTCATTGAAGAAATTTAAGCAGAGATTAGTATGAACCACTTACTTTGTTAGGAGACCACTTTGGCAGTCACAGAGAGGAAATACCATCATGCAGAGATGGAAAGACATCTAGGGAGGTGACCATCTGAGTCCTTTTATTAAAAGAACCCATTTGTTTAATCCAGAAAGCTGCTCTCAGGCAAAGGTCAGCATACTGTGGAATTAAATGACCTGACAAACTAAACTGCACTAGTGTTACAGAGCATGCCTCATCTAGCTGGAAGGTTCCCCAAACTTCTACATGCGTCATTTTCCAGACAGTTCTATGATGATGCCAAACCGAACTTAGGAATAAATCCCAAGTTTTACTACAGAGAGCCAACAAAGTACACAAGATGAGTTGCTGTGTATCTGGTAACAAAAAACAACCAGGGCCACCACATATAGTTCTGTAGGCCAGCTGCTGCTGAAATCTGGCTCTTCACAAAGCCATATACCTCTGACGCTGCATCTATCCAGGGAAGTTGACTTTTTCTAATTTATACAAGGGCTGGATGAATTTGCCAAGCCACAGCCCTTGGAGAGGGCTGCATCTTCTGGAGGGACACCTTCTAATTGCATGAAGGTACCCTATGGGATAGCTGTGACTTAATCTTGCTTTTCTGAGATTACATCTCACCAGCATCACTGACCAAACTAACACTCTTACAGTTCAATGAGGATAATGGACTTTCTTCTTCCTAAAGTTCTGGAGAGCATATGACTTACCCATAAAAAGGCATAGTGCCAAGGCATTCAACACATGCAAAGAAAGAACTAGATATTTCCAGCTTACCTCAGGGGCCATCCAGAATGGGGTGCCAACAGATGTGTTTCTCCGCAGACGCGTACTGGTGAGTTGAGCTGAAACACCTATAAGGAAAGGGTATCAGAATTCAAAAGTGAGCCAAGTATGATGCTAGACCAGGGATTGGCAGACTTTTCCCATAAAGGCCAAATAAATACTTTAGGCTTTGTGGGCCATATGGTCTCTGTCACAACTACTCAACTCTTGCTCCCATAGTACAAAAGCAGCCATAGTAGACACATAAATGAATAAATGTGGCTGCATTCTCATAAAACTTTATTTATAGATGTTGAAATTTGAATTTCATATAATTTTCACGTCACAAAATATTTTGGGTTTTTTTTTTTTCCCTATCATTTAAAAATGTAAAAACCATTCCTAGCTCATAGGCCATATGAAAATAGGAGGTAGGTCATATTTGGCATACTAACTGTAGCCAGCAAACTACAACTCTGGAGCATTTATCACTCTATTTAAATCATTAGGATTTTTTTTTTCCTAATGGACATCCCTATCTATATCCCTGCAAAAATCAAAAGAAAAATATCAACAACTAGGATCAATCCAAAATATTGTCCTATTATACTTCCAAATTATTTCACATGACTTCTTTCTTAATAAGGGGCTTCATTTTATGGAGAAAGAAGATCGGCATGCGCTATCACTAACAGAGCATCAGTACAGACATAAAAAGACTTCAGTGCCTTATCTTGCCTAGAAGCCTGGAAACCTGGTGAGAAAGCTCTGTTTGTCAAATGGAAAAAGAATATGACTAATAACATTATCTGGGGCTCAATGTTGAGGACCTGAATTCTAATGTAACTCCTATGTCCTTTAACCAGCTCTCTTCTTCATATCATGAGGGCGTAAAGGTCCACGGGATTAAGAATCAATGTTGTCCATCCCAATTATGCTTTTTACTAATTATGTGATTGCTTCACCTCGGAGCCTCAGTTTTTTCATCTTCAAACTAGGGATAATCACAACAGTCACACCAAACACAGAGGGTTCTTCTTAAGACCAACTAGGAGAACAAATGTGAAAATGATCTATAAATTGCAAAGCATTTTACACATGTAAGGTATTCTTTTATACCACACAGAAGTCTCATTAGCCCTTAAGAGAATGACCAGAGTTGCCACTAAAGTCACTGATGACAAAAACTTAGAAACTGAACACTGTGTGTTCTTAGCAAAGGACACACCTTTGAAACATCGGCATAGATTTGCCAAGGGTTCGTGGGTTGTTTTGTTGGGGGATGACTGTTGTGTTAACTGTGGACATTCTCTTTATCAGAGAGCCAAGAAGCTCTTTAAACTCTATTAGACCCAGATACTTTCCCATTTTACCAACTTCTCCACCACAATTTTGGTAAAAACAACTATACCTTTCTAGTTTTAATTTCTAGAAATTTATTTTGCAGCCACTGAAAGTTCGGAACCTTCTAATGGAAAGATTAGGAACACTTACGCTATGTCAAATCACAAAGCTGCTGAGTGAATAAATCAGTATCAATTCCCATCCCATCCTCATCCTTCCAGTCTGTTTGCCCTCACAATATATTTACAGTCCCCAGAATCACGTGGAAAAAACATCTCAAATGTTAAACATACAGCATATTATTGGAGTTACATCATTCCTTATAAAGAGGAGCATAAGACTTACACAAAATGCTCCCTCTGCTATTTTTCTTTGCTTGTGTTTCAGTAAAAATACACCAGTACATCTAAAGCAACTTCATTTATTTTTAAGTAATTTCATCTGAGCAAATGATGAACTGATACATGTTTACACTGAACTCTTTCTTAGCAATATTATCACAAATATCTTTCAAAAATAATCAGTCTTGTTTACTATGACATTGACAACATGTTTAAAGTGTTTCTCTAAATGTTTTCTCATTATTTGTAACAATGGCTCTGAAGTACTATTGTTGAATTCATTTAGAAGACTAAACCTTCAATAAACTTTAAAAAAAAAACAAAACAAATGGTTTGTTGTTTTGTAAATATCAACATATGATATTACAAGGAGATATTTAATAGTTCTCTGGACTTAGGTGATATTGCCCTGTATTTCCTCTCACATTTCCATCTCCCGTTAATGTTTCCAGTTCAACCAGCCTCACATGTAGCAGCAATAAACACAATTTAAAAGGATGTTAGCTCCCAGGCCCAGAGGACTATTTTACCTTCTGCTCACTGGGAATAAGTATGCCTAAGGCTAGTGAAAGTCATTTGAAAGACCAAACTGCTTTCTCTTTTCATATGCAAAAGAAGAAATGACAAAATGTAAATTATAGACAATTGCCCTGAGATGTGAAATTCTTAGCAGAAAACCAAAAAGTTTTTGCATCAAGTTCTTCTTCTGAAACACTTTTATTTTCAATCTTTAATAAAATTGCTTCTAAAGCTGAAAATAGATTAGTAAACAGCATCTCCTAGGGTGATCCATCTGGAGCCCCCACCCCCTTAGCTTGTGTTTGACTGGAAAAGTCCCTCAGCCTATGGTGTAGCAGAGAAGCCCCAGTCTTCTGAGATTGCAATAAATTGTCCCCTTTGGCTAAACTGCACACATCAAGAAAACAAACGACAAGCAGTCATTACCAAAGTCAACGAGCTTAACTCCTCCTTCTGTTGTCAGAAGAATGTTATTCCCCTTCACATCACGGTGGATGATTCGGTTGCTGTGCAAATGCTGAAGGCCCTGCATGGCATCCCACCACCACCAAACAACAGGAAAGAGAAAGTGGAAATTTACATGATTATTTTAAAGCAATTACCCTAGTATTGAAAAGTCTCATGAAAGTCTACATTTGGCTACACCTTCCTGCTGTTAATAATTCTTGCATATCATAGGGCAGTTTCCCCATTGTTAATATGCAATAAGGACCCAAGCAATGAACAAACCATCCCATTTGCTGTCATACCCCATTTGATAGATGTTCTTACCAAGAGGGCCCCATACAAAATGTATGAGATCATTGCTTCATCCAACTGCTGGCCACATCTGAGTAGACCTTTGACAAGCTCGGTGACTGAGCCCCCATTACACAGCTGCGAGAAGAGATGCCAGACACAGGCAGAGCAGGAGATCACATATAAGAAAGAAAAGAAAAAGAAATTGAAAAGAAAAAGAAATTAAGAAGAAAAGCCAACTGATACTGATTCAATGTAGTAAATTTGCAGATTACAAAACTCCAGCTTGGAATACTCAGACTTCACATTTCCATTACCCAGTCTAATCTAATTCTTTGTGTATGTATTTTTTATTTGAAGTGATGATTTGTGAGTGAAAGTGCATGTCCAAAATGCTAACTTTTTAATTGCCAAATATAAAATAAAAATAAAATGTAAAGCACATTTAGAAATTTTTTAGAAAGAAAATTTTTTGGAAAGAAAAAGCATATAAGTAATCATGGCAACTTATTGGATATTTTTCACTTTATGTGAATATTGTCTATTTTTTAACATGCATTTTGAGGATAAAACCAGGAGGCAAGATGGATGCCCCTTGATACCTGACAGAGAATACATTTCAGTGATTTCTCCAGTGCTAGCAGGTATCAGAAACCCAACCAGCAGCTCTTCCTAGAATTGCCATTGCAGATAGATTTTACGTAGTGAAGTTGCATCGTAAGTGCGTTTATTAACCTTTTAGTGTTCAATTTTAGGCTCTCAGCAACTTTATGCTCTTCTCTCTTTTTTGTCTGTAATTAAAAACACTGTAATTTTATTTTGCATATTTGTTCTTTGTCATATATTGTATCTTACTGAAGTTTGAGTACATACATAAAGCAGTTATATTGTACTTTTTCATCAACTTAAGGATTTCCAAAGATAACTCTTACTAACCGCAGAAGTCAATGTGCAGGTTTGGGTTTGCTACAAGCCATCCTAAATCAAGGGTTCTTAACTGTTTTAAGCAGAGCACGGAAATACCCTGAAACTGTAGGCAACATGCTGTATATGCATCTTGCAGTTTACTGGGGAGAAAATGCAGAGCTTTCACCAGATTCTGAAAGCTACTGAGATAGCCAAATGCCTAGGCAGAGAAAAACGGGTCCCCAGAGAATCTCTGACCCGCCTCACAAGTGTTTACATCTGATGCTTTGTGCAGATGAGGGAATGTGCCCTGGCCTTATCTGGGTATCCCCACAGCAGACTGGAGCCGGACATGAACACTGGGGTCAAATGGGTGGAGCCAGGGGGAACTCACGCCTTATGCAGGGGAGAAGCCTGCTCTCTTTAGCTCACTTGGTGACCTGGGAATCAATCGGTGAGGTAGAGGGCTTGTTGGCAGGACTTCATCTCACTTTGCTGAGTTCTTTTTTTTCCTTTTCTCCCAATAAATTCCGCTCCTCACCCTTTTATGTGTCTACCAGCCTAATCTTTCCTGGTCATGTGACAAGAACCCCGTTTTGGTAGAACTAAGGAGAAAGTTCTGCAACATTTTTGGCATCCAGACATGGGGCTTGAGGAAAGGTGAGTAACATGCAAACCAAAAAGTCTTTTTCTTTTGACTTCTAAGCCTTTTTGTCCTCAGACTTCTTCTGAGGGTAGAGAAATTATGCCCCCCGCCTTGCCCACCATGTCATTCCTGGGGGTCAGGAATGTTGGCTGGAGGGACAAACTGGTGACTCACCAGCTGCCCTCTTAAGTTTCTCTCCCTGTTGGAGAAACCCATTGGCATAAAAGTAAGAGATTCTTCCCCCAGAGTTTTTTTTTGTTTTGTTTTTGTTTTTGTTTTTTTTGAAAGGAAGTTTCACTGTTTTTGCCCAGGCTGGAGTGCAGTGGTGTAATCTCGGCTCACCACAACCTCCACCTCCTGGGTTCAAGCGATTCTCCTGCCTCAGCCTCCCGAGTAGCTGGGATTACAGGTATGCACCACCACACCCAGCTAATTTTGTATTTTTAGTAGAGACAGCATTTCTCCATGTTGGTCAGGCTGGTCTTGAACTCCCAACCTCAGGTGATCTGCCCACCTTGGCCTCCCAAAATGCTGGAATTACAGGTTTGAGCTGCAGAACCCAGCCGGTTTTTTTTTTTTTTTTTTTTTTAAACATTTTACCAGGCCAGGACCCCAAATATCAGGGTTTATATTTTCTGTAAAGTTTTAATTATGAAAAAGGATTTGTGAGGTTGGTCTTAAGCTGTAGTCAATCTGATGTGCTTTGCATGACTTCCTGTATGGTCAACAGCAAACTTTGCTGCAGGCCTCCATCTTGTTTTATGTGCTTGGGATTGTGACCTGTAACCATGTGGCAATGTTTTTGTTCTTTCATTTCGCAAGGATGCCTAGGTTCAATCCTGGCTTAGGAAATGAGTACTTTCCAGTTAATATCTGTGTGACTTCTGCCATTTGCTGATTCTCTTCCCCACCATGAACAACATCTAGGCTTTTTCTTAAATTGTCCTTTCTCTGGGTTACCTTTAAAGGTTCTAAATTTTGTAAGAATTGCTTACCCTTATCTCCTTAGAAAATACCACATACACTCACAGTGAAATCATAACCTTAAGTGAGGCTTGTTGGTTTCACCTGTGAGGTTACCTTTAGTAAAGTTTGAAAGTCAGAAATACTAGATGGTTGGCATGGCTAAAATCAGTTAATAAGGGAGTAAAAAGGATTTTCTTAGAGAGTGCTCAGCTTAATTAAAAGTGGATGTCCAAGTTATGGTATATTTAAAAGGCCTTTATGCTTTTTCCTCTTTTAGGATCTTGCTTTGCTGGAAAAAGACTTTTTCCTCAGTTGACTAAATTATTTTTCTCCATTTTGCCTTACCACTCTCAATGCATGCATGGCAGGCCCTAAGATAACTCCTGGGACCATGGGACTCCTTGGGAAAAACAGATGAGGCACTATTCCATTTTGGGAAGAAATCTGTTTTTCTCATGGAACCCCAGGAATTAAAAATAGATAGATCCCTCTCAGACTCTGTTTTTGCCCCTAGTCATGCCTGTTTACTAGGCCTTAAAAGCTGCATGTTTTCCTAGCCCTGTCTCTTAAAGGGCTCTACCCGGAGGCAATAATCCAAATAGGAGATGGGCAAATGAAAATCTTATGGCTTCTGGGTTTTTTTTTGCCTGTCTGTGTAGTTACATATGTGTTGTGTGTGTGATGTCTATAAAAAAAGAGCTCTAATTTAATTGGTCTAATGGAAGACAACTGCTTGGATCAAATATTTTTTTAAAGGGAAGATAAAAGCTGTAGTATGTTTTAGTTCATGTGACTTTAATCTTTGAGAAATAAAAACAGCCTTAAAGATTATTGGTAAAATGCAGATATTTCAAATATACAGAGGTGAACTAAATTATGCAGGTCAGATACTAGGTTTGCTAAGTGTTTTAAGGTTATAAACTGCTTTTTTGGTTTTTAAGAACTTTTCAACTTGTCACCTTGACAATTGGTAAGGCCTGGGGACATATGGAATTAACCACACCCTTAATTATGTTGGAAGGAGTCAAACCCTGGCTGAACCTAGCACATAATTAAAACAACTTACCAGGTTCTGTATTAAACTTAAAATTGCTAGGGGTTACCATTATAACATGTAATTGAAACTACTGGAAATAGATTTACATGCAAGGTATGTAGGAACAGTAAGATGTGTTTTTTAGTAAAAGATTACAAGACATGGAAATGTAAGTACCTGCCTAGGGTTAAAGGATTGTTTTGAATTAGATAAAATAAAGCTGATGGTTTAAACAAATGATGGAAGGACTGTAAAAATTAGTACTGCAAAAATTCAGTGTTTGAACAGATTGACTAAATTCAAAGGGGTATTATATGATTTTTCTGTAAATTGAGCATTGAAATAAAAGCACAACAAGGTACTCTTAAGGCACTAATCTGCTCTTTAGCAAAATTAGTAAAGGGTTATAAAAGGTTTTTGCTTTTTTAAATTTGAGTCATCGTTTGGCAAAATAAATAACTTATGGTAATCTGTAATTCTATTTCAGTGTTTTAAACCACTAACATATTTAACAGGCTTCCCAAAATCAAACTTCAGTTTCAAAATTGTCTTTCCTGACGCCTGGGTTTTGGATGCTCCAGAGGGCCCTGGAGTATACAAAAGAGAGGTAAAAGGGATCATTTAAGTTGTTTAGTTACATGGAATTGCCAAAGTGGTGTTCAATCATATTTAGGTTATATTTTGATGAAAATGTTAATGTCTGTTCCAAAATTGTATGGGATTTCTAAAATTCTAATGTCTAATGTATGTGCTATCAATCATAATTAAGGTTGTTATGTTATTGTAAACCACAGAGATAACCAAACTTCTTTGTCAATTGTGTTTCTAACTGTAACTACCCTGGGCAATTTTGTTATTCCCGACAATTGTTGTCTTGTTTTGGTTCTTTTCAAGACAGTTTATAATAAACTGGACTCTGACAGGTGCCACAGGACTCTGACAGGTGCTCTCAAATACAGGTTTCTGATAACTTTGGAGACTGTGACATTGGAAAAAAGGGAAAACATATAGGACTCATGAAGAGCTGAAATGTTCATGAATATCAAACCAAGTTAACTAAATGGACTGAACTCATAGAAAACTGAAGCTATCTTTTCAACTTTTGCTTGGAATGTTGCTGATGCTTGTTTTCTTTTTCAGAGTCAAGGAAACTTATTTTGAACTATTTATGGCCTTTAATGATTAAGGTACACTCCTGTGAACAAAATTTGGAGCATATATTTCTCTCTCTCTCTCTCTCTCTCTCTCTCTCTCTCTCTCTCTCTGCCTGGCTTCCCCAGAATTTGGAAACTAGTTGTGAGTATTCTTAACTTATGGCAATGTAGTTGTTTGCATCAGTGCAATAAGAATCCATTTTCTTTTGCAGTAGGATGCAGTTGGAGAAACTTTTTCCAAGGCTTTGACTGGAAGGGTATGCTTCCCTTTAAGGAGTCAAGCTTGACTTGCAGAGCTGATAAAAGCCCCTTGGGAAAACTGGCCTCACACCCTTATCTATGTAGTACCTGTATAGGCTTCCTGACCTGTGGTAAGTAAAGACTGTCACTTTATGACAGGACCAGGAGCTCTAAGTTTATCTTGGGACCTTAAGAGGAGAGGATCACCCAACTCACAGGTATTTGAGGATACTAACCCATGGCTGTGCTCAGCTGTAAAAGGTCTTACCTGAAATTCCTTGTGGAACAGAGTTCCATCAAAGCCAATCTAAAAGGCCTATATAGAAACAATTATTCTTGCTGTACTTTATGCAAATAATCAGGTCAAGTATAAGACTAAAGTCTATTTTGCGAACAACTCAGTCCTATCATGATTTTTTTTTAAACAAAAAATGAGGACTGGAGAGACAGAAATTATGTTTCAAAACTTATCATACATTTGTCATTAAATTATAGACTCATTAGTTGTTTTTAAGTTTTTGCCTACATTTTAGACTAACCCTGCTTGTTCTTGTGAACCAACCAGGAATCTCCAGCTACAGCTTAGAAAGAATAAAAGGGATGGGTGATGTAAAAACCTGGATCAAAATTCTAGTTCTGAGCAATTATCCTGCAAATCCTGCCAGGTGATGGGTATAAATAGGGTGCCCATCACCCAGAGGTTTCCTTCTTGGGAAAGTAAGACCAAGGGAGCTAACCAAAGCCAAGCCCCATGCACCCAGATCTCCGCAAGCATAACTATAGCCACCAGTTATCTGGGCATGTCACAAGACATCCTTTTCTCTCCCTTGTTGGAGGACTCAGTTCCACAGCTTCACCTTAGCATTTGGCTTATGATATGGAGTCCATGCAACACCCCCTCTCAGAGGCACATTTTTGTCCCAGACTCAATTCCAAGCTTCAAGTCAAAGCCCTAGGAAAGAAAACTGGATCTGAGGGATCCAGAGGTAGATGATAATGGAAGTTAAAAGGCATAGCACAGGTGAACATGACTGATTCCTGCCAATTAAGCCAAGCTTCCCATTTCACGGATAAAGGTCATGCTACTATCCATGGCAGAAATGAGGTCTAGGAAATTCAAAGGCTACTGACAGGAGGGGAGATAGGGAATACGTAGTTAAGAATGGATACTCCCAGCCCCTAGACCCCCTTTTAACAAGGGGGAAGGCTGCTTTGACACCATGAGCAGTATTCTGTCATGGTCGCTGGAACTTGGGGATACAAGGGTGGAGGAAAGAAAGAGGAATGGCTCACTTTCTGTCCCTCACATACCCCAGGTATTTGCTAGGAAGAGAAGGGAACCAGGGATGCCTTGCTCTCCTCTTTCTAGATGAGTAGCCATTCATCTTCAGTCTGTACCCCTTTCGAATGCATCCTGAACCCCTGGGACTCCTTTGAGAAAAAAATTTTTTTTCTCTTCCTCTCTTCACTGATAGGTAATTGTCTCTCTGTACTATGGGACACTTCCCTCAGATGCATCCTTCAAACTAGGAAGAGTTAATTTCCCAAACCTTAGACTGGTTGGCTTAGGATTGGGCTCAGGAGAAGGGAACCCAAAAGCCTGACATGCTGGCAGAAGGGTAAAAGGTTTTTTTTTTTTTTTTTTTTTTTAACCAGTTGGGCTTTTGGCCTCCCTCTTCCTGTGCAAACATAAAAGGCCTCAAGACTTTTGAGCTAGCCTTAGCCCTCGCCCCCGTTTCGTTTTAATACATGTTTTCTAATAACCCAGTTTGTCTCTTCTCACCTTCATGCCATCAAACTCCAAATGGTCATGCAACCGGAGCCTCAGATGATGGCCCTTTTGGCTGGGAACCCTTAGATAGGCCTCTGGGGGAGATCTGACTGCTGTTTTCCCAAAAGAGCACCCCCTGCCAGCAGGAAGCAGTTAAGAGTGGTCTTCATCCTTACCCTTATCCTTATTCTAATGGCAGTTAGATGGACTTCTTTAGATGAGGGAATGAGACAGCCAAATGCCTAGGCAAATAAAAAGGGGTCCCTGGAGAATCTCTGACCTGCCCTACAAGTGTTTACATCTGTTGCTTTTGTGCAGATGAGGGAACCTGCCCAGGGCTTGTCTGGGCATGCCCACAGCAAACCGGAGCACACAGGCACACTGGGGAAAATGGGTGGAGCTACAGCCATGGGGAATCCCTGCCTTATGCAGGGGAGCACTCTGCTCTCTTCGGCTCATGTGGTGACCTGGGAAGCCATCAGTGAGGTAGAGGGCCTGTTAGTGGGGCTCCATCTCACTTTTCTGAGTTTTCTCTTTTTTTTCCTTTTTGCCCAGTAAATTCTGCCCCTCACCCTTCTATGTGTCCACAAACCTGATCTTTTCTGGGCATGGGACAAGAACCCAGCTTTGGCTGAATTAAGGAGAAAGTTCTGCAACAGTATCCTTGACCTTATCAAGGTGTGTGTTATCAAGGTAAAATCCTTACTTTAAAGCCCTAGGTTTCCTCTTGGCACTTAGGCTGCAATTTGGGAAATTTGGGAAATAATTAACTAGTGAACAGCAGGTGATCCCCTGCATTGTGGCTGCTTAAGTCAGCTTACATTTTTTTTTTTTTTTTTTTGAAACAGAGTCCAGTTTTTTGTTTTGTTTTTTGAGACAGGGTCTGGTTCTTGTTGCCCAGGCAAGAGTGTAGTGGCGCAATCTCAGCTCACTGCAACCTCTGCCTCCCAGTCTCAAGCCAGTCTCCCACTTCAGCCTTCTGAGTAGCTGGGACTACAGGTGCATGCCACCACACCCAGCTAATTGTTTTATTCTTGTAGAGATGAGATTTTGCATGTTGCCCAGGCTGGTCTCCAACTCCTGAGCTCAAGTGATCCACCCCCCTCAGCCTCCCAAAGTGCCAGTATTACAGGTGTGAACCACTGTGTCTGGCTTTTCTTAAGAAAGGAAAACTGAGGAAGCACAGATTAACAGCTTCCCTGAAAGAAGATAACTTTTATCAAGATAATAATACATTAGGATCTATTCAACTCTAATTATGGAGCTCTGCAACATTTTAATAAAGGGTGAACAGATGTTTTTACTTGACATGTATATCAGTCCCTGCTACATACTTGGCAGATACCTTGCAGACATATTAAAAATCAAGATAGCCTAGAACTGAACCTGCCCATGTTTTCACCATACAATAGTATGTGACTAAAAATTAATACAGAATTAAGGAATCTTTAAAACTAGCATAAAATTACTGTCTCAGGAATGACTTAGAATGACTTAGAAGGGACCCTAAAAGCAGTGAAATGCATTGAAGGCTATGATGATTCCTTGAGTTTGGGACTATATTAAGTGACCCTGAAATCCACTGTCTGCCAATTTCAAGTTTAACTTGCAACTCAACACCCATGGCTCTGATGGTGGCCCAAACGTTAAGTGCCAGCATAATGTCTTCCAAAGGATTCTATATTCTTTTGATTCTAACTATGGCTCACATGACTCTGAAAGGACAAATAACATTCAGTATTCACTTTAACACCCTTGAGCACTGAATGCATTTTCGGTGCCATAATTCATAGAACAGTCTTAAAACCTAGGCTGTTGAGAGAGACAAAATGTTTTCAGAATTCCCCAAAATATACTCTACATATCAAGAAACAAAAATTGGATAATTGACCACAGAGTCCACTGATGACCAGGGAAGAACCCAGGACTTGACATAAGGGAAGTTCTCACCTGACAAAAAAAAAAAAGAGGAGTCCTTATGGAGTTAGAGGAGATTAAGACGACAAGATTAGAATGAGGATGCTCCCTCTGGGAGGGGCTGTCTGTGTAAGGGGGTAATGATAATAGAAACGTCAGTTTCTTATGATCCTCTTCCCATTTGGAAATCTAAGAGCAAGGGGTGTCCGTGTCAAGTGAAATGAAAGTATGGCATAGTGAGGCAGACCACGCTTGAGATTGTAATAATAGTTTTCTACAGTCTGCTCACAACTTGTAAGACACTCAGAACTTCATGCTCTATTTGGGGACAGGGATAAGGTTAGAGTTTAAATAAGAAGGACAAAGAATGTGAGGACCTCATGACAGGAGGGAGTGTCAGGGACCAGGAACATCAAAGATACCAAAGGGAGAAAATACAGTTTTATTATCACAAGAACTTCATGGTTACCATACAGTTCAGAGGCCTCTGCCCTCACTACCATGGCATCATGTAAGCATGTACTTGTACCCAGATCCGGATGCCACCCAGGGAAAAGGAAGAGGAAAGAGGGAGAGAAGCCCTATAAAACTGAGTACTTACCCAAACGACTAAGCCTTGAACTGGACAGTGAAAATTGGATATAAACACTGGAATATGCCACTCCACAAAGAAGTCACTCAAGTGGACTTAAGTTTAACAAAATGGGTTAGAATCAGTTGCCTCCTTTCATCAGGCTGGGGGCTCAAGAACCCAGTTTAGTTCAGTTAGTGAGAAGAAAGTCCCCTCTTTGTTCTCAATAGTTTGTGAATGTCCAGTTTATTACCTATTACTCAATCATGAATATGACACAATCTCTAGCCTCAAAGAGGTCACTGCCCAGTAATGGACATATGAGTAATTACAGTGTGGAATGTGGAAGCAGGGCTGTGCCTAGTGTAGTGTGGTGGCACCAAAGAAGGAAGAGTGAACTCTGCTGAGGGAGGGCAAAGAGGGAGGGCAAAGACAGTCTAGGAAAACTTTCCAGAGGATGTAACATTTACAAGGTGGTTGAAGGACAAATGGATTTTGGGCAGGTGGGCAAGAAGGGAAAGAAGATGCTGTGAAAAGGAACACGGAGACATCTTGTGCAAATGTAGGGGACATGAAAGAATGAGGGGGAGTGTGCATGTGAGTGTGCATGTGAATGATGAGTTTTCTAAATACTCTACTATTGTTGGGACAAAGGGTGCCAGAATTGTGGGGCAGGGAGAGGGAGAAAGAAGGCCAATGACAGGGAATGACAGGTATGCCCTGCCAAGGAGTATGGGCTTTATTGTAATATACTACATATACTACTCATATAATATATACCCATATACTACCCATATCATATATACCCATATACTACCCATATCATATATACCCATATACTACCCATATAATATTCTATGTATATAATACCATGATATATCACTAGACAAAAAAGGGAAACTATTAACAGATTTTAGGCAGGAGGTCTCAATGTTCAGATTGCCATTCTAGAAAAATGACTTGGTCGGCAGATTGGAGGATGGACAGAAGACACCACCAGGAACTGGAGTATCCATTAGAAGATATTGAGGTCATCAAGGAAGGCAGGGTCAAAAAGTCATGAGGATAAAAGGAAGGGAGAGATTAGGAAAACTTTTTTTGAGATAGAAATGACAGGAATTTCTGACCAGCCACATGTGAAAGATGAGGAAGAGACAGAGTCTAGGGAAACTGCGAGAATTAGGAAAATATCAATAGTCTTTGCTCCTCTAAAGCAAAGGCAGTAATAGGGATTCAAAGCACGAGAGAACCTTCATCAGGACCACTCCCCACCCTAGCTCACATCTCAGGGAGGCACAGGCTTTCTTGCATTGCAAGTATGCTATTAAAATTGTACTGAGGGAAATTTTAAGTTAAATGCTGGCTGATGATCCAAGAAAATGCAACCCTGGAATTTTCCCCTGACACCTCATTTTGGTCTCTCTCCCCGCCCGACTTTAAGTGTGACCATTTTTGCAACAAAGGCCTCTTCAGCAATATTTTATATAGGTAGCCAACTTACAAACTTTATTTGTAACTCTAGAACCTATGAAGGGATTAAGAGTAGCTATTTGTCAGCAGGATCAGAACTCAGCTATGGATTTAAAAACAACAAAGGAATCTTACCCAACCAGTGCTTTTTGTTCACTAAATGTCAGAGTATAAGAGCTGTCTGACTTCCCAGAACTCACAGAAACATATAATTAAACTGCTCAGGACACTTTTAAAGGAAGCTGTCCTGTGAATTTGATAAGTCCACCAGCAAGGTTTTCAAGGGCAGCCTATGGGTTATAGAAAAAAAACTGGGCACTTGGATATAAAAAAAAGAAAGCAGGTATACACTGACAACTGTCTAATCAGAATAAATGTTCAGTGAAATGGGTTGAACATTTTAAAAGCATGACAAAGAATTATATTTAAATGCATCAAGTAAAATAATCCCTTTAGAATTGTAAGAAGGCAACCAAGCCTCCCACCCCAGCCCTGAGGGTTGGCACAGCAGCCCTTTATTCCCACCCAACTCTGTCAGCCACCAGATTCAAATACAGAAGTGTGTTTTCATTCCTGCAGTTCCTCCCTACACCCTCAGCATTCAGGAAATGTGGCAGCTGAATGCATCTAGAATTTAATGAGCATTTTGCTCCAAACCAAGAAAAATAGAAAAATCATTTACATTCCACATCTATTTTCCAAAACGTCATTGAATATTGATTCAATCACAGTATGTGCATTTGCTAAGACAGTCATAATTTCAAGCAATGAAATGTTCCTTGCTCAATAAGCCATCAACTTTCTTCCACATTATTAAAGAACGGCCCATGCAACACAATCACCAGACCTGGACTCCAACGTTCAAGTAGATTCTGTATGAGCATGCTGCTTTGACCTAGTCAGTTTGCAGAATTAAGAGGAATTTCTTTTGGGTGCCCCTTTGTTCAGTAGACTTTGTGTTTTAAGGGTGTTGGGTTCTACAGATAACATAAAGGAAAAGTCAAAGACAGTCAAAATTACTGTAGAAAATCCCTTAGGAAGTATCATGTTGGACACTGTCCACCTCTCAGTAATTTCAGAACAGCACATTTTTTCCTCCTGTGTTGGACAAATCATGTTTATTTTACTGAAAGCCAGCTAAAGTCACTGACTTGCCACAAGACCAATGAATACTGTGTCACTTGAAACTCTCGAGCTTCTATCAGAGTGGAGAGATGCTCATACCACGAGAGGGAAGTGGGCCCTGAGAGTGACCTCCCATCTCATTCTCTTTCCGGGGCACATCCTTATTGAATAGAGCCAAGAGTGGGCAGAATCACTCCCACGCCTCAGCCTCTTAACTGTCTCTCTTTTGAACACATATAATATATGTTTGTAGGATGCAATGCTGTTCCATTTCAAAGTCCTTCCCTTCTCCAGTCTCAAGTTTTCTGTGCCTTCATCCTGGCTCCCAGCATTCCAGTGTTTCTCACTCTGGAACCCATTGAGTCAGTGTTCAATGCTGCAGTACTTTCTAACCACTTCTGCCCAATCAAAATCCACCAGTCCTACGTTTGAGTCCATCAGAGTATGACTAAGACCCTGATTTGTTAACCTGATAAACTTAATTCATGACACAGTATCAACAGGTGAAAATGGTTCGATGTATAGCACTTCCAGTGATATTCAGGCCTAGATTATACTTTCTAAAGCCTTGGATAAAAGCAAAACCTGGACAAAGGTCGGTCAGTGGGTCTGTCTGTCTCTCTTTCTCTCTCTCTCAGACCCCTCCCCCATTTTTGCTTTGTCTTTACATATTAGATACTGAACTTATACCGAGATCTCTGAAGGGAAAAAATAGATGTAAAACTAATTCTCATACATGGTTTAAAGAACAAAGTTTTTTGTTTTACTTTCCAGCCTCATTTACCAGTACTCCAAACCATTTCTTTTAAGTAGAACACTTGATTCATGATGAAATTAAGTTTCTACCTGCCAAAGATTTTACACTAAAAGGAAAAAGAAAATATAGTTCATGCCTTAGCTACCACATGTTAGGTATTTTTTTTCTGAGTATCATGTTTTTCTTAAAGGTCTAATTTATTAATATGTATATCATTTAGGTGAAAGACAGACTTATAGATTTTTTAAAATGTAATATTCACTTAAAATGCATTCACAGATTTTCCAAAACACTATTATGTATGTGTGTTTTCTCTCCATATCTTTCCAATATAGTAGGTGTCTATCATGAAAGAGAGCTTTTGTTTGCTTTCTACTAACAATTAGTAATGAATTTCAGAAAATGACATTTTTATTTGCTTTTGTTTTCAGAGTTGTGGTGATTTAAGGGGATTATTAATAACATTTTTCTATCCTCTAGAATTGCTCTGTGAAATAGTTTCTCACTTGTCCTTTCATCGAGTCAGGCAAATAAAGAGCAAAGGCAACATAAATTTAATCTTAATATACAAGATGAGGAGAACAATATTAAACAGGTCATAATTTTTTTGTGTGAGTCCCCTAAAGCATGCCTTAAAAAGCTGCAGAGGGAACAAAATAGGGTACTGTGTGGACTGTCGTTGCCATCCAGCTCTGTGTGTGTGGTCAGGAAGTGCCATGATCCCAGCTAGAGATTTCACATCTGTGTTTCCATGAGCCAATGGACAGCATCACAGGAGCAGCTGCACATGGTGAAAGAAAATGTGCTGAAATGTGCTTTTCCTTCCAGTTCTGCCATGCAACCAATTATGTGACCATAGGCAAGTTACTCACCTCTCTGGGCCTCTGTCCCTCATCTGAAGCCTAGGAGACTGAACAGAGAGGCTTCTGCCGGTATTAGGAGTCTAGGAATTCCTGTGCTTCTCTAAGACTATTGGAGGCACTGAATGCACATGACCATCTAGCAGCCTGGTTTAGACTGCCCATCCTGGGACAGAAAAGACTGAGGACATCCAGCATCTCATATCACCCACTTTGGCACGGATCGAAACAACCAGCAAAAGTCATAAATTACAGCATAATGTATTGCAGAGGTATGAATAATTCAGTGTCTTAGGGCAGCCTCATTATCGTGGTCACCCTGAAAAAGCTAGAAACAGTTGGCAAGGGAGCACCTGCACAGGGCTCAGCTCATAGTTCTGGGCTCTTTCTCATCTTTCAAGGCCATGTGTGACCTTCCTGGCTGCTTTGGCCATACCTGAGGTGCCATGCCTGAGAGTCACTCCTCATCAGGAAGGACATTCATTCACCAGGTGGCCTCAGGTATGAGCAGCCCACCTGCCTGCCTGGTTGCATGGAGAGAAGGCTCCTTTTTAGGCCCTCGAAAATTCCTGAAAGTTTCAGTTCTCTCTGTTTGATGCAGAGCCTTTTTTAGTCAGGAGTTACAAATGAGCAGAAACTGAGGTTCCTTGGTCACTGTACTTCCATTACTAAGTCACAATGAGGTTTAAAACACAGAAGTCTTACAGAGCTGAAGACAAATATAATCAGAGACCCCAGGAACAATACTTTATCATTTCCAAATAGCATTGTTAAAGAGCTTCATGGGCAAGATAAAATCCTAATATTGTTGGAGTGGGGGTTGGAGAGTTAATAAAACCCCAAAGAAGTGTGTTATATGACTTAACCAGTCAACTAAAGGAACAAAGATAATCAGAAAACCAAAATCCCTTACATCTTTATATTCTGAGAAAGGCAACTGATGTGACAGAAATAAATTCAAACCAGTTTCCCTGCAGATTATCCCATTTGAATATAACAAATCAATTCCCCAAACATGGTTGTCATGGCAGCCAGTACATATTGTCCCAGGCTCAGGCCCTCCCAGAGCCAGAAACATGTGGATAAGAGGTACCAGACAGTGAAGTGAGGGCTGGTTTCTCCCCTGGTACTTCTCTCTTAAGGCTTCCACTTGTGTCCACACAGTGCTGGGTCACCTATGTGACCTCAGGCATGGAGGCATGAGCTGGTTCAGTGGTCAGAGCCCAGAACAAAACAGGGTAGGCCTAGTGAGAATGTGGCAATAGACCTGTCCTAATGTGTTAATTCATGTATCATCATTATTTTCCTTGTCATTTTAGTTTCATAGGGAATTGTATTTGTTCAGAATTGACTCTTTTGCACCCAGATGCACACATTCATTCCCATTAATAACTGAAAACTGACCCTGAGAATTGTGTATGGAAGGTTTGTTGGAGAAAAAAAAATGCAGGGCTATAGTGGATACAGTGTTGTTCCCTTCAGATTCCCTCTTCACAGTGGATGCTGCCAGAAATATCAACAGCTCCCAGTCCTCAGCTGCACCCCTCACCCGAGTTGGCATCCACTTCAGAGAACTGACTCCGCCAAAGTCACGCTCCTTCCCGGGGTGGCATGCAGCCAATGACGGCCGATGTGGAGATACAATTCAGCACAACATTCCAAAAACTTCCCAGCTCTCCATTTCCCAGAGGACCAGCTTAGGCCTCTGTTATAACCATATTGCTGTTCAGTGTCTCCCTTGCTTGATTCTACCTTCCTCACTTTTTTCTAGGTCTATCTCTGGTAAGAACTCTTCAACAAACTTTCCATACACAATTCTCAGAGTCAGTTTTCAGGAAACCCAATCTAAAATGAGGACTAATGAACGTGAGTGGGCAAATCCAAACTTGGCAAGCCAAGTAAACCTTGGGTTAACAATTTTTGAAAATGATTTGCAATCGATTCAAACATGTTTACAATTAAATGTTAGGGAAGAAAATTAATTTTTTCAATTATATTCCTATATTCACCCTGTACTAGAATAAAAGATTATTAAACCTCTGAAGCAGAGAAACAAAAATACCTTTAGCATATGGCCTCCCTGTAAGAACTGTGGAGGAGAACGTCACATCTGGTGAGGTACCTGTGACATGCAGGAGGGACCTACTCCTCAAATGTGTACCTTAAAACACCTTCTAGGTAATAAAGCATCTGTTGGCGTCTGGCACTCTGTTCAAATCACTGGTTACCCAATGGGAGCCTCTTACCTCCAGGACCAGCCACAGCTGTCCCCCTACACAGTGATCCGCTTTGTAAAACATCCCATAAAACTTTACAACATTGGGATGATTAGGAAGGAACTGCAAAATGTTGTATTCTGCCTCAATTTCTTCATCCATATCCTAAACAGGGTAGAAAAATGCAAGCTGGATTAAATCTAATATGTAAAGGTTACAGATATGATATCATGCTCAAGTACTTAGTAAAACATATTTACTAGGTATTTTCAATCTCATTACCATATCTTCAAAATATCTAACAATGGACATTCAGATATCAACCTATACCTTCTATTATTACATGATTACATTCTATTATTACAACCTATACCTTCGATTATTACCTAATTATTTTATCTATAGTGTTTGTGATATTCTTTTTCCTTTAATAATACTATCACAAATATCTGTTTTATTGAAAAGTCTGAATTTTCAAAGCAGTTAAGGAGAAGTTGCTTGAAGGGACCTAACACAGAATAGGACATGTAAAACCTCACTGTGCAAAACAGCATACAGCATTATAACCTCGGTGCTCTAAAATAAGATGTCAGCCTAAGATGATCAAATCTCACAAGCCTGGGTCACTTTGTAACTTACGGAAAGACCAGGTAGTAAAACATATCACTGTTTCCAAGAGAATAACTTTTGAAGATCCCAGTGGTCCCAAACCAAAACAACAGTAAAATGGACAAGAAACAAAAGTCAAGGGAAGCTTTAACTCCAAGTGGAGTCCCTTCATTCAGAGAAGCTGACAAATCATGACCCATTTTGAGATTTCATGCCAGGTTTCATGAAAATTAAACCTAAAATCAAGAAAAGAAGTTGAAAGCTTAGTGTGCATAAAACACCAAATTCTGGTTATAATTTACAACTGTTACTTACACTGATTGGATCCAGAATTTTCACTGCAGCCAGGCTCCCATCTCTCTTGTTAGTTACCTTGTAGACCTTGCCATAGGTGCCTTTACCAATGGTCTCTATAATTTCCCAGGTGTCCGTGGGATCTGGAAGTGATTCAAGTCCAAGCATCATAGGATTATAGTGAAATAATCCATACAGATGTTTCCTGGTAGGGAGAATAATTTGTTATGTGCAACAGATCACAGAACTGGGGGCAGTGAACTTTTGAAACAAAAAGGTTTTTATTTCTAAACCAGCAACCTAGTGTTACTTTTTATTTTCTTCCTCTATGTTAAATTTTTTGAAAAAGAACTTGAACCCTCCTTAAGAAATGGTAATAAAAGATAGAGTCGAGGAGTAGCATGGTTCTGAAACATCCTAAAAACATGATTCTAAAACTGGAAATTATGTACACACCACAGGAGAGAGTAAAACGGCCAAAGAGGATATTCTGGTCATGATTGGACAGTTGTCTTGATAGGCTGCTGAATGGTGGCTGCTGCCAGGGAAAGTGGCTGAAAACAGTAAGTCTAACACCTTTGTCCCTAGGTTATGGTAACCTTGATGAGGGCTGCCTGATAGCCACTGGAAGCTAATCCCCAACATCTGTGTACAAAGTCTGGGCTGCTAAGAAGGAGGTTTGGTGCATGTACCAAGCATTAGTCAGTGTACAACACATATTGCTGCATAGGTCTTGGGGCCTACAAACATTAGCCACGCTCAGACCTCATCCATACAATAATACCTAGTGTGGGAATCACACTGAGGGGTTAACCAGGAGCAGCAAACTCACTTTGCCTTAGCAGTACTCTATTTAATAAGGACACAGATCTTTGGAGTTTGAGTAAGTATCAACAGCAAGCTTGGCAGGCAAAATCAACCAAAACTGATCCCAAGAAAAATCCTCTCCAAGTTCGGTTGCTCTCAGGCTGGGTGTGAGGTCCCATCTCTGGTCTGCTTCTAAACCCCAGAGGAGGGACAATCAGGCTCCAACAACAAGAGCCACCATATCCAATCCCCACACTGAGGCTTCGTGTCTACCCAGGGTGAGCACTTCTGACTCATGCCGGGCATTCCAATTTGCACTTCTAATTCGAGTTATTTTCTACACTGAATTCTCCCAAAGCAAGCCTTTGACCTGGCACAAAAATTCACTTCTTTTCTTTACCCTGTCTGATGAGAGCATTTCAAAAACACTGAACACCATTACAATCAAAACACAAAAACAACAACAAAGGGGCCTACAGCCAGTTCAGCACCTTAAGGGCCCAGGCAAAGCCCACTATGGGCTGAGGCGGGATCCTCAGCTGGTCAAACAACCCCTGCCTTTCATGTGCTGGTTTCAAGATTCTCAGGAACTGCAGCCTTTCCGCCTAGCCAGTGTTTTATAAAGTCAGTCTTTTTCACCACGTGCTTCACATCTGTGCCATTATCTGTACATCATCGTGCTATTAGTTACAAAATACTTTTAAATAACTTTCCTTTTCAATTAAATAAATGTCTTTTAAAGGCACTTTATAGTATTATCCTCAATGTAAAACCAGTATCATTTACCATAGATCAAAATTAACTGCAAAAAGATGATTAAAAACACTAAAGAATTATTCAAGCCCAGCCCGATACTGCTGCCCCTGGGCTCCAGCCTAAGGTTACTGTTTTTCTTAAAAGGGGAGATCATTTAGTGATGGAGAGGAATTAAACGCTGGCAAAAACTTTTCCCTTGATGTAATCAGAAAACCTGAAAGAGAATTAATTAGCAAAGGAATAACATTTGTCATGGTATGACTCAGTGTTCTTTACTGTGAGATCCCCAAAACCTCTTGACAACCTGAGAACACTGTGCCAGGCTTAGCTTTTATAAGAGCAAAAAGTAGGACCAGCTGGGAGTGCTTGCTGGTCAAGGCCAGATAGAAGAAAGCACCAGAATAAGACTCCATTAGTCTAAATGTCAATACCTTACACTTAAAATATGGCCCCTGTTCCCCATCAGCAGGGATACCTGCACCTGGCCTTAGCACTAGAACACAGTACTGCTCAAGTCAAACTGCCTGCAAAAGCCTGGCCCTGCCTTGGCCACCATGAGATTTGGGCTGGTTACTCATCTCTGTAAGCCTCAGTTTCTTTACCTGCGTCATGGGGCGGCGGCTGCTAGCTACTTCACAGAGCAGCTATTAGGATAACAGAATCTAGTAAGCATAGTGAGAGCTCAGCAAGTACCATCTGTCATCACAACAGCACAGCACCAAGCTCTGCCTCAGAATAGACAAGGCTTAACAAACACCCTTTTTGTTATATGTCACTTTTAACCACGAACTCAATGAGTTTTGCTCCAGTCAGTTATTAGTTTCAGACACATGGCTGAATTTGTCTGAATCCAGCTACTGAATTCCAATGTGTGCAAATGAAATTAAAACACAGAATGTGGCAGCAGGAGAGGACCTTGGAGGCCACTGAATCAAAACTCCTTTGTTAAATTTATCTCATTAGCATGCGGACACATAAGCAGAGGGAAGTGATGCAGTTCTGGCTGAGGTAGGCTGGGAAATGAAGCACCTGCCCTGTGCCCTCCATGGGAGCCCGATAGGGTGATCAACCATCCTGGTTTGCCTCAAGCTGTTTCTGTTTTAGCACTGAAAGTCCCATGCCTTGCTAAACCTCTCAGAGCAGGGCAAACTGGGACAATGTGCCACCCTAGCTTCTGGGACCTTCCAAGGACATGCACCTCCTCAGAGCGTTTTAAGAAAACCATCAATTAAGCACCCCCACCCCCACCTCACACCCCCCCGTTATGGGCTGAACTATGTCCCCTCCCCAAATTCATATGTTGAAGTTCTAACCCCTAGTACCTCAGAATGTGGCCATATTTGGAGATTGAGCCTTTAAAGAGGTATTAAGATAAAATGAGGTCATATGGGGAGGCCCTAATCCAATACAACTGGTCCTTATAAAAAGAAGAGACAGGGCACAGACAGACACAGACGGAAGATCAAACACATGGAAGCTAAGTGCCCCACAGACCTACTCAACAGCAATCTCTGCTCCTTCTAAATGAGAACAACTCATTCAGAGGATCCAGCTACAGAGGGCACCAATGATGGGTGGGCAGAAGGCAGACCAATCAGGTTCTGCCACCATGTCCATCACATACTCTCTGGGCATCCACAGACAAGGTTAAATAAAGGTGCAACAGAGCAGGTGCACTGCATAACAGCATTGCCTGGCTTCTGTCTTTAAAATCAATACTTGACTCTATAAACTCTCTGAGGATTGATTAAACAGTCATCACAAACAGTAGCAGCTTATACAGGCCTATAAAGGTGGTGATAATCTGGTCTTGGGAGGCAGCTGGAGCAACCCTTTTGACAGCCAAAAAGCTCCCTCTGGCCAATGTGTTAACCTTGAGGGTAGACTAAACTTCTGCCTGTGTCTGTGTTTGGGGCATGGCAGAGCTGGGGCTTCATGGAAGTAGTCTGGGTTGACCCGAGAAAGGGTTAGCAGCAGTTTGGAGTGAGAGGGACAATACCTGGAAACTTCAGAACTCTGACCCTCAGAAGTCCCAAGAGAGGCACTTGGTCTTCTTACAGTCCCCAGAAATGGGGGTTTCATGCATTTATTTAGGCATGAAATAAACCAGTAGCCTCAGGAGACTAGAAAATTCAGGTTACACAGGTTACAGGTTCTACATTCATTGAAAGACAAATAGGAGGACTAGGTCTACCTAGGCAGAGGTGGGTAAGGGCAACTGTCTGTGTGTGGGAGGCTCACGTAGTTTGCAAACCAATCAGAAGTCCTACTGGCCCAGATGTGTCTGTGTGTGCAGCTGTTCTAAAATATAGATCTGGTCAACACTCTTTGTTGTTGCATGTTGTAGTATTTCGTAAGTCAATGCCACAAATGTATTTCTCATCAAAGTGCCTACTCTCTCAGAGCAAGATTCTGATGTTCCCCATATTCCTGTGGCACCCAAAACCTTCCACTACCAGGAATGCCAAGTTATTAGCAGGGCAAAGCGGGTATCACCTAGGAAGATATTCCTGGTTAGTAAATAAGAGCAATTGGGTATTAAAGGAATATATTTGCCTATCTTTGCTCACACATCACCAAATATCTAGGAAATACCCAAACTTCTCATTACTTAGGCCACTATCAGATAGATGATAGGTAGGTAGGTAGATTTTTTTTTCTTTTTTGTTTTTTGACACAGAGTCTCACTCTGTTGCCCAGGCTGGAGTGCAGTGGCACAATCTAGGCTCAGTGCAATCTCTGCCTCCTGAGTTCCAGCAGTTCTAACTCAGCCTCCTGAGTAGCTGGGACTACAGGCGTGCACCACCATGCCCAGCTAATTTTTGTATTTTTAGTAGAGACAGGGTTTCACCATGTTGGCCAGGCTGGTCTCAAACTCCTGACCTCAGGTAATCCACTGCCTTGGCCTCCCAAAGTGCTGGGATTACAGCTGTGAGCCACCACACCTGGCATGATAGATAATTTAGTAGAATACTTTATCCTTGTGGTACCTTAGAAGTTAAGAACAATTGTGTTTTGCTTGCCTTTATTCTTCTTTCTTTTTAGGAAGCAAACTAAAGGGCAGGGGCTGTATCTCTCTATGGCTCTTGACAAGAACAAATGCACTTAACATGACCTCTCTTTGTGATTAACAACAAAAGGGCTGGTCTTGCACCACCAGAGAACAGCTGAGCTCCAGATCCACTCCCACCGCCACCCCAAGAGAGTGGTAAATTGCCCACATATAAACATCACACTATAATGAGTAGTTTCACATATGGCTGTAAACTGATGTCCCAGCCACTGCTTTATCTTACCAGGATTGAATGTCTACAGACTTCCATCAGAGTGTGGTTTCAATTATCAGCAGAGGACATACTTTAAGCCATGAAATAATCTGTGGTTCAGTTTTGTCAAACATTACACCATAGAGATTTTGGACTCTAGATTTCTAGCATCACAAAAAAGATAGAACATCGAACATTCTGTTTCCTCATGCAAGAACACCTAAGAAACAGATTCGCCAAAAAAATGAAACCTGAATCTGATCAAGCTTCTAGATGGCCAATTTACAGAAACAACAAAGGGCAGGGCAACATGTTAAACACCATGGAGGTCAATAAGCAAAAACTAGACTGTAAGGAACTCTGCAAGACCAATGACCCAATTTCCTCAGAAAATAAATTGCAAATAAGGCCGGGCGCGGTGGCTCAAGCCTGTAATCCCAGCACTTTGGGAGGCCGAGACGGGCGGATCACGAGGTCAGGAGATCGAGACCATCCTGGCGAACACGGTGAAACCCCGTCTCTACTAAAAAATACAAAAAATTAGCCGGGCGAGGTGGCGGGCGCCTGTAGTCCCAGCTACTCGGGAGGCTGAGGCAGGAGAATGGCGTAAACCTGGGAGGCGGAGCTTGCAGTGAGCTGAGATCCGGCCACTGCACTCCAGCCCGGGCGACAGAGCCAGACTCCGTCTCAAAAAATAAAAAAAGAAAATAAATTGCAAATAAAAATAAATAAATGGAAAAGGGTAACCTTGGGATTAAAAGAAGCTTAAAATACATATCAAATGTGAAATAAAGTATGGATTTACACCATCAAGCTAAAAAATTGTAACATTTATGAGATCATTAGAACACTGACTAGTTATCTGATATTAAGAAAGTATAGTTAATTATGTTTTAGTTGTGATAATGATACAGACAGGAGGTAGGGAAATACTGGGTAGAAGAGGATGGTTCCCGGGCAAAGGCCCCACCCTCAAGTCTGGAAACCAGGGCCTAAATGAGAACAGTTATCCCTGTTTTCCTGCCCAAATGTTGCCTTTTTGACCTTCCTCGCCCCTCCTATTCTGTGCCCAAATAAACCCTAGACCTCTGCTGGTAAAGAAGCAGCTGGACATTGACAGAAGAAGCAACTGAACATTGGACACTATGGATAGATGTGGATTAACTTCAGATGGGATGACTTTGGAGAGGAGCCCAGCCGCAGGCGGCTGGGCCTCAGGGAAAGATCACCTTCTTCCTGCTCCATCCCCTTTCCAGCTCCGCTTCTGCTGAGAGCCACTTCCACTGCTTAATAAAATTCTCCACATTCATCACCTTTCTAAACTTCTGTGTGACCTGATTCTTCCTGGACTCTGGACAAGAATTCAGGATGCACTGGGTGCAGAAACCCAGAAAGGCTGTCACACTGACTCTTCACTGAGCTGTTTGACACCTAAGCTGTCCACAGGCAGCAAAGCTGAAAGAGCATTAATTGTAACACACCCCTAGACACTGCCATGGGGCCGGAGCCCAAAAGAACTTGCCCTGGCCCAGACACCTGCTTGCCTGCATGCTCCTTCCCATGAGGGGTTGAGCCCAGTGGGTTCCAGTGAGTGAAGTTTGTCACTGCCAGTGCCAAAGTGGCTGGCTGGACCCAGAGCCGGTGCATTCCAGTTCCCACCTGCGAAAGGGTCAAGAGAAATTCATCTTCCATCTCAATAATTGTATTTGTGGTTATGTTTTTTAAAAGTGTCCTTGGGTCTGGCATGGTGGCTCACGCCTGTAATCCCAGCACTTTGAAAGGCTAAGGCAGATGGATCACGAGGTCAGGAGTTCGAGACCAGTCTGGCCAATATAGTGAAACCCTGTCTCCACTAAAAATACAAAGAATTAACCAGGTGTGGTGGTGTGTGCCTGTAATCCCAGCTACTCAGGAGGCTGAGGCAGGAGAATCGTGTGAACCCAGGAGGCAGAAGTTGTAGTGAACCAAAATCGTGTCATTGCCCTCCAGCCCGGGTGACAGTGCGAGATTCCATCTCAAAAAAATAAAAGTGTCCTTATCTTTTAACAATACATAATGAAATGATATGTCTGGAATAACATAGGAAAGAAGAAAATAACAATGGGTACACTTGAAACAACATTGGTCATGTGGGGATAATTATTGGAGCTGAGTATATGGGGTTGCATGATTAGGTTCTGTTTACTTTTGTATGTTTTTCCATTTCCATAATAAGGTTTTTAAGACATCTGTGTCGTTAACCTGTAACAGTATATATTCTGGTATTCATACCCATGGTGAATCCCATCTCCCCGAAGCATTTCCCCACCACCCCCCTGAAACTACTCTAAAAAGTTACTAAGTCTATGTGGGTGAGCACTTTGCTTGTGTAAGAAACAGTAAACCACTAACATAAGACCAACAAAAACCAACCAGGCGTTTGACTCATATTTCTTCTTTTTTATCCTCACTCTATGTTAGATAATTTGAGTGAAAAGAAGTAAATATAAAGCACCCACACTCATATTGTCAGAAATTCACCTTCTCAATCCACTTCTTGCTTACTGAAATACAGTCAGTCCCACAATATGGCTGATGTCCCAGCCCAAACTGCCGCTAAATGCAGAGCTATAGTTACGAAAAACTACTGAACTGCTGAATGGTACAAGGAAAATCAATAGTCAGAAGAATACAAATGACTTTCTTCTTCCCGTCCAACTCTTGTTCCTTCCTTCTGAAGGAGGAAAAGAGAAAGAAGATCAACATGCAGAAACTGAGATAAACAAAACCACTCATCACTACAAAGCTGTGTGATTTTTCTCATCCTGTCCCTGAAAAGAAACTGCCCACTGGCATGAAGCTACATCTGCCCAAGGCTAAACAGAGTCACATAAAAGAAGAGAGAAATATGCATTAACTAGCCCTTAAGCAGCCAGTGAAAGGCCTGGAGGGAAAATGAAGAATAGTCTAAAGTGGGCCTTGGGGTTAGCAATAAAAGGAATCAAAAACGAAATTTCACATGGTGCCCTTAAAACTGATGTGTTTAGTGAAGAAGGAAAAAAAAAAACCTAAAAACAAAGGAGAAAGGTGCTCCTGATAAATTTCTGATCATTCACCTGTATCTTTTCAGAGGCCCTAGGAGCTTATTTCCAACATTAGGTCAAAAGCAATAGATGAACTCAATTCTTCAGGGCTGCAGTGAGCACTAAGCATGCTCAGTCTAACGTGTGGCTGATTCTCCCATGTCTTACTGCTCATTCCTTGCTGCTTTGCCCATCACCTCTTAAGATTAATCAGAAATGATACTTTTTTCAAGGTGACTGTACACCATCTATACTTCTTTCAATAACAGGTCATAAATTAGCCAAAATTTCCATAAGTTATTTATTCATTAAGTTAATAGTTAATAAATGCCAATTTCATTCAAGTTACACTAGGTTCTACCAAAAAATATAAGGAGGAAGAAGAAACTGAGCTCTGCTCTGGAGGTTCCAAATTTGTTTAAAAAAATTTTATGACTTCTGGGATGAGATGGCAAAGTGAAGTCAAGTATCTTCTCTCCCTAAAACAAAATGAATGAACAACACTAAAATGGAAACTTGAAATCCAGCAAACAAATCAAAATATACTAGCAGTAATCAAACAAAAGAAGTGATATAACTTCGTGCCATAATCTTTGAAGAGTAGCAGTCAGTGAAAATGATAGATAGAAGATCCCAGGAATCACACTGCTCAAGCAGTTCACTCTCTTCTCACGAGTGTGATGGGATTTATGATATGGTGAAGGAACAAAATATTGAAAAATCCCAGCAACACTCCCTGTAACTGCCTGATGGGTTCTTCCTGCCTACTGCACAAACAAAATCAATTCATGGCATTGCAGTAAAGAAAGTTTGACATGAGGCCAGCCACACCACGTGGGAGATGGAATTATTACTCAAATCAATCTCCTTGAAAGCTTGAAGGTTAGGGGTTTTTCAAAGGCAGCTTGAAGAAAGGGGTGGGAGTGGCGAGGTACTGGGTACTTGCTGCTGATTGGTTGGGTCAGAGATGAAATCACAGGGAGTTGAAGCTGTCCTCTTGCTCTGTGTTGCTGCTGGGTGGGGCCACAGGAGGAGTTGGTCATCCATGTGGAGCCAGGTGTCAGACATGTCAAAAAAAAAAAAACCTGAAAAGATATCTTAAAAGACCAATCCTAGGTTCAAAAATAGTGATGTTATCTCCAGGAGTAATTGGGGAAGTTGCATATCTTGTGACCTCCGAAATAATGGCTGGCAATCAGGTTTGTCTACACCTTAGCAGAATTCAGGCTCCTCTCCTTCTAGCCTGGTGCTCTCTCATTAGCTTTGCAAAGGCAGCTGAGTTTTGGTGAAGGGCTATTATAACTATAAACTAAATGTCTCCTAAAGCTAACCCAGGAATAACTGAAGGCAGCTTGAAGGCTAACGGCACTAGAGGGGTTGGCTAGATCAAATCTCCCCCACTGCCATAATTTTCTCACTGATATAATTTTTGCAAAGGCCATTTCATCTCTATTTAGAGAAAAATAGAGAAGGAAAGACAGCAGCAGGAAAATGCGTCTAGGTTCATTCACTTATACATTCAATAAGAATTTATTAAGAACTTTTTACATGTATTACTCAACACTAGGCTTTTTTTTTTTTTTTTTTTTTGAGACAGGCTCTCACTCTGTCACCCAGGCTGTAGTGCAGTGGTGTGATCATGGCCCACTGTAGCCTCAACCTCCTGGGCTCAAACAATCATCCTATCTCAGCCTCCCAAGTATTAATAGCTGGGACCACAAGCGTGTGCTACCACACCCAGCTAATTTTTTTAGTGGGGTAGAGAGTAAAGACAGGGTCTTCCCATGTTGCCCACGCTAATCTCAAACTCCTGGGCTAAAGCGATCCTCCTGACTCAGCTTCCCAAAGTGCTGGGATTACAGACATAAGCCACTACGCCTGGCCAATACTAGGCTCTTAAAAGGAAGTAGGAGAAATAATCAGGCTCTATTCTAAAACAAGGAACATTTCCAAAACCATGCTCTAGGAGTTGCCTATCAGGTGGAATGATCCTAAACAGCACATTAAATGACACTTCAGAAAGAAGAGTAAAGCTGATATCCATCAACTGTGGCTGCCCCTAACACTCAGAAACCCACAAATCTGAGGGAAAAATTAACAACTCTCAGAAAAACAAATATTTCCTGTTAAAATCACTGAACATCAAGGTAGAGAAATATTTTTTTAGGTATATGTGTGATGGTTAATATTTAGTGTCGACTTGCTTGGATTAAAAGGTCTGAATTATTGTTCCTCGTGAAACGGGAGAGTTCCCTGACCCCTCTCGCAGGACATGCTACAGGGGTGTGGCTTGACTCTTTGGCTATGTGGCTGCTCAAATCCTTATGGGATGGGGAGCACATAGACAGGCAGGTGCAGGATCTGGGGTGAGCATCTTGGGGGCTCCTGACCCAAGTTAGCATCTAGAGGTGGGTACCCAAGACTCCCAAAGCCCAAGCGGGCTTGTGTTATAGTGCACTCTTTTAGCATTGCCATCTGCAGATGGCTTAAGTGTTAACCAGCTCAGTGCCCTCGGTACCCAGGACCTTGTCCAGCAACCAGGAAGAATCAGGTTTCACAGACTTGAGGGTGGTGAATGTGGGGATTTTATTGAGTGGTGGAGGTGGCTCTCAGTGGGATGGATGGGGAGCTGGAAAGGGGATGGGGTGGGAAGATGATCTTCCCCTGAAGCTTGGCTGTCCAGTGGCAGATCTCTTCTCCAACTGCCCCCAGCTGAATTCCTCTTGGTGTTCAGATGCTCCTTTTCTTCTCTCTGCTGTGCCATTCTGCCGTTCTTCTGTTTGTCTCATCTTCTGTGGAGCCTGGGGTTTGAGGTTTATATGGGTACAAGATAGGAGGGCATGGCATGCCAAAAGGCAGCTTTTGGGCATGAAAAGACAATGCCTCTTCCCATTAGGGCCATGGGTTTCCATGCCTGTGGGTGGGGTCTTTGCTAGGGAACTGCCCTCTTCTACCTAGTATTTCCCTGTCTCCTGTCCATATCACTGGATGTGCCTGTGAGGGTGTTGCCAAAGGAGATTAACATTTGAGTTAGTGGACTGGGAGAGGCAGACTCACCCTCAATCTAGGTGGGACCATCTAATCAGCTGCCAGAGCGGCTAGGATAAAGCAAGCAGAAGAACATGGAAGGACTGGACTTGCTGAGTCTTCTGGACTTCATTTTTCTCCTGTGCTGGATGCTTCCTGCCCTCAAACATCAGACTCCAAGTTCTTCAGGTTTTGGACTCTTGGACTTAGACCAGTGGTTTGCCAGGGACTCTCAGGCTGTTGGCCACAGACTGAAGGCTGCACTGTCGGCCTCCCTACTTTTGAGGTTTTGGGACTTGGACTGCTCTACCACTGACTTCCTTGCTCCTCAACTTGCAGATGACTTTACCTTGTCATGTGAGTCAATTCTCCTTAATATGCTCCCTTTCATATATACATATATCCTATTAGTTCTGTGCCTCTAGAGAACCCTAATGCAATAGGATACATGCACACACACACAGCCCCCAAACCAAATAAAAGAATAAAACACAAGCTCAGGTTTCTCTCCAATTAACATTCAAAACCAGAAAAATATGTAAACCATGTATATGAAAAAGCTCTTTTTTTTTTTTTTTTTTTCTTGAGACAAGGTCTTACTCTGTTGTCCAGGCAGGAGTGCAATGACACAATCATGGCTCACTGCAGCCTCAACCTCCCAGGCTCAAGCAATCCTCCCACCTCAGCCTCTGGAGTAGATGGGACCACAGGTGCACACTAACACACCTGGGTGAATTATTATTTTTTTTTTTTTGGTAAAGACAGGGTCTTCCGAACAGCCCAGGCTGGTCTTGAACTCCTGGGCTCAAGTGATCCTCCCACCCTGGCCTTTCAAAGTGATGAGATTACAGGCATGAGCCACCATGCCCAGAATGTACAAAGTTCCGAAGGGAAAAAAAGTGTGAGTGAATATTTTTATATTCAGCCAAACTGTTGTTGAAGTATAAAGACAACAACAGACACTTTCAGACATGCAACAGCTTGAGTCCTTCCTGAAAAAGTCACATGATTCCAAAATCCAGCTAACCAAGAGATAAATGTGAAGCCCTAGTAAAAAGTCTAATAATAACTGAACCCATTTATCCTTAGAAATAAAGCTAATCAACAGTGTGAAGTATGTTTACAAAAGGGAAATGTTATACATTTCAAAAATAAAAGTGAATAATCAAATTAAACAGAGAGAAAAATAAGGGTGAAATTTCCTCACTTTTCTTTATATTTTAGATGCTAAATTAAGAAACTGAGATTTAAATATCCTCTTTAAAATTAAGGTAACCAAGCAAAAAGACAATATTAATAAGGAGAAAATACGTATGTTAATTTTCTCACGAATTTCAGTAAGTAGGCAATAGATAATTAATAAATTGATAAATGGATGCTAAAACCACATAAAGTTATCAAATCTCTAAAAGACCTAAAAACAGACTATAAGTCTTTGACATAACAAAAAAAGCACACTTACTCATATGAACATACATACAAACATCAAACAACAAAAAGACAATCCGTGGAGTAAGAGAGGACGAGCGAAGGTGGTGGTGAGCCAGACATTAAAAACAGAGGTAAATATCTATTCTATCAATAAACATAAGATTCTTAAATAAGGTCAAAACATAGAAAAAACAGATCTATAGATATCCACATCTAAAACAAGCTGTTCAGTCTATCTATGACTCAGAAACTTTAAAAGTTAAAAAAAAAAAAAAAAGTCAAAGATAAACCAGGTAAATGGTAACAAGACCAAAGAGTCATAATATTAATATCAGAAAACAGTAAAGTTAAAAACTATCAAAGAACATAAGGGGTTATTTTACATTCAACAATAGTAATTGAGCAATTACTAGGCACCAGATACTATTCCATACACTGTTAGAATGGGCAGAGTTTAAACCAATAATAAGCTTATAGAGGTCATAAATCCTTCAGTATCAAAAACAATGTGTCAAAATTCATAAAAGCATAAACTTATAGAAGAAATCAACAAAACACAATAATAGTAAAAGACATTGTCAGCTATGACAGAACAAGGTGACAATAAGAAATATATGATACAATAAAAAGATTAACCCATTAGATGCACATCAATAAGTGCGTATTTAACATAAAATTTATTTTCAAGCACTAATGGGATATTTTAATTTTAAAAATACATTCAGCCACAAAGTAAAGCCTCAATACATTCCAAGAAAATGAAATTTGAACAATCTTCCCTGACCACACTACAATAAAACTAAATATTAATAATGAAAAGAAGAAACCTAGCCACCTGAAAATATTAAAATTCTTGTAGGTCTTGATATAAAACAAAAAGTTAAAACTGAAATTACAGAGTATATATAAATAAAAATATTGAAGATACTATTAAGCAAAAAACTTAAGAAACTGGGCTGAAAACAAAATCTTACAGAATTAAACATTTTACCAAGCAAATTATAATTTAAAAGAATTTTTAAAAATATTCTATTCAAAAAGGTAGAAATAGATAAATAAAATAAGCATAAGGAAAGTAGAAAAAAAAATAAAAGCAGAAATTGATGAGTTAGAAAACAGAAAAACAGTAGAATATATAATTAAATTAAAGGTGTAGTTCTCTGGGGACAAAACAGTAAAATAGATAAAATAGATTAATCAAAAGAGAAAAACACAAATAAAAATAGAAAAGAAAAAGATGCATAAGAAATTTAAAAATTTTGACTTTGAAAATCACTAAGTAAATTATAAATATTTTTGTGATTATAAATAATTATGAAATGAATGCTTAGATAAATATAAATAACAAAAATTGAACCCAAAGGAAATAGAAAACTTAAGAAGACATAATAATGGAAGAAATTCAGAATATTAAAAAAAAAGAGCTAGCCCTCAAAAAGCCACAGGCTCAGATAGTTTTAACAATAAATTCTTCCAGACCTTCAAAGAACAGATAATTCCAATGCTATTTATGTTTTCCAGGTCATGAAAAAAAGATAATTCGAATGCTATTTATGTTTTCCAGGTCATGAAGAAAGAAAAAAAGCTTCAAATCACTTAGAGTAAGATAACAAAATATTCCTACCAAAACATGATAAAAGTAGCACAGAAAAATAAAACTACAATCAACCTCATTTAAGAATACCTGTATAAAAATGCTAAATTAAAAATCAGCCAATAGGAGAATCTTGGGTTAGAGGCAGAGCAAGATGACCAAATAGAAGCTTCCACTGATAGTCCTCCCTATAGGAACACCAAACTGAAAAACTATCCACACAAAAAAGCACCTTCATAAGAACCTAAAATCAGATGAGTGATCACAATACCTGGTTTTAACTTCATATTACTGAAAGAGGCACTGAAGAGGGTAGGAAAGACAATCTTGAATTGCTGATGCCACCCTTCCCCCAGTCTCCCAGCGGCAGCCATGTGGCACACATAGATAGTCTGTGCACTTGCAGGAGGGAGAGCACAGTGATTGGGGAACTTTGCATTGGAACTTGGTGCTGCCCTGTCACAGTAGAAAGTAACACCAGGCAGAACTCAGCCAGCACCCACAGAGGAAGCACTTAGAACAACCTAGCCAGGGGGAAATTGTACCTCCCAGTGACAGGAACTTGAGTTCTGGCAAGCCTCACCACCATGAACTAAATTGCTCTGGGGTTCTAAAGAAATCTGAAAAGTAGTCTAGGCCACAAAGACTGCAATTCCTGGGCAAGTCCTGACGCTGTACTGGGCTCAAAGTCAGTGGACTTGGTGGGTATGCAACTTAGTAACACAACAGCCAGGGCCAAGGAGTGTTTGTGCCACCCCTCTTCCAACCCCAGGCAGTGCAGCTCACAGCTCCAGAAGAGACTCTTTCCTTCTGCTTGAGGAGAGGAGAAGGAAGAGTAAAGAGGACTTTGTCTTGCAACGTGGATACCAGCTCAGCCACAGTAGGACAGGGCACCAGGAAGAGTCCTGAGGCCCTATCTCGTCTATGACATTTCTAGACACACCCTGGGCCAGAAGGAAACCTGCTGCCCTAAAGGGAAGGACCCAGTCCTGACAGGATTCATCACTTGCTAATAAGATCACTTGGGCCCTGAATATTCAGCGGTGGTATCCAGGCAGTATTTGCAGCGGGCCTTGGGTAAGATTCAAAGACATGCTGGCCTCAGGTGTGATCTACCTAACTGTGGTAGCAATGGGGAGGGACTCCTGCTTGAGAAAAGGAGAGAAAAGAGTAAAGGAGACTTTGTCTTGCAGCTTAGGCAGCAGCTCAGCCACAGTAGGGTAGAGCACTAAGTGGGCTCTTGGGGTCCTCAGTTCTAGGCCTTGGCTCTTGGATGGCATTTCCGGACCTGCTCTGGGCCAGGGGTGGGGGAAGCCTACTACCCTGAAGGGAGAGTCCCAGGCCTGGCAGCATTCATCATAAGCTGACTGAGGAGCATTTGGGCCTTGAATGAACATTGGCTGTAGTCAGGCAGTCTTGCTGTGGCCTGGATGGTGGCCACAGGGAGACTCCTCTGCTATGGAAAGGGGAGGGAAGAGTCGGAAGGACTTTGTTTTGTGGCTTGGGTGCCAGCTCAGCCTCAGTATAATAGAGCACCAGGTACATCCCTAAGGTTTCTGACTCAGCCCCTGGCTTCCAGACAGCATCACTGAGCCCACGTAGGACCAGGGGAAACTGCTGCCCTAAAGGGGAGAACACAAGCCTAGCCAGCTTCATCACCTGCTGACTGTAGAGCCCTAGGGACTTGAGTGAATGTAGGCAGTAGCCAGGCAGTGGTTACTGCCGGCCTCGGGCAAGACCCAGAACTGTGCTGGCTTCAGGTCTGACTCCGCATAGTCCCAGTGGTGGTGGCCACAGGGGTACTTGTGTCACCCCTCTCGCAGCTTTAGGCAGCTCAGCAAAGACAGAGAGAGAGAGAGACTCTGTTTGGGAGAAAGTAAGGGAAGAGAACAAGAATCTCTACCTGGTATTCCAGAGAATTCTTCCAGATCTTATCTAAGACCACTATGGTGGTACCTATATGAGTCTGCAAGAACCACAATGTTACCAGGCTTGGGGTGTCCCCTGATGCAGATATCGCTGCTGTGACCAAAAACTTAGATCACAACACTCATGTCCCTTTGAATACCTGGAAAGCCTTCCTAAAACGACAAGTACAAACATGCCCAGATTGTGAAGAACACAATAAATACCCAACTCTTTAATGCCTAGCCAAGAAACATCCACAAATGTCTAGACCATCCAGGAAAACATGACCTAACCAAACAAACTAAATAAGGTACCAGTGACCAATCCTGGGGAGACAGAGATATCTGACCCTTCAGACAGAGAATTTAAAATAGCTGCTTTGAGGAAACTCAGCAAAATCCAAGATAACACAGAGAAGGAATTCAGAATTCTATCAGATAAATTTAATAGAGATTGAAATAATTGAAAACAATCAAGCAGACACTCTGTCATGAAAAATTCAATTGACATGCTGAAGAATGCATCAGAGTCTCAACAGCAGAATTGATCAAGCAGAAGAAAGAATTAGTGAGCTTGAAGACAGGCTATTTGAAAATATAGTCAGAGTAGACAAAAGAAAAATACATAATAAAAAAAGAACACACACCTATAAGATCTAGAAAGTAGCCTCAAAAGGGCAAATCTAAGAGTTATTGGCCTTAAAGAGAAGATAGAAAGAGAGAAAGGGGTAGAATGTTTATTCAAAGGGATAATAACAGAGAACTTCCTAAACCTAGAGGAAGATATCAATATTCAAGTATAAGAAGATTATAGAAGACCAAGCCAATTTAACCCAAAGAAAACCACCTTAAGACACTTAGTAATCAAACTGCAAAAGGTGAAAAATAAATAAAAGATCCTACAAGCAGCAGGAGAAATGAAACAAATTACATACAAAGGAGCTCCAGTCATCTGACAGCAGACTCCTCAGTAGAAACTTTACTGAAGAGGAGAGAGTGACATGGCATATTTAAATTGCTGAAGGAAAAAAACTTTTATCCTAGAATAGTATATCCATCCAAAATATCCTTCAAACAGGAAGGAAAAATAAAGACTTTCCCAGACGAACAAAAGCTGAGGGATTTGATCAGCACCAGACCTGACCTACAAGAAGTGCTAAAGAGAGTTCTTCAATCTGAAAAATAGGATGTCAAAAAGAATAAATTATTTGAAGGTACAAAACTCACTGGTAATAGTAAGCACACAGAAAAACACAGAATATTATGACACTAATTGTGGTGTATAAACTACACATATCTTGAGTAGAAAGACTAAAAGATGAACTGATCAAAAATAATAACTACAGCAACTTTTCAAGACATAGACAGTACAATAAGATGTAAACAGCCAAAAAAGCAAGGAGATGAAGTTAAAGAGTTAATTTCTCTTTGCTTGTTTGCTTATGAAATCACTGTTATCATTAGTTTATTAATAAAATAATGGATTATAAGATATTATTTGCAAGCCTCATGGTAACTTCAAATAAAAAAAATAACAGATACACAAAAAATAGAAAGCAAGTAATCAAAACATACCACCAGAGAAAATCACCTTCACTAAAAAGAAAAAAAGGAAAGAAAGAAGAGATAACCACAAAAACAATCAGAAAGTATAACAAATGACAAAATGGCAGAATTAAGTCCTTATCAATAATATTGAATATAAATGAACTAAACTCTCCAATCGAAGGACAGAGTGGCTGAACAGATTTTTTTTAATGACCTAATGATCTGTTGCCTACAAGAAACTTACTTCACTTATCAAGGCACACATAGACTGAAAATAAACTACTTTGGGCTTCTATTTGGATGAAAAAAAGGTATTCTATGCAAACGGAAGCCAAAAAAGAACAGAAGTAGCTATACTTACATTAGACAAAATAGTTTTCAAGACAAAAACTATACAAAGAGACAAATAAGGTCATTATATAATGGCAAAGGGGTTCATTCAGGAAAAGGATATAACAAACGTAAATATATGCACCTAACACTGAAGCATTCTGATATGTAAAGTAAATTTTAGAACGAAAGAGAGGCTCCAATAAATTAATAGCTAGAGACTTCAATACCTCACTTTAAGCATCGAACAGATCATCCAGACAGAAAATCAACAAAGAAACATTGGACTTTATCTGCATTACAGATCAAATGGGCCTAATAGATAGTTACAGAACATTTCATACAATGGCTGCAGAATACACATTTTCCCCAGCACATGTATCATTCCCGAGGATAGATCGTATGTTATGACACCAAATTAGTCTTAAAAAATTCAAAATAATTGAAATTATATCAAATACCTTCTCCAACCATGATGGATTAAAACTAGAAATCAGTACCAATAGGAATTTTGGAAACTGTACAAACACATGGAAATTAAACAATATGTTCCTGAATGACCAGTGGGTCAATGAAGAAATTAAGAAGGAAACTTAAAAGTGTACTGTAGCAAATGATAACAGAAACACTACACACCAAAACCTATGGGATACAGTGAAAGCAGTGCTAAGAGGAATGGTTATAGCTACAAGTGCCTACATCAAAAAAAGTAGAAAAACTTCAAATAAACAACTTAATGATGCATCTTAAAGAACTAGAAAAATGGCTGGGCACAGTGGCTCACACCTGTAATCCCAGCACTTTGGGACAAGGCAGGCAGGTCACTTGAGGTCAAGAGTTCGAGACCAGCCTGCCCAACGTGGTGAAACCCTGTCTTTACTAAAATACAAAAATTAGCCAGGTATGCTGGCACACACCTGTAATTCAAGCTACTCAGGAAGCTGAGGCAGGAGAATCGCTTGAACCCAAGAGGCAGAGGTTGCAGTGAGCCAAGATTGTGCCACTGCACTACAGACTGGGAGACAGAGCAAGACTCCATCTCAAAAAACAAACAAACAAACAAACAAAAAAAAACTAGAAAAGCAAGAGCAAACCAAAACCAAAATTACTAGAAGAAAAGAAATAATAAAGTTCAGAGTAGAAATAAAATTGAAATGAAGAAAACAATACCAAAGTAAAGGAAACAAAAAGTTTCTTTTTTGAAAACATACATAAAATTGACAAACCTTTAGCCAGACTTAAAAAAAAAAAAGACAACTCAAATAAAATCAGAGATGAAAAGGAGACATTACAACTGATACCACAGAAATCCAAATGATCATTAGTGACTACTATGAGTAACTATATATCAATAAATTGGAAAGATCTAGAATAAATGGATAGGTTCCTAGACATATACAACCTACCAAGATTGAACCATGAAGAAATCAAAAACCTAAATAGACCAATAACAAGTAACGAGATCAAAGCCATAAAAAAAGTCTCCCAACAAAGAAAATCCTGGAACCTGATGGCTTCACTGCTGAATTTTACCAAACATTTAAAGAAGAACTAATGCCGAACCCACTTAAGCTATTCTGAAAAATAGAGGAGGAGGGAACACTTTCAAACTTATTTTATGAGGCTGGTGTTAACCTGATACCAAAACCTGACAAAGACATATCAAAAAAAAGGAAACTACAGGCTAATATTCCTAATGAACATAGAAGCAAAACTCTTCAACAAAATACTAGCAAACCAAATTCAACAATACATTAAAAAGATTATTCATCCTGACCAAGTGGGATTTATTCCAGGATGTGACACATCATATCAACAGAATGAAGGACAAAAATCATATGATCATTTCAGTTCACTCCAAAAAAGCATTTGATAAAACTCAACATCCCTTCTTGATAAAAACCCTTAAAAAACCGGGTATAGAAGGAACATACCTCAATACAATAAAAGTTGCATATGACAGACCCACATACTGAATGGGGAAACATTGAAAGCCTTTCCACTAATATCTGGTATATGACAAGGATGCCCACTTTCACCACTGTTACTCAACGTAGTCCTGGAAGTCCTCACTAGAGCAATCAGACAAGAGAAAGAAATAAAAGGCATCCAAATTGGAAAGGAAGAAGTCAATTAGCCTTGTCTGTAGATGATATGATCTTATATTTGGAAAAACCGAAACTCTATAAAAAAATTGGAACTGATAAATTCAGTAAAGTTTTAGGATACAAAATCAACATATAAAAATCGGTAGCATTTCTATAAGCCAATAGCAAACAATTGGAAAAAGAAATCAAGAAAGTAATCCCATTTGCAATAGCTACAAATAAAATACCTAGGAATTAACCCAAAAAAATGAAAGATCTCTACAACGAAAACTATAAAATATTGATGAAAGAAATTGAACAGGACACACAAGAAAAGGGAAAGATAGTCCATGTTCATAGTTTGAAAGAATCAATATTGTTAAAATGTCCATACTACCCCAAGCAATCTACAGATTCAATGCATTCCCTATCAAAATACCAATGTCATTCTTCACATAAATAGAAAAAACATCCTAAAATATATATGGAGCCACAAAAGACCCAGAATAGCCAAAGCTATCCTGAACAAAACAAACAAAACTAGAAGAATCACTTTACCTAACTTCAAATTATACTACAGAGCTATAGTAACCAAAACAGCATGGCAGTGGCATAATAATAGATATATAGACCAATAGGACAGAATAGAGAACCCAGAAACAAATCAATGCATTTACAGTGAACTCATATTTGACAAAGCTGCCACAAACATACATTGAGGAAAGGACAGGCTCCTCAATAAACGGTGCTGGGAAAATTGGTTATCCATATGCAAACGAATGAAATAAAATCTAAATGGATTAAAGACTTAAATCTAAGACCTCAAACTATGAAACTACTCAAAGAAAATAATGGAGAAACTCTCCAGGACATTGGGCTGGGCAATGATTTCTTGAGTGATACCCTACAGGCACAGGCAGCCACAGCAAACATGGACAAATGGGATCACATCAAGTTTAAAAGCTTCTAACAGCAAAGGAAACAATAAAGTGAGGAGACGACCCACAGAATGAGAGAAAATAGCTGCAAACTATCCATCTGACAAGGTATTAATAACCAGAATATATAAGGAGATCAAACAACTCTATAAGAAAAATCTAATCTGATTTTAAAATGAACAAATGATCTAAGTAGACATTTCTCAAAAATGGCAAATAGGTTTATGAAAAGGTGCTCAAAATCAATAATCAGAGAAATGTGAATCAAAATTACAATCAGATGTCATCTCACCCCAGTTAAAATGGCTTTTATCCAAAAAAAATAGGCAATAACAGATGACTGGCAAGAATATGGAGAAAAGTAAATCCTTGTACACTGTTGGTGGGAATATAAATTAATACAATCACTATGGAGAACAGTATGGAGGTTCTTCAAAAAACTAAAAACAAAACTACCATATGATTCAGTAATCCCACTGCTAGGTATACCCCAAAGGAAAAGTTATCAGTATACTGAAGAACTATCTGCACTCCCATGTTTATTGTAGCACTGTTCACAATACCCAAGATTTGGAAACAACCTAAGTGTCCATCAACAGATAAATGGATAAAGAAAATCAGGTTATATATACAATGGAATATTATTCAGCCATAAAAAGAATGAGATCCTGTCATTTCCAACAACATGGATGGAACTGGAGGTAATTATGTCAGGTGAAATAAGCCCGGCATGAAAAGACAAACTTTGCATGCTCTCACTTACTTGTGAAAGCTAAATATTAAAATAATTGAACTCATGGAGACAGAGTAGAAGGATAGTTACCGGAGGCTAGGAAGGTAGTGGTGGTGGGGAGTAGGGATGGTTAATGGGTACAAAAAAATTGAATATGATCTAGTATTTGATAGCACAATGGGATGACTACAATCAACACTAATTTATTGTACATTTAAAAATAACTAAAAGCATAATTAGGTTGTTTGTAATACAAAGAAATGATAAATACTTGAGGTGGATACCCCATTTACCCTGATGTGATTATTATGCATTATATGCCTGTATCAAAATCTCATGTACCCCATAAATATATACACCTACTATGTACCCACAAAAACTTAAAATTAAAAACAAACAAACATAAAACCACAGAAAAAAAATCAACGATTAGAATTTAGCGAAGATAATGCAACATTAGGGAATATATTACTATGATTTTCCCATTAATATATCAAAGTATAAAACACCATTAAAAATGGAAATCCAAAATTTATTTGGTAAATTTTGATATCCATTGTAATTTTTAGACCATTAGAAAAATTCAAATGGGTTAATTCCTTCCTAGCATTTAAACAGCACAGAAACATCTCTCTCAAACCAAAAGACAACATCTTAGTTAATCGTGGATTTCTACAACCATTGCTAATAAAAATCAAGAAAAAAGACAAGTATCTCTCACAAACACTACATAATTTTTCATTGTTTTTGAAGTATTAGCCACTGCAATTAGACAAAAAAAAAAAAAAAAAAGAATAGAAATAAACACTGGGAAGATAGTGAAAATAAAATAAATAGTGGAATGATTTATTCCTGGAAAATCAAAGTTTAACAATGAAAAAAATTAAGTTGATTTATTGAGGAGTTGAGTATAAAATTAGTATATAGAAATCAAGCAATTTCAAAATATATTTTTCTATATGTTAAAACTAATCAGCCAGAAAGAAAATACCATTTTAATAGGAATTAAAAAGAATAAAATGCCCAAAGATAAACCAAACGAGAGCAGAGCAGAATACACAAAAGTAAAATCTTAAAATCAATGGATTAAATGTAAAGAGACAAAAAAAATGCAAAACCATATACCTTATGCTTGGATAGAAAAATGTTACTGTGAAGATGTCAATTCTTCCTAAATTTAGTCTGAAAGTAAATGTTATAATTTTTTTTTTTTTTTTTTTTGAGACAGAGTCTCACTCTGTCACCCAGGCTGGAGTGCAATGGCGTGATCTCAGCTCATCACAACCTCTGCCTCCCAGGTTCAAGCAATTTTCTTGCCTAAGCCTCCCAAGTAACTGGGATTACAGGTGCATGCCACCACACCCAGCTAATTTTTTTGTATTTTAGCAGAGACAGGGTTTCGCTGTTTTGCCCAGGCTGGTCTCAAACTCCTGAGCTCAGGCAATCCACCCACCTTGGCCTCCCAAAGTCCTAGGATTACAGGTGTTAGCCACTGCGTCCAGCCATTTTAAGTTTTTTTTTAAGAATTTGACAAGATGATGTTAAACTTCATTAGAAAATTAAACACATGAGGGCTGGGCACAGTGGCTCACACCTGTAATCCCCGCACTTTGGGAGGCCGAGGCAGACAAATCACTTGAGGTCAAGAGTTTGACCAGCCAGGCCAACATGGTGAAACCTCATCTCTACTAAAAACAGAAAAATTAGCCAGGCGTGGTGCAGGTGCCTGTAATCCCAGCTACTCAGGAGGCTGAGGCAGGAGAATAACTTAAACCTGGGAGGCGTAGGTTACAGAGAGCTGAGATCATGCCACTGCGCTCCACTTTGGGCAATGGAGTGAAACTCAGTCTCAAAAAAAAAGAAAAAAAGAAAACCACATAACATGAAAATTTTGCAAAAGAATAATTAGTGAACATAATTTGACCAGACACTAAAACATGTTATACTGCTATAGTAATTAAAACATTATGCCACAGGGGTAGAAATAAGTAGTCAGATCTTTAGAACCCAAAAGTAGACTCAAATACACAAATAGGGTTTATGATAAAAATCACATTTCAAATCAATAGGCAAAAGATGGACTAAATAATACTGTTCAATAAATAATGCTGGCTTAACTTGCTGGCTATTTAGAAAAAAAGTTAAGCCAGATTGCTACCTCATTCCTTTCTCCAAAATAGAGTATGGTGGCTCAAAATTTAAAAAAAAAAAAAAAAAAAAAAAAGGTAAATACATTGTAGTCTTGGTGTAGGCAAGGAATATTTTCAAGTAGAATAGAAAACTCACAAGCCCTAAGAAAAAAAATTGATAAACATAATTGCATACAAGGAAAAAAGTCTCTACAACCAAGAGAATTGTTTTAAGTACTAATATTTTTCCAAAAAATACCTAGAAAAGAAGGTTTGCATCAGGAGCTAGTTTTCTTATTATATCAAGAGTATATACAATAAACAAGAAAAAGACTTAAAAAATTCAAATGTATAAAAGATGCTAAATCTCACTAAATGGCAAATCAAAATAATGAGATACCATTTGTCTCCTCTCATACTGTCAAGATTTTAGAAAGTTTGATAATAGTGTTAAGAGAAATAAGCATTCTGAGACAACATGAAAGTGTAAACAATCTTTTTGAGAAATTATTAGTCAAAATCTACCAAATGCCCATACCCTTTGTCTCTGTAATTCTACTGGTAGGCATTCACTTTACATATATAATCAAAAAAGCACACTTAGATTCATATTAACAGAATATAAAAGAAAAACCATTTGATCATCTTGATCGATGCAGAAAAAGCATTTGAAAAAAATTCAACATGTATTCAAAATTTAAAAACAAACAACAAAAAAACTCTCAATAGAGTAGAAATTGAAAGGAACATCATCTGATACGGGAATCTAGGAAAAACCTAAAGTTAACCCCACCTTAATGGTGAAAATCTAAATGCTTTCACCTTAAGATCAGAAACAAGCCAAGGATGTCTGCTCTCATCATTTATATTGAATACTGTGGTGAAGCCAGAATAATAAGAAAAAGAAAATTTAAAAATCCAGATTAGAGGGGAAGAAGTAAAATAGGCTTAATTTGAAGATTACATGATTATCTATTTAAAAATCTGATGGAATTTATAAAAGCATTACTAGAACTAGTGAGTTTATCAAAATTACAGGATACAAACAAGGTCAATATTTTAAATTCAACTGTATTTCTACATACTAGAAAGGAAAATTTTCAACAGTGCTAAAACAATTGTATAGCAATATGCAAAAAGGAAAAAAGAATCTTTATCCTTACACCACATATAAAAATTAACTTTAATCATTAAACAGATGTAAGAGCTAAAACTCCATTAAACTTGTAGTAGACAGACATACAAGATTGTTCACTACAGTATTATTTTCAACAGAAAACCAGATACAACCTAGAGGCCCATCATCATGGAGAGATTATCTAATAAATCATAATAGTTACATAAAATTAAATACAATCTAGCCACATGTAACCACTAAAAAGAAAAAAGGTAAATTTTGTGCCAACTAATACGGAAAGAATGCCAAATATGCAATTAAGATTTGTTTTAAAAGTGTTGAGTAGTGTATAGGGAGGACAACTTTTGTGTAAATAAAAAGAATATTTGCATTTCTAGTCATTTTATGTGTATATGTGTGTGTATGTATCTATGTATGTGTATATCCTTATATATATATTTTTTTCCAGAAAGCTACACAGGAAACTCTTAAACTTTGGGGAGAGGTACTAAAAATCAGCTTGGAAAAGAGAGAAATTAATATGCTTTTAAAAATTATTATACATTTTTAGTCATGGTTTTTGCTAGTGCATATGTTATTCTATTTTTAAAAATAAATCTTTTTAAAAAAACATATAAGAGATCTCTACAGAGGAGACTATTATTGACCCAGATGCGTGCTGAAGTCATGGGAGAGCAGAAACCATATGAAACAGAAGCTCATCCTGAGAAGAAAAATAAAACGGAGAAGCAGGAAACTGAAAGAACCATGCTTGAGAGAGTGAGACAGAGAGGATTAGTGAGTGGGTTCACTATGAATTCTACACTTTGGCCCTCTGAAGCCTGCTAAGCTTTGCTGTCTGTCCTTGTAGCCCATGAAATTTCCTACTGCATTCTTCTAAGCAGCCCCTCTTTTCAAGAGCTGATTTGAGTTTCTCGTGAGCTAGTTTTAGTGCCTTAACAACCCCAAATGGGCCTAGTCTGATCCCTTGTTGAATACCCTGAATTAGTCCCTAAGGGAGGTACAGCCTTACCTTGTTGAAAGTAAAGCCCTCTGCAGCATACACCCTGTGAATGTCTGCAGTTAGTCAAGCCTAGCGAGCATGACTTAAATAGAAACTTGCCCAGCAACATTTTATACTCATTAGAAAATTCATGATGAAGATCTCCATTGCTCAGTATGCTATTCAGAGTATTTTTTTCTAGATGTTATAGCATGGTATATATGAATAACAAATCATAGAAGAATGCTTTCAAATCTCGAGAATAGATTTTAGAAAGAAGAAATCAGAAACCTGAACTGGGAAATGTCAGAGGAAGTCTGTACAAATATTAAATATAACACCCAGAGATACACAGAATAAGGAAACACATACCATACAAGCGTGAGCAAATTAGAGAATAATTCCAAACCAACACATAAGCAAGTGCATAAAAGTTGTTGTTAGTCCGTTTTCTGCCGCTATGACAGAATATTACAGACTGCATCCTTTATAAACAATAGAAGTTTATTTGGCTCATGGTTCTGGAGGCTGGGATGTCCAAGATCAAGGGGCCACATCTGGTGAGGGCCTTCTTGCTGCATCATAACATGGTGGAAGGTCTCACATAGTGAGACAGAGCAAGAGAGTGAGAGCTCAAGAGAGAAAAAGGAGACTGAACTTACCCTTTTACTAGGAGCCGTCTCCCACAGTAACTGCATTAATCCATTCATAAGGGCAGAGCCCTCATGACCTAGTCACCTCTTAAAGGTCTCATTTCTTCCCACAATGGCAATTAAATTTCAACATGATCTTTGGAGGGGACATTCAAACCATAGCAATGGTAAAGACGTAAGAGTAGGAACTGGCTTCTTCACGAATCACTGCTAGATAGGGCCCGTTCAAGTATAACTCAAATGTCTTCTTTTCTAGGAGGCTTTTCCTAATTTTCCCGCTAGAACTGACCTTTCCTTTATGGTTCCACTGATTATGTACTCTTTTCTTTTCTTTTTTTAAATTTAATTTTATTTTAATTAAGTTCCAGGACCCATGTGCAGGACGTGCAGGTTTGTTACATAGGTAAACATGTGCTATGGTGGGTTGGCTGCACCTAGTAAGCCCCGCATGCATTAGCTATTTATCCTGATGCTCCAGGGGGAGACTCAGGACTGGCATTTGACAGAGCTTGGTAGAGGAATCCAGTGATCACTAGGTTGATCTCTAAATTCCCTTCTCTAACGTTCTATGGATTTTAAACCTTTAACATATGAAACTATTGAGAGGAAGAAAAGAATCGTGGCATAATGGAATTTATCTACTATTGTTTACATTGTTATGTCACCAGATTCACAAACCTGTCATGATATTGCAGTCACTAAGGAACAATACATACCTACAGCTCTTACAAATGATTAACTAAATATCAGATTTTTCATTGCCCCACCAAAGCATGAGGAAATTTATCTTAGCTTTAGCTGCCTTAAACCTCTCTTGAGTGAAAAACATTAAAAATATCTGCAAATTACTGATGACTAATGCCCTTCAATTTGGCCTCAAGCTGAGAAATTCTGTGCAGAAATAAAGTGGTTTATAATCCCACAGGTCCATTCTATTATAAACTGCAGGTGGCAAATCAAGTGACTATGAACTATGCCGTGTGTGTGTGTGTGCGTGCACGCGAATGTGTGTAAAAAGTAATACTCAAGAGGGTATTTCTTCTACTCCTTCAATAGAAATTTAACCACCCACACAAAAGGCAGATGCTAACTGAGAGGACCCAGGAATCTGGGTGATGTCAGACAGTGGCCCAAAGCCAGAGTGGCTGTCATCCCCCTCGACTGCCCACCAGCCAGGGCAGCTGCATCTGCCCTTTGCAGAAAAGCAATCTAAAGCAAGCACAGAAGGAAGCTGGAAGGAAAATAACTGCAACTCACATCGATGACCTATTTTCTGAATCCGGCTTATGAGAGATTGGATTCTCATTCCTCCAAAAACCAGAACACTTCAAGCCAAGAAAATGGTGTCTTTGATGACTAGAATGTATGACACATCATTACCAAAGGACTTTCTTTTGACCTAGGTTCCAAGAGGTGTTAGCCTCAGATGACTATTTTGGGAGGAGCTGATAAATCCACTAAATCCTTGGGGACTTTGCTTCACTATTAGGCAAGATTAAGATGATGCTAATTGGTAGTGAGCCTGATCTAGTGTCTCCTACCAGGACACGGAGCAGAATCAAAACCATTCTCACAGATCCGTTTGCATGTCATTTAACAGTTCCAATGTGATATTCCCCCAACCTTTTAAAGTTCCTTCATTCCAGATTAAATTCCTTCATTCCAAATGCTGCACAATCAAAACTAATCATCTTTTTGTGAGCAAAGGGCACAAAGCATGTAGTCAAGGTCACTTTTCTAAACTGCAGATAAACCCAGGGGAAACACCATCAGTTTCTGATCTGAATTACCAAGAAATAAAACAGCGACTATTCAACAGCATTCAGTAGCGTGCCCTGGGCTATATGCAGAACAGTAGGTTAAGATGAAAGAGGGGGGCCGAGCGTGGTGGCTCATGCCTGTAATCCCAGTAGTTTGGGAGGCCAAGGCATGTGGATCACCTGAGGTACATGGATCACCTGAGGTCAGGAGTTCGAGACCAGCCTGGCCAACATGGGGAAACTCCATCTCTACTAAAAATACAAAAATTAGCAGGATATGGCTAATTTTTAAATTAATTACAGGTGGCATGCACCTGTAATCCCAGCTACTGCGAGCTGCTGAGGCAGGAGAATTGTTTGAACCTGGGAGACAGGTTGCAGTGAGTAGAGATCGTGCCACTGCACTCCAGGCTGGGCAACAGAGTAAGACTCCATCTCCAAAAAAAAAAAAAAATAGAGGAGAGAAGGGAAGTGAGAAACGGGAAGGTAGGGTCCCCAGAAAGCTTCTTTTCTGGCCAGCTAACATGACACATAGGCCCATGTGAAATAGCTGAAGACTGCAAAGCAGCAGGCAGCAAGAGCTAAATAACACTGGATAAGCTATATCCATCAATTCTGAGGAGGAGTCAGTTCAACCCAGGACCAAGACTTGAGTGGGAATGTTTCCTGGAGCAGATAAATCTAGGTACAGTTTTGAATGAAGAAGTGAAAAGGATTAGTGTAGATGAGGCAGGAGAGAAATCCAGAGCCAAGAAACAGCACACAGAGAATGCAAATATGAAGAAGGTGATTTAAAGGACAGCGATCTTACTCCCACTAGTCAATAATGGCCTTTGTGTTTCCATTTACTGTCATAAGAATCTTCAGAATGGGGATAATGTGTTCTATCTTCCTGTATTTCCTACAGTATTTGCACATAATAATTGCTACTCCTAGGCCGGGCGCGGTGGCTCACGCCTGTAATCCCAGCACTTTGGGAGGCCGAGGCGGGCGGATCACAAGGTCAGGAGATCGAGACCACGGTGAAACCCCGTCTCTACTAAAAATACAAAAAATTAGCCGGGCGCGGTGGCTGGCGCCTGTAGTCCCAGCTACTCAGGAGGCTGAGGCAGGAGAATGGTGTAAAACCCAGGAGGCGGAGCTTGCAGTGAGCCGAGATCGCGCCACTGCACTCCAGCCTGGGCGACAGAGCGAGACTCCGTCTCAAAAAAAATAAATAAATAAATAAATAAATAAAAAATAATTGTTACTCCTACAGTTGGACTGAACTTATCCCATTTACTTGCAGAATAAATTAATGAATAAATGAACAGGTTATTAAAAAGATCAGCCTGGTTCCAGTAGAAGAATTATACAAATAATCAACGGATGAAGTTAAATTTGTATACAAGAGTCAGTCGAGGGCAGAGTTTTCAGGCAGCCTGAGGGTTGGAATTTTACCTCAAAAGTGACAGGGTGCCACACCAGGCTTTTAAACAGTGGAGTCACACAGGAAATTTTCTTTGAGAAAGATTGCCTTGGCAGATTTTTGCAGGAAAAGGCAAATCAGAAGGCCAGCGGGATTCCATTGCAACAAGGAGTTAAAGGCTATACAGTCTGGAAGGTGACCGACAGCCTGCCCAGGCCCAAGCGAAAAAAAATACCAGATGCCCCAGCAGTGGAGGACTGGCTAGACTGTCTTTACCAGGGATTTGCCCCAGGCCTTTTCAGTCGCTGTGCCCCAGTAATTTATCCTAATTTCCTTCCCCACAGCCCCGCCTCTCCACCTCAACCCTGACAGTACTTATTAGCTCAAAATGGACCATCTGAAGGAAGGGACAGACTCTTGCGAATGAACCGAGGGCCTGGTCTGCTCCAGATAAGTGTTTCCTCTAAGAAAGGAATTATAATGCATTCCTAGTGTGAGTGCAGCAGCAATAGCCTGACAGCCATTTGCATAATTTCTCTTCGGTAACAGACTTCAAAAATAACAATAGGCAGACTAGATTAGAATCCATTAATTTTAAATTTGCCTGAGCTGCTATCTTTAATGAAGCTAAAGTACCATAAAGATTTTAAATCTATTAACTCTGTGGTGTATTATTTGTTCTCTCCAATGAGACATTTTGGGGAATAGACATTTAATTTGTGTTACTATAGAATCACCACCTTATTCTGGGATGTCCACTTGGTTTGAATGTACTGATAAGGTTGGAAGGCAGCTTATTTAGAAAGTTCATCCAAGAGTAGCAGAAAAATGCTAATTAATGTCAAGAATAAAATACACACACACATCAAGTCAGGAATGACTCAAGAATGCAGAAATGACCAGCCTGGGTACCATAGCAAAACTCTGTCTCTACAAAACATAAATAAATTACCCGAGCATGATGGCACATGCCTGCAGTCCCAGCTACTTGGCAGGCTGAGGTGGGAGGATCATTTGAGCCCTGGAGTTCGTGTCTGCAGTAAGCCATGATCACACCACTGCACTCTTGCCTGGGGGACAAAGTGAGACCCCACCTCAAAAATAAAAATTTAAGAAGAACCCAGAAGCAAAAGAATCTCATAGACTACTTTTCCAAGTGCTGAAACCACTACACAGCAACAGGAGGACAGGAACCATGCCTATCGGTTCCAGCATTATATCTCCCATGCCTACCATGGGGCCTGGCATGTGGCTACATAATGTTGAAAGAAATGACCTACCGGATAAATGAATGAATGAATGGGATTTCTTTACATAACAAAGGCAATTAATATACCTAAGAAATAAATGCATAAGATTTATTTTTCCAGAGAACTAAAAGCGCAATAATTTCATGATCATGTTCATTCATAAGCATATGTGCCCACATGTGTGCACAGGCAAACACACACACCCTTCAAGTGAGAACACCTTCAGAAGGAACTGCATTGAAAAGAAAGGACTTTAAGTCTTAAATTCTTTGTCATAGCAGAAACATTTCAAGCTAGCAAAGCATTTAATAACACTGTAAAATGAATTACCACAAGTAAACTTCTTAGTTTTCTTCCTCTGTTTATGGAGTGCCAGGCACCACACTTGATGGCTGACAAATTGCAAAGAAGGAAAAAAAAAAAACCTAACTTTTGAGTGTCTTCCCCTGGATAATTTTTCCAAAGAACATCCTATTAAGTTATACTCTAAACAGGCCAGATGCGATGGCTCATGCCTGTAATCCCAGCACTTTGAGAGGCCACGGTGAGTGGATCACCTGAGGTCAGGAGTTCAAGACCAGCCTGACCAACATGGTGAAACCCTGTCTCTACTAAAAATACAAACAATTAGCTGGGTGTGGTGGCGGGTGCCTGTAAGCCTAGCTACTCAGGAGGCTGAGGCAGGAGAATCACTTGAACCCAGGAGGTGGAGGTTACAATGAGCTGAGATCCGGCCACTGCACTCCAGCCTGGGTGACAGAGCGAGACTCCGTCTCAAAAAAAAAAAAAAAAAAAAAAAAAGTTTTACTCTAAACAGATGAGTTTTTGGCAGAACCAAATAATCCATTTTCTGCTCCATTTTAATATCCACAATTTTCATTTCATGGGTTTTATCCCTCAATTCCAAATGACATTCTACGTTAGATAAGAACTTAACCAAAGTCATCAGCTAATACTTAAAAATAAATAAATAAATCCTAATGGTAAAAGGAGAATCTCTGGGTATTAAGTCTGCCCTGAAAAACAGGGCAAACAATGCATCCAGTTTCAGATTTTAAAAATGTGTGGATCTGGAGTTTGCTGCTCTATCACACACACACACTGGGCACACACACATCACCTGTGTGTGATCTGCTTTATCACACACACACACGCATGGTACACACAGAGATCCCTGGGGGTTGTTCCTACACTTCTATACATCTCTCTCCATAAAGCTCAATCTTCCTTCCTTCATCCTGAATACAGTGAAACTACTATGATCTTCCATACTACTTCCCTAATCGTATTTTAGAAAATGTCATGCAGAAATCTTTTTGGTATTAGTATTTTTAAATCAATCCTTCCAACATACCCTGTAATCAAAGCACAGTGTAATTCATTCTGTCAACATCTAGTGGCTTTGGGAGGCCAAGATGGGAGGATTGCTTGAACCCAGGAGTTCAAGACCAGCCTAGGTAATATAGTGAGACCCCATCTCTACAAAAGTAAAAGATAAAAAAAAGTTACCCAGGCATGGTGGTGTGCAACTGTAGTCCTAGCGACTCGGGAGGCTGACGTAGGAGGATAGCTTGAGTCCAGGAGTTCGAGGATGCAGTGAGCTATGATCTTGCCACTGCACTCCAGCCTGGACAACAGAGTGAGATACTGTTTCTACAAAAAACAAACAAAACAAAACAAAAACATTCCATGGTGCCTATGGTGTGGCAGGTTCTGGTGACATAAAGTAGCCTCCTTATCCCTATGGGGCTCAGAGTATGAGTGTTACAGAAGGGAAGTGCAAGGTGCTATAGGAGCCCATGACAAAGGAAATCAGGCCTCTGAGGTGGTTCACCAACTAGGTTGCACATTGGAACCACCTGAAGAGATTTACAAATATGGATTCCTAGTCCCACCTCTCCCTGGAGATTCTGGAGTATGGCTCTGAGCACCAGCAGTTGTTAAGCTTCCCAATGAAGCAAAAAAGTTTGTGAATCATTGCTCTAGTGGGGTGGTTCTTGAACTTTCATATTCATCAGAATCTTCTGGAGGCCTTGGTAACACACAGCTGCTGAACTCCACATCCAGAGTTTCTGACCCTGCTGGTGGAGAAGAGCCCCCAGAATATGCATCTCTAACAAGTTCCCAGGTGATGCTGGACCACCCTTTGAGAAACACTGCTCCAGAAGGTCAACTGAGGAAGTGAACTGAAGGGATAGGGGACGGGGGAGTGTTTTCGGCAGAGGGAAGCACTGTGTGAATGCCCAGAGTGGAGATAGCACTGGGTCGAGCAAATATTCCTGAAACCGAAAGATCTGAGGCATGGCCAGAGGTTAGGGGGTAGGGATAGAGTCACGCAGGGTGAGGCCAGTGACAGGTGGACACAAACCCTGGCCCTGCCATCTGTGATTCTGACTGAGAAAAAATGACTCTAAGGGAGGAGACCACCCTTCATATCGTCTTATGCCCAATTTCTGCCTCCAAAGAAAGAAGAAGTAAAAACTAAAAGGCAGAAATGAAATCCACAGGCAGACAGCCCAGTGCCGCACCCTGGGCTTGGTAGTTAAAGATTGGCCCCTGACCTAATTGGTTCTGTTATCTCTAGATTACAGACATTGTATAGAAATGCACTGTGAAACTCCCTATCTTGTTTTGTTCCGATCTAATTACTGGTACATGCAACCCCCAGTCATGTACCCTCTGCTTGCTCAATGAATCGTGACCCTCTCACATGCATGACCTTAGAGTTGTGAGCCCTTCAAAGGGACAGGAATTGCTCACTCAAGGACCTTGGCTCTTGAGACAGAAGTCTTGCCTATGCTCCCAGCTGAATAAACCCCTTCCTTCTTTAACTCGGTGTCTGAGGAGTTTTGTCTACCGCCTGTCCTGCTACAACTCCACAAAGCAAAAGAGCCTGCTCCTCTTCACAAGGATTGGCCACAGCAGTATTGTCCAATCAGTAGGTTTCTTAACTCTCAGATTATGAAAAATCCAGGCTGACTTATTATTAAAAAGTAATAACAGTCTATGCAGGGTTAACATTTTATAGCTTTCATGACACTTTTGCAAGTGTTATCTCATCCAATTCTTAAAGAAATCCTGGAATGCAAGAAGGCCTGGCACTCCTACCTTTGTTTTGCCAGGTCTAGAACCCCATTATCAGTCTTCTGGTCTGGTCATCTTCTACTATAGCTCATTACCCTCCCACGTTTACTTCAACCCACAAATGGAAAAGTCCAGTCCTCTAGAAAATTCTCATCAAAGTGCTGAGAAAAATACAGAAGAAACCAGCTCTCTACATAGGTGGTAACATACACACCTGCCCGTAGCATTTATACATGTGTCACTGGGGACTATTCCAGAAGGCCCTGGCTATGTTTAGACAACTATTTGACTCCCCAGAAATTCAATCTTAAGGCCAAGCATGATGGCTCATGCCTATAATCCCAGTACCTTGGGAGGCCAGGAGAGAAGGATTGCCTAATGTCAGGAGTTCAAGACTAGCCTGAGCAACATAGTGAGACCTACCCCCACCAATCTCTACAAATTTAAAAATTAGCTCATGCGGTGGTATGTGCTTGTAGTCCCAGATACTCAGGAGGCTAAAGCAGGAAAATCCCTTGAACCCAGAAGGCTGTAGTGAGCTATGATCTCACCACTGCACTCCAGCCTGGATGACAGAGCGAGACCCTGTCTCAAGAAAAAAAAAAAAAAAAAAAAAAAAGAAAAGAAAATTCAGTGAGAATGTAAAGATTTGGAAGAGAACTCAGGTATTTGTTATCACATTCTTAGACACTAGTCCTGAAATGTGGGTAGCTGCCATGAGGGGGAAGTAATGTCTGGGTTTGGTTCTACCATAAGCCAACAGGCTAGGCAAACTATGGATAACTTAGAGACCATACAAGTATAACAAACAATTCAGGAATTTTTTTGTCAAAATTAACACTCTTCAGAAAATATTGGCTACTATTTTAATTTTTACATTCTTTTTAAATTCAAGAAAGTGTTGTGTCTTTTTCTCTGATTATAAAGTAGTACATGTTTGTAGGTGAGATGTTGGAAAATACAGACAGGATACAAATCAAATAAAATCACCCCTAATCCTACCCCAAAACTAATCACTTTCAACATTTTGTTGAAATGTCTTTCCTTCAGACTTTAAAAAAAAAAATTCATGTGGGTAGGTGCAAGAGTGTCTATGGGTGGGTGTGCTTTTTTTACCAGCATTGACTACCTATTGTTTGATATTTGGTATTTTTAAAAACATTACATTAGTAGGTCTTAACATCATTTAACTATAATCATGATTCTTAAAAGGGGATATATCCACTCTCAGGATATCAGAATCAGCAAAGAGGCATTTAAAAAATTATACCTTCCTTCCGAAGGTACAATTTTCCTCCACCCACCCTCACATTAAGATTTCTTGGTAGGCTAGGGCTTGTACAGACATATGAGAACTGCTAGTATGCAAGTGGTATTACTGACCATTCCTCTTTCCCTTACATGGGCACACCAAATTAGTTAACTGATGCCCCATAAACATTTTGTTGTTTCCAATTTTTCCTTATTTATGAGCTACTACAATCAACATCTTAACATTCATATATACGTACCTAATGGTTTTAAGTTAAAGTCCTGGATATAGACTTGCTAGACAAAAGGATTTGAATATTTTTAAGGCTTATGAATAACTTTTGGTGAAAGATGTAGCATAGACTAGAGAATGATCAAAATATATAAAAACTTTTGACTATATTAAGAACATTTCTTACAATGAATGAACTGTTTTCAATCACTGGTTCTCCTATGTAAAAGACAACCTTGGCCTTTCTCTTTCTTACTTAGGTGTCAAACATCCAGGTTCCAGGCACATGCAGTCCCCGAGGAAACTCTCCCATCAACCTGCATTGCAGCTTCAGAGAAGCTATGCTATGCTGGCTCAGGAAACCAATTAATTAGCCTTCTTAATTTTCCTAAGTACCTCTGGCACTCTCTAACTGCCTATCCAGGCCTTCAAGGGGAAGCCTCCAGCTTCCTTTTCTTTCTGAGTCAGGATAGAAAGGCTAAGCATGACGATACGCACGTCTGCACACCCAGGCCCACACCTGTTATTTTTCAACTGGGAAAGGTTTCCTTGGCAACCATCTGCACCACTGCCCCAACAACCAACAACTCCTGCTCAGTAAGCCCTGATATTAGCAGGAATAAGACTTTATCAGGATCCCTATTTTACGAATCCCCCCCACCCCAGACTATTTCTTCATGCAGGCAGGGATGGTGGCTGTCTATTTACCAGTCACTGCTGATCTCCTAGTGCTTGACAATAGTTTTCAAAACATGTTTGCTAGATGAATATATAAGATTTAGCAACCTCCCTTTTGTATGCAAGATGTGTGAAATCCATAAACACTTTGGATATTTAAAAACAATCTTGACAAAACAAAACAGTTTGCAAACAGCCATATGGTGATTTCCTCACAAGGGTTGTTAAGAATGAAAATATCTTAGTTCCTGTGATTTCATTAGAGGAATCAACAATGCACCATTAGAAGCAATTTGTAAGAACTGAATGTAGAGTAGATGTGCTATTTCCACAAGCAGATTACAAAGTGGTGACTGAGTTGCTGAGTACAGTCAGAGAGGCTGTGCCTGCCCAAATTGACCTAGCCAAGGAGAGATGCAGAAGCTGTCATCTAGCCCATTCTCTGTTCACCAACACATGTGCCCTAGTGTAGGGCTTCATCTGCCCAGAGAAAGGGGCAATTTTTTCTAATGATCACAAAGGCACATTTGCTCACCAAGTTTTACAGCTTTCTGCAATTCACACAGCAGCACTAGACAAGTCCTTTGTTTTGTTTATTCATATTCCTCAACCAAGTGCAGCAAAGTTTTTAAATATGCCAAGACGCTCCATCAGCAAGCGTTAAATAGATTGAGTGAGTATATTGTTAGTTCATAATTACATTAAGACTACTATGAGGGGGGAAAAATCCCAGGATGATTTGGGAACAGATAACATTTTAGCAATGGAAGAGAATTCGAGAACATATCCTCATTTAACAAGAAAAAGAGGCTCAAAGAGCTCATCTAGATTACTGGACTCTTAAAATAGCACTCTTAGGCCAACTCAGATATACATTTAGTTTTGCATTGAATCTAGGCCCTTCACCGCCCCTCACACACCCTGCAGGACCTACTTTTAGGTCCCTGGACAAGCAAGCCTAATGAAAAATGAGCAGCTTTGCAATTTGATTGGGACGGAATTCTGACTGGGTCGTGTTATACTGCATGGAATCATTTTCCATATCTTTCAGCATCAAGATTTTTTTTCCTAAGTTTCAAAATTAACCTGATAAAAAAGAAATAAATCAACCTTTTATAAGATCTAATAGCTGTCAGAGTGTTCTTTCTCTGGTAGGAGTTCTAATTCTTTTTTTGAAAAAAAGATTAATCATCAAAGCAACTGATAGTATAAGATTGAAATTTATCATTTATATTATAAAATTTATATTACTTGCCACTTCTATCAACTCTAAAGGGGTAATTTTCTGTATTGAATTATTTATAATCTCTTGTAATCAGATACCTGGTAAACTTTTAAACATTTATGTATTCACCTAATTCAAAGATGGCAAGTGAACTAATACTGAAAATGGAAAATCTGTCTGTCAGAACTTAGGGCCCTGTAGAACTTATGATATGTCTATTTACCTATCTACTAATGTATACCCCTACACATTTACCTTATTACTGCATAATTATACCTGATTATTATTAAATGAATGATGAATAAATGTAATAAATATTATAATTAAGATGGCATGTCAGATAATGTCCACAATAGTGGAGAAAGTAACAAATTTCCACATTATTTGGGTCTCTATGAATTTTAAGGCATTGTTATTGTTATATTTAATTATTACCATTTCTCTATAAAAGCCTTGGCAATGTTGGATTTCTCCTACAGTACTAAGACTCACAATACAAGCGCATTTTAATTTGGTATTGACGATAAGGATTCCTAATTAAATTTGCTTCTTTACAATGCCAAAAGAAGATACTTTTTGTATTAGTTAACTGCTATTCCTCTGTACTTGTTTCCTATTGCTGCTGTAAGTTAACACAAATTTCATAGCTTAAAACAACACAAATTTATTACCTTACACTTCTGAATTGGACATCTGAAACAGGTCTTACTGTATTAAAATCAAGGTGTCAGCAGGGCCGCATTCCTTCTGGAATATTTAGTGGAGAACCTGTCTGTTTGACTTTTCCACTTTGTAGAGGCTGCCTACATTCCTTGGCTTCTGGCCCCTTCTCCACCTTCAAAGCCAGCAGTATCACATCTTCAAACTTCTCCCTGACTCTGAACCCTGACTCTGCTGCTTCCTTCTCGTGCTTATAAGACCCCTTGTGATTACCTAGAGCCTACCCAGATAATCCAGGGTAACTTCCCCATCTCAAGATCCTTAATTTAATCACATCTGTAAAGTCTTTTTTGCCATCTCAAGATCCTTAATCACATCTGTAAAGTCTTTTTTGCCATGCAAGGTAACACAGATTCCAGGAATTAGGACATAGACATCTTTCAAGGCTGTTATTCTCCCAACCATACCTTCTGAAACTGGCGTTTAGCATTGTGTAGTATCCTGAAGAGGTAGCATAGGGGTGGATGGAACACATTTGGGGAGTGAGGGAGACAGTATTTGAATCCTGGCTTTGGCCACTTTCTAGCTATGTGACCTTAGCCAATAGACTCAAACCCCCTGAGCCTGTTTTGTCACCTCTAAAGCAGGGCCACAGTGCCTACTTCATTTTGTTGTTGTAATGGTCAAAGGGGAGAACAAACATAAAACTACAGTAGGTGTGGAATAAATGTGAGTCAGTTTCCTTCACTTGCCCATTAAGTGGGTACAGTAGCATTAATGCCAGCTACATACTGATTTTCACTATATTGACATGAGGTTAAACACTACTGAATTCAGTGAAAAGAGGATTTCTCTGCCCCAGAATGTTAAAGGCGGACAGGAGACTGGTGGCCTTTCTTTGTCAGCCAACACCATTAAACATTAGTAGGGCTGCTTCAGTAGCTTCAACAGCAACCTGATTCAAGACAACAGAAAGGATTTCTCTTTATCTCTGATTCTCAGTTACCTCTCAGGTGAGATACTCAGAGCCAGGAGCTACCAAATCATGTCTGAAGTCTAAAGAAAATGACACGTTATGGTGGAATGCATATTAAAGGACAGTGCCAAGTTTCTAACTCCAAATAACTGTTAAATTTTTTTAAACTTTGAAGTTATGGATGCATAATATATGTTGACAAAATTGAAGAAAAAAATACAGATAATTATTCAAATGTCCTCATTGGGATGTCATGGAAATAGCATGAGATTTGGAGTTACATTATGATAGCAGGAGACCCATACCGGTCCCCGCTGTGTGACCTCAGGTGGTCACCTTTCTGGGCCTCAGCTGTAAACTTACAGAGTTACTACAGGGATTAAATAAGATTATAAATGTGAAAGAACTTTATCAGTATAGGATAATATTATTTCTTCCTCATTCAACAAACATTTATTTTATCTTTACTCTGCGGTAGATGTTGAAATTAAAAGAGAATAAAGAACAAGTAAGACATCGTTTCTTACCCTTAAGGAACTCCCAAGCTAATAGGGAAAGGGACAGAAACATACTATATTCATAAAATATCTCTGTTATTTTTTAGTTAAAGCATAATTTACTCAGAGTGAAATGTTCAGGTCTTACATACACCGTTTAATCTAATTTTGCCAAATGCATATGAAGAGAGAAAATATTCTCACCACTCCAGAAAAGTCCCCCGTTCCCACTCCCTGGCAATTCCCACTTCCTTCAGAAGACACCACTGATCAGAGTTCTATCACCACAGGTGAATTTTACCAGTTTCGAAATTCCATAAATGGAATTATGTGGCATGCAGGGGGTTTTTGTTATTGTTTTACTCGAGACAGGGTCTCATTCGTGTCGCCCAGGCTGGAGTACAGTGGCGCAGTCACGGCTCACTGAAGCCTGGACTTCATTAAGCATATTTTGATATGGGTCCATGTTGTTATATTTAGAGTAGTTATTTTGTGGTGGTTGTTTGTTTTGCTAAGTGGTATTCCTTTTATGGATCTGTCACAGCTTGTCTGTTCTCGTGGTCATGGACATCTGAGTTGTTTCCACTTTGGGACTATTATGAACAGAGCTACTATGAACAGTCTTGCACAGTTTTTTTTTTTGTGTGTGTGTGTGGGCAAATGTTTTCTTTCTCTTGCATACAATACCTAGGAATAGAATTGATGGGTCATAAGATCTCCTTTCATTTTAAATTTAAACTTTATGCTCTTTTCTATAAGTTTGAAATTTTATAATTTAATGCAATTTCAGAATGTTTATTTTTAAAAACTATTTTGTATTGTGAAAGTAAATTCTATTTGAGATGGAAATAACCCCAAGACCATTTTTTTCTTTTACATTGCAAGTAAAATTCCCTTTTCAAGGTTAAAAATAGGTGGCAGAGTTGGGAGAAAAATCTATAAAACAAAGCCATTTGGAGAAAGTTGTAGTGGTTCCTGGAAAACACACATTGTCCACCTGACTACCATATCCAGCAGCTAAGGAACGCTCCTGTTCAAAAGAACTTTCTCAGGCTTCTTCATTAGCAGTAACGTCTCCACACTGCAAGATCTCTTTTTGATATTAATCTTGTCTGTGTTGCTCCCTTTATAACTCCATTGCCTAGTACTATAGTATCTGGCACACAAGAGGCACTCAGCAAAATTTTGATGAACAAATGAAGGAATGAACAGTGGGTGATGCAAAACAAGGAGCAGGAACTAAACAGTACCTGAGCTGTTTTACTCTCTTGGTTTTGCCATTAAGTAGCAATTACGGTTAAAGTCTCAAATCACATTCTCCGACATTCTGAATGGGGATAGAGGTGTAAACATCACCATGGTGTCTCTTTTCCAGTCATACCTGCCTACTGCAATGTCCCAGGCCACCCTTAGATTCCAATTATTCTCCTTAGGAGCACGCAGAGTGCTAGTTGAGGATCACCGTGGCAATGAGCCCTTGTGTTTGAGAGGAGTATGCTGTGTCCCTCAAATTCAGAAGCCCTGCTCTAAACTCATCATCTTGTGGATTGTAAAGGGAGAGTATAAGGAACACCAATGCACCAGTGTCTTTATGCACAACAATGGTTCCCCACCATTTCCAGAGAAAGACTCATTTTTCAAAGCCGAAAAATTTATGCTTTTTTTTCACCCCACCTCCCACCATAACAGAGGCTTACTTTCACTATCTGGTATTGAAAAACGTATAGCACAAGCTACCGTGAATTTAGTAGCACTTTAAAATGAACTTCTGTTTCATTCTCTACAGACACTAGAACATGGGCTATGTCTGTTTTATTTCATTCTCTTTGTGGAGGGATTCACAGATGTGTTTCTCGTTTGACATATTGCCACGGCTTGGGCACTGAGTTCCATGGCTGGGAAGTGCAGGAATCAATTTCTCCACTGTAAGAGAAAAGTGAAGAGGCCGGGCGCGGTGGCTCAAGCCTGTAATCCCAGCACTTTGGGAGGCCGAGACGGGCGGATCACGAGGTCAGGAGTTCGAGACCATCCTGGCTAACACGGTGAAACCCCGTCTCTACTAAAAAAAAATACAAAAAACTAGCCGGGCGAGGTGGCGGGCGCCTGTAGTCCCGGCTACTCGGGAGGCTGAGGCAGGAGAATGGCGTAAAAACCCGGGAGGCGGAGCTTGCAGTGAGCTGAGATCCGGCCACTGCACTCCAGCCTGGGCGACACAGCGAGACTCCGTCTCAAAAAAAAAAAAAAAAAAAAAAAAGAGAAAAGTGAAGAGCTGGACACAGGAAACTCTGAACCTGAGTTCCCTATGAATCACAAAGACCATTGTGAATGGAGAAATGGAGCTCTCTGATTGGCCAGGTCTAAGTCAAATCCTCCTCCTATGAGATAAGGGCAGGGGCTGCCCTGCTCAAGCCACATGGAATGGGCTCCTTATATGAAATAGCACTTCTACTCCCAGTCAAAAGGAAAGGAGATGATTTTATACAAGTAGTTCACTAAGACTTGTATCATGGCCAGGTATGGTGGCTCACATCTGTCATCCCAGCACTTTGGGAGGCCAAGGCAGGTGGATCACTTGAGGTCAGGAGTTCAAGACCAGCCTGGCCAATATGGTGAAACCCCATCTCTACTAAAAATACAAAAAGTTAGCCAGGTGTGGTGGCATGCACCTGTAATCCCAGCTATTGGGGGGCGCTGAGGCAGGAGGATCACTTGAGCCCAGGAAGCAGAGGTTGCAGTGAGCCAAAGTTCACACCACTGCGCTCCAGCCTGGGCAACAGAGCAAGACTCTCTCAAAAAAAAAAAAAAAAAAAAAAAAAAAAGACTTGTAGCACGTTTGCAGAGAGAGTAAAACAATAAAACAGCATTCAGATGCACAGAACAAGTTCTGAGGAGTTTGGTTTTCCATACCTGATCCCCAAAGCCAAGAAAGCCCTGCTGCCACTTGCCAAGGCATATATGAACTCTGAAGATAGCCTGATGCTGTGTATTCCAGGCACAAAGCAAAACTAAGCAAGGATGATTTTGTTAAAACTGTAAAATTTTGAATATTTTACCGATTTCTTTAACTAGAGGAGAAATCCATCACTTAGGAGGAATTAAATGTAAAAACAAAACGGGTTCAGTTAGTGCATTTAGATACAATGTACAGACAAGTGCTACGCTGGAGAGGCAAAGGGAAGGGGGAAAAGAAGCCAACGGAGGATTTTGTAGAAATTTTTGTATTCTCACCACTGCAGGAACGAGGAGAGTTAGGAACACAAAGTGTGATCAAGTAGAACAAAGTCTCCACGAAAGGTTAAGCTAACTAGGTGAACTCCTCTCTATTGGCAATAAGGCAGCACTTTATGATGATATTTTAATGAGGAAAAAATAAAGAAACAATGAAAATGATGTTTAGTATACAGACAACATCTAGCTTTAGCAATTAAAAAGTACATATATATATACACACACACACACACACACATATATAATATATATTATTTTTTCTTCTTTTTTAAAAAAATACCTTTGCAGAGCAGGGCTAACTCCTAGGCAGTGTGCCTAGAATCAGCCAAAAAGTAAATATATTTTATAACTCTTTTAAAATGTCACATCTTCCCCTTATGACCTTATTTTGGTTCCATAGCTCAAAACTTTTGTCACTCCTGCTTAGGCCTCCTCTCAAGGAGGAACTGATGAGCCCAGTGTTTCTCAACCCTGACCGCACACTAATCACCACAGAAGCTTTCACAATCACAAGGCCTGGCTTCACCCTCAGCAATTCTTATTTAATTGAGCCAGAGTGGGGTCCAGGCACCTGTCCCCAGTGGCTGTTTTTATTGATAGCAACAATAGTATTCTGATTATACAGAAATAATTTTAGACAAGTAGTTCATTAAGACTTACAGCATGTTTCCTATTATTTACCATGCAGTTAGCAGGCCAGATGCTTACAGCCGGGAGCTACCACTATACATGAATAGATAAGAGAAAAACATTCAGCATCAAGCATTTTATGCTATTAGCACAACCTGAAAGACAGCACATAATTGGTGGCACATTAAAAACTCTGTACAATGAAGTCTGCTGCTGCCATCCAGATGCCAGGGTGGGGAATAAGGGTGATCCAGTGCAACTGATGTGCTTTTGTAAACAGAGGAGAATTCAGGGTCCACTGGACCTCTTCTAGGTTAAATCTATCATAGGGCAGTAGGAGAGCAATGGGTTGGAAGTCAGGAGACTTGGGTTCCAGTTCTGACTACCAGCCGAGTCATCTCAGGGAAGTCACTTGAATTACTATTAGTTTCTAAGCCCCTTCAGGGAGAAGGATGATAACTGGGTTGACTTTTGTTTTAACTGGATTAATTTTGAAGGACAAATAAAAAGCTCAAAATTAGCACAGAACATGAAGAACATTCCAGACAGAGGGAATTCTAGGTGGCAAAAGAAAGAAGTTTAAAATGGCATGGCATGTTTGGGAAACCTTAAGTATTTTAGAATAACTGGAGAATAAATATTAAGGAAAAGCAGAGGCAGGCGTGTGGGACAGAGCCTGACTGTGAGGTCATCTGTGCCGTGCTGGGAAGCTTCAGCTGTATTCAGCAGAGGCAACTGGAGAGTCAAAGAGTTTCATCATAAAGAGCTCAATCAGGCCAGGCCTGGTGGCTCACGCCTGTAATCCCAGCACTTTGGGAGGCTGAGGCTGACAGATCACTTGAGGTCAGGAGTTCGAGATCAGACTGGCCAACATGGCAAAACCCCACCTCTACTAAAAATACAAAAATTAGCCAGGTGTGGTGGCATGCACCTGTAATCCCAGCTACTTGGGAGGCCGAGGCATGAGAATCACTTGAACCTAGGAGGCAGAGGTTGCAGTGAGCCAAGATCATGCCACTGCACTCCAGCCTGGGCTACTGAGCTAGACTTCATCTCAAAAAAAAAAAAAAAGCTCAATCAGACACCACATACGAAGTTTAGAAAGATCACTCTGGCGTCACAGGGAAAAGGGGAGTGGTGGGCTGGAAGTGAAGGAAAGGGGATAATGCCAACATGGACGGCAGCAAAAATTCTAATTAGGAGGCTATTGCAGACACTTCACCACTCTGTGGCTCAATGTCCTCATTATAAAATGACAAGGGTAAGTCAGGAACTGTGTATAAGTGACAAAAACATGTCTGAAACTAGTTTTTTTTTGTTTTTTTTTTTTCCCCAAAGGTGGTTTCTTGGCTCATATTTCAGACATGTCCAGGGCTATACTGACGTCAGGCATCACTCACAGGATTTCGTCAGAGCTCTCTCTCTCTCACTCTCTCCATCTAACAGGCTCTCTCCATCTGAGAAACAAGGTGGCCACAGCAACCCAAAGTTGCTAATCTATAAAGTTAGTCCCCGCCAGTGGAAGAACAGCACAAAAACAAGTGTCCCACGGAAAACGCTAACTGAGCTGGCTTTGGTCATGTGTCTAGCCCTGAACCAATCACTGTGAATTGGGAAATGGAGCTCTCTGATTGGCCAGGCCCGAGTCACTGCCTACTCCTGGGAGATGTGGGCAGGCAGGGGTCAGGCCACATGGACCCCCCATGGGAAATGGGACTCCTGCTCCTTCCTCTCCCAGAGGAAAGGAGAAAGGATGTTGAGTGGGCAAAAACATCGGTCCACTAGAGGAGATGGAGGGAAAGGTCTTTAGGATCCACATGCTGTAAGTCATGTTTTCACCATAAGCTCACTCAAATTTCTCCATCAGGCAAGGCTCCAAGAGCCCCAAGCCCCAGTCCAGGAGGGGAGTTTACACATTTCTCACTATGGCTTAACTTATTGGCTAAAGTTCATTATTTTGAGCTAAGACTGTACACACGCACGCACGCGCGCACACACACACACAGATACACATACATACTGATCGATAATGAACAGAAGCAAATGACTTCTTTAGTTCTTGCATAATTCAGCTTTACACTAAAAAGAAAGTGAAGAAGTGGGGAAGAAAGGGAAAGAGGATAGATTCCAGTGAAGCAAGGGCCCTTTTTCTAAAGAAAAAGCACCAGGGCTCAGAAACTCTGTTAAATTGCTTTTATTGTGAAACTGGAAAAGGTTCCAAAGAGAGCAACCCGGATGATTAAAGTCATAGAGAATACATTCTTAGGAAAGCTCAAGAATCTCAGATTTTTCACTACAAAGAAAAGATTAAGATTGAATAAATGGCATGCACCAGTAAGGTACTTGGCTTCTATCTACAATATTAGAGTGTGCTAGACATAAAGAATAGCTGTACTTCTTTCCTCTTCTTTTTCGTCCTCTCCTCCCACTCTGCCTTTTGACTGAAAAGATGTGGGGGTATCTCAAATGACAAAAACCCACTCATGAAGGGATATTGAAAGTTAAAATAGTTACTAGAGTAAGGTGAGAAAAAGGAAGAAAGAGAGAAGCCCATAGATTCTCAGGATAGGTATTAGATTGCTGATTCTTTACAACATGAAGGAGAACTAAATGATGCTGAGGTTTCTTGTGCTTCAGTCTAATCTTAAAATTAAATTAGGTGATAATGTATATTCTTCTCACTTGACTTTTAGCCATATTTCAAAAACTACCCTCCCCAAACCTTAAAATATACAAATGTAAAAAAAAATTGTCAAACAATATTCTATGTACACATCACTTAACACTTCAAGAAAACAATAAAGTGGTGTCACTCTAACATCTTTGGTTTCAAAGTACCACATAGGATAAATGCATTTCTAACTAAAGATTTCCGAACTTTTGAACCAAAACAAAAATTTTCAAAATGAAACTAAGAAACCAACTAACACTTAATTTTGTTATCTTTAGCCTCATGTCAGCTATTTTTGTTTTAAAGTGGTTTATGATTCAACTGGCATATGTTTAGGGAACATATCTCATGTGCAAAATACTATCCTAGACATTGTGGAGAAAACAAAGAGGCAAAAGGAAAAGTCTCTACTGGCATGAAGCTTATAATTAATTTGTGTAGACAAAGAGTAAGTATTGTTACAAGTTAAATAAAAATGTATAAGAATGCAATATGGGCCAGGCACTGTGGCTCACACCTGTAATCCCAACACTTTGGGAGGCTGATGTGGGTGGATCACCTGAGGTCAGGAGTTGGAGACTAGCCTGACCAACATGGTGAAACCCCATCTCTGCTAAAAATACAGAATTAGCCAAGCAGGCTGACGCATGCCTGTAGTCCCAGCTACTTGGGAGGGTGAGGCAGGAGAATTCACTTGAACCCAGGAGGTGGAGGTTACAGTGAGCCAAGATCCCACCATTGCACTCCAGCCTGGGCAACAAGAGCGAAACTCCATCTCAAAGAAAAAAAAAATGCAGTATAGCAAATATCATGTGGCAGGTCGCAATTAAGTACAAAATAACTGCAAGAAACTCCTAGTCTCAAGCAGGCAGGGGTCATCACTGTGGGCTGGGGAGACTGCCTGGAGGAGGAATTCCTGAAGGGGGCCTGCAAGCTGACTAAGAGTCAGGAGAGGGCTGCGCAGCTGAGAAGCAGAATGCGAGGCTCAAATCTGGAAAGCACACATGAGAACCAGCAGAGGGGCTCTCCAGGAGGCAGTGGGATCAGCCTGGGTGTATGTTTTGGCACAACCCTAGCCTTCAATTCTTCGGGATTTAGAAGTTTCTTAAGAGAATCTTGAATAAAATCGTCATGTTAGGACCAGGGGTCTGGTTGCAATTGGTTTATTTGTATATACTGCTTACTGTGTTCCAGATGTAGTTCCAAGTGCTTTTTAAAGATCAACTCAATTCATCCTCATGACACCCCTTTGAGGTGGGTATTAGGAAGCTAATGCACAGAGTGGTTACAGTAACTTGGCTATGGCCACACCATGAATAAGGGATGGAACCAGTATTTGCAGCCAGCAGTCCGGCTCCCAGGTCTGTCCTGCTCAGCGCTATGTTATGCCCTACAGAGAAGCCCAGGGCAGAATGTGCCTCCTGGAAGCAGGTCGGGAGTCCCCACCCAGGGGCTGAGAACTGAGTCAGAGTGTCGGTGGATGGAGAGGAGAGGGACACTGGAGGAATAAGGAATAGACAATATAATGACTGGTTGGATATGAGTGAGGGAGGACAGCAAGGGAGAGGGGATAGGGAGTGGAGATAGGGGTGATAAGAAAGGAAAATTCAAAGGGACTTGGAATTTTTAATTTGTATGCTTCCCCTGGTGAGGAACAGGTCTACTCAGGGATGATGAGTCCAATTTTGACCCAAAAAGTATGAGCTCCTTGAAGTCAGACAAATCTCAGTTTGAATCTGGTTGTGTGGCTTTGGGAAAGTTTCACATTTTCTCTGTGCCTCTTCTCTCTTCATCTCTAATGGGAACAATTCCAATAGCTGAGGTGATGTAAATCAAGAGTCTGGCACAGTGTCTGACAAGGAGAAAGCCTTCCATTCAATGTCCTTAAGCCACTGGAGGTGTGGAACCCAGAGCCTGCACATGAGTTCACGGCTAGAGAATTTTGATTTGGAGATGGAGAGAAGGCAGAGCTTGAAATAATCAAGAAACAGCAACGTGACTGCCACTGTGCTGGGTTCTTCGCATTCTTTATTTTATATGATTATCACAACAACCCAACAAGGCCATTTACAGATGAGAAAACTGGCTTAGGAAGGATGAGTAAGAGGCAGCTTTTCCAGCCTGGGTCTGCCTAACTCTGAAGTCCTCAATCCTCACAGCTCATTGCCTCCTCAGCTGGTGTTATGAGAGGTGAGATCACCAAGAGATCACCAGAGACTATCGAAGTTGGGGAAGACAGATGGAGACTGAATGGGAAAAGATACCAAGAGGGATTATAGGAGTATCTTTCCCTCCCCAGCTTCTCATAGTCATGGATGCCGTCTGCAAACTATGAGTATAAGCTGGCAAACAGTGTTTTTTTTAAAACACCCAAATGTCAAAAGAGGAGTTTGGCAACAGTGGCTTTGTACATACCACCTATACCACATGGGGAATCTCCAATCAACTCCAGATGAGGAGCTGTCTCACCTCCACCACCCAGGAAAAGCCCAGACCTGTGCCCCAGATAGCCACCTGGGATCTGCTTTCTCTCTCCCCTGCCAATCCTGTTTCCAAGGTGGACTGGATCCCTGTTGGTCCTCTCTTTAAAGGACTTCACTCAACATAGCCTGGTTCTGCAACTAAAATCTGCATCCCACCCTCCCAGAGATGTGCTCCCAAGCCTGCCCCCTTAAATACGAACACAGGCCTAGAATCGGAGAATTTGCCAGTCCCTCTTGGTCTGGGTGTTCTGACCTGCTGGTCATTGAGCTTTTCCTGAGAAGGAGCCACCACTTCTTGCCCCAGGGTTTCCTTGCCCCCTGCAGCCCAGTAAGCCTCCACACTTATATTCCCTGCCTATCTTGCAGGCTATTTTAATCCCTTCTGGAAAATATTTCTGACGGAGTGGTTAGTGGAGATCCCAGCCAAGGAAGGCAGAGTTTCAAAGAAAGAGTGGTTGATAGTATTAAAGTCTGCAAGACAACTGAGGACTGTGAAAAGGCCATTTGAGTTAAGCTGGTAAAGGCTAAAGGTCTCATACCAGTTAGAATGGCAATCATTAAACAGTCAGGAAACAACCGGTGCTGGAGAGGATGTGGAGAAATAGGAACACTTTTACACTGTTGGTGGGACTGTAAACTAGTTCAACCATTGTGGAAAATAGTGTGGCGATTCCTCAAGGATCTAGAACTAGAAATATCATTCGACCCAGCCATCCCATTACTGGGGATATACCCAGAGTATTATAAATCATGCTGCTATAAAGACACATGCACACACATGTTTATTGCAGCACTATTCACAATAGCAAAGACTTGTGAATGTCCAATCAACCCAAATGTCCATCAGTGACAGACTGGATTAAGAAAATGTGGCACATACACACCATGGAATACTATGCAGCCATAAAAAAGGATGAGCTCGTGTCCTTTGTAGGGACATGGATGCAGCTGGAAACCATCATTCTCAGCAAACTATCGCAAGAACAGAAAACCAAATACCGCATGTTCTCACTCATAGGTGGGAATTGAACAATGAGATCACTTGGACTCGGGAAGGGGAGCATCATACACCGGGGCCTATTGTGGGGAGGGGGCAGGGGGGAGGGATAGTATTAGGAGATATACCTAATGTAAATGACGAGTTAATGGGTGCAGCACACCAACATGGCACACGTATACATATGTAACAAACCTGAACGTTGTGCACATGTACCCAGAACTTAAAGTATTTAAAAAAAAAAAAAAGGCTAATGGTGGCTTTCAAATATGTAAAGGAGGCAGAAGCCACATTGTAAGGGTGATGAGCAGAGGATCTGTAAACCTCTTTCCCCTTCAAAACTTGTCCAAGACAAGAAAGGAAAAATAATATTATGGAGAATGGGCCCCAAGTGAAAGTTTTTCTTAAGTTATTAAAAATCCAGGGGTTATTTTCCAGCAGAGGATAAAGAAACAGAATATAGAACCAAAGTCTAAGGTGTAACAAAATTTCCCCCTTGTTGTTGAAATATTTATATCTATTTGTCATCAAGGATTAACTTTATTTTCCAAAAGTTTTAATGAGCAAGTAAAGTATATATGAATATAGGTACCTTTTCACTTGGCTTATGAAAATGATCTCATAAAAGTTAACATATGCAAATCATTTAAAAATTATAAGCCTTGTATGACTCTCTGACCTCCTTTGATTAAATTCGACTGGCATAAAAACAAGTAATTGAAGTATTAAGAATCAATTAACAGTGAGCTGGCTGATTGTCATTACACCTTTAATTAGCAGTATTGGTTTCAGTATCACAGTGCTATGGTTAGCAGCTATAAATGAATGGATTGAGCAGCCACCAGCTGACATTTTGAGAACCTTGATACATCATCACTTTTTCCTGCTACTAATTAAGATTTATATCTTCCACTGTATTAATACTGCAAAGGCCTTTGTGATGGAGGCAGGATTTTTCCACTGCCTTTGTTTCTGTGGGTCTCTTCGATTACAGTGTACATTGCCTGGGATCACAGACTTGTAAACACCATCCCCGTGACTCAGTTCAAACAGGGTCTTCTGCTGATTCATCCAACAAACACTAAAGAACGACCACATGCAAATCACTGTGCTAAATGCTAGGGCAAAGGAGGAGGAAGAGAGAAGAATCCAATGATGAATAAGGTATTCACCCTGTATTTAAGAAGCTCATAGTTTCAGGAGGAGACACACATAGTACTTTCACCGTGATACATAATAGGATAGAAATAATGTGAATGGGAGCACAGAAGACAGAGAATTTAGTTCTGACTTCCAACAAGTTACTTTTTTTGTTTATTGCCACAAAGATTCAAGGGCTCACTCTGAGTCCATACAACTGGGAAGGAGAATTTTATCAGGTCATTCCATGACCACTCCATGGACATTTATGAAAAAGGCGACTCACTCATCTCCAGGCCATGATTTCCACTCACTGCCGGGATGGGCACAGCCTGTCTACAGCTCAGACTCAGCTTTCCATTCTCTTGTCAGAGGGTCAGTGCTCGTGCCTCTCAGGGCATAATTTCTCTCTTCCTCCCAAAGCAACTCAGTGCCAACTGTTTGAATGAGCTCAATGCTCATTTAATTATGTGGGTTCTGCTACGATTAAATAAACATGCATAAGAATGGCATTTTTATAACTCCTTTCCAGGCCACACTCTAAGAGATTTTATTTAAACTGATACTCTAGGTTATTTTGATGCTAGAGGTCTCCAGACCACATTTTGAAAGCCAGCACTCTAGCTTTACAGCTGAGGAAGCTGAAACCAGACAGGTAAATTACCCTAGGACCTAGTTAGTATATAATAACAGCAAACGTTTATATAGCCCATATAATGAGGTAGGTATGGTTCCAGACGTTCTAAACATGCAGTGGTAATTCATTTAGTCTTCACAACAACTCTACAAGATAGATATGATTATCATCTCTTTTTATAGATAAGGAAACTGATGCACAAAGAGGTGAACTAAGTTGCTCATGGTCAACAATAAGAAGCTATCAGACTTGCCCCTTGAATCCAGACTGCCTGAATCAAGAGTCCACCACAACCACTGCCCCAGAGGGGCAAATGTGGGTCTGAACCCAGGTTGTCGGACGTCCAGACTGGGTGCTGTCTATCACACATGCTGCCTTGAAGGCTGAGTCTCAAATAAAAAGCTGGAGTTCTTCTATTGGCCACTGAGACATCTAGTGATTTTTCTTTCCAGGAAGAGCTGGCTTGTTTCTGAGACTCTTCCATACCACTTCTTTGCCTCTGCAAAATTCTATACTTTTCTTTGCTTAGAGCATCTTGAGAACCAGAGCAGCTCAACTTCACAGCTACACTTAAGCTAAGCTTTAACTGACACATTCTTTAAGCAATTGAACTGATGCATTCTGTTAGCAATTCCAGAAAAGGACAGGAAAGAAAAAGATATATACTGATATTTAAGTGTGTGCTGAAGATTAGAACGCCTGAAATTATACTTCCAACTTTGCCTCATTGTTAAACTTTTCTTTTTTTTCTGCTTTAACTGACTGAGAGACCCAACTTCTCATGGAAGAGCGTGGGGAAGTCAGAAGTTCCAGTCATTAAGAAGAAAGTGTGGCAAGTCTGGCTGACAGAAACAAGCTCAAAAGTAGAAGTGCCTGACTACAAATTCAAGTGCACTTGTCTGCATGAGACAATAACCTTCATGAGACATTTCTCTTTATGACTCTGCTGTTTTGAATCTCTGGCTGGCTGTAACAATAATTAAGCAAAGCTTTTTATTTCTGAGTCCCTTCATTTAAAAAAAAAAAGAAAGAAAGAAAGAAAATAACCAAAAAACTCTCCGTGGTCCCTTTAGTGAGCTCTTCCTCGCTGCTTTGTTACTTGGTGCTGATAGCTCAAGGTTCTCATTCCAGCTGGTTCTGTAGCTCTGACTCAACTGCCAACTTCCTGACTTTCAGAAATCTCATTTCCAGGTCCCTGCTGTTTTCCTGCGTGATGCTGATTGCTGGCTCTGGTTCCCAGGAGGCGCCCAAGATCGGATTAACTGCCAGCTTCCTGACGCACAGCCTTGTTATCAGAGCCTATATCCTTGTTCAGCAAAGTGCTTCTCCACCAACTTAATGTTCTTTTCACCAGCCCATTTCTGCACGACGTAGTCACAGTAAGACACAGAGTATGCAGTCCCAATCCCAGTGCTACACAATAAAAATCCAGAGCTCACTTTTGTTGCACCAATGTTCTCGCCAACTGCTGGTCACCAGACTATCAGGAATCATAAGCACAATTTTGGAAACGGTGATGCCTTAGGATTTTATTGCTGCACCACACTAGGCCAAGGAAAGCAATTGTACTGTGCAATATTGCCCAGCATTTGAGAACTCTTTGTTGTTTTTGCCACATTCATGGCTTTTTGTAGGTGTCCTTTATCAGGTTTAAGAATTACAGATTACACGCATGAGCCACAGCCGGGCACAATGGCTCATGCCTGTAATCCCAACACTTTGGGAGACTGAGGCAGGAAACTTGCTTGAGCCCAGGAGTTCAAGACCAGCCTGGTTAACATGGCAAGACTCCATCTCTACAAAAAAAATTTTTTTTAAATTACTTGCTGGGCACGGTGGCATACATCTATGGTTCCAGCTGCTTGGGAGGTGGCAGTGAAAGGATTGGAGGTCAAGACTGCAGTGAGCCATGTTTATGCTACTGCATTCTAGCCTGGGCCACAGAGCAAGACCCTGTCTCAAAAATAATTAAAATAATAATTTCCCTTCTATTCCTAGTTTGCTGTTTTTTTTCATGAGTGAATGTTGAATTTTTTAAAATACTTTCTCTGCATCAATTGCTATAATCATCTGCTTTTTCTTTTTTTTTTTTTTTTTTTTTTTTTTTTTTGAGACGGAGTCTCGCTCTGTCACCCAGGCTGGAGTGCAGTGGCCGGATCTCAGCTCACTGTAAGCTCTGCCTCCCAGGTTTACGCCATTCTCCTGCCTCAGCCTCCCAAGTAGCTGGGACTACAGGCGCCCGCCACCTCGCCCGGCTAGTTTTTTGTATTTTTAGTAGAGACGGGGTTTCACCGTGTTAGCCAGGATGGTCTCGATCTCCTGACCTCGTGATCCGCCCATCTCGGCCTCCCAAAGTGCTGGGATTACAGGCTTGAGCCGCCGTGCCCGGCCATCATGTGCTTTTTCTTTAGACTATTAATAGGGTGAATTGCATTGATTGATTTTCACAGACTGAACTACTTTTGCATTCTCAGGATACACTCCACTTGGTTGTGGTGTAGTATTCTGTTTTTATATTGCTGGATTTGATGTGCTAATAATTTGTTGGGGGGTTTTGTGTCTATGATCATGAGGATATTGACCTGTAGTTTCCTTGTCTTGTTACTGCCTTTGTCCAGTTTTGCTTTCAATGTAATGCTGGCCTCATAAAATGAGTTGGGAAGTATTTCTCTTCTATTTCCTGAAAGAAATTGTTTAGAATTGATTTTTTAAATATTTGATAGACTTACTGAAACTCTGGTTTTTGAAGTTTTTTTTAGTATGGATTCAATTACTTTTGATAATTATAAGACTATTCAGATTATCTACTTTGTCTTGGGTTAGTTTTGGTAACTTCTGTTTTCTGAGGAGCTAGTCTGTTTCATCTACACTGACAAATGTATGTGAATAAGAAACTTATGCTTTAGTCCTGCAGCCATAAGGGAATAAATTCTGCCAACAACCTGAGGAAGTTTGGAATCAGATTCTGCACCTCCCCCCACCATCATCCACCACCCCCAAGCTTCTGATGAGGCCACAGCTTCATCCAAGACCCTGAGGGTTAAAACTCGGTAAGGCCCTGAAGTAAAGTAACCAGCTAAGCCATACCCAGGCTTCTGACCCCTGAGATGATAAATGTGTTGTTTTAAGGCACAATTTGTAGTAATCTGTTACACAGCATTTAAGCCACTACTTGTAGTAATCTATTACATGGGGGGAAAAAAAACGGATACGGTACAATCTTTTCCTGTCCTCTACCTGTATAACTATGAAGTAAATTTCTTGTAGACAGCATATAGTTGGTGTGTTTAAACCATTTACATTTAATATAATTTTTGATCAGTTTGGATTTAGTTCTACCATCTTATTATTGGTTTCCTGTTTGTTTCTAAGTTGGATCCTTTTTAAAAATCTATTTGACCATCTCTGCTTTTAATTAGTATTAACAGGAATTAGTTTCGTTTTCCCTGCCTTCTTTTGAGTTAAATGTTTTTTAGTATTCTATTTAAATGTATTTGTTTTCTCACTATATCTGTTTTTCAGTGCTTGCTATAGTTTTGCTATATATTGCTATAGATTACAACTTAAGCAATATTCCACTTGAAGCCGTAAAACACAAGCACACTATGAAACGTTAAGTATGTGCTAATATTATGAAATGAAAAAAGATATAGTGGAATGAAATGGAATGACATGGAATGGAAGAAACAACTGTTTGGAAAATGTGCATATATGAGAATTGGCTTAGTGTTTTGGCACCAGAGAAAGCAAAGGCTCAGATAGGGCAGGATGGGAAGCTGGAGATTCCTCTTATTCCGTGGGCAAAATATTTGGTAAGACTGTCCTCTCTGTGAACTTGCATATTAACCCAATATCTGCCAAGCCTTTAGCTCTTGGGGCAGGAGTCAGCAAACTGTGACTCATGGCCAGTTTAGCCTGTTGTCTGTTTTTGTAAATAAAGTTTTACTGGAACACAGCCATGCCCATTCATTCACATATTGTCTATGGCTGCTTATGTACAAGAGAAGCATTGAGTCGTTGCAAGAGAAACTGTATAGCCCTCAAAGCCTAAAATGTTTACTATGTAGCCCTTTAAGAAGTTTGTCAACCCCTGATATAGGCAGTAGTGGGATCTAGGTGATAATGGAGCTAAGAAATGAAAGGAGTCACCCAGTAACCAGGACCTGTACTGTTAAATGAACAAGAAATTAACTTCTAGAGTATTTCAGTTATTATCTACTTTAGAATTTATTTGTTTCAGCAGGTTAGCCTGCCCTACTGTGGCTGATTGATGGCAGGCATGGCCTCAAATCCTCACGCCTCCTTGGGTCTTTTTCCTATGTAACTTTGCAGTGCCTTCCCATTGTAGAAGGGCCTTTCTGTCCCAACTCTCAACTTTAGGTTTTGCCATGTGATTTACCGTGATCACTGGGATAATAGCAAATATAACACAAGCATTGACTTGAGAAAGCACTTGCACATTCTTGCTTTCTCTCTCTTGTTCCTCTGACATTGCCATGAGAACAAGCCCAGACCAACTTGCTGGAGGATGAGTCACATGGAATAGAATGCCCAGCCACCAGCCTCAGACATGTGAGAGAGCCCAACCCAGATCAGCAGAGCCATCCATCCAACCTATAAATTCACAGGGAAAAATAAGTGCTTATTGCCACTGAGATATTGTGGTTGTTACATGAAGCATCATTGTGGCAATAAATAACCGTATATCTTCTAACACATAACAGATATGTGTTACTCATTCTTATTTATAAGCTGAGGTGCTTATCTTATATGAAACTTTTCCAAAATCTTATGAGGTCATTATATTTCCATTGTGCATAGAAAGAAAAAGTCTCAAAAAGGTGAAGTGACTTCACCAAGTTGCCCCAGCTGAAAAATGTCCAAGCTGGGGCTTTAGCTTTGTCTTCACAAATCCAAAGCGTTTTGGCATAGAATTAAAGCAGTCAGTCTAATATATTACTCAAGTATCACATATTCAAATACACAAATGAGCCAGGCAAGTTGTATCAACAGGGAAAGAGACCACTGTCATTGTCAGAGCTGTCAGGGAAGGGGACAGATCGCCAGAACTGGAACGGCGTGCCCCTTCTTGAGGAGCTGCCACAATTCAACTCGGGCCAACTGCTGCCACACAGAGATGGGGCCCAGGTTGCCACATTGCTTGGTTTTTCAAGAGAAGAAATCCAAAATTTATGTAAATTGTTCTATTTTTAGATGTTAGCTCTGTTTTTAAAAATACAGTGCAAACCAAGCAAAATACATGTGCAATATTTGGCCCATGATTGCCAGCATGTGGCCTCTGCCTTGTATTTGCACAACACTTTACAGTTTGACAAGCAGTTTTACACCTATTATGTACTTTCTCCCTCATAAAAGCCCTGTCAAAGCTAGGCACAGTAGTGTGCACCTGCAGTCCCAGCTCCTTGGGAGGCTGAGGCATGATGATCACTAGAGCCTAGGAGTTTGAGACTAGCATGCATAATATAATGAGGCCCTGTCTCTGGGGGGAATAAAAAGCCCTATAAAGACAGAAAAAGTAGATGTTATTAACACTTTTAGAGATGTGGAAACTGAGGCTCATAGAAAGTAAATAACTTGCCCAAGTTCACATAGCCAATTAGTAAGAGTCAAGACCAGCATTCCCAGGCCTTAGAGTTTCTGTACTGTCTTTTTCCTTTTTCTTTTCTTCTTGCAGTATAAGATCATTCAGTCTTATTCCTTTTTCACATAATGGTTGAAAGCTTTTCTATGTCTGGGGTAAGAGCAGTAGGGGGTGGCGGTGGAGTCTCCATTATTTCAGAAAGTGATGGTCTAGTCAGATCACCAAGGCTCTGCACTGTAGGCAGATCTTTATTTAAATTAGGAAAATGATTATGGTCGTTCCCCCAAATAGTTTACTTTCTCTGATTATTTTCTTTGTTTCCTCTGTAAGTGAACCATATCTACTTATTTAATTTATAAAAAATCTGCCTGCCCATCCAATAGCCTTAGGCTATGAAAAAAAGAAAACTCATAATTAAAGTATTAATAGAGCTTTAAAAGCAGCAGAAATTATTAAAAAAAAAAACCCCTAGGCACTAAATCTATACATTAAGCATAAAATTACATTAAGAAATAATTTCCTCCTGGTATCCAATCAAGGTAGCTCAGCAGACGGCAAAGACAATATAACATGCAGCAAACCATCTAATGAATGGCCCTGATGAAAACAAGCATGTAATTTCTGCACAGGAAGCAGTACTGTTTTTACTTCGTTAACTTGCTCTTTAATCATTTAAACAAATTTATATTTGAATGAGGAGAGCCAGAGGGCGGGTAGGAGGCAGGGAAGATGAGTAGATGTCTTTTCACAGTTCACGGCTGGCTCAGAGTATCCACAAACATTTTCAAAGGTCAGGGCATTCCTGGAGTCATCTGTCGCTATTCTGGGGCTCTAGTTTTTCAAATGAGCTCAAGAGGCTGAAGTGAAGGAGACAGTAAGCACAGCGGGGCGGCAGCAGGGACATGCAGGCTCACCCATCCATACCAGGAAGGTGTATGTCTTTAAGAGAAAGGCCATTCACAATGACACTTCCACTAATGCTAATGAGATGTTAGACACAACAGCTTATAGACTTACAACAGTCCATAGATTGCCCACATAAAAGAGAAAACACAATTCAGTTGATGCTGAACATAAAATGTGCTTGAGGAATTCCCTTATTGAAGTTTCAGTCTTTTTTCATATTATTTTGACATTTAAAAAAATACATTTTGGGGACCTCTCTCTAAAAAAACTCAGGATTTTTTTTTTTTTTTTTTTTTTTGAGACGGAGTCTCGCTCTGTCACCCAGGCTGGAGTGCAGTGGCCGGATCTCAGCTCACTGCAAGCTCCGCCTCCCGGGTTCCCGCCATTCTCCTGCCTCAGCCTCCCGAGTAGCTGGGACTACAGGCGCCTGCCACCTCGCCCGGCTAAGTTTTTTTTTGTATTTTTAGTAGAGACGGGGTTTCACTGTGTTACCCAGGATGGTCTCGATCTCCTGACCTCGTGATCCGCCCGTCTCGGCCTCCCAAAGTGCTGGGATTACAGGCTTGAGCCACCGCGCCCGGCCAGGATTTTTTTTTTAGGACCAAAATTAATAAAGATTACTCTCTCACAATACTGCTGTCATCCTGCCAAGTAAATAAAGTGACTACTCAATAACCAGAAATTGCACCTTGAGTCCTTAGTCATCACCAATCCAAATTCTGTTAGCTATTACCAATTGCTTTGCCTTTTTTTTTTGTAAGAAAGTCATTCAGCACAAAATATTCTAGAAACATAAGAGTGATGTAATAGAGTCCTGAGGAGACATGGCAACTAGACAAGTGATTTTGGGGGGAAAATATGGGTGTGGATTCTCCACCACTAAAGTCCCAGAGTATGCTGCTTTAGAGACGGAATTCCTGGAAAGATTCCTTTAGCAGAGCTTTAAATTCACCCATCAGAGCAATAACTGGGATGAATGTCCTGTTGGAAGCAGCTTAGCATTTTACTAACTCGCTCAACTTTTGTAGTCTTCACACCAGACATTTATAGGTGGTTGCTTTCAGGGAGGTAGAAAGCTGTGTATAGGGCACGTTGCTGAGCCTGGCGTCTGGCCCATCTGTGCCAGTTGGCTGAACACCCAGATTATGTAGAATGCGGAGACAGTAAGGTCAGTCTCCTCCTTCCACAAGCAGGTTTGGGCACCAGAGAAATCCATTAATATTTCTCCTTGAAAGAAACAGACTTGCTAAATGCAGAGAAAATGGAGGACATTGTGGGGACATCCCACATCCCACACTTGCTTTTATAGATATTTTTAGCAAGTGACCAAAGACCAGTATTTAGGATTCCCACAGAGGACTTTCTTGGTTAAAAAATATCTGCCAGATTACTGGGGTTAAAAATGGTAGTTTTATTAAATCCTGCCTGTGTCCAATTAAGCCTTTTAGTTCAACACCACTATCCGTTTCACTTTATTCAAACAGACCGAATCTTCAACAGCAATCATTTGAAAATCAAACAGTTGCCTCCTCCAAAATTGCCTTTTCTTTATATCCTTCCCTAATTATTAATGCCACAAACATGTATCAAAGTCCACTCTGAAGTGGTTCTCCCAGGCCTGAGGAGATCACTGAAGAAGACACTGGCCCCACACTGTAGCCAGCTGATGTTAGTCAAGAGAGGAGACTCTTGCGCAAACTGTTTTCACGTTCAACTTCTACTTTCATCCTATGTAGATAACTCAGCATCCTGCTTCTCATTTTTATTAAAAATGTCTGAGTATGAAAGATATAGTCACTGAAAAAAATTAAAAAGTATTGACAGATATGAAGGAAAAGAATAAAGTCATGTGTAATCCTCTCATTCAGAGATAATTATTAAAATGTTGGTGGGTTGTGGGGGAGACTCTTTCCAGAACGTTTTAAATGTATGTATATACCCAATTATACCTACTATTTTGTAAAGTTTATCGGTGGAGACAAGTTTAAGAGAGAACAAAGAGAGGGAGAGAAACAGAAAAAGAGGAGTGGCTAAAGCAAAGAGACAGAGGCAGAGCGGGGAGAGATGAGGAGGAAGGGCAATGGCAAGCTGGCAGCGTCCTTAAATCAATTGAGGTCTGCTTCCTCGCCAGGATGATCAGCCAGTGCAGGGTCGCAGGCCCGCCAATTGACAACCTTTTATCCTACTGTCCTTTCCAAGCACACTGAATCAATAAGCTAATCCAACCCTGCCGTTACCTCCTGCCCACAAGCCCAAGGCCACTGAAAATTACAGGAGGCCGATTCATAAAAAAGCACTGCTGTCTCCTGACTAGTGGTTTAAAAACATTCTTTTTCAAATTTTTAAATATTTATTTAGCATTACTTTATGCTTATACCTCAATATCTGATTACCTTGTCACGTCATCTTCTGTTTTGGCAAAAAGCAAAAAGAAAAAAAACCCTGTTCACAACCTGGCAAAAGATTCTGGCTGAGCCCAAGGTCACCACCATAGAGAAGCAGATTGAGGGTATTCAAATCTACTAGCCCAAGTGTATTTTTGATTAAAAAATACAACCAAGCCATGTGTCAGAGCCAAGATACCTAAATGCATGGCCTTGTCCAGGCAAAACTGTCAGATAAGTGAATTTGCTTTGGACTTTATATGTGGGGGTTTTGATGTTAAGTGGACAATAACTACATTCTCATTCTGGTTAGAATGAGAGAGCACAGTCTTAGGCAATCCTTATCAAGGAGTCCCCTGCCTGCGCTGATAACCACCTGGAAAGCATTCTTTATGCTTCCATCCGAGGACTTGACCACACCAAGTGTTTACTCCTAAAGCAGCCAGTGAAACCCTCAAGAGATCTGTCTGGAGATCATCTGGGGAAGTGGGGAAGAGGACAGCAAAAGCATTAGGTTCATCAGCTTCTGCTTGGGAACAGCCCCTCCTGGCAAACATCAATGACCACTCCAGGTGAGGCCGGGCAGCAGTGGGAGCCAGCACCATTCCCACCTCTCACAAAGCCCATTGCCACCGAAGAAAATGTGCTCATCTTAACCTCATTTTTGCCTCCTGGTGAGAATCTTCCAACAACTAGCCTTTCTGCTAGGCATTAGCAACGATGAACACAATGAGCTCGTGATTGCATCTGGGATCACACACCACATTCTGTCGTTTAAAAATCATGAGATAACTCTCAGCCACGACAAACACTGTCTGCCAGTGGACTGTGTAAGACACTGGGGGGGCAAACAATTTTCTCTAAATGCTTCCTGATGACCCATTCTCAGGATTCCCCTTATCGCCTCCCATCTGAAGACAGACTGCCAGCCAAGGCACTCCCTAGCCAGCTTCAGGGCAGGCAGAACGGCATAAATCAGTTTTAGAGCTGTGGTTACGATGAGGGTAAGGAAAGCTACATGCATCTGTCCTCTCCAATTTCCTAAACCTTGTCATCTTATCATCTGATAACACTGCCATGGCCTTCCACCAGCTTCCCTCTGCCCTGCAGTGGGGGCGGCCTTAGAGACGGGGAAGGAGGGAGGCCTGACCAGCCTGTGGTGGGCAGAAACAGGAATCAGACCACTCACCTACCTACCTAGTGCTTGGAACTCGGAAGCTTTTTCTCCAAAAATGTCAGGGGACTGATTGCATGGTAAAAGTTTTGGACTATAGGGGAAAAAAACAGGTAGGTAAGTTCACCGAAGCCCTGAGCAAGAGCCCCTAGGGGTCTGGGTCTGAGCAAATCTGCAGCCCACCTGCTTCCAAAGTGACCCGCTCAGCAACGATCTGTCCGTGGCTCCTCTGCATTGCGGCTCCCTCATGGTCTGGGCTACTCTGGGCGAGGAAGGTGTCACACAGCTAAGGGGAAGGGAACCAGCCCCACTCCTTAAGCTGCATGACGCCCCACGGGGAAAGCAGGTGAGGCCCATTACGGGGGCACAGCAGGCAGTTTACTGGAACGTGCGGGCGGAGGGTACACAGCAGTTTTCAATCATAGTTTAAGTCAAATTTACTGAACCCTGACTAATTTTAACTCTTCTGGTGCCGCAGCTGACATAATCACAATCACATGACTCGCAGCTGTAATGTTTCTTAAAAAGGAAGCTTCTTCAGGATGATATCAACTAATGCAGGACAGAAAGAGCAGCTTACAGGTCTAGTTCTCCAAGGAGGAATGAGTGGCTTTGGAAATTCTTCCTCTTACCTTGTTTTGTCTTCTTCAGTACCTTCGCTGCTCACATCCAATGCTGCTGCAACGACAAGCAAAAAAGCAGAATCATGACAGGCACCTGACACCTGAGGCCCTGCCGCCAGCCTGCTGGGGCCGCCTGAGGTACCAGGGTCCAGGCATTGGTTTTCACTCACTGTGCTCCTGGCAGAGGAGGAAGGGCCTTACCTGCCATTGTTCCACCTGACCAAAGATGAGACTAAACCAGGGGAAATCCTGCTCCGAAGGAAAAGGACTGGGAGAGATGAATAATTAATAATGCCCCAGAACTTGAAGCAGAAGGTAAGTGTGAGGCCTGGGGTGAATAAAAGAAACACTCAACGGGAAAGGCCACATTTTACCCCTAAGGAGGCTCAGAAAGGGGAGGTTCACGTTCATGTGCTGGGAACTGAGCCTGTTTCCAAATGTTAGTTTTGGACTGAGGAAGACCAGGCCGTGGGTTCCAAAAAATCCCAGGGGGACACTTGCTGCTGGCGAAAATGCCCGCTTTGGAGACTGGCCACACTGGTGAGTGCGCCCGGCTTGCCATGCAAGTCAGTTCTGAGGCGTCCGTCCATGTTCCTCCCTGTCCCCTGGGTTCCATTCCTAGGAAACTTTCTTTTTCTTTTCGCAATAGTTCACTGTTGTAAGCACGATAACTCAACCAATACCATTCACTGACTCTTTTATCCATGCATGCTTTCCTCCACAAATATTTGTGAAGTCTCTCTCTGTGCCAAGATCTGTGCTAAGACACTGGAACTGAAAAGAAATATAAGACCCAGAATGTCTCCAGGCTGCCTTGCAGGCCTGTGGCGCTGAATGCCCATGTTGGTGGCCTCCGCATGGCCATCTCCAGCCCAAGCCTCTCCCATGCAGTCAAAACGCACACACCCGACAGCCCACTCGGGATCTCCCTCAGACACCTCATGACGTCCAGCAGGCGTCTAAATGTAACTCGTCCAAAACCAGGCCCCAAACCTGCTCTTCCCAGCCTTGTCTATGGCAGCTCTGTGCTTCCTGTGGCTCAGGATTTTCTTGGGATCATTGATGCTTTCTGCGTTAGAGTCTGTTTGAGAACTAGAAACCACAGCATTATTCTCACAGAGTTTAATATAAATAATTGTTAATCAGGTATTAGAGGTCTAAAAGGCAAAAGGGGGCCCCCGAGGCAGCACAGAGGTTGTTACTGTAGGAAGCAGCCTCTCTGTCTGGAGGGCTGGGGGAACAGAGAGAAGAGCTGGGCTCATCAAAAGCCTGCAGTCTCGAGAAGGGACCCACAGTGAGACCAGACCACTGAGGAGGGCGCGAGGGCCAGTGGGTGCTGGTACCTCGGAGGGGTCCAGTGAGGCTGCTCTGGCAGTGTGAGGAAAAGCTGGAATTTGGAACTAGCTCCTGTGGTAGCGTAGCTGACAGGGACAGGAAGTCAACACAGCGGAACACGTCTCGTCTCTCTCCCCAGATTTATCTCCCTCTAGCTCTGCTGAACATGGAGCTGGGGCTGGGAAAAATGAAGACTGGTTTGCAGAAACATTGGGTGAGAAACATAAACTTAAGAACCAGCACTGCCCATGTCTTTGGCTTCTGAGGCTCCACACACATTTCTAAAAACTTTTTCTTTCATGCCCCACCTCCAACCTGCCAATAAATCCTCTCAGTTCTATCTGTAACATTTTCTGGATTTTACTCCTCCTCCCCACTCTGCTGCCACCATTGTGATCTAAACAGCAGGCCTCACCTGGATCACCATAGCAGCCTCCTCAGGGGTGTCCTTGGCTTCCCTGAGAGTCAGTTCTTTATCCAGAAGCCAACAAGATTGCGTTCATTAATGAGGACTGCTGGAACAAATTACCACAAACTTGATGGATTAAAATAGTGGAAATGTATTCCTTTACAGTTCTAGAGGCCAGAAGTCTGTGATTAAGGTTTTGGTAGGGTTGGTTTCCTCTAGAGGCCATAGGAGGAATGTTTAGATGTTCCACACCTCTCTCCTAGCTGCTGGTGGGCCCTGGCGAGCCTTGGAATCTCTTAGTTCTTAGATGAATCGTTCAGGCGTCGGCCTCTGTTTGCCCATTACCTTCTTCTCTGCAGCTGTGTTCACTGTGTTCTCCCACCAGTCATTGGGTTTAGGGCTTACCCTGAATCTAGTATGATTTCATCTTGAGATCTTTAACTTAATTACATCTGCAAAGACCGTATTTCCAAATAAGGTCACATTCACAGGTACTAGGATATATCTAGTCTTAGACATGGACATACCTAGATTTGGACATATCTTTTAGGGGTCAGTCTTCAACCCCCTGCAGTGATTCTATTAAAACACGAATCACATCACCCCTCCGCTCAAAATCTTACAAAGAGTCCCAGCTCATCCTGAGTCAAAACTATCCTCCTCCTGAATCTGTCACTTTACTCTCTGATTTCCCCTCCTTCTGCTCTCATGTTTCCCCACCCCTGAAACTACTCTGTTCCTCAACACTCCACACACAGACCAGCCTCGGCCTTTGCACACACTGTGTCTCTACCTGAAACACTGTCCCGCTAGTTACTCCTGTGGCCCACTGCCTTGGATTCTTCAGATCTTTTCTCAAAAGTCATCCACTCAGTGAGCCTGCCCCAGACCATGTTGTATACAACTTCTATCCTCATTTCCTACTTTTTTTCTCACCATAGCATTCAACAATATAAGATACTATACATGTTTATTAATCTTCTTTCTCCTGTCAGTAAAATCTATGCTCAATAAGGACAAGGAGTTTTTGCCAATCTCATTCACTGCTGTACCTGAAGCACTTAGAATAGCACCTGGCACTTATAGGCCCTCAAAAATTATACTTTAAAATGCAGCATATACAATTGGAATCGCCCAAAGCACAATATACTAACATTCCTGTGTCGGTAAGGCACAATACTACAGCAGCATTAAAAACAGCTAGTGCTGCTGTAGATGAAAACATGCTTTTGCTTCACAGCAAATCATAATTTAGTATATTTGACTCACTTTATCCTGATGACATCTGATGATAACCAAAGTAGAAAGCATACTTGCCACCAATGGAGTTAAATAGTTTAAAATTTTCTTGAGATATAAATCCCAACTTTGATCAACAGTAATAAAAGCTGAATTATTCTATTCTCTTGGTAGAAAATGTTACAAAACTTTTTATCATAAAGAGTATTCAGTAAATATTTTAGGGAAGAAGTTCTTTAAAGATGTGTCAGAAGGTTAATAAGATATGTTATTTTTCTGGATGGTTTTACTTTTGCAGCATCTGTCAGCCTTTTATTTATTTATTTTTTTTTGGAAACAGAGTCTCGCCCTGTTGCCCAGGCTGGAGTGCAGTGGCACGATCTTGGCTCACTGCAACCTCTGCCTCCTGGGTTCAAGCAATCCTCCTGCCTCAGCCTCCCAAGTAGCTGGGACTACTATTTTAGTAGAGATGGGGTTTCACCATGTTGCCCAGGCTGGTCTCAACTCCTGAGCTCAGGAAATCCACCCGCCTCGGCCTCCAGAAGCGCTGGGATTACAGGCGTGAGCTACCGTGCCCGGCCCCCTGTCAGCTTTTTATGACTTTTCATTGACTACTTTGTTGAGGTATAAGTGACATAGAATAAACTGCATGCATTTGGAGGGCACGATTTGATGTTTTGACATTTCTATAAACCCATGAAATGCTTACATTCATACATCATTATCAAGATAGTGAATATAGCCATCACTCTCAAAACTTTCTTTGCGACCCTTTATACCTACTGTAACCCTTCCTCAGCTGCTTCTCGATAGGCTGTGGCTTTCTTTTCATTCCGTTTAAAATACTTTCTAATTTTCCTTTTCATTTCTTCTTTGACCCATGTAGAGATATGTTCTTTAGTTTCCAAAAATTTAGAGGTTTTCCAGAAGTCTTTCTTTTGTTGATTTCTTATTTAAATCCATTATAGTCAGAGAACAGTCATTATGTGACTTGAATCTTTTAAAATTTACTGAGAATTGTTTTATGCGGCAGAATATAGTTTATCTTGGTAAATGGACTGTGAAAAGAATATGTATTCTGCTGTTGTTAGGTGGAGCACTCTCTTAATGTCAGTTAGATCAAGTTAGTTGATACTATTGATCAAGTCTTCTATATTTTTATTTTCCTATTTTTTCTACGTATCCTATTAAGTTAGGGGTTTTGAAATCTCCAGCTATAATTGGAGTTTGTCTGTTTCTCCTTGTAGTTATATTGGTTTTCACTTTACATCTTTTAAAGCATTGTTATTAAGTGCGTAAACATTGAGGATTTTTATGTTCTCTCTAAGAACTCACTGGCTTCATCTTTAAGAAATGACTTTTTTGTTGATACATAATTGTACATATAGGTACATATATTTTGATACATGTACACAATGTGTAATGATCAAAATCATTCTTTTTTATAGCTGAATAATATTCCATTGTATATATGTACTACACGTTCTTCATTTATCCATTCATACATATGTAGGTTGATTCCTTATCCTGGCTATTGTGAATACTGCTGCAATAAACATGGGTATGCAGATATCTCTTCAGTCTACTGATTTTCTTTATTTAACCCAATAGTGAGATTGCTTTCTATCTAGCCAGCAGTGGGATTGCTGGATCATGTGGTAGATGTATTTTCAGTTTTTTGAGGAACTTCAGTATTTTCCAAGTGGCAATACTAATTTACATTCCCACCAGCAGGATCCTGTGAACAATCTGCAGAGTGAAGGGACAACCTATAGAATGGGAGAAAACATTTGCAAACTATCCATCCAACAAGGGGTTAGTAACTACAATATATAAAGGACTCAACTCAATATCAGAAAAACAATTCAATTTCAAAATGGACAAATCTGAATATACATTTCTCAAAAAAAGACATATCAATGGCCAACAGACGTATGAAAAAATGCTCAACATCAGTAATCAGGGAAATGCCAATATTTATCTAAAAGACAAATTTCCCTTTCACAACATCCTCACCAGCATCTATTATTTTTTGTCTTTTTGATAATAGCTATTTTAACTGGAGTGAGATGATATCTCATTGTGTATAAGTTGTCTCTTCACTCTGTAGATTGTTTTGCTGCACAGATGGTATTTAGCTTGATATAATGCCATTTGTCTTTTTTGCCTTTGTTGCCTATACTTTTGAGGTCTTACCCAAAAAAATCTTTGCCCAGATCAATGTCCTAGATCATTTCCCTAATGTTCTCTTTTTTTTCTCTTAAAGAATTTATTTTAAACCTATTATACCACAGTATGTTTTATACACTGACATACAACTCCCTAATAAGATAAAGACAAAAAAGTTTATCTTATTAGAAACAAGATACACCACCACTTATTGTCTTCAAACATTATTGCACTTTAACTTTCTTAATTTGACAAAGCATTCAAGAAACAAGCTGCAGACTAGTTTTAACAGACAAATAACACCTGTAAGCAGACATGACTGTCCTAAATTGTTTATTAGGTATGAATTTTACAAACTTTACTTACATTAGCGGTAACGGTGGAGCTGGAGAGTATTGCGCCTTCTCCAAGCTGCCCGGTGAGAACCACCAATAGTGTGGTGGAACTTACGGCCCTTTCCAAGGCCAGGGCTCTTTCGACCTGCAGATGTCAGCCCACGCATCTCCCTGTGCTTGTGGACTGGTTTGGTGATCCATTGGGTGTCAGGATTTCTTCTGATAGCTTTATGGAATGGATCAATGAGGATAACCTCAAAAAATTTGTATGTGGAATCTTCTCCAACCCAGTAAGAATTCAGGACTCTCAGAGCCCCACAGTGGCGTCCAGCTCGCTCCTCTGCAACGGACTGAAGGCTTCGAGCAAACTTTAGCTGGTTAACACCATGATGGACAGGCTTGCCGTAAGTTGCACCCTTAGGAACAGGGCATTTTCGGCCACCACGGCGAACACGAATCCTATATATAACGTAACCTTGCTTGGCCTTGTAGCCCAGTCGGCACGCTTTATCAGGCCGGGTGGGGCGGGGAGCCCTGTGGAGAGCAGAGAGCTGGCGGTACTGCCAGCAGCGGACCCTCAGAAGAAAGCGCATGACATCAGACTGCTTCTTTCTCCATAGCTCCTGGATGTACTTGTATGCGCCCATCTTGGCTTACCTGATGGCTGCCGCCAGACGGAAAGGCCTAATGTTTTCTTCTAGTAGTTTCATAGTTTAAGGTCTTACATTTAAGTATTTAATCCACTTTCATTTGATTTTTGTATATGGTGAGAGATAAGAGTCTACTCTTGTTTTTCAGCATATAGATATTCAGTTTTCCCAGCGCCATTTATTGAAGAGATTTTCATTTCCCCACTAAATGCTGTTGGCACCTTTGTCAAAAATCAGTTGGCTATAAATATGTAGATTTATTTCTGGATTCTCTACTCTGTTCCATTGGTCTATGTGCCTGTTTTTATGCCAGTACCATGTTCTTTTGTTTACTATGACTTTGTAGTATATTTTGATGTCAGGAAGTGTGATGCCTTCAGCCTTGTTCATTTTGCTAGGATTGCTTTGGCTATTTGAGATCTTTTGTAATTCCATATGAATTTTAAGATTGTTTTTCTATTTATGTGAAGAATGTCATTGTTATTTTGATAGGGATTGCACTGAACGTGTAGATTGCTTTTGGTAGTATAATAATTTTTCACAATTTTACTTTTTCCAGTCCATGAATGTGGGATGCTTTTCTATTTTTGTGTTACCTTTTCAATTCTTTCATCAGTGTTTGGTAGTTTTCTTTGTAGTGAGCTTTTACCTCCCTGGTTGAATTGATTCCTAGGTTTTTTGTTGTTGTTGTTGTTGTTGTTGTTGTTTTGTAGATATTGTAAGTGAGACTACTTTCTGGATTTATTTTTCCTTGGGTTCATTGTTGGTATATAGAAATGCTGCTGATTTTTGTACATTGATTTTTTTATCCTGAAACTTTACTGAATTTATCAGTTCTAAGAGTATTTTGTGAAGCTTTTAGGGTTTTCTAGATATAAAATAATGTCATCTGCAAATAGGGATATTTTTACTTTCTCCTTTTTCATTTAGATGCCTATTATTTCTTTTTCTTGCCTAATTGCTCTGGCTAGGACTTCCAGTTCTATGTTGAATAAGAGTGGCAAGAGTGGGCATTTTTGTCTTGTTTCGGTTCTTAGAGAAAAAGCTGAAAGCTTTTCACTATAATGTTACCTGTGGGTCTGTCATATATGGCCTTCATTGTATTGAGATACGCTCCTTCTATACCTGTTTATTGGGGATTTTTATTATCAAAGGATCTTGAATGTTACTTAATGCATTTTCTGTGTCTATTGAAATTATCATATGGCTTTGTCCTCCATTCTGTTGATGTGATGTATCATATTTATTGATTCACAAATGTTGAACCATCTTCACCTCCCTGGGATAAATCCCACTTGGTCGTGATGAATGACCATGTTAATGTACTGCTTACTTCAATTTGCTAGTGTTTTGTTGAGGATTTTTGCATCTATGTTCATTAGGGATATTGGTCTGTGATTTTCTTTTTTTTGTTGTGTACCTGTCTGTTTTGGTATCAGTGTAGTGCTAATCTCATAGAATGAGTTTGAAAGAATTTCCTCCTCTTCAATTTTCTGGAAGAGTTTGAGAAGAATTGGTATTACTTCTGCTTTAAAAGTTTAATAGAATTCAGCGCAGTGAAACCATGAGGTCCTGGGCTTTTCTTTGATTGGAAACCTTTTATTACTAATTCAACCTTGTTTCACGTAATTGGTCTGTTTAGGCCTTCTGTTTCATCTTGGTTCAATCTTAGTAGGTTTTATGTTTCCTGGAATTCATCTATTTCCATTAGGCTTTCCAATTTTCTGGCATATAGTTGTTTGTAATAGTTTCTAATAATCCTTTGTATTTCTGTGGTATCAGTTGTAAATATGTTTCTGTTTTTATTTATTTGGATCTTTTCTCTTTTTTTGGTTAGTCTAGCTAATGGTTTATTTTTATGTTTTTAAAGAACAACTTTTCATTTTATTAATCTTTTGTATTTTTTGTCTCTTTTTTTAAAATTATACTTTAAGTTCTAGGGTACATGTGCACAATGTACAGGTTTGTTACATAGGTATTCATGTGCCATGGTGGTTTGCCACACCCATCAACTTATTTACTTTAGGTATTTCTCCTAATGTTATCCCTCCCCCTGCCCCCGACAGGCCCTGGTGTGTGATGTTTCCCGCCCTGTGTCCAAGTGTTCTCATTATTCAGTTCCCACCTATGAGTGAGAACATGTGGTGTTTGGTTTACTGTCCTTGTGATAGTTTGCTGAGAATGATGGTTTCCAGCTTCATCCATGTCCCTGCAAAGGACATGAACTCATCCTTTCTTATGGCTGCATAGCATTTCATGGTGTATATGTACCACATCTTCTTAGTCCAGTCTATCATTGATGGACATTTTGGTTGGTTCCAAGTCTTTGCTATTGTGAATAGTGCCGCAGTAAACATACGTGTGCATGTGTCTTTATAGTAAAATGATTTATAATCCTTTGGGTATATACCCAGTAATGGGATTGCTGGGTCAAATGGTATTTCTAGTTCTAGATCTTTGAGGAATCACCACACCGTCTTCCACAATGGTTGAACTAATTTACCTCCCACCGTGTAAAAGCATTTCAATTTTAAAAAATTTGTGCTCTGATCTTTATTCTTTCTTTTCTTCTACTTATTTGGGGTTTAGTTTGTTCCTGCTTTTCTAGTTCCTTGAGATACATCATTAGGTTGTTTATTTGAAATTATTCTACTTTTTTGATGTAGGCATTTATTACTATAAACTTCCCTCTTCATACTGTTTTTGCTGTATCCCATAGTTTGTTACGATGTATTTCTATTTTTATTTGTTTTAATAAATTTTTAAATTTCCTTCTTAATTTCTTCATTTACCCCTTGGTCATTCAGGAACATGTTGTTTAATTTGCATATATTTGTACAGTTTCAAAAGTTCCTCTTGTTATTGATTTCTAATTTTATTCCATTGTGGTCAGAAAATATACTGGATATAATTTAAATTCTTTTAAATTTGCTGTCCCATAAGTCTTACAGGCATTGTTCTCTATTTTTATTCTTATTTCTTTCTTTCTTTTGTTTTTTCTCTAGCTGGGCAATTCCAAACAATCTATCTTCAAGTTCAGGGACACTTTCTTCTGCTTGATCAAGTCTGCTGCTGAACCTCTTGATTGTATTTTTTATTTTATTTATTGAATTTTTCAGCTATAAAATTTATGTTTGGGCTTTTTAATGTTATCTATTTCTTTGTTGAATTTCTTGTTCGTATCATATATTGTTTTCATGATTTCATTGTCTTTCCAATTGTCTATCTGTATTTTCTTGTATCTCATTTGAGTTTCCTTAAGATCATCATTTTGTAAATCTTTTCCAGCAATTTTTCAATTTTTTTGTATTGGGGTCTGTTACTAAAGATTTATTATGTTCCTTTGTGGTGTCACAATTCCTTGTTTTTTCATGTTTCTTATGTCCCTGCATTGAAGTCTGTGCATCTGGTGGAATTGCCTCTTCCAATCTATCTAGAGTGACTTTCATAGAGACTTGCACCTATGGTTGAATCCTAGTGTGTTGGTTGGGAAGGGTGTGGCGACTCTGTTTCTAGGTAAGTGCAGCGGTATAGTCTCTGTGCAGCTTTTCTTCTGCAATGTCTAATTTACCATTAATTCCCTCTAACAGACTTATATAGAAAAGAAATGAGAGTTTTCATCTCTAGAGATTCAATTTAATTTTTTAAAATATCTTTCATGTCTCTATTTACTATTGTAAACATATGTAACACAGTCATTAAAAAAACTTTTTATGTCTTTGCCTACCAATTCTAACATCTGTATGAGTTCTGGGTCAATTTCAATTGGTTTTCTCATAGTTATTAGTCATATTTTCCCTCTGCTTTGTGTACCTGGTAATTTATTGGATGCCAGTCCTTTTGAATTCTTAAGATTTTTTTCTCCTTTGGATTTGTGTAGGGGTTTTTTTTTGTTTTGTTTTTGTCTGTTCTGTTTTGTTTTTGCCATTTTTTATTATACTTTAAGTTCTGGGGTACATGTGCAGAACATGCAGTTTTGTTATATACGTATACGTGTGCCATGGTGGTTTGCTGCACCCATCAACCTGTCACCTACATTAGGTATTTCTCCTAATGCCATCCTTCCCCTTGCCCCCTACCTCCATGACAGGCCCCAGTGTGTGATGTTCCCCTCCCTGTGTCCATGTGTTCTCATTGTTCAACTCCCACTTATGAGTAAGAACATGCAGTGTCTGGTTTTCTGTTCTTGTGTTAGTTTACTGAGAATGATGGTTTCCAGCTTCATCCATGTCCCTGTAAAGGACATGAACTCATCCTTTTTTGTGGCTGCATAGTATTCCATGGTGTATAAGTGCCACATTTTCTTTATCCAGTCTATCATTGATGGACTTTTGGGTTCGTTCCCACTCTTTGCTATTGTGAATAGTGCTGCAATAAACATGTGTGTGCATGTGTCTGTGGAATGATTTATAATCCTTTGGATATATACCCAGTAATGGGATTGCTGGGTCAAATGGTATTTCTAGTTCTAGATCCTTGAGGAATTGTCACACTGTCTTCCACAATGGTTGAACTAATTTACACTCCCACCAACAGTGTAAAAGCGTTTCTATTTCTCTACATCCTCTCCAGCATCTATTGTTTCCTGAATTTTTAATGATTGCCATTCTAAGTGACGTGAGATGGTATCTCATTGTGGGTTTAATTTGCATTTCTCTAATGACGAGTGATGATGAGCTTTTTTTCATATGTTTTTTGGCCACATAAACGTCTTCTTTTGAGAAGTGCCTGTTCATATCCTTTGCCCACTTTTTCATGGGGTCGTTTGTTTTTTTCTTGTAAATTTGTTTAATTCTTTGTAGATTCTGGATATTAGCCTTTTGTCAGATGGATAGATTGCAAAACTTTTCTCCCATTCTGTAGGTTGCCTGTTCACTCTGAGGATAGTTTCTTTTGCTGTGCAGAAGCTCTCTAGTTTAATTACTTCCCATTTGTCAATTTTGGCTTTTGTTGTCATTGCTTCTGATGTTTTAGACATGATGTGTTTGCCCATGCCTGTGTCCTGAATGGTATTGCCTAGGATTTCTTCTGGGATTTTTATGGTTTTAGGTCTTATGTTTAAGTCTTTAATCCATCTTGAGTTAATTTTTGTATAAGGTGTAAGGAAGAGGTCCAGTTTCAGTTTTCTGTATATGGCTAGCCAGTTTTCCCAATGCCATGTATTAAATAGGGAATCCTTTCCCCATTGCTTGTTTTTGTCAGGTTTGTCAAAGATCAGATGGTTGTAGATGTGTGGTGTTATTTCTGAGGCCTCTGTTCTCTTCCATCAGTCTATATATCTGTTTTGGTACCAGTACCATGCTGTTTTGGTTACTGTAGCCTTGTAGTATAGCTTGAAGTCAGGTAGCGTGATGCCTCCAGCTTTGGTCTTTTTGCTTAGGATTGTCTTGGTTATGCAGGCTCTTTTTTGGTTCCATATGAAGTTTAAAGTAGTTTTTTTTCCAATTCTGTGAAGAAAGTCAATAGTAGCTTGATGGAGATGCTATTGAATCTATAAACTACTTTGGGCAGTATGGCCATTTTCATGATATTCTTCCTATCCATGAGCATGGAATGTTCTTCCACTTATTTGTGTCCTCTCGTATTTCCTTGAGCAGTGGTTTGTAGCTCTCCTTGAAAAGGTCCTTCACATCCCCTGTAAGTTGTATTTCTAGGTATTTTATTCTCTTTGTAGCAATTGTGAATGGGAGTTCATTCATGATTTGGCTCTCTGTTTGTCTGTTATTAGTGTATAGGAATGTTGTGATTTTTGCACATTGATTTTGTATCCTGAGACTTTACTGAAGTTGCTTATCAGCGAAAGGAGATTTGAGGCTGAGATGGTGGGATTTTCTAAATATACAATCATGTCATCTGCAGAGACAATTTGACTTCCTCTTTTCCTAATTGAATACCCTTTATTTGTTTCTCTTGTCTGATTGCCCTGGCCAGAACTTCCAATACTATGTTGAATAGGAGTGGTGAGAGAGTGCTTCCTTGTTTTGTGCCAGTTTTCAAAGGAAATGCTTCCAGGTTTTGCCCTTTCAGTACAATATTGGCTTGAGTTTGTCATAAATAGCTCTTATTATTTTGAGATATGTTCCATCAATACCTAGTTTGTTGAGAGTTTTTAGCATGAAGCGCTGTTGAATTTTGTCAAAGGCCTTTTCTGCATCTATTGAGATAATCATGTGGTTTTTGTCATTGGTTCTGTTTATGTGATGGATTATGTTTATTGATTTGCATATGTTGAACCAGCCTTGCATCCCAGGGATGAAGCCGACTTGATAGTGGTGGATAAGCTTTTTGATGTGCTGCTGGATTCTGTTTGCCAGTATTTTATTGAGGATTTTCACATCAGTGTTCATCAGGAATATTGTTCTGAAATTTTCTTTTTGTGTGTGTGTGTCTCTGCCAGGTTTTGGTATCAGGATGATGCTTGGCTCTTAAAATGATGTAGGGAGGATTCCCTCTTTTTCTGTTGTTTGAAATAATTTCAGAAGGAATGGTACCACTTTCTCTTTGTACCTCTGGTAGAATTCAACTGTGAATCTGTCTGGTCCTGGACTTTTTTTGGTTGGTAGGCTATTAATTACTGCCTCAATTTCAGAACTTGTTATTGGTCTATTTAGGAATTTGACTCCTTGCTGGTTTAGAATGTATCCATTTCTAGATTTTCTAGTTTATTTGCGTAGAGGTACTCATAGTATTCTCTGATGGTAGTTGGTATTTCTGTGGGATCAGTGGTGATATCCCCTTTATCATTTTTTATTGCATCTATTTGATTCTTCTCTCTTTTCTTCTTTATTAGTCTGGCTAGCGGTCTATCTATTTTGTTCATCTTTTCAAAAAACCAGCTCCTGGATTCATTGATTTTTTTTTAAAGGGTTTCATGTCTCTATCTCCTTTAGTTCTGCACTGATCTTAGTTATTTCTTGTCCTCTGCTACCTTTTGAATTTGTTTGCTCTTGCTTCTCTAGTTTTTTAATTTTGATGTTCAGGTATCAATTTTAGATCTTTCCTGCTTTCTCTTGTGGGCATTTAATGGTATAAATTTCCCTCTAACCACTGCTTTAAATGTGGGATTCTGGTACATTGTGTCTTTGTTCTCGTTGGCTTCAAAGAACATCTTTATTTCTGCCTTTATTTCGTTATTTACCCAGTAGTCATTCAGGAGCAGGTTGTTCAGTTTCCGTGTAGTTGTGTGGTTTTGAGTGAGTTTCTTAATCGTGAGTTCTAATTTGATTGCACTGTGGTCCGAGAGACTGTTTGTCATGATTTCTATTCTTTTATATTTGCTGAGGAGTGGTTTACTTCCAATTATGTGATCGACTTTAGAATAAGTGTGATGAGGTGCTGGGAAGAATGTATATTCTGTTGATTTGGGGTGGAGAGTTCTGTAGACGTCTATTAGGTCTGCTTGGTCCAGAGCTGAGTTCAACTCCTGAATATTCTTGTTAATTTTCTGTCTCATTGATCTAATATTGACAGTGGGGTGTTACAGTCTCCCATTATTATTGTGTGGGAGTCTAAGTTTCTTTGTAGGTCTCTAAGAACTTGCTTTATGAATCTGGGTGCTCCTGTATTGGGTGCATATATATTTAAGATAGTTAGCTCTTCTAGTTGCATTGATCCCTTTACCATTGTGTAATGGCCTTCTTTGTCTCTTTTGATCCTTGTTGGTTTAAAGTCTGTTTTATCAGAGACTAGGATTGCAATGCCTTTTTTTTTTTTTTTTTTTTTTTTTGCTTTCCATTTGTTTGGTAAATATTCCTCCATCCCTTTATTTTGAGCCTATGTGTATCTTTGCACGTGAGATGGGTCTCCTGAATACAGCACACCAATGGGTCTTGACTCTTTATCTGATTTGCCAGTCTGTCTTTTAATTCGGGCATTTAGCCCATTTACATTTAAGGTTTATATTCTTATGTGTGAAGTTGATCCTGTTATTATGATGCTAGCTGGTTATTTTGCCCATTAGTTGATGCAGTTTCTTCGTAGTGTTGATGGCCTTTACAGTTTGGCATGTTTTTGCAGTGGCTGGTACCAGCTATTCCTTTCCATGTTTAGTGCTTCCTTCAGAAGCTTTTGTAAGGCAGGCCTGGTGGTGACAAAATCTCTCAGCATTTGCTTGTCTCTAAAGGATTTTATTTCTCCTTCACTTATGAAGCTTAATTTGGCTGGATATGAAATTCTGGGTTGAAAATTCTCTAAGAATGTTGAATATTGACACCCACTCTCTTCTGGCTTGTAGAGTTTCTGCAAAGAGATCTGCTGTTAGTCTGATGGGCTTGTGTTTGTGGGTAACCCAACCTTTCTCTCTGGCTGCCCTTAGTATTTTCTCCTTCATTTCAACATTGGTGAATCTGATGATTATGTGTCTGAGGGCTGCTCTTCTCGAGGAGTATCTTTGTGGTGGTCTCTGTATTCCTGAATTTGAGTGTTGGCCTGTCTTACTAGGTTGGGGAAGTTCTTCTGGATAATATCCTGAAGAGTGTTTTCCAACTTGGTTCCACGGTCCCCATCACTTTCAGGTACACCAGTCGAATGTAGATTTGGTCTTTTCGCAGAGTCTCATATTTTTGGAAGGCTTTGTTTGTTGCTTTTCATTCTTTTTTCTCTAATCTTGTCTTCTCACTTTACTGTTGTTGATCTTCAATCTCTGATATACTTTCTTCCGCTTGATCGATTCAGCTATTGATGCTTGTGCATGCTTCACGAAGTTCTTGCGCTGTGTTTTTCAAGCTCCATCAGGTCATTTATGTTCTTCTCTAAACTGTTGTTCTAGTTAGCAATTCATCTAACCTTTTTTCAAGGCTCTTGGCTTCCTTGCATTGGGTTAGAATGTGTTCCTTTAGCTCAGAGGAGTTTGTTATTACCCACCTTCTGAAGCCTCCTTCTGTCAATTCGTAAAACTCGTTCTCTGTCCAGTTTTGTTCCCTTGCTGGCAAGGAGTTGTGATCCTTTGGAGGAGAAGAGGCGTTCTGATTTTTGGAATTTTCAGCCTTTTTCTGCTGGTTTCTCCCCATCTTCGTGGATTTATCTATCTTTGGTCTTTGATGTTGGGGTCAAAGACCCCAACATCGGATGGGGTCTCAGAGTGGATGTCCTTTTTGTTGTTGTTGATGCTAGTCCTTTCAATTTGTTAGTTTTCCTTCTAGCAGTTGGGCCCCTCTGCTGCAGGTCTGCTGGAGTTTGTTGGAGGTCTACTCCAGACCCTGTTTGCCTGGGTATCACCAGCACAGGCTGAAGAACAGTAAAGATTGCTGCCTGTTCCTTCCTCTGGAAGCTTTGTCCCAGAGAGGCAGCCACCAGATGCCAGCCAGAGTTCTCCTGTTTGAGGTATCTGTCAGGCCCTCCTGAGACATGTCTCCTGGTCAGAATACACGGGGGTCAGGGACCCACCTGAGGAGACAGTCTGACCCTTGTCAGAGCCCGAACACTATGCTGGGAGATCTGTTGCTCTCTTCAGAGCCGTCAGGTAGGAACGTTTAAATCTGTTGAAGCTGCACCCACAGCCGCCCCTTTCCCCAGGTGCTCTGTCCCGGGGAGATGGGAGTTATAAGTCCCTGACTGGGGCTGCTCCCTTTTTTTCAGAGATACCCTGCGCAGAGAGGAGGAATCTAGAGAGGCAGTCTGGCCTCAGTGGCCTTGCTGAGCTGCGGTGGGCTCCATCCAGTTTGAACTTCCTGGTAGCTTTGTTTACACTGTGAGGGTAAAACTGCCTATTCAGGCCTCAGCAATGGTGGATGCCCTTTCCCCCCACCAAGCTCAAGCATCCCAGGTCGACCTTAAACTGCTGTGTTGGCAGTGAGAATTTCAAGCCAGTGGATCTTAGCTTGCTGGGCTCCATGGGGGTGGGACTTGCAGAACCAGACCACATGGCTCACTGGCTCCAGCCCCCTTTCCAGGCAAGTGAATGGTTCTGTCTCGCTGGCATTCCAAGCACCACTGGGTATGAGAAAACAAAATCTCCTGCAGCTAGCTCGGTGTCTGCCCATACGGCCGCCCAGTGTTGTGCTTGAAACCCAGGGCCCTGGTGGCATAGGCACCGGAGGGAATCTCCTGATCTGTGGGTTGTGAAGACTGGGAAAAGCACAGTATCTAGGCTGCAGTGCACTGGTCCTCAGGCACAGTCTCTCACAGCTTCCGTTGGGTGGGGGAGAGAATTCCCTGACCCCTTGCATTTCCTGGGTGAGGTGATGCCCAACCCTGCTTTGGCTCGCCCTCCATGAGCTGTACCCACTGTCCAACCAGTCCCAGTGAGATGAATCAGGTACCTCAATTGGAAATGCAGAAATCACCCACCTTCTGCACCAGTCTCGCTGGGAGCTGCAGCCCAGAGCTGTTCCTATTTGGCCATCTTCCAAGACTTTTTTTTTTTTTTTTTAACGTGAGGGAAGACCATGGTTTTTTCTAGAGCTAATTACTTCCCACCACTGAGACTATACATTTCTGAGTATTCTACCTAATGCTTTGAGAATTCTGAGGGTTTCCATCTGGCTGGTAGAAAGAAATACTATTCTTGGCCCTGTACAAACACTAGATATCCTTTTGGGTGATTCTTTCTTTGGCCTTGTGTAGTTTTCTCATACACATGCACTGATTAGTACTCTGCCAATACACAAGGGCAGCCCTCTGCAGATCTCTGGAATTCCTTCTCTGTGGAGCTCTTTCCTCCCCAGTAGTCCATCTATGAACTCTCACTGCTTTGGACTTCACAGACTCTCAGTTCAGCCCGTTCAATTCAGGGAGTCCACCAGGTTCCATTTGGAATTTTCTTCTTTGCATTACAGCCTGGAAATGCTCAATAAAGTAAGGGTAATTATAAGATTTATTTTATTTATTTCTTATTTCTTTGTGATCACTGTCTTTTGTTACTTGATAACCACTGTCTTGAAAAATCACTGGATTATATATTCTTTCCACTTTTTTGGATGTTGTTTTTGACCGTTTCAGGTAAGATGTGGTCTCTGTTATTCCATCTTAACCAAAAGTGGAAACCTCTATTACCGATTTCGAATTTATAATTTGTTATGATTTCTTTTCTCATTCTTAATATTCACTTTTCTACTTAATTTTCATTTGCAATTTTGTGTTCTCTTTCTTAAAGAGGACCCTCCACCTCGGGTCCTTTACCCAGGCTCTTGAGCCGAACCCCCTGGTTAGAATTCTGTCTCCACCACTTAGTAGCTTGTGACCATGAGCAGCCTCAGTACCTCAGTTTCTTCATCCTATTAAATCAGAATAATAGGAATTACCTCATGGTGTTGAACATCAAGTGAATTATTACATCTAAACTACTTAGAAAAAATCCTGGAACATAGAAACCATTCAAGAATAGTAACTGACATTTCTACTCTTGAGCATCATTAATGTATAGGTGGTACTATAAATTATGGGATCATTTACAGAGAGTGTGAAGGCTTAGGATGGAACCCCACATACATGATAAGAGCAGAGTGTAGACCACAAAGGAAATAGAACAACGGCCAGAAAGCAGGAACTAGAAGAACATGGTGTCCTGGAAAACAAAGTAGGCAAACATCCAAAGGAGAGGTTAAACATCAAAATGAGGACTTAGAAATGACCCCTGAATTAGGCAATAGAACAGTCACGACTGATGCTGTGAAATGGGGGTAAAAACAGGCTACATCACATATGTTAATGAGTATTAATTGAGATAATTCACGCTAATTCCTCAGCACAGGACTTGGCACATATGAAGTGTTAAAAATATAAGATATCTTAATTGTTATTGTTAAATATGTTTGCCTTTTGTGTCACTGGACCCAGCCCTTGTCTTACCATAGTATATCAATATTAGAGCAGATACAGAGTCTCTTCTGGTCCTACTGTCTCTATTTTCTTTGTCTCACCATCACCCATACCCCAAGGTATGACACTAGAAGTCCTTCTGTCAAGCAAACACAAGCACATGCATGCATGCACACATACTCACACACACCACATACTATACACATGCCACATGCACACATCAAAGTCTATCCTGCAAGATCCTTTCTTTTTACCAAGGGCAGTCATTTCCCCTACCCTGACACTCCCAGTCTATCTTATTAAAATAGTATAGATGTCATGAACAACTACTACTTCCTGTGGATTCAAAGGCCAAGGCCAATCCTGGGTCACGTGGCCACATTCTTTCCGGGCTAGGAAAGATGCTTGGGCCCCTCTGGCTTCTTCAGGGAGAAGTACAGCCCATCTTTCCACGAAGATTTCTTCCAAGTAACAAGGGAGACTAGATTCTTAGCAGCCAAAAACTAGCGGCTGCTGTGCTCTACAGCCAGCCAATTCCAGGGTTTAGGATGTAACCAACCAAACCAAAAATAATAATTTTGACAGCCTTGGAATTTAGATCAAACACCTTGAGTTATATTTCCAAATTCTCTTTTTAATTTTGGGGAGGCACCAAATCCATTTGGTCACTTGTTTATAAACCCACATAGATTCCAGGTGAAACGTTTGGTTCTTGTGGTTCTGATTCATTGCTGTGTGAAACATATTAATGCCATTTGCATTAAAAGCAAGGCAGGTCTATGTGGAGCTCCAGATTATACCTTTCGAGATGGGAAGTATAATTTGTACCAAGAGTCAACTGATTAAAACCCCAAACGCACCTGTGTTCACGCTGAAACCCTGCTACCCAGGCTTATTTGAACCTTGTGCTGTGAGTCATTCTAGATGACTAAGTCTCCAAATACTTGAAAATTCTATCATGTATACACAAAACTTAAAAGTTTTAGTGATTTGAGACAAAAATCTTTCTAAACAAATACATTTCAACTTCCTTAAAGTGAATATAATTTTACCTCTTCTTAAAGACTCGGGGTCATCAATGAAAATATCAGTAAGTGACCCAGTCTAGATTAGGTGTAAGAGTCTAAGGGTTATTTAACCCCACACTAAATGGGCCCAGGCAGTTGGTTTTGGGCTCTGGAGACTATTACAGTAGTTTTTCTGTCTCCCCTCTTGTTGGAACTTGTCATTTCCTGCTGTTACCAGTTTCTCTGTCTGTAGTAGCTTCTCCCACATTTAATTATTTGCTGCTTTTTATATTTAAGAGCTTAGAAAACTTATTAGAATTATGTGTAAAGTTAGTGCAAATGGATTCCAAATGGAGATTTTACATGTGAATAAATTGAAGTTACTCTGAGGCTTTTTCTGAAAATAGGTTGGTTATAAATAAATAAAACAAGTGAAACATTTTGTGACATCGATTTTGGCCTCTTTGGTGATTTGCTGGCTTGTTTTGTCATTCTTGGCCATGCCCTACACTGTTGGGCTGTAGGAACCTCACAAGGGGACTAGGCTTCAGGTGTGCTTTACTTGCTCTAAAACGTCATGGGTGGCAGCTGGGTTAGAAATAGAGGCAGTCACTTGGATTGGCAACTCGTGAAATATCTCAGGGAAAGACTTGCCAATGATTGTGGCAGGAGGCAAAAGAGCCAGGGGAGGAGGAGGAGGGGAGGGGCAGAAGGCGGCACCCTCACAATTTCCTTATTCCTTATAGAGAATTACTAAAAGAATGAGGTCTTCCCCATCCCTGAGGGAACTCTGTTCCAAAAGTTTGGCTGAGTGGGGTCCCTGCCCACAAGGAGACCTCAGGCTATGAGACGCCACACTTCCATCCTGCAGAAATGGCTTCCAGGCAGGGCTTCTTCCTCTGCTGCCTCCCCCTGCAGCACACCATCCAGTCACTGGATTTTTCTGTACCAGGAGAAACCCCAGCCCAGCATTTCAGTATCATCCTGGGGTGCATTTTCAATGGGTGAGTGAGATCCCAACCATTTAATTCCTTATACAGCAGAAATCTCAACTGTTCCCAGGTGTCTGCACATTGGCTCAGGAAAAGCCCTGCTGCTTCTGTTCCCCCAAAGTCTCCTGGCATAAGACTGCAGAGGCACCCAACCATTCCTTGCACTGGGACATTGCTCAGGCGAATGGCCCTCCTCAGGCTGTGGGGGGCCCTCTGGGGAGACAGGTGCCCTTGTCCTGGAACACACACTCACATCCTAACCCTCTGTCCCCAGATAGGCTGGCCTGTGAGCTTCTTTCCAGCCTTTTACAGCCTCTGGGCATCTCACACTTACCTGACCTATTTTTACAAGCTCAAGACAGAGAGCATAGAAAAGTGTTGAATCACTCTGGGGTCTGTGTCCTGGTTCTAAAGTTCAATGTCAAAGTGAAATTCTGCCTTTTAGTGGATTCTAATGAATGTCAGCTCATGTTTCTTTATTTTTCTTTTCCTAGAGTGAAAGGAAAGAAAGGTTTTTTTCTTTCAGAAGAGTCTATATTCTGTATTTACAAAGCTCTTAAGGGCTATACATTTTCTTCATGACAAGAAAAGTAAAGATTTTCCCTGTTCACCCAAAAGGACAAACCAATTTTCTCTTTTATTATTGGGGCATTGTCTTCCCTCTTCATCTCCAACTCAGTGTCCTGGGTCTCTAGGCACAGAGTAGCTACTAAAGAAATATTCATTGGTTGAATGAATGAAAGAACGAATGGATGGATGGATGGCTGGACGGACAGATGGACGGATGGATGGGTGGATGACTAGATGGACAGGAAAATGTCTCTGCATTGTTGCCTTCCAGGGTACCTTCCCGACTCGGCAGAAACCTCTCATAATGCTCCTTGGCGGCTCTTCTTCAGGGATCTGCCTATCAAAGAGACATCTTTTAAGCCTATTTGGGGTTCATACAATAGAATTTAATAATGAAGACTCCTTTATTGGATTCTTTGCTATCTTTTGCAGAAGAGCTGGATGAAAACCTGGCTGCCTGGGTCCTGGCTAGAATTTCTCAGTGAATGGTTGCATGGTTGTGTGCTTCCAGCACAGCTCAGTTCTGTCAGGCCCCTTGGCATCTGCTTTGTCCTGGAATGGCTGTGCACAGTTTGGGGTCTGGACAGCAGTTCCAATGGCTCTTCTGGGGCTCTGAAGCAATTAAAGTTGGGGCCTGTTTTTCTTTGTCATGAGGCTGTTGGATTTTTTGGTCTTTTTAAAAGCCTCTGCAGTTGCTGGCTTTGCTCTAAAGGGTATCATTCCTCAGATATTCCAGGTTGCCACTGCCCACTGGCAACCCTGCAGAGAAAAGTGCCCAGGCTGCTGGCCCCACAGAGTGTGGGAAGCCAGGGGCTCAGTTTCACAGAACCAGACCAAGCCTCACTGGTATGACTCAGTGACTCTAAGTCCCCAACCTCCCAGCCCTTCGAGTCTTTCTCCCTTTCCCACAGCTGAGCCAGGACTCTGAAGACCGTTTCCTCCTCCTGATGGGACCCCTCATTAACATGTCTTCTTTTCTCTTTTTCTCTGCTCCAATTCCATCTGCAGCTTCCTAATCACAGCATTGGCAACCTCAGATCTGATCCTGCTTCTGATACAGTGCGTCCAAGAGAGAGCTCCAAGCCAAGAGAAGATGGGTTTGTGGTCGTGAGAAGTGAAGGAGCCCTCCTAGGATAGCAAGAGGCCACATCTGGAATGCACAGTGCTCGGCATGGGAAAAGTATGCTCACAATCATCACGGTTAGGGTATCTGCATAATCTTAAAGTGATCCCCACATATTATTAGTTTCTTATTAGTTGTGAGGGAGAATAAAAACCAAAATGGTATGAGACCAGGGAGAAACCGTGCAATACTTTTTGACCAGGTGATCAAAATTAACCTCATTTCTGCAGTACCGATGACATTGTGTGGCTCTTGATGTGACACCCTGGATAGGACAGTATTCAGGTTGAAATTACATAACCTCAATCCAACCTTGAGGAAACATGAGACAAACACACAACGAGGAACATGCTATTCAAACAAAAATGGTGCATGGTGCTTGCTTTGACAGAATATATGTGAAAATTGAAATAACACAGAGAAGATTAGCATTGCCCTGCACAAAGATGACACAAATTTGTGAAGGACAAAAAAGGGTATTGGTGGTGGGTGATGGTGGAGGGGGTCAGATGAGGGAATCAACATCATGAAAGCCAGATCAAAGGAGGCTAAGGAGAAATGACAACAAAATGCCATACCTGACCCTAGACTGAATCCTGTACTGGAGATGGGGAAATGCCATAAAGGACATTGGTAAGTTAATTAATAAAAGTGACATACAGTGATAGACTAGATAAAGTGCTTTGCCAAGTGCCAGATCTGACCTGCAGGCCTTGGCTGAACAATGGATGAAAGAATGCACTCAGACAGAGGTATCCAGTGAAAGAGCAGGCTAGGAGACCGGGCTGTTTATAGACTCTGAGAAGGGTGCTGTAGAGTCAGCAGCTGTGGCCCTGACCCACTGGCGCTGCAGGCCTTTATTCAGTACAGATTCAATGAGAAAGGCCTGAGTCAACACACCTGGGGGCCACCACCCCCCAACCTCCCCACCCAGAGAGAGCAGTCCTGTGTGCAGATGACTAAAGGCCAAGTTCCGAGGCCTGAGTAAGCTAACTTATCTAGATCCGTTTCTTTACATCCCCTTGTTATCTAACCTAAGCTTTCAGGCACCGGATTAGAGAATCTGGCTGCCTTCAGCCAAATTCTTTTCCAAAGCTTTTGTAAAACCTCCTGGCCTTCCAAGAAGGTTTGAGTCTTTCTACAATTTTTCCCACCACCCTGACCGATCTCCTACATCTCCTCTTTTTCTGTTTTTTTGCATCAGGTTTTGTTGATTGAAGAGTACAGATTTGTACAGCAACAGGTTCATCAGGCGTGGCGGTCATTGGTCATATTCTAGCTTTGCATCCTAGAATTAGTGAATAATATAAGCAAACATGAGTATAATTAGCAACATTCTTTTGCAGTGAAGGAGTGGCCCCCAGGAATGAGGGTCTATCTAGGAGAGATGATCTCGCACACCCTTCCATATGGCTGTTTGTTGGGTGTGTAGATCTATGGCATTTAGGGAGTCTAGAATTTTAGTTTTAAGTTGCTTTATGTCTGCTGTTAAATTGTCATGAAAGGTTCCCCAGAGGTGTTGTTTCACCTCATCCCAACTATGTATTGATTGATTCCAAGGAAGAGAAGTGACACAGGTATGCTTATGTCCCAGTCACAGTTTAATTGCTGTCAGAATGCCAGTGCATCTTGTCACTCGCCCACATCTTCCAAGGCAGCCTTGAGGGCTTGCAGACATACAAGAATCTTTTGATCTATATCCTGCTGTAAGAGAAGTTCATTAGACACATTTCTGGCCAAATTATCTACAAAAGTAGCTATTTGTACTGATTGAGTAATAGATGCTACAGCCACACTAGCAGTTGCTAGGATGACTATGGCTGAGACTATAAAGGCTATAAGTGTATGAATCTTTTGTGTCTGAACTGGGACAAGGCACATTTTAAGGTGGCAAGGGCAGAGGAACCTTGCCAATCATGTATTGAATTGGCTGGTAGAAAAGCCTCAGATTGTCTCCTCAATACTATGACACTGGTAATATTTAAATTAGATATATTATAATTAGAGATACAAGAGGCAAACCAAGCCTGTCCCTGCACTCGGGTCACACATGTGGAGTTTTGGGGTGTAATAGAAATATTGGTTCCCATAAGGGAAAACATATGGATGGGTAGTGCAAATCAGGCACTGATCAGTGTGATTATGAAAAAAGGTCATAGTATAATTGTGACGGAATTATGGTATGTCCCGTGCCAGGTGTTAAGGGGGGTGCTAAGATGTCCCAGGCACCATAAAGAGTCTTGAGGTGGCATGGACTCTACTTGGGGTCTGGAATATCACATCCTATCAGTCCAAATTATAGGGGAATGGGACGTGGCTTCGAAACTGTCATTGATGCTACCATAGGCGTGGACATCAGTATGATCGCCCTGCAAATGGCTGTGGGGGCTCCAGTCTAAGATGTTATAATTGCCTAACTCCCCCGTGACAGACCTCCCAGCTAAAGTGGAATCCGTTACTTTCCCAGCTTTGTTCTTTTTTTTTTTTTTTTTTTTTGTTGTTGTTGTTGTTGTTGTTGTTGAGACAGAGTCTCGCTCTGCCGCCCAGGCTGGAGTGCAGTGGCCGGATCTCAGCTCACTGCAAGCTCCGCCTCCCGGGTTCACGCCATTCTCCTGCCTCAGCCTCCCGAGTAGCTGGGACTATAGGCGCCCGCCACCTCGCCCGGCTAGTTTTTTGTATTTTTAAAGTAGAGACGGGGTTTCACCATGTCAGCCAGGATGGTCTCGATCTCCTGACCTCGTGATCCGCCCGTCTCGGCCTCCCAAAGTGCTGGGATTACAGGCTTGAGCCACCGCGCCCGGCCCCCCAGCTTTGTTCTTTAGCACAGGAAGGAATGCTTGGGAAAGCAGCATTGATTGCATTGCCCAGTTTGAGGCTACCGACAGCTGAGAATGTTAAGGCATTTCCTTTGCCATGATGTAGCCATAATTGTATTTGGGGCAGGTACACAGTAAGAGTTAGAACTTTTATAACTACCCACAGCGGGAGGATAGTGGAGTGATATGTAGTGTTACCCGGCACCTTAGTCCAATGTGTGCCATTAATGAGAGACCCCACTGGGGGTAAATCTGTCCCTGCCAGCCAAGCAGTAATGTTATTGAGGGGGGAAAGGGGTGTCTGCCCAGGTGACAGGGCTAAGAAAAGCAGATCTAAGATATGAACCCAATAGAGTATAGCAGGTACAGGTTGCAAAGCGAGAGCATAATGTACCCTACATGAGTGGCAGTGTACTACAGACAGCATAGCAAGAAACAAATTATCTGGAGTGAATGGTGTCTGTGTCCGGAGCAGGATTTGTTCAGCCTCCTGAGTTGTCTTCTTCAGCATCCTCCAGGTAACATCTGAGCTTGTGTCATCCAAGGAAGCCACATTGTCCAGGGCTGTGGGTCCTGTAGGGTCATTTTCTTCATTTCTGGTACCACGTTGGGTCCTAGCCATGCCATGGTATGGTTTGATGCATCGTGCTGGAATCCAAAGAGGACCTGAGGGGGTGGGGGTGAACACAAGCATATCCTCTTCCCCACATTAACGATTCACTTGGACCACACCATACATTACTGTCTACATCTTTCCATCAAACTGCAGGTTTTATGTCTGGAGAGGTTTCAGCAAAGTGCTTTTCTACAGCTGATTGAAATTTATCATTTAAATTTAAAAAATTGGCCGGGCGTGGTGGCTCAAGCCTATAATCCCAGCACTTTGGGAGGCCGAGACGGGCGGATCACGAGGTCAGGAGATCGAGACCATCCTGGCTAACAAGGTGAAACACCGTCTCTACTAAAAAATACAAAAAAAACTAGCTGGGTGAGGTGGCGGGCGCCTGTAGTCCCAGCTACTCGGGAGGCTGAGGCAGGAGAATGGCGTGAACCCGGGAGGCGGAGCTTGCAGTGAGCTGAGATTCGGCCACTGCACTCCAGCCTGGGTGACACAGGGAGACTCTGTCTCAAGAAAAAAAATAAAAATAAAAATAAATAATAATAAATGAAAAAAAATTTTTTTAATTAAGGGTAAATAAGGCTTGTGCCAATAGTGTTGCAGGGCCCTTACTCATATTCCTCCTTTTGTGTTTTCTGAACATATTTTTAAGGGTGGAGTGGGTATGTTCTACTATGGCCTGTATTTGGGGTTACATGGGATGCCTGTGGAATGTTGGGTGTTCTACGTGTGACAAAAATTGTTGAAATTGTGAGCTGGCATAAGCCGGACCATTATCAGTTTTAAGTTTTGTGGGCTGCCCCATAAATGCAAAAGTTAAAAGATGTTTAATGACATATTGGGTGGACTCCCCAGGAAAGGCATAAGCGCTAATTAAGTGAGAATTGGTATCAACGAATACATGTACATATCTAAGTTTTCCAAATTCAGGGATGTGTGTAACATCTGTTTGCCATAGCTGATTAGGTTCTAGTCCTCTAGGGTTAACACCTGTGGAAGGAGGTGATGTGACTGAGCTGGCAATCTGGGCATTGCAGGATAATTTGTTTAGTCTCTGGGTGAGTTGAAATTGTTCAGATAAGTTTCTCCAGTTTTGGTGGAAAAATTGATGCGATTGGGTGGCTTGGTCAAGCAGTGATGTCATAACTGGTAGGTCTGCTTGTTCATGCCCCAGGTTGCAAAGGGCCAGGCAGTGAGCTGTGGGTTCGAATATGTGTGATAAAAATAGGATGTCTACGTTGATCTAGCAAATGCTGAAGTTGGAGAAAAAGTGCACACGGGGTGGGCTCCCGTGTGGACTTAATGAGGGCTGCCTCAAGATTCTGCAGTAAATAAACAGAGTAAACAGAGTCGCTAACAATATTGATGGGCTGAGCGGAAAAAGTTTCCAAGGCCAATATTAAGGCTCCAGCCTCAGCTTTCTGAGTGCTAGTAAATCCAGACCAAGTGAGGGAAGTATGCAAAATCCACCAAACAGCCGCTTTTCCATGTTTACCAGAACCATCAGTAAACAGTGTTAAAGCCTTAGGTATGGGGGATTGAACTATTTTAGTAGGCAAAACCACAGAAGTACAGATAAGAACTGAAGGAGTTTGTCAGCAGGTAGGGCATGCTCTGTTTGGCCTGTGTAATCAGACAGGGCTATTTGCAGGTCCATAGATAAAGGCAATACTGCTTTGAGTTGCTTTTTACTTAAAGGAATCCTGATGATATCAGGGTCATAACCTAGCAACTGATTGTATCATCTGCAGCCTGAATAGATGACTGTACTGATGAGCTGGATATAGGGAGAGAGTGTTTTAGTCCCAGTATGTGAGCAAAAAACCCATTCTAGGAAGTGTGCAACCTGGGGTCATCTGTCCTATTAACCCTGTAGGGGAGTATTTAGTGGGAAAAACAAACAATTGAACTGAGTACCGTGGATCTATGCCATCTGGTTGCCTCTGAGAAATAGCTTGCTCTATCTCTTCAATTTTCCCTTTGTGCTGCAGGAGTTAAATACCTAAGAGAGTCTAGGGCGGCGTTGCTTTTTAAGATAGAAAACAGGTTCTGTAACTTATCAGCAGATATGCCTAAAGCGGGGCGAAGCCAGTTAATATCGCCTAGTAATTTCTGATAATCATTTAAGGTGTATAAGTTGCTAGTATTTAATTTAACTTTTTGAGGGCTTACTGACCAGGAAGTTAGCATGTATCCAAGATATTTCCAAGGAGAAGACATCTATACTTTTTCATGTGCTATGATTAAACCTCTTAACTGTGTGTTCTTTACAACAGAGGCATATAAATTTACAAGTGCTGGCTCCGTTGGGGCTGCTAGTAAAATATCATCCATAAAATGAATAATCTTGCAATTAGGAAATTCTTTTCTACTGGGGAGCAAAGCCTGATTTACGTGATACTGACACATGGTAGGACTGTTTATCATCCCTTGAGGAAGCACTTTCCAATGAAATCGGTGATTTCATTACTGATAGTTGATATTGCAAATGCAAATTTTTCTCTGTCCTGCTTTGCAAGGGGAATAGTATGAAAACAGTCTTTTAAGTCAGTAACGATTATAGGCCAATCTCAAGGAATCGCCACGGGGGAGGAGAGCTCCTGCTGAAGGCGCCCCATAGGTTGCAAATGAGCATTGATGGCACTTAAGTCATGCAAAAGTCTCCCTTTACCAGACTTTTTGGGAATGAAAAAAATGGGCGAATTCCAAAGGCTGTTTAATGGCCGGTTTTTAATTGCTCCTCAACTAATTCATAGGCTCTTTGTAATTTCTCTCCTTTTAAAGGCCACTGTTCTACCCAAATTGGATAGTGAGAAAACCATGTCGGGGTACAGGACGGATAATAACAGTGACCATTATTAGAAAGGGGTCTGCAGAGTGACCCCCCCCCATTGGGCTGATAGATCCCATCCCCAAAGATTAACAGGGATAGGCATGATTAGAGGTTGTATAACTGCCTTTCTTCCCTCTCAATTGCAACAGGTTAGAGGCGTGTGCTCTGCTTAGCTGTGTGTGCTTCCCCAATGCCGACAATTTTTTGTTTCTGAGTGACTCAAGGCCAAGTTTCCGGCCAGTTTTCATCACTAATGATTGAAATGTCCACCTTGTATCCAATAAGCCAGTAAAATTTTTATTTCCAAATTTTAAGGTAATCATGGGTCTCTGATCAGTGATTAATCGATTCTGGTATACTCCTGTGGCTCCTGTACTTCCAAAACTTCCCTTTCCCCTTTCCTTTCCATGGGCGTTGGGGACCCAGCATGGTAATGTTATGCCCAGACCGTTTATTCCCCGAAGAAGACCACCAGAGTCCAGAGTCAAAGCTAAGCAGCAAGGATCTTTATTACAGGTTCGAACCTGGAACTCTCCCTCGCTCGTGAAACGAGACGGGCAGGAGAGCTCCCCCACTGAGCTCTGAGCAGTGTTATATAGTCTAAGAAAAGTGGGCATAGAGTTATTATACAAATCAGATATATGATTGGCTAGTGTTTGAACAAGGCGATTTGGCTAACTATGATTGGTTCCTGCCATTTCTGATATTTTGGTTCAAACTTTGAGGTGGGAGAGCAGGTTTATGGCAGCAAGAGTTTATCTTACTTAAACACGTCTTGTGACCTTGCCTCAGAACTTACAAAATCTCTGGTATGTGCAAAACAAAATCTCTGGTACGTGCAGAAAACCAGGTATTCACAGAACTTATGAAATCTCTGGTATGTGCAAAGATTAGAGAGCAGAACAAGGGTGTAGCGGGTGGGGGGCGGGTACACATCTATCTTTGTGTCCTTTCATTTCCCCCTTCTCATAAGTAACTGGATGTCCAATCTTGGATTTCCAGAGTCTTATAATATAGCCTCACTTTCTGGGTGCAGGAGAGGCTGGTGATGGCTACGGAGGACCATTAGTTGGATGGTATCAAACCTTTCTCTGACAAATTGTAAAATTTTATTTACCACACAGGGGCCTATAGTGAATAGAAGTAGTAAAGACATTAGGGGGCCTAAAAGGGGTGCCAGAAGGGAAAACATTGAAGAGCTCCACCAATTGTTAGTGGCTGTAGTGAATTGTTGCTTTTTCATTTCTAAGCTTAGTTCGTGTAGGCGTTGGACTCTTTCCTCAACTAACCCTGACTCATTTATATAGAAACAGCATTCTTCTTTGAGGAACATACAGGTACCTCCTTTCTCAGCCGTGAGTAAGTCTAAGGCTCTGCGGTTTTGAAGGGTGACCTGTGCTAGGGAGGTGAGCTGCCGCTGAAGGGAGGCTAGGGAATAGGCGGAGTCTTCCATAGCAACAGAGAACTGTTGTAACAGCTTGTCGTTTTCTATCATGGAGTGTTGTAGGGCCCCTCCTGCTAACCCCGCTGCGACGACAGAGGTGGTTAAGGATATTCCGGCAATTAGTGGTAGAAAAACTGCTCGTCTATGTCGCGCAGTTTCAGTTGGGGCAGTCCCTGCCCAGCCTATGAACTCTGCCGGGGTTAGCAGTGTCAGTCGGGGAACTAGTGTAACAGGGATGCACAACTGTCTGTCAGAGATGCTTTTGGACAGAGTTTTTAACAGAGTCATATTACACCAGAAGAACACACCAGGGGGAGCACGTATGGGGCTATTAGGGTATGTAGCCGTCTGGTTGCAGAGGCTGCTACTAAATGCTGAATAACAGTAGGGGTATTTCTCTTGGTATGGGTCACGGTACAGGGCTACATCAGGTATTGCAACTGTTGATGAATTAGAATCTGGCATATAGTTTGTGGGTGGGGAGGAAAGGGGAACAGCGGTTAATGGTGGTCTTCCTAAGGTTGCACACATAAAGCAAGAGGACAGGTCGCCTAAACCGGTGAGGTTGGCGAATGCTAGCCCTCCTTGTAATAGGGTTAGCCAGGAGAAGGGCTGCAAGTCTTGTGATAGCTTGGTTTCCTGTCTGTGGATTTGTGTATGGATTAAGGGTCGAATCTGGACTAGACTCCGCCACAAGTACAGGTAGCTACTAGGCCAGCTACTACTGGCATCGTAGTAGACTGCCCCATGTTGGGGCGATGTCCACCGGGAGTGCCCTGGATCTGTTATTATCCAAGTGAATATGTTGGGAGTCCCTGTCGGGTAGCGAGTCCTGAGGAGGTTAGACTTTCTCAGGTATTCGTCCCATACCCTGGCTGAGTGCATTTTACAATAGTGGTATGGGCAACCTGCATTCTGGTGCCACCAATAATTCTTACAATTATATTCAGTCTGATCATATTCAAAACAAATCATGGGTATCCCCGGTTGGGCAATTTGGAAATTAGTGAAATTGAGGTAAATTGGAGTATTGCACCCGGAGTGGGGGCAGTCTGCACTAGCTAGCAGTTTACCCGCTTGGGGGGTTTCCCCGGGGTGAGTTTTGTTCTCATAGAGCCAGAACCTCCAGACATAGGGATTAGACGGCGCAGCAGTTAGGAGAGTCAGATGTATAAGGCATAAAAGCAGAGGCAAGCTAGACATGGTTACGGCTATGTGGGTGACGGCGCAGGGTTAGCTTTAAGGGATTGTTCTTAGCTTTGTCTACAGTCCATGTAACCGGTGCTCCAGACGGCTCGAGAAGGTCGGATGTTGGGTCCACTGGTTTGACGTGTGTGTAGTGGATCCACGAAGCGATGCCTTCTACTTTGAGAGCGGTGGGAGTAGTCAGGAGTACTTGCAGTGGTCCTTTCCACCTGGGTTGAAGAGTTTCTTGCCGGTGGCGCTTGACTAGGACCCAGTCTCCCGGCTGGAACGGATGAGGCGTCGGCGGAGGTCCTGCCTCGTACAGTTCTCGTAGTCTGGGCCAAATTTCCTGGTGAATTTTCTGTAAGGCTTGTAAGGAGAACAGGAGCTCAGAGACATTTTCAGTTTCAGGTTTGAGTAAGTCATCTTTTAGACTGGGGACCAGGGGTGGGGGTCTGCCATACATGATTTCATATGGTGTGAGGCCCAGTCTGTAAGGGGTATTTCGGGCCCGGAACAGAGCGTAGGGGAGAAGTACTACCTAATTAGCGCCAGTCTCCATGGTCAATTTAGTTAAGGTCTCCTTCAGAGTCCGATTCATCCTTTCTACCTGTCCTGAGCTTTGGGGCCTATAAGCACAATGTAATTTCCAATTTGCCCCAAGAATGGAAGCCAAATCCTGACTTACCTTAGCAATGAAGGCTGGTCCATTGTCTGACCCTATTTGGACGGGAAAGCCATACCTGGGGAGGATTTCTTCCAAAATTTTCTTTGCTACAACCTGAGCAGTTTCTCTCTTAGTTGGGAACGCTTCTGTCCATCCTGAAAAAGTATCTCAGTCTCTGACGTTACAGCCGCTCCTGCATACCGCTGGCCTTGGTGGACGTAGCTGCTGCCATCAGTGAACCAGGTGAGTTCTGTGTCAGGGAGCGGAGGATCTTGCAGGTCCTCCCGCACCCCATGCACCTGAGCCAGTATCTCAGTGCACTCATGGAACGGGGCGTCCAAGTCTGGATTTGGCAGCAGTGAAGCAGGGTTTAAAGAGGTTGGGGGCAGAAAAGTTATTCTGAGGGGGTTTAACAGCAGTCCTTGATAGTGGGTGAGCCGGGCGTTACTCATCCATCGGTCCGGCGGCTGCCGGAGGACGCCTTCAATGGCATGCGGGGTTATAACGTGCAACTCTTGCCCCATGATAAGTTTATCAGCGTCTCGGACCATTAGGGCGGTCGCCGCGATTATCTGCAGGCAGGGTGGCCAGCCAGCAGCCACTGAATCTAATTTTTTTTGACAAATAGGCAACTGGCCTCTGCCAGGGGCCTAGGTACTGTGTTAACACGGCTTTTGCAACACCCTTACTTTCATCTACGTATAAGTGGAAGGGCTTGGAGACATCAGGGAGCCCCAGCGCGGGGGCTAATAACAAGGCAGTTTTGATTTGTTGAAAGGCCAGCTCAGCCTCTTCCGTCCAATTGAAGGGCTGCCGTTCCTTTGTTGCCTGGTATAGGGGCTTGGCTAACTCAGCAAATCCGGGTATCCATAACCTACAGAACCCTGCCGACCCCAGGAATTCTCTCACTTGCCGTGTCGACTGGGGTCTAGGGATGCGTAGGACTGTTTCCTTTCGGGCTTTGGTTAGCCAGCGTTGCCCCCCTTTTAATAGGTACCCCAGATAAGTTACCTCCGACTTGCAGATCTGAGCCTTTGTTGCTGAGGCTCGGTAGCCTAGCTCCCCCAGAGTCTTCAAGAGGTCCTTAGTCCCTTGAACACAAGTTTCCGGGGATCTGGCTGCTATTAAGAGATCATCAACATATTGCAAAAGAGTTATTTCAGGGTGTTGCCGCCGGTACTCACCCAGATCTTCATGAAGGGCTTCATCGAACAGGGTTGGCGAGTTCTTGAACCCTTGTGGCAGCCTGGTCCATGTTAGCTGACCGTTGATGCCCCTCTCAGGATCCGTCCATTGAAATGCAAAGAGTCCTTGACTTTTGGGAGCCAGAGGAAGGCTGAAGAAAGCATCTTTTAGATCAAGAACAGTATACCACTGTTTTTCGGGATGTAAAGCACTCAGAAGGGTGTATGGCTTGGGCACAGTGGGATGTATGTCCATGACCCTTTTATTAACTTCTCTTAAATCCTGTACTGGCCTGTAGTCCGTACTGTTGGGTTTACGAACAGGTAACAGTGGAGTATTCCAGGATGAGTGGCAAGCCCGTAGGACTCCCTGGTCTAGGAGTCGGCGGATATGGGGCGTAATTCCTTCTCTTGCCTCCAGGGGCATAGGATATTGCCGAACCCGAACCGGGTCCGTCCCTGGCTTAACTTCCACAAATATGGCAGGTCGATGTTTAGCTAGCCCTAAGCCCCCAGTTTCTGCCCACGCTTCAGGGAAACGCTGGAGCCAAGAGTCAATTTCCTGATCGGGGGGCTTTTGCTCTTGATGGAGTCTGTACTCATCTTCTAAGGTGACAGTCAGGATAGATATTGGCCTGTTTTGGGAATCAGTTATCTTGGGCCCTTCTGGCTCAAAGTGGATTTGGGCCCCCATTTTTGTCAGCAAGTCCCTCCCTAGTAGAGGGCAGGGGCTCTCTGGGATGACTAGGAAGGAATGGGAGACTTTTCCCGTTCCTAAGTCTACAGTCCTCTGGGTTGTCCAGGGGTATTTTTTGATGCCTGTGGCCCCGTGCACCCAGGATGTTTTCTTAGACATTTTTCCAATTGGTTTGGTTAGGACTGAGCGTTCCGCCCCAGTATCGACCAAGAAGCGAACTGGGGACCCCTCCACTTGCAAAGTTACCCTGGGTTCGGGGAGGGGGTCCGAACCCCGTCTTCCCTAGTCAGAGTCCTGGGTAACGAGTACGGAGGTAGGGTTAGCTGGTCTCCGTTTCTTTGGGCAGTCTTTAATCCAGTGACCACGTTCCTTGCAATAAGCACACTGATCCTTTTCTAATCCTTGCCTAGAGCCTTGCTTTGTCTGCTTTCTGCTTTGGCCATTCCCTGCCTGGGGGAAAGCTGCTACTAAAACTTTGGTCATTTCTTTGGTTGCCTTGAACTGTTTTTCTTCTGGAGTATCCCTATTATTATAAACTCGCTGGGCCATCTGAAGGAGGTCCTGAATCTGCTTTCCCTCTAAACCTTCTAATTTCTGGAGTTTTCTTCTAATATCTGATGCTGCCTGGTTTACAAAGGACATTACTACTGCAGCCTGATTTTCCGGTGCTTCCGGGTCCATAGGGGTATACTGTCTGAAAGCTTCCATTAATCTCTCTAAATACACAGCAGGGCTTTCTGTCTTACCTTGTAACACAGAATATACTTTAGCCAAATTGGTGGGCTTGCGAGCTGCAGCCCGGAGACCCGCCATTAGAGTCTGGCGATAAATGAGCAGTCGTCCCCTACCTTCTGCCGTGTTGTAGTCCCATCTGGGCTGGGTCAAAGGAAAAGCCGCATTAATGAGGTCAGGATTTGCAGTTGGCTGGCCGTCATCTCCTGGAACCAGCTTTCTGGCCTCAACTTGGATTCTTTCCCGCTCCTCCGTTGTGAACAGGATTCGGAGGAGCTGTTGACAGTCATCCCAGGTTGGCTGGTGAGTAAACATGACACTGTCTAACAACGAGGTTAGATCTTTGGGATTATCGGAGAACTGAGCATTTTGGGACTTCCAATTGTATAAATCACTAGTGGAAAAAGGCCAATACATGAGACGGGAGAGCCCGGTATCATCGAGCGATCCTATTTCTCTGAGAGGCAGGGCTACGGTGGAGTCAGGGAGTCGGGAAGCTTGGTCCCGCAGTACGCGGCCTCGCGTTCGGCCGGCCAGCCCCCCCGGGTTACTTTCGCTCTCGGCTGCTTCCGCTTCTCGGTTTCCCTCTACGGAAGCACCACCCTGGGGGACTGGGTCCTGCGGGATAAGGTGCGGATATGGTGGGGGAAGTGTGGGTTCTAACGTTAGGGGGTCCTGGCTGTCTGGCAGCACAGGGGCCGAGGGAGCAGAGGGAGTCCTTTGTCTTGTAGGTCGCATTACTAGGACCTTGCAAGGCTCAAGGATGAATGGAGTTATCCAGGGCGGTGGGTCTTCCACAAGATTTTGCCACACTAGAATATAAGGAATTTGATCAGGATGTCCTGACTGCCCTGGCAGGATGAAATCTTAGTTTTACCTTAGTAATAATAGAGAGACAGAAAGTTCCTTCGGAGGGCCACCCTACGCCAAAAGAGGGCCACTCCGAACGGCAGAAAGTAACTAGCTTTCCCTTCTTTAGTTCTACGCTTAAGTTACGCCCCCGAGCCTTCACATCCTTAAAATTGGTGACAAGGAGTGAGAGCGGCGTGCTCTGGTTGTTGCCCATCTTTGGACTGCTCCTACAAAGAGAAGGGGGGACGAAAATGAGTGTGAAGCAGAGGGGAGTATCCGACAGGTCCGGTCCTGGAAGGGGAAGAAAAGGTTTTATGTTTCGTTTTGGACTTACACTTAACACTTAACAATAACGGACAGACAGTGAGAAACGATGAGCCTTCGCGAGCGCGTGTCGGACTTCCGACCTGAGTCAGACGGGGCAACCAAGGATGGAGGCCCCCAGATGGGCACTGGGGGACGTCTCCCACCAGTCCCGAGTGGCTGTCTTTTAGCACGTCCGCCAAGACCATGCCACTTATAAAACAGACCAATACAGATTACAGATTACGGATTTCGCGAAATTTCAGGGAGACAGACAGAGACAAAGACAGAGACAGTGACAAAGCCGGCTTACCTACAGATTAAGATCCGTTGACTTGGGGGTCTGGTGGGCTTGGGGGAAATCCCGGACGAGCCCCCATTTGTTATGCCCAGACCGTTTATTCCCCGAAGAAGACCACCAGAGTCCAGAGTCAAAGCTAAGCAGCAAGGATCTTTATTACAGGTTTGAACCTGGAACTCTCCCTCGCTCGCGAAACGAGACGGGCAGGAGAGCTCCCCCACTGAGCTCCGAGCAGTGTTATATAGTCTAAGAAAAGTGGGCATAGAGTTATTATACAAATCAGATATATGATTGGCTAGTGTTTGAACAAGGCGATTTGGCTAACTATGATTGGTTCCTGCCATTTCTGATATTTTGGTTCAAACTTTGAGGCGGGAGAGCAGGTTTATGGCAGCAAGAGTTTATCTTACTTAAACACGTCTTGTGACCTTGCCTCAGAACTTACAAAATCTCTGGTATGTGCAAAACAAAATCTCTGGTACGTGCAGAAAACCAGGTACTCACAGAACTTACGAAATCTCTGGTATGTGCAAAGATTAGAGAGCAGAACAAGGGTGTAGCGGGTGGGGGGCGGGTACACATCTATCTTTGTGTCCTTTCAGTAAAAGCAGTAACTGCGATGTCTTTGATCCAGGGGAAGACTACGCAGACCTTTACATTCCATCATAACTAATATCTCACCTTGGTAGTCACCATCAATTACCCCAGTGAGCACATTGATTCCTTTACTGGATGGGCTCGATCACTCTAGGACTAATCCCACTGTTCCCAGAGGCAGTGGGCCCCAGATCCCAGTTGCAACCCTTTTAGGATCTTCTTCTTTTAGCACTAATTCACTGGGGCAGAGTAAGTCCAGTCCTTCGCTTCCAGAGGTGGCTGCTCTGAGAGAGAAGACTGTGGGCTTTCCGTCTGACCAAGGAAAGCCACTGGCATTGCCCCAGTTTGAAGTAGGGCCTGGGGCGGGCCCCCTCATGAAGTTTCCTGCCTGGTTACTTATGGGGTTGCCATTCTTATCAAATTTGGACCTGCGTTGATATGCCCATTGTATCCCCTTTTTACATTGCGGGCATATAGAAGGGGGTTGTTTTCCTGAGGTACCTTGGTCTCTATTATTGAGGCATTCTCTCTTCATATGACCGGGCTCTTCACATACAAAACAGTTTGGGTTTCTCTCCCCTTTTCACTTTAGGAGGCCTCAATGCCATAGCCAATATTTTGGCTTTGTGTGTTTCAGTCCCCACCAGTTGACATGCTCATATAAATTCTCCAGCTGTGGCTGCCTTTCCTCTGATTGCCTGTGTTTCTTGCAGGCAATCCACATTAGCATTTTCATAAGCCAATTGCAACAATAAGATATCAGCAGCCTGGGCGTGACTAATTTGTCTCTTAATTGTCTGGGTTAACCGATTGATAAACTCAACAAATGGATCCTGAGGCCCTTGTCAAACATTGATAAAAGATCACTGTTGAACTCCACTTTTGGGAATTCAGTCCCAAGCCCTGATAGTGCACAGAGACACTGTGCATAGACCTGGGGATCAAAAGTTAGTTGTTGTACGTCGGCATGGGGGACCCTCCCCTGCGGCATAGCAGCTGTTGTCTTGCCCGGCAACCTGATTCTGGTTGGCTTGTTGTTTACACAACTCATTGTATTCTGTTCTCCAGAGGATGTATCGGCTGGGCTCCAAAGTTGTTTTAGCTAGCACTAACCAGTCCCGTGGGTCGTACAGAAGTTTTCTGCCATGGCTTCAATCACTCCTTTCATAAATGGGCTAGCAGCTCCATTTTATTTAATGCGTTTTCTTAGCTCTTTATAAGCATTAAAGAAATGGGTTCATGTACCTGATCGCCTTGTCGATCTTGCATTACTGGGCAGGCTAAGAGCTTCCCTTTTAATGTTGCTTGTCTAAGACAGGGTCCCATAGCTGTAGCATATCCCTTGTCTTTTTTCCATTTTATTGGAGGAGGGGGCTTAGGCAAAATCTCAGCTGCTTCTTTGTTATTTTGACCCGGAGATAGCAGGGCTGAGGGATAAGGAGGCAGTAAGGTAGGTGACGGTTCTTCCTCCCTTCCCTTTTTCAGCTCTTTTGTGTAAAGTAGAACCAGAGCCTCCCTAACTAAAGCCCATAACGTTAGAGATGTTACTGGGACCCGTTGCCCTTGCGGATGATGTTGTTTAAGACTTCTCCCCACTTGTTCCCAGAGTTTCTATGTCTAGCGTACCTTCCTCCAGGAACCATGGGTTATGGGAAACAACAGTTTGCATTAGGTCCCTTAATTGAGCCTGCAAAACCGAGACTCCACTAGCTTTAAGCAGCTGTTTCAATACTTTTATGTACTGTTGCTGTTGAGCTGATAACTGTTGTCCCATGATGAAACTCTAGCCTGAACAATTCCCTTGAACTTGGAAGTCTCAAGCAGGCACCAGTGACTTACTGACTGGACAGTCTCTCCACCTTCGTTTTCAAGGGTTCCGTCACGATCCGTTGTGGCGTTCCTCACACAGGGCACCACCTGCTGGGTCCAACCCGCAGACCCTGGCCAAGTGATGGATGAAAGAATGCACTCAGACACAGGTATCCAGTGAAAGAGTGGGTTAGGGGACCCAGGCCATTTACATACCCCAAGGAGGGTGCTGTAAAGATTCAGCAGCTGCAGCCCTGACCTGCTGGCACTGTGGGCATTTATTCAGTAAAGATTCAATGACAAAGGCCTGAGTCAACACACTTTGGGGTCGCCCCCACCCCGGAGAGAGCAAAGGCCAGGTTCCCAGGCTTAAGTAAACTAACTTATCTAGATCAGTTTCTTTACATCCCCTTGTTACTAACCTAAGCTTTCAGGCACCAAATAAGAGAATCTGGCTGCCTTCCGCCAAATGCTTTTCCAAAGCTTTTGTAAAACCTCCTGGCCTTCCAAGAAGGTTTGCATCTTTCTACAATTTTTCCCACCACCCTGACTGATCTACTACAGCCAAGTATTGCAGTTAAGTTTTAGAACATCCCTGTTCTTAGGAAATACACACTGGAATATTTAGGGGTAAAGGGCCATGAGATATGTAACTTACCTTCAAGTGATTCAGAAAATATATACATATATATGTGTTGAGCAGGGGAGAAACATACAAATAATAAAGCAAGTGGAGTACAAACATGACCAAACAGATGCTCTTTGTACTATTTTCTTGCAACTTTTTGTAATTTTGAAATTATTTTCAAATACAAATTTCAAAAATATAACTGCACTTATTCTGATCCTCACATATTCTCCAAGTCTGAACCTTCCCCTCAGGTTCGCAAAGTGTCGTGAAAGGGGATGTATTTTGAACTTACCTGTAATTTTGAAGCAGATGTTCCATGACAGCAGCCACTCTGGGGGCCCTGGGCTTCCACTGGGGGAAGACATGAATGGGATAAGGAGGGCTGAAGGCAGAGTGGGGCATGAAGCTTGGCAAGTTTAATCCATGGCTCCATTTTGCCCAATGCCAGGCTTAGGGCAAGGGCTTTAGAGAGAGCAAACCCCCAGCCATGACCCCCTCCCAAGTCCAATTCAGAAAATAAACAATGCCAAGCTGTTGGGACTGACAGAGCAACAAAAACTCAGATCGACTTCAAACTCTATTTTTTTTAGCAAAAATCAGAGATGCCATATAGCATAGAGATTGAATGTGACTTGGGAGACCTGTGGATCTGGGTCTAAATTCTGACCCTGCCACTACCAGCTGTGGTACCTAGGGCAAGTTACTTTGTCTTCTGAGCCTCAGTTTCTGCCTCTGTGGAGAGATAATTTCCAAAGGTTATGATGAAGATTGAGGGAAGCAGTGTATATGAAGTGCTTAGAGTGTATGAGGTTCAGGCACGGTAAATTCTCAGCTGTCGGTAGCTGTTATTGCAAAGACGGTGTCTCCTGCCCCTGACTCTGTGCAGACAGACACAGTTATAAAGACACCTGAGTCCAAGCGCAGGGCCGTCAGGGGGATGTGGTCCTGGAAGCAGGACTTCTGAAGGCAAAGAGGGTTCTTCAGTGGGAGAAGGCCTGACAAGAGAGCCACTTAGACCTGACAGTGTTTGCTCTGGGGAGCTTCCCCAGACAACAGCCACAATCTGCTCAGGCCTTTGTCTACCATTTAATAAGACAAAACACATATGCACACAGGCTTTATTTGATAAAAAGCTGGGTATATTGGGCAATTTACCATGAAAGCCAAACCTCTGCTGTAAGAATTTACCAGTTCCTTCTGTTACGTCAAACTTTTTCGGCCCCCAACAAATACTTTAAAAAGTAAAAAATGCCTTTAAGTAATTAATTCTCCTCTAAGCAATCTGGAAAGTGAAGAAACCAGATCTCCCTGGAGAGCAGCGCTCATCTTTCTGCAGCGCGGTCATCACCGGCCTGGCTCACTCACCTTTTTGGAATTGCCTGGTGGCCTCTCTACTAGAATTCCAAAGACACTTAACCCAAGCCACATGAGGACTCTGGAGTGGGCCCTAAATGCTTATTGCCTGCACATTGTTCGCTTATTATGTTCTCTATGTTCCTAATATTCTTTCTTTTCCCATCGCGGTCTGTCTACTCACAGCATCTGAATCAGGGTGGCCCCCGTCAACACGGTGCACCAAGGGTAGTTCTTCATCCAGTTCTTTAATTGTTAAACAGAAGCCTCCTCACACGATGCCTCCACTCATTCACAACACAGGCATTTTACTGATGCCCATTTTTGTGCCAGATACTGGTCTAGACACTAAAATGTGGGGAGGAATGAGCCATTGTCCCTCCCCAGCAGGAGCTCAGCATCCAGCGAGACACATGAACACAGACAGGAGAGGCAGGTAGAGTCACAGCTCACAGGCCTACACCGGTGCTTCCCAGCCCACCTTCTGCACCAGAGTAACTGAGCAACTAATTTAAAACACAGCATCTGGCCCCAAACACCAGAACTACCAAATCAGAATCTCTGAGTGTAAGGCCTTGAAATCTGCATTTTAACAATGGCATCTAAAATACCCCCAAGTTTAATACTCACAGATCTGTCCTACACCCCACTGAAGCTTTAGCCATATCTGTGCATTTAGTCACATCTGTGTACAGATTTAGTCACATCTGTACATTTCTGTGCAGTAGCACAGGCTCACTGGGGGTCTATTTCTATGGGGTTCCTAGGGACCCATAGGACTGAAGGAGGCACCATGGGCAGAACCCATGAAAACTCTTGAAACAGAAGGGCTGCAGCTTTGGGAGCTCAGGATGAAGGGACTTCACCCCACCCCAGCATTGTGACTGCTGTGAGACCGTGGGGTGCAGCATGGGAACAGTGGCAGCAGTCATTACATACTGGTGGAATGGAGGAGCAGGAGCAGAGGACAACACGTGGACAAGCTGGAGTGAATAGAGCCGCACTCCAGCACTAGAGAGAAGCAGAGAGGAAGCAGCCAAGAGGTCAGTGTTTCCGATCTAGCATGGCTTTGCTGCTTCCAGGGACCTCTTGATGCATCATGGAACTTGCAGGGGTTGGAGAGGTGGGTGAGCTATTCACACCAAAGCTGCCAGTGTCTCAGGTTGTCCTCATGGAGAGAAATGTTTCTGAAGCATCCAGCACCAGTGCTGCTTCAGGCTTCATGTGCATGGAGTTTGACTATAGCCGTGTCCCCCAGGACACTGTCATAGGCCAACATGCTATGTGCATATATCCCAGATGGGCCACTGGTCTGTCAAACCTAGTGAGACAAGTCCAACTCTCAGGTGAGCACAGGTTAGGCTCAAAAACCGGCTCCGCTGCACTGGTTTCCACTTTGGTCTCATCCTATGCGCTTGGCTAATGGATTCCGTCCCTTGAGAGATCACACAGCTAAAACTAGACCATCCTGCAGATCTCTTGATACCCAGCCTCAAACACCCCTAATTCAATGCTGCTTTCTTTCTAAGCTCCACACTGGGTTGTGGAAACGATATTCGCTTTAACCCATTGAATCCCAGCTGTGCCACTAACTCGTTGTGTGACTGGGAAAGTTGTTTACCTTTGAGCTTCAGTTGCCCCATCTATTAAATAATAATATATATTTCACAGTACTGCTTTATAAATATCAGCCGCTTTCCATTTCTCTAGAGTTCAGTGTCATAAGTAATAGGCCCATGTTTTGACATTTGAAAAGACACATTTATAGTCAGCCACTTTGTTCATAACTTCATATATTAATTTTAATTTGAACATTTAGTTAATGGAAAAGACTTCAGATACAGCAGAAAATTCTCCAGAGATATTTTTCAATGGGTGGTAGGTTTTAAAGTGTCTGTCTTTTGGAATGGATGGCAGACAATTAGCCTGCCTTTTGCCTGAGAAATCAGACTAATTACTGGTGAGGCTTGGCTAATGGGGTCCTTTGTGAACTCTCTCCCTAAATGAGAAATCTTTAACTTTTCACAAAAATGCAATCTCATTTGTGCTGCTGATTCCTAATATTTTGAAATAAATGCATGGCCTCTGGGCTTTTGTAGTCAAATCGCCCAAATCAAACCAAGCTGCTCTGCTAGGAGAAACATTTATTTTGCGTGAATCTCCTGGAAGAAATTTTTAGAATCAGTTTGGAGTTACCACAAGCAAAGACTGGCCGTAGCCTGCTATGGGGCAAGATTCATGGGCCTGGCTTAGAGTGGGGGGTTACCCCGTTTGGGCTGAATTGGCTTGTTGAGGTGTTTGAACAATAAACTCTGGCATGTTTCAGAGCTCTCAGTTTGTAAGAAGCAGGCAATTTTCCTGACCCCAAGTTGACTGCCACCCATAGACACAGGAGCAGGGTTCTTTCTGTATCTAAGGCAGAGGAGACAAAAGGTCAGGAAAGACATTATCTGTCCTGCATCAACTTGAAATGAGGATAAAAGCCTGGGGAGGTAAAAGGAGTTTGAGGCATGGGACATCCTAATAATGACAGGGTCATCCACCAACAGGAGGCCCTTCAAAGACAGCTTGAAATAGACTGATACACATGGACATGCTGATAGGAGGAGAGGAATGGGCAACCCAGGGCTTGGCAGAAATCTGGAGAATCCAAAAATGACCCAGAGCTGAGATGTAACCCATCAAGTCAGCTGGAGGGAGCTGCTCCAGCAGAATCTCCAGTGGCCGTAAAAGGGATGTCTGAAATGTTCTACTTAATAGTCCTTCCTTCAAATTTCTTTGTCAAGGACTTTCACAACCACAACTCTTGAGTTACAGGGTCAAAATGGAACTTGGAGATGCTAGGTGCCTTTAGATTGCTTTTGTAATATTAAATGACATTGAACTGCTTCCTAGCTGACCCTAAGCTCTTCCCCTATTTTATTTTCACCAGCTTCGCTAGTTCTTCCTGAAACTTGGAGAAGGGATGGTTGTCTGCCCCATAAAAGTTTGGGATATTCTGGGTCCCCAATCCGTCCTGATGGTGGAATGGAAAGAATCCTTCATTTTCACTTAATGAAGATATCATTCAATTAAAGAAAAGATTTGGTGGAAAACTTTAGGAAGATAAGGGACAGAAATGGTTTTAGGACATACAGATAATGAAGTTGTAAGGGGAGTTTTTGGCAAAAGTAGGAACCCATACACCTCTCCTCTACCTGGCCTAGAACACCTTGATCAAAAACATCTTTTTAAATCCTTTAGCATCTCCATTTCCCATTTCATTCTTAGCGTGTGTACCATCCCTGTAGAAAATAAGCTTAGGCAGAGGCCTCCATCGCCACATGTAAGACTAAATAGGTCATTAAAGGCCTAGGCAGAGAAAGAATGCCTTTTATTTCTAAATAACCATGATTCTCAAACTGTAGTGTGCATAAGGACCGCCAGGAAAGTATGTTAAAGTGTATAAAGAGTTATTCCCAGGATCTGGTTCTTTCTCCTCCTCCAGGATAGCACTCTGTGGAAGTTGCTCACAACAGCTGCTGCCTGTTTTCAAAGATCACAGAGGAGCAAGGTTTCCACATCCTCCCATACAAAGCCATTTGTGTTTAATTGCCCTTCAGTTAAGAAGTTCTTCCTTAAGCATTTCATCAATTCTCTCATTGCAAGACTCATCAACTCTTGCTCTATTCTCTGTGGAGATTGAAAAACAAGAAGTTAGTGTGTAATTTCTAACCCTTCATTGAATCACAGAGTGTAAAAGCCAAATGAGACTGGAGACATTATCTGGCACTACTCCTATATTCTACCTATATGGATGCTTGCCCAAAGATATGCATGTATTCAGTGGGTTTTAGTTTCCAGTGCCTGCAAGACATCTGAGGGAAGCCGTCTGAGACACAGTTGGCTAAGCTAATCTTCCTCTGGTACTGTCCATAGAATTTAAAAATTCAATGTGGTTTTAATTTGGGGGTGGAAATGGGTGCATCCTCCCTTCTCTGTTCTGGAATATACATATGAACTCCTTCACCATTCCTCCAAAGGGATGTGCTTTCTATTTCTGTAATCATTTTACTTTATCAAATGAAATTACAAGATACCTAGTTAAATTTGAATTTCAGATGAAGAACTAATAATTTTTGCAGTATTTGAAACATACTTTTACTGAAACAAAAAGTTACGTATCTGAAATTCAGAATTAACAGGGGGTCTATATTTAATCTGGCAATCCTCGTTCCAGACATTCTTGAAGTTTTTCAATTAAAACACGACACAGAACTCTTCACATCTTTGGCAATTCTTCATACTCACTAAGGATACTCCCACCTCATGGTCTTTGTACTTGAAGTTCCCTCTGCTAGAATGTTCTTCCCCAGAATACCTGCATGGCTGGATCCCTCACTTTGCGTCAGTACTCATATTTTTACTTAATAAAGATGTGTTCCTTGGCCATCTTATAGAAGCCCCGCTATTACTTTTCAACTTCTTATACTGATTTATTTTTTTCTCAACACTTATTTCTACCTGGCAAAGTATATCTTTATTTCTATAGTTTATATATCTTCTCTTGAAGTAGAATAAAAACTGCATGACACAGCACTTGGCTTTACTAATTGCTGTGTTTGTATTGTATATATTGTATGCCTATATATTGTAGGCATACAATAGGGCCATGTATTAGTTATCTAAGGCTGCATTAAAAAGTGCCCCAAAATGTAGGGCTTAAACACTAGTCATTTATTATCTCTTACTATTTCTGTGATCAGGAATGCAGGAGTTGCTTGGCTAGGTAGTTCTGGCCAAGGGCCTCTCATGTGGTTTCAGTTGGATATTGGCTAGGGTTACACACATCTGAAGACTTGTTTGGGGCCAGAGGATCCACTTCAAGGTGGCTCATTCACACGGCTGGAAGATGCTGCATTTCTTTTTTTTCCATGTCAGTCTTTTCACAGGGCTGCCATGATGCTTGTGTGATGTAGTTGTCAAAGTCACAGAGAGTTGGGAGGATTGCTTGAGGCCAGTAGTTCAAGACCAGCCTAGGCAACAAAGGGAGACCCCATCTCTACAAATACACACACACACACACACACACACAGAGAGAGAGAGAGAGAGAGAGAAACAAAGTCACGCATTGTTACTTCCTTCATATTGTACTGATCACATATGCCAGCACTGATTTAATGTGGAAAGGGACCTGTATTAATTTTCTATTGCTGCATAACAAATTACCACAAAGTTAGCAGCTGAAAACCATACAAGTCTGTTATCTTACTGTTCTATAAGTGAGAAGTCTGGGCAGAACTTACTAGGTTCTTTGTTTATGGTCTCACAAGCCTGAAAATAGAAATACTCATCAACAGAAAACAAGTACTAAAAATATAGACCTAAATCTAAATATATTAATAATTACATGAATGTACATGGTCTAAATACACATTAAAAAAGAGATTATCAGAATGATTTTTTAAAAGTTCCAACTATAATATCTTCAAAAAACTTATTTTAAATATGATGATATAGGTAAGTTTAAAGTAAAGGATGGAGAAATATATACCAGGCACACGTTTATTTTTTTAAAGCTGAGTGGCTATATTAATAACAAAGTAGACTTCAGAGCAAAGAAAATGACCAGGTATAAAGAAGGACATTCTACAGTGATGCAATGGTCATTTCACCAAGCAGACAGAACAGTCTTAAATGTGTGTGTGCCTAACAACAGAGCTTCAAACGTGAAGAAAAACTAATATAACTGAAAGGAGAAACACATGAATTACAGTTAGAGTTGGAGATTTCATACTCCTTGCTCAGTAATGAATAGAATTAGTACCTAGAAAATCTGCAAGATTATAAGAACTGAACATCGTCAGCCAACTCTAAGTGAAAATTTTGGAATATTCCACCCAACAACAGTAGAATTCTTTTCGAGTACACATAGAACATTTACCAAGATGGACCATATTCCATGTCACAAAATAAACTTTAACAAATTTGAAAGCATGGAATTATACAATGTATGTTCTCTGACTGTAATGGAATTAAACCAGAAATCATCAGCTGCAAGAGAAACCAGAAAGATATCCGAACACTAAATACTTATTTCAGAAAAAAAAATAAAAATTTCAAACCAATAATCTAAGCTTCTTCCTAAAGAAACTAGAAAAAGAATAGTAAGACAAACTCAGAGGAAGAAGGAGGGAAATAATAAGGAGCAGAAATCAATGAAATTGAAAGCAGAAAAGCAATAGGGAAAATAAATGAAACAAAAAGCTAGGTCTGTGAAAATAATAAAATTTACAAATATCTTGGAAGACTGAAAAGAAAATAGAGGAACGACATAAATTCTTTCAGGAATGAAAAAGAATATTACTAGAGATTTCATATGCATTAATAGGATAAGTGAATACTATGAACAATTCAATGCTTATAGACTAAAAAATTAGATAAAATGGACCAATTCCTCAAAATCCTCAAACTACTAAAACTCACTCTAAATGAAACAAATAACCTACATAGTCCTAAAACTGTAAATAAATTAAATCTGTGGTTTAAAATCTTCTGAAAAAGAAATCAAGAGGCCCAAATTATTTCACTGGCAAATTCTACCTAACCTTTAAAGAAGAAATAATACTAATTCTATACAACGTCTTCCAGAAAACATCTCATTTTGTGAGGCCAGCATTACCCTGATACTAAAACATGGCAAAGACAATACAAGAAAACTATAGACCAATATTCTTCATCAACATAGATGCAAAATTCCTCAATGAAATATTAATTGAATGCATTATAAGTAAATAATAGTATACTAACACCAAGTGGGATTTATCCTAGGAATATAAGGCTGATCTCAGTAATCAAAATGCACTATTCACAATAGCAAAGACATGGAATCAACCCAAATGCCCATCAATGATGGACTGGATAAAGAAAATGTAGTACATATATACCATGAAATACTATGCAACCATAAAAAGGAATGAGATCATGTTCTTTGTAGGGACATAGATGGAGCCGGAAGCCATTATTCTCAGCAAACTAACACAGCAACAGAAAACCAAACACCACATGTTCTCAATTATAGGTGGGAGCTGAACAATAAGAACACATGGACACAGGGGAGGGGAACAACAAGCACTGGGGCCTGTCAGGGGCTGGGGTGAGGGAGAGCATCAGGATAAATAGCTAATGCACATGAGGTTTAATACCTAGGTGATGGGTTGATAGGTGTAGCAAACTACGATGGCAAATGTTTACCTATGTAACAAGCCTGCATGTCCTGCATGTGTATCCTGGAACTTAAAATGTAAAACAACAAAAAAGCAAACCTTTTATAACTTCCACGGGGAAGGGGAGAAATCAATAAATGTAATCTACCCTATAAATGGTGTAAAGATTGTACCAATAGATACAAAAATAGAATTTGACAAATTCAACATCTCTTCATAATTGAAACTAGCAACAAACTAAAAAATAGAAGGAAACTTCCTTAACCTGTGAAAGGACAGCTAAAAAAAAATATGGCTAACATCATACTTAGTGGTTAAAGACTGGATCATTTTTTCTTAAGATTAGGACCAAGGGAAGGATCTGCTCTTATCCCTCTTATCCCTGACTGGATATCCTAATCAGTGTAATAAGGCAAGAAAAAGTAATAAAAGTCATATAAATTAGAAAGGAATAAAAAACTGTTTCTATTCACAGATGACATAATTATCCACATGGAAAATCCTAAAAAAGCTATCCTCTCCCCCACCCCTGCCAAAAAAGAAAAACATCTCCTAGAACTAATAAGTGAGTTTGATAAGGTCTCAACATACCAGGCCAACACACAAAAATCGTTTGATTTCTAAATACTAGCAATAAACAGTTGGAAACAAAGATTATTTTTTAAGAAAACACCATTTATAAAATGAAATCTCAAACATAGGTCTAATATTCAACTTCAGGTTTTTTTAAATTTCTAATGTATTAAGGCATTTAAAAATTCTAAACAAAAGTTCAGAAACAGACAAAACTAAGCTGTGATGTTGGAAGACAGTGATTGCGCCTGGAAAGTAAAAAGGGTGTATCATTTGGGTGGGGCCATGGAGGCCTTCTGGCATCTCTGCTGCATCCTATTTTTGACTTGGGTGATATGTTTACTTTGTGATAACTCACTGGAGTAAACAATTATGAATTATGTACTTTTCTGAAAATTTGTTCCACACCAAAAATTTAATAATAAACATAAAAAGAAAATAGAGTGCTATTATGTCTTGAAACATTTGTAAACTGCATTTTGAAATTGCAGTTTGGCATTAACCAATTAAACACTAGCAGAATGACCTGAGAAATGTGTTGATTTAACTGTATCTAATTAACAGTCATTTACAAATACCTTTAGATCTCTATACATCTTCATGTTTTATAAAATTTGCAGCAGCCTCACCCATATTTTACTCACCACTGTTACCTACCACTGGCAGTAACTATTGTCACTATGACTAACACTAGTGGTCCTCACAGAACATGGAGTGTATTTTTATTTAGTGAGTGCTGGTCTTAGGGTTAGAAAGGTGGGATAAACATCCCCTATTTGCACAAGTTCTGTCTATGGTTTTGTTTTGTTTTTCTCCAGTGTCCCTAATTCTTCTCTTCCTGTCCTCCTTTTGCCCCCAAACATAGGTTCCTACAGAATGTTCCTGAAACTATTCTTGGATGTCAATGTATTCTTTATGTAGAGTCTTTTAGTGTGTATACATTTTAGTATACATACATGGTTTGGGCTATAGATCTTATTCTTTTCTTTTTTCAGCCAGCATCATGTTTTTGAACAATTATCTCCGTTACCATGTGCATATCTGACAACCGCAGCGTTTCCTCAGCATGTATCTACTACTTTAAAAAAAATCTGTCTTTTCGTTTTGTGCTGAATAACAAAAAACACTGCAGAGAATATTCTCTTACCCATCTCCTGTGTAAAAAGTTTCTCTGGAATATATATCTGGGATTGGGATAACTGGGTCATAAAGTATTCATACTTATCTTTGCCAGGTACTGCCAGCAAAGAAATCCTAATGCTGGCCGGGCGCGGTGGCTCAAGCCTGTAATCCCAGCATTTTCAGAGGCCGAGACGGGCGGATCACGAGGTCAGGAGATCGAGACCATCCTGGCTAACACGGTTTACGGTGAAACCCCGTCTCTACTAAAAAAAATACAAAAAACTAGGCGGGCGCCTGTAGTCCCAGCTACTCGGGAGGCTGAGGCAGCGTAAACCCGGGAGGCGGAGCTTGCAGTGAGCTGAGATCCAGCCACTGCACTGCAGCCCGGGCGACAGAGCGAGTCTCCGTCTCAAAAAAAAAAAAAGAAAAAAAAAAAAAGAAATCCTAATCCTTTCTAGAATAGTATCTCATTATGCTTATGCTTTTAGCCTGTATTTCCCTAACTGTTAGTGAGGTTGAGCATTTCTTTCATCCACATAATAATACAGATTTCTGGTTCTGTAAATTACCTGTTTATATTCTTTTCTCATTTTGCTACCAGGTTTCCAGGTACTTTTGACTAATTTAAACAAGTCACCCCAAAAGGACAAACTAATAAACAATTGATAAATTTGATATCAAAACTAAACATTTCTCTTCCATGAACAACACTATAGGCAAAATTCAAATAAAACAGATAACCCAGTGAGGGAAGATACTTGCAGTAACCAACATCAAGTGAAGGAGGAGGTCCTGTTCTACCTTATTTAATCCTCCCAAAGACCCCAGAAGTCAGTGCCATTATAATCTTCATTTTATAGACAAGAAAACTGAGACCAGAGAGGCTAAATCACTTGCCTAAGATCAAAGAGCTACTTGGAAGATGGACAACAGGTTTACTCCCAGATTTATCTGATCTAAAAGTCTGTGCCCATATACACCTGGTGTGCACCCACAAAAAATTTTTTTAAATGAGAATAAAGTTGTATGATTTTTAAAAATCTATGCTCATAACAATCGCCCCCATTTCCTTCTAGCAGATTGAGAACATCCGTCCTCTACTTCCCACCTTCTATTGTATCTTTTGTTTCCTTCCCCCTTCATCAAAGTCTGTATTTCTCAATAATATCAATGTCTTTAATGCTGGGACATTTGTAGTTTTTACTCTGCTAGCCATATGTGGTTCATACTGTAATTGTATTCCTACTTAGTTTTTTATTTTACAGTTAAATTAATGTTTCACCAACTATAGTATCACCTCCTTGAGTACATGGACTTCTGACTTCTTTGTATTGCTGGAAACAACCAACACAGGGCCTTAAACATGAGGCCCTCAATAAATACACGTTGCTTTAAAACAAATAAATACATAAAACACTTCTATATCCCTCTATCCCACTTCCTGCCATCAGTTTCCACAGAAAACAGAAGATAGAAATGCTTGCTATTTCTTTTAGGTACACTGCCTGTTTGCATTTGATCTTTGTCGTATTTGTGGCTAATGTGAACAGTTACAGCTGAAAGATCTGAAAGAGTTAGTGCCATGTCGGGTCAGACCATTCACTGATTGAATCATCTGAGGCAGTTATCTCTGTTACTGTTTTAGTTTTCTTATTGGTGAAATGTAGAAGATTGTATGCCTTGGGGTTTTTTGGACAGAATAACTTAAGAACATAGAACTTAAGTAATTATGGTATATGGGCAAGTAAATAAAAATAAAAGTTCATCTGGTTTTCTTTCTTTTTGTTTTTTTTTTTTTTTTGAGACGGAGTTTCGCTCTTATTGCCCAGGCTGGAGTGCAGTGGCACGATCTCCACTTACCACAACCTCCGCCTCCCGGGTTCAAGTGATTCTCCTGCCTCAGCCTCCCATTACAGACATGTACCATCACACCCAGCTAATACTGTGTTTTTAGTAAAGATGGGGTTTCTCCATGCTGGTCAGGTTGGTCTCAAACTCCCAGCCTCAGGTGATCCACCTGCCTCGGCCTCCCAAAGTGCTGGGATTACAGGCGTGAGCCACCTCGCCAAGCACATCTGGTCATTGTTAAGTCCCCTGACTAATAGATCTCTGACCTATAAATCTTTATGTGTGGCCATATGTAGGTACGTTTTTTTTCTACTATCTTTCTTTCTTTCCAAATGATGACATAAGTATAGCAGTGGGGGCCAGAGTAGTACTAGAATTGGAAGTAAGCCAGTGAAATCTAGAAACAAGCAGAATTGAAACCAAGAAAAATAAACCTTCAAGGCTGATGGTTAAACACAATTACAGGATATTGAGAAAGGCCCCAAATATGTTGTCAATGAGCAGGTCAAAAACGAAGAGATGGAATGGACAGAGTCACCTGTCTCTTCTCTTCTTTTTTAGCTGTTTATTTTGAAATAATTTTACATTTGCAGGAAGTTGCAAAGATAGTACAGAGAGGTCCCAATATCCTTCACCCAATGTTTACATCATACGTAATCACAGTACAATATAAAAACTAGGAAACTGACATGGGTAGTGTGTACAGTGCTATGTCATTTTATCACATGGGGATCTGTGTAACCATTCATTTCTGCAATCAAACATAAGATTCTTCCAATCACCACAAAGATCTCCCTCTTGCTACCATTTATAGTACAGAGTTTGCTTTTATAGGAGGATAACAGTAAGTAGAGGGCAAGTTCAAAGCCCAGTCTAGGAGCACATCCAGGGTGTGGGGAAAGTCAGTGGAGGAAGGTTGTTCCTGAACTGTCTCTAAACCCAACTCTCCAGTGTGTCAGGAACTTTGCGTATCTCTCACTGTTATATATTATAATTATATGTTATTATATATAATACATATATATGTTAAAATAGCAGAAAAATACAGAGAAAGTAATTTCTTTGAAGCAACTGTTCCTTTAAATAAGAACATTAAGGAGAAATTGCTTGACTATAATACCCATTCCAGGCAAGCAACCAATCTGTGTAGATCTGGGTCTCTAAGGTGATGGGATCATCTCTACATAATCATCCACTACTGATATCCCCTTTGGAAAAACTAAAGTGAGGGGCACTGATCTGAAGAAATGTAAAGGTCACTGAAAGACTCATATACTTAAAAAAACCAAATGTCATATAAGAAAAGAGAAGCCTAGAGGTAAAGTTACATAATTATGATTCTCTTAAAGTATCCATATAATATAACTAGTTTGGATAACTTAGAAAATTTAACAACAAATGGCTGGCAAAAGAACTGTAATCTATTTTTTAAAGGAAACTAGCTAAGAATATATGGGCCGATATTAACAATGAAATAAAATCAAAACATTTAACCTCAGATAGGAATTCTCAAACATTTTAGGCCCAAAACCTTTAATTTTATTTCATCCAGATTTTCTTATTAACCTTTGGTACTTGCTTATATATATTTTACTTACAGCTGTCATACTCCTTTTAGACAAAATATTTATTTAACTTTGACATTTGCTTCTTTACATCTAACTAAAGCCTGTAATCCCTGGAGTTTTTATTTTAATGATTAGTTTTCCTTAGAACACTTTAAGAGAAGAAATATAAAGTGATTTAATATACATTTTAAAAATCATATTTATTAAAAATCTGTTGCAGAGAAAAACTATTTTAGTAAACAAGTCTAATTACATAGAAAACAAAATGTGAATATATAATAAGGGAAAAGGAATTAGATAACAACAATAAACACTTCCAATTAGAAAATTAAAAAATTAGTCTGGGTGTGGTAGCTTACACCTATAATCCCAGCACGTTGGGAGGCCAAGGTGGGCTGATCATTTGAGGCCAGGAGTTTGAGACCACCCTGGCCAACTTGGTGAAACCCCGTATCTACTACAAATACAAAAATTAGCCGGGTGCGGTGGCATGCACCTGTAATCCCAGCTACTCGGGGGGCTGAGGCAGAAGAAGTGCTTGAACCTGGGAGGTGGAGGTTGCAGTGAGCTGAGATTGTGCCATTGCCCTCCAGCCTGGGTAACAGAGCAAGAGCAAGACTCTGTCTCAAAAAAAAAAGAAAAAAAGAAAAGAAAACTAAACACAGCAGTCACTGATTCATAGCAATTTTGCAATGTGGCTGGGAAGATACTCTGAAGTTCCTCTAGGTGAGAGTATGTAATATTTCTCGATTAGGTCCAGATTCTGCTCCTTGGGAAGAGCTCCTTTGTCCATTGTTCTTAGTAGCTTGTGGCTCCAGCCTCTGGGAATATCTTCCCTTCCCATTATACTCTTGGTCCACATCTGGAGTGGGCATTTGAGAATAAGCCTCCTTGGGAATTGTGCAGTTCTCTCAGCTTCTTTCCCATATATGGCTGGTAGTACAAAGTCATTTCAAGTCCCAAAGAGTCACAGACTTTTAATATCTAGATTTATGGTTTAACAACACAACTCTCTTAAAAACATACACTTTTTATGTATTAGAGTCCAATCAGTTCCATGTTTCAAAAGCTACATCAACAGCTCCTTTCTAGACATTCTCCTTAGATTTACTCTATTCATTGCTTTCTAGTTTCCATGACTCTCTTTCAACAATTTTCAGGTAAATTGAATTTATCAGGACTTCAGTGATACAGTCAAACTTTTAGTCTATTTTCCTTAAACCATTTTGTCTAAGTACATCCTTTAGTTGGTCCTTGATTCTGAGACAAATACTTTCACAGAAGCTTTTCAGAGGTTTTAACCATGGTGTCAAGACCATAATCTCATTTAATCTTTGCTACAAGGCTGAGTTTAATCTTTGTTGCTCACAGCTCTCTCAGTTTTATCTGTTAGTGGTTATGGTTAAGAGCAGTTGTGTTTTCCAACTCTTAAATCCCCCAAATTTCTAGACTATATTATTTTTTATTCCTGCTACAAAATGGCCATTTATATATCTGAGTTCATCTCTTCCATGTAATACCCTATGTAACGCAAACACTGGCAGGCAACACATTCTGTTTTTCAGCTCTTTCCCTTATAGTCACAAATTCATTCGGTGTGTTATTCTCTTATAATTTACTGCACACAACAGCTCAACAAATGCTTTGCTCCTGGAAAACATGGATCTCCCTTTCATCCTTCATTATCACCTACCATCGACTTTTAAGTCATTAATACATATGACAATAACTTTTTGTTACAAAAGCATCCTGTTTCTCCTAGCAATTTCTATCAGAATGCATAATCCACAGTACATTTCAATAACTCTAAGAATCTCATCAAATTAAAACACTGGGTTTATTTTTGCTCATGTTTATTTTGCTTATCCAGCCAGATTGGCTTGTTCTCAAACTGAGACCTAGGCCGACAACTGGAACATCGCAAATTGTCATGACAGTGGGAAAAAGAACAGAATGATCACTCACTGGCTTTGAAAAATTCCACCGGTAGCACATATCACTTCCAGTCACATGACATTAGCCAAAGCAAGTTATGTGGCTATACCCAATTTCAAGGGGTAGGGAATTCTAACATGGACCTGAAAAGGAACTAGAAATATTTGGTGGGCGACATTAATGACCATGACATCCTCCAGTATCTTTGTTTTGCTTTTCATACTTAGGACTACCGTCTAACTGGAACAGATTTTTGTATGGTGTGATGAGATCCAATATAGATCATATCATTTATTGAAAAGCACATCCTCTTTCCACTGCTGTGCAGTACTTCCCTTATAATAAATCAGTGTTCATGTATGCACAGCTCTCTTTCTGGGCTCTTGACTCTTTTCTTTTGGTCTACTTATCTACCCTTGCACAAACTGCGTATTATCTTCTTTAATTTTTTTTTTATATTCAGAGGTAGATGTGCAGGTTTGTTACATGAGTATATTGCATGATGCTGAGGTTTAGGCTTCTAATAATCCCCTCACCCAAGTAGTGAACATATTATAGTACCTGATAGGTAGTTTTTTGTTGTTGTTTGGTTGTTGTTATTATTATTATTTTTTAGGGTCTCACTGTTGCCTAGGCTGGAGTGGTGCAGTGGCATGATCATGGGTCACTGCAGCCTCAAACTCCTAGGCTCAAGTGATCCTCCAACCTCAGCCTCCCAAGTAGTTGGGACTACAGATGCATGCCACTGTGCCCAGCCTGATAGGTAGTTTTTCAACTTTTTCTTTTCTTAAGAGATGGGGTCTTACTATGTTGCCCATCCTGGAGTTGAACTCCTGGGCTCAAGCAAGCCCTCTGCTTCAGTTTCCCAAGTAGCTAGGACTAGAGTCCCACACCACCACCACCCAAGTAGCTGGGAATACAGGCATGTGTACTGGATAACAGTGAATCTCCCCTCCTTGCTCTTGTCCTGGGTTAACCTTGATGTCTTTCTGTCTTTCTTTTCTTTTCTTTCTTTCTCTCTCTCTTTCTTTGCTTCTTCCTTTCCTTCTTTCCTTCCTCCTTTCCTTCTTTCCTCCTCCTTTCCTTCTTTCCTTTCTTTCCTTTCCTTCCTTTCTTTTCTCTTTTCTCTCTCTTGTCCCCCTCCCCTCCCCTCCCCTCCCCTCCCCTTCCAGATGGAGTCTTGCTCTGTCACCCCATCTGGAGTGCAGTGGAACTGTAACCTCTTCCTCTCGGTTTCAAGAGATTCTCCTGCCTCAGCCTCCCAAGTAGTGGGATTACAGGCACCCACCACCACGCCCGGATAGTTTTTGTACTTTTAGTAGAGATGGTGTTTCACCATGTTGGCCAGCCTGGTCTTGAAATCCTGACCTCGTGATCCTCCCGCCTTGGTCTCCGAAAGTGCTGGGATTACAGGTGTGAGCCACCATGCCTGGCCAATGTCTACATTTCTATATAAAATTTAGATTTATCCTTGAATTTTATATCTTTGAATTTTTACCGCATTGGCACTGATTATAGATATATTTAAGGAAGGCTATCTTTACAATGAGTCTACCAATTTTTAATATGTACATGTTTAATTAGGTTCTCTTTGATTCTTCTCATTGATATCTTACTGTTTTATCTAAAGAAGTCTTACAAATCTTTTATTGCTCAGAAACTTGATACTTGTATGCTTTTAGATAGTAACTTTTAAATTCTTTCATTTTTGATAGAAATTGTTTATCAAACTATTAGAAATTATTTCCAGTAACCTGTTGACATTAATTGGGATAGTGCATCTGTAGATCTGAATTTTCTGTGTACATATATCAGGTGTACACAATCATATCACTGAAAAATGAGTTTTATTTATTCCGTCATTATACTTTTTATTTCTTTGCTTGTCTTATTGAACTAAATAGGACATCTTACCTTGTTCCCAATCTCAAAGGTAAGCTTTCAATCTTTCACCATTCGATATATGACCTATGGCTAGTTTTTTGGTAGCTAATCTTTATCAAAGTAATTTAAAATATAGCAGTAATTTTTTATATGTATCTCTTGTAAACAGCATATGCTGGTTTTCCATTTAGTCTGACAATCTTTGTCTTTTAACTAGGAATTCAGATCATTTGCAATTTAATGTAATTACCATGTGAACTTAAATACCACCCTCTTATTGTACTTGTATTTCTCTTCACTGGCTACATTTCTTTTTCGCTTATTATTTTAGATTGCTTTTTAGTATTGCTTTATCCACTCCCACATTAGTTTGGAAGTTTTACCCTCTTTATACTCTATCTGAAAAATTTTCAAAACACCTGCCCTAGAAATGAACTTTACATGGTATAATATTACTCTTCTTCTTTCATTAACATTTATGAAGTATGTCCATATATCAGGTGAAGTAAAACGCAATGGGGCTAAGAAGGTGAGTAGCACAGTCTCTCTTCCTGAAGAACTTAAGTCTAAGTCAACCTCCTCATTTTTCTTTTGAAGGATCTCCAGGTCTCCCAAGTTCAGACCACTATTTTTCTTTCTGCAAATGCCATATATTTACAAATAAACTAAATATTTTATGAGCTTATTGTAGAGATTGTCAGCTGTTATATCAGTCTTTTTCACATATTAATTTTTTGGTTTGGGTTTGTCATTTCAAAGGATCCAGCTGTTTGGGATCTTTACAAGTATCTTTTTACACATTACAGCTATCCTCACCACAAGCTTCAAGTGAACTATTATCTCCATTATACAGAGGAGAAAACTGATTTCAGTGAGATTTTCCCAGGATCACACAGCCGTTAAGGGGTGGACTGAATTTGAACCCAGACCTATACCCATCTCTAATGCCTATATATTTTTCCCACCTTATCACAGAAGTTGTCAAAATGTAGGCTAAATAACTATAATATGTATTGCTACTTTGAGTGCATATGATTGTCACTTGATTTTTTTGAGGTATAATTACATAGTACAAAACTTATTATTTAAAGTGCATAACTGACTGGTTTTTATCACATTCACAACGTTGTGCAATGATGATCACTTTTGAATTCCAGAACGTTTTCATCTCACCACAAAGAAACTCCATCCCTATTAGCAGTCATTCTATATTTCCCTTCCCCCAGCCCCCTGGCAACCACCAATCTACTTTTTAACTGTATAAAGATGCCTATCCTGGATATGTCATATAAATGGCCTTTTTTGTAGCCTTTGTGTCTGGCTTCTTTCACTGAGCAGGTTTTTAAGGTCCATCCATGTTGTAACGTGTATCAGTACTTCATTCCTTTTATGGTTGAATAATATTCCGTCATGCAGATATACCACCCTTTGTTTATTCATTCATTGGTTGGTAGACATTTTTCACTATTATGAATAATGCTGTGTAAACATTTGTATGCAAGTTTTTGTGTGAACATATTTTTTCATTCCCTTGGGTAAACAGCCAAGAGTAGAATTGCTGAGTCATGTGGCAATTTTATGTTTAACGTTTTGAGGGAACACAGCATCCTTTCACATACCTACGAGCAACATGGAGAGTCTAACTTCTCCACATCCTCCTCAACACTTGCTGTTCATGTTTTTCATTAAAGCCATCCTAGTGGGTGTGAAGTGATAGTCCACGGTGGTTTTGATTTCCATTTCCATAATGATAAATGATGTTGAAATCTTTTCATATGCTTATTTGCCTTTTGCATATCTTCCTCAAAGTATTCAAGTCCTTGGTCTATTGTTTAAGTGGGTTGTCCTTTTATTGTTGATAGGAGTTCTTTATTTTGGACATTAAGGCTTAGCAAATACATGATTTGAAAATATTCTCCCATTCTGTGGATTGTTTTGTCATTCTATTGATAGTGTCCTTTGAAGCACAAAAGTTTCAAATTTTGGTGAAGTCAAATTTTTCCTTTTGAAGGGTGGGGAATTGCTTGTGCTCTGTAGATTAGTGGTTCCCAAACTTTTTGGTGCCAGGGACTGTTTTTGTGGCAAACAGTTTTTACAGACTGGGGGGTGGGAGGGAGAGCATGGTTTCTGGATAATGCAAGCACATTACATTTATTGTGTTCTTTATTTCAATTATTACATTCTAATATATCATGAAATAATTAATTCACCATAATGTGGAATCAGTGGAAGCCCTGAACTTGTTTTCCTGCAACTAGATAGCCCCATCTGGGGGTGATGGGAAACAGTGACAGATCATCAGGCATTAGATTCTCATAAGCAGCAGGCAACCTAAATCCCTTGCATGCTAGTTCACAGTAGGGTTCACACTTCTATGAGAATCTGCTGCCACTACTGATATGACAGGAAGTGGAGATCAGGCAGTAATTGGTGCCATGGGGAGTGGCTGTAAATACAGATGAAGCTTTGTTCACAGTCACTCGCCTCCTGCTGTGTGGCGTGGTTCCTCACAGGCCTTGAACTGGTCATGGGTCCATGGCCCAGGGGTTGGGGACTCCCTGCTTTAGATGTTATATCTAGGAAATGATTGCCTAATCCAAGGCAACAGGGACTTAAAACTATGTCCTAAGTATAATGTTAACTTTCACCATTTTCTGAGATAATGCAAGGACTTCGGAACATCTATCCCCGTCTGCTTATATTTCTGTTAAACACCAACGTACACACATACTGAAATCCCATATAATGCAGTATCATAATCATTTTATGCAGAAAGTGTTCATTTAGTTATACATATATTCACAATTTTTATTTTCTTGCCAAAACTTAAGCTTCCACCAGGGCTTATTTTCCTTCTGCCCAAAAACTCTTTTTGTGTTTTCCTTGCTTACTGTAGTTATGCTGCTGTTACATTCTCTCCATTTTTATTTTAATGTCTTTATTTTGCTGTCATTTTTGAAGAGTATTTGTTGTGTAGAGGATCTTTGGTTAAGAGTTATTTTCTTTCCACATTTTGAGGATATTTTTCTATTGCTCTGTTTCCAATGTTACTATTAAGAAGACAGAAGCCTTTTGACGTAATCCATCCTTTTTCCACCAAGCAGTTTTTAAGATACTTTTTATTTATTACAGTTTCACTATTATTTCTCTAGGTATGGATTTTCCATTTATCCTATTTGTGATCTTTTGAACTTCCTGAATTTATGGTTCAATGTCATTCATCACTTCTGAAAAATTCTCAGCCATTATCTCTTCCAATATTGTCTCTGCCATATTCTCTCTCCTCTCCCTTCCTGGGGCTCCAATTACAAGTGTTTGGTATTTTCACAGGGTGCTTTATGTCTTTTACCTCTTACTCCTTTTTCGTCTTTTAGTCTCTGTGCTCTATTCTATATGCCTCCTTCTAATTTATAACCCAGTTTACCAACTCTTTCTTTAACTGTATTTCATCTGATAAACAGCTCCATTTAGTTCTTATTTTTGGTTATCTTTTCAGGACTAGAATCTCTAAAACTTTTTCAAATAAAAAAATTACACAAGTCAAGTAATTTTAATAACTGGAGTCCCTGTGATGTTATTATTTTTCTATTGATTCTGGCTTTTGTGAATTGTCTGATCATGTTTACTTGAAACACTTTCAGAAATGGTTTGAGAATTAGAATGACATCATCATTCACCAGAGAGGATATTTCTTTCCAGGCACTGGAGGGTAATAGCAGTCTGTGACCAAGATTTGAGTTTATTTTAGAGCTGGAGTACAATTAATATCTCCACTTCAACAGTCTTGTTGAAGTTTCCTCCAGTCTACTTGTGGCTAAACGAAGCCAATCTTTTAGTAGATTTTCACTAGAAAGACTGACATAGGCATGCTTTAAACTATTTTTCTATGATCTGATACTTGAAGGACAGCATGACCTTACATAAAATCACTGGCTTATACGTTCTTTCCTTGAGGTTTTCTTGAAAATTCTGCTCAATTTTGCCTTGCACTTGCTTGTGAAAAGTCTAATACCCAGTCTAATTCTAAGTCTTGGGAACTTGTCTTTATAGTCAAATAGTTTTTCTAGGGTATGTCTTACTATTGATGATCAATTTTCCTGGTACTCTGTGGGCTCTTTCAATATGAACTCAAGTCTTTTTATCTGAGGAAAGTTTTCTTAGGTTATTGGTCTTTTTAAAAAAAAAACTTCCCATTTTAAAATACATTTTAGATATACAGAAGAGTTGCATGAGGAATGCACAGAATGCCTGTACACCCTTGACTCTGCTTCCCCTAATGTAACAATTCACAGAAACACAGCACAATCATCAAAATCAGAAATTAGCATGAAATACTATTAACTAAACAACAGACTTTATTTGGATTTTGCGTTTTCTCACTATTATCTATTTTTGGTGTCAGGATTTTGTCCAAGGTTTCACATTGCATTTAGTTATATCTCCTCAGTCCCCTACAGTCTGTAACAATTCTTCGATTTTTCCTCCTCTTTCATTTTGACATTCAAAGAGTACTGGTAAGTTATTTTGTAGAATGTCCTTCAGTTGACTTTGTCCTATGTTTTTACATGATTAGAATGAAGTTATGCAACATTTGCAGTTACACTGCAGTAATGATACTATGTAACTTCTCAGTGAATCATATTTAGGGGTTTATTAAGTCTTTACTGGTAATAATTGATTTGTTTTATGCGACCACCGGAGCAGGCGCCAGAGATGAGGCAAGTAGGCAAGGTAAAAAAACTTTACTAGCTAGCCAATGTGAAGGAGGAAAGGGCGAGGTTCACTGGTCTCCGGCGGTGGAGGCCGAGGAAGTCGCTCTGGCATTCTCGGGCGAGGTTCCTAGGTCCGCATATGAGGAGGGGCCGAGGAAGTTCGCCCTGATGTCTTCCAGGAGCGGCCTTTTATGGGTGGGGCTCAAGGTGGGCAGGACAGGGGCAGGGGGTAAAGGCATCTTCATAGGCGTGGCTGGGTAAGTTTCGGTTTCTTTGTTTTGACGTCACAATGCGCAGGCGCAGACAATCGGTGTTTTTCCTGGGCGGGGGAGTTTTTCCCAGGCGCGGGAAAGTAGCTGATGAAGAACCTGGAACTGTGCCATCTTGTTTACCTTCTTTACCTTCTTCCATCTTGTCCTTTCTCCCCCACCCAAACAATAATGAATTTTAATCACTTATCTATCAGGTTTCTCTTCTGTAAAGCTACAGTCTTTCTCTTTGTAATTCATACGTACCTTGAGGGACGTACCATGAAACAATGCAAACCTGGTTCTTCAACTTTTGCCCACTCATTTGGCATTTTTCCTTCAGTAAGATGGGCCCCTAATGATCTCTCCTCCCTGCAGTATTTAGACTCTTGTGTAACCTCCTACACGGTCTCGGGGTTGGTATGTTTGGCAGAAGTAATATATGCCACTTCTAAGATTAGGTGATAAAAGACACCAGGGCTTTCCTTGTAGGCATGCTTTTTTATGTGTTCTGTGTCTCCCTCTCTTGGATCACTTCTTCCATGGACAGTCAGCTGCTATGTTGTTAGCAGCCCTATGGATAGTACTTAAGGGTCTTACCACAGGCCCTTTTCTCTCTGGATGAGAGCCATTCCCATGGCTTCAGTTACAATTTGTTGGTGATGACTCCTCTGAGCATCTACCCTTCAAACCCATCAGTTATCACATCCCCATCAATTATCACATCCCCATTTGGATGACTCACAAAAGTCTCACTTTCAACTGGTCAAAATCTGTACACATCACTTTCAACTTTATACCTGGATAAAGTTGATTCTAGCTCATGAAATAACATGACCAACCATTAGGCCAGAGCATAAGTCGTTTCTGTCACTGCCCTAGTATACACCATACACCATCCTCATCTCTCCTCTGGCTACTGAGTTACCCTCCTGAAGGGTTGTTCCAAATGTTCTTGTTACCCTCCTCTCATTCTCTTGACCTACAGCCTGCTTTTGTAAGTAAGTCTTATTGGAACACAGCCATGCCCATTCACACACACACACATACACATCCATATGCATATATATGTGTATATATATGTAGGGGTGTGTGTGTATGTCTTGGATGCATCTGTATTATAATGGCAGAGATTAATAGTTGTGACAGAAACCATCTGGCCCTTTATACAAAAGGTTTGCTTACCTATGCTCTAAACTGAGGCAACAACCAAAATAGAAAAGGTTTGCTGACCTCTGCTCTAGGCAATAACCAAAATAAAGGCCACAAAGCCCAACATCTGTAACATTACTCAAGCAGCCAGGATCTGATTCCCGCCTATTGTTCCTGCACCAGCAATTACTAATGCTCTTCTGCTTTCTATGCTTCAACCATACTGTACTTCCTTCAGTTTCCTGAGTGCAACCCTGCTTATTCTTATTTCAGGGTCTATGTGCTGCACTCTTCAAAATGCCCTCCCCCATTCCCTCCTTCACTTAGCTCACCTCTACTTTTTTTTCAGGCAGGTCTCGGCTTAAACATCATTTATTCCACATAACCTTCTGTGAACTTCCCAAACTAAATGAGTCTATTGATTCCCATAGCCTAACTTGCTGATAACATCCTGTTGAACTGTAATGACATAATCAGTGTTGTTTTCCACCAGACTGTAAGTGGACACTGACCCTTTCTGTCTTGTTCAACGTGGGATCCCTAGAACTTACTTTAGTATCTGGCACACCTTAGGCACTCAGTATTCTTGGCCATCCCTTACGTTACTGCATTCTGTCAACTCTCTTCAGATACTGTCCACATCTTTCTGTCCCCACCACAACTCCCCTACTTGAGCCAACTATCCTGTTGTATCTGGAGTCTTTCAACAGACGCCTGGCAGGTTTCCCCACTGGTGGATTTTTCTCCAGGGTGCAGCCAGGTTGACTTTTCTAATGCAAATCTGATGTCACTCTACTATCTAAAGCCCTAAAATGGCTTCCTATTGCTCTCTTAAAAAGTCTAAAATCCTCAGCATGGCTTACAAAACTCTTTGTAATTTAGATTTTACCTACCTCTCAAAAGCACCTATGCTTACAGTCAAACTGATTCCCTTTCACATCCACAAGTGCTCTCTCCACTCTTTGCAAACAATATTCTCTATGCCTGCCTGAATCACTATTCTCCACACCTGTTTCACCCAGAAAACGCCTATATAATATTTAGGGATCATCATCTCTCCCCACTGGAAGCCTCCTCATACACTCAAGTCTGGTTTAGAGGGTCCATCTATAGCACCTTCTACTCTACTTCTCTTCTCCAAACACACATACCGTTTGTAACATTAATCATATAGAAAGCGAGGTGAGGGAAGGGACTATCTGACTTCTTTTCCACTGTATTTCCAGTATTTATCACAGTGCTTGGTACACAGGAGGAGCTCAATAAGTATTTACTAAATAAATGAATTTAAATGCTTCAACATTGAAGCTATTTTGCATCATTTTAAAAGAAAACTTTGAAAGATTTCATTGTCTTATTAAATCTTATTGTGACTTCCAATCCTGCGCCCCTCACTTTATCCTACAAATCCAACACGAACCCCACACTCATTTGAACCAGCACCCCTAATTCTCTTATCAACTTATATTGCACCCTTTACATACTGTATCTGTCCAATCCCCAGTTAATTTAGCAGTCTAATTTCTATCCTTCAGGTCCTAAGCTGCTCAACTCTGGGGCTCCATAAAGTTACAGAATCTTTCTAACTGGCTCCATTAAACTTAGGTTTTCTAACCCCACTCGGTTGTGAATATAACTTCAGTGGTGCTTCCCCTTATTTCTGGACTGTTCTCTCTCCAGCATATGTCTAAGCTTTTGCCACTTATCTCAAGCCCCCAGATATGCTAGGCTTGTTCACTCTTGGTACATGATCCTGCTCCTTTGTCACCAAGAGAAGAGGGGATAAGACACAAATCCTCTTTTTTGCTCTAGACTTTCTTCCTTTTCTCTGTATCTTTCCCCTGAACCTGAAGCTTTTATCTGTGCTTTTGACCCCACTCCTTCTGGTCTGTTCTTGGACTCTACCTCACTGATTTTGGTACTGTCACATCTTACATTAATTTAACTTGCACAAAGGCAGCTCTACACAAGGTTCCACTGTGTTTTCACTGTGTTGCATCAGCTGAAGTCACATTCATTCCACTGCTTGTAGATTACTGTACACTAAGATGGCAGGTCATAGCTCTTCCATACCTGATATGCCTAATTAATAGAGAGGCTGAAGTGTCATAAATAGAGAAGTGATCGTGTTGCTGTTTTGCCCACTCCAACTCATCCCTGTTGAACTAAGCAGTGCTTAATATCATCTAGCCAGATCATAAGGCAGAGGAAAGAACTATGTGCTGTGAATGGGACTGAGACACAGTCATAAGTCATCTGCTCTCCCATAATCATCGATTATCAGGCATCCTCACCAATGAATTCATCTTCTCTTGGCGATTTGATTCTAGTGGTTAAAACCATGCTTTGTGCCCCCCCAACCCCCAATATGATCTCAAATATGATCTCAAATATGATCTAAACAGCCATTTGAGAGTCAGCAATTAGAATCCTGGAGATAATACAGAGTCTTAGACCATATCTCCTCCCATACTGCTGTTTCCTCTAAGCCTTCAGTGCTTTTAGTCAGCATCTTTTCTAAGTCACAGAAATCAGTAAATATCGGAATACATAAAACAGAAAGGTCTGAAGAGAAACGGACTGCTAGCTGATAGATGGCTGGTGAGCTTCAGGATGGAGAGGTAGGGGTGAGGACTGTCAATTCAAACAAGAATGCAAACCACTCAAAATAAACATTCTCCTAAAGCAATAAACATTTCTGAAGTCTGGCTGGGAACTTTCAGAAAAGAACACAGACCACAGCAGCTGTGTTCCTCAGATCTACATACTCATTTCCTTCTCCCCCTACCAAACACACACACTTAGCAAAGACACTGATTATGAGACAAGGACTGAAGAAGCAAGAACTAGCTCTGCAAATAAAAAAAAGGCAAAGCAAACCCTTTACACACTTACTGCACCCTAAAGCAACTACTAATTATGTTATGCTTTGATCTTTTCAGCCATGTTCACTCACATATATTACTGTCAATATCTTTGGGGGAAAAAAAAATGTAAGCAGTAAACATTTTAAGGACCTTTCACAAACCAAATGACAGCAGGTTTTTATTAACATATCTTACAATGTTGATTATTCCTAGTTTTGTAATTTCTGCTTAATTATAAAGATCAATTTAGCTTCTACAGTAATGTACTGTATTTAAATGATCATTCATACAAGATATCACACCAGTACATTTTTTTGAATAATATACACACATCACTCTAACTTGGACCTGTTATTTTTAAAAGTGGGTTTATAAATGGGACTTATAAAAGTTATGGGGAAAAATTAAAGTTCTAGTTTAGCAGCATGCATGTATGTATTCAAGTACAATTTTCAACCAAGTGCTTTTTTAAAATTTACTGGTGACTAATTCACCAATATCAAAATAAACACTATCAAACACCCAAATTTTAAAGTTAAGGCTAATATTTTCACTTCACATCCATATGCACAACCATAAAACATTCCATTTTAAATAAGTAGTAATCAAAGTCTGAATACATTATACCATGTATATATAGCATCAGAGTTTCAAACTGTAGAATTATTCAAGTTCATGAATCCTGTAACAGTATTTACTAGAGATGTAAATTAGCATTTTGCTCTTCAACCACACTTACAAATGGTCTGGTATTCATAATGATCAATGCAAAAAGTATGACAGGCTGAACTTATGATACAGTATTTAAAAAAGTAGCAATGTGTTGGAAAGGACAGCTATTTAGTCAAACAGAATCATTTGAGTCTTACAGAAAGTTATCTTAATATTTTGGAAATGTATATAAAAATAGCAAGCTATTTCCATGTATTTTATTGTAGAACTATAGGTAATTTTTTGACTTTGTGAATACATTTGAATATGTACTGCTCTGCTTTCCATATTTTAATGCAAGGCCATCATTTAATATCCATTTTTATACTCTTGTAATGTCATGTCATTACAAACATTTTTTAGAACATGGATCTGACATTATTTTTATACTTTATCATTAGATTTGTTTAGTTTATTTTTACATGTAAAAATGTAATTTTATATAACAAGCCATGGAAGTCCAAAGTACCAGGGATAGCTTGATTTGATAGCACTATATGTTAAATAATCAATTACCGAATCATTTAGGGAAAAAAATCTTTGTAGCAATATATCACATGCTTTTCAGTAATTTTCCTTCTCATAGAGTGGGTTTTAGCTCAATCATTCCCATTTTTACTGATTTTTAAACCCTGCAAACATAAATTGTTTTTCACAGCAGTTTCTAAGAAGAATGCAGAAGCAAGGCTCATTCATGAGGGTCATCACCACTGCGCCTTTTTTTTTTTTTTTCCTTTTAGGAAACCAAGCAGAAATAGCAGTGATTACACTGCACAAATACAATATAGCTGAACCTCTTGAGCTGAAAGAAAGTTCCAAAACTTATGGTTCACTTCTGGGGAAGTCTGAGCATTTCTAATACAATCATATAAACAAAACCTTGTTTAGTAATAAAAGGTGGGCATGCACAGAATCAACATCTGCCCAATGTATGTACCTCTTGATTTTATAGTAAGATTTGTTATTACCTCTAGTAATTCATCCAACTTGAAATGGCAAATTTTGATTTTTAAGGACCCCCCCAACCACACATATGCCCCCCAAAATGTACTGTATTATATTAACAGCAGCTATCTACTTATTTTACAGCTATTTCAATTATTTACCTGGGGAGAAGATTTATGAAATTCCTGAGAATGAATTCAGTTTTCAGCAAAGCCTTAAACTTTTAACAGATTCCTCACAATAAGAAAAAATTTTAAAGTTCTACTATTAGACCAACTTTTACTATACAATATTTCACATAAATCATGTTTTACATTTTTTTCTAATTACATACAGAAAAATTCTCAAATCAACACAAGAATGGCAGAGGAAAAAAGATGCATTATGCTTAGCAGATGCAAATTAAAACACAGAAAGAAGCAGTAAAATGTCAAATAAATCACACCCACTCTAAGTATCAATGAATAGCTGATATGCATTGTTGGGAGAATCATTTCTGAATGAGTTTGTGAACAAGTTGTGCTTCTTATTAATTGTGCACTTAAAAAATGACCACTAAAGAATAATTTAACTTGTTATTAATGTTTTCCAGATATTAAAACAAATTATTATACCATTAACGTGATTACCAAGCACCTAATTTTGGAAAGGCTTCATAATATGTTTTCTTTTTCTCCCTCAGCAAAAGTGTTAATCCCCCAAATTAAGTTAAAGCTTATCGTTGAAAAATAAATTCGTAGCGAAAATGATGATATGATGCAATGCTGAGGTGGAGAGTCACAGCCCATTGTAATGTGGACCCCATCTTTTATTGATGTGATCAAAAGTATGGGAAATCCACTGTTGCTCAAGAACTTTGTATCTTTCCTTACAAATGTAGAGAGGCTTGCCTCGCCTAGAATAAAAAGAAAAAAAAAAGTATTAATATCATACAAGGAAGATTTCACTTGCATTTCTTTCTTCTTTTTTTTGAGACAGTCTCTCACAGTGGAGCAATCTCAGCTCACTGCAACCTCCACCTCCTGGATTCAAGCAATTCTGTTTCAGCCTCTCGAGTAGCTGGGATTACAGGTGCTCACCACCATGTCTGTCTCTTTTTTTATTTTTTTTATCTTTTATTTATTTATTTATTTATTTTTTGAGACAGAGTCTCACTCTGTCACCCAGGCTGGAGCGCAGTGGCGCGATCTCAGCTCACTGCAAGCTCTGCCTCCCAAGTTCACGCCATTCTCCTGCCTCAGCCTCCCGAGTAGCTGGGACTACAGGTGCCTGCCACCATGCCCAGCTAATTTTTTGTATTTTTAGTAGACACGGGGTTTCACCATACTGGCCAGCCTGGTCTCGAACTCCTGACCTCAAGTGATCCACCCACCTCGGTCTCCCAAAGTGCTGGGATTACAGGCATGAGCCACCGCACCTACCGCATTTCTTTTTTTACTAGATTCTTCTTTTTTGAGACAGTCTTTCTCTGTTGCCCAGGTTGGTGTGCAGTGGCACGATCACAGCTCACTGCAACCTCCACCTGCCGGGCTCAAGCGATCCTTCCACCTCCTTCCGAATTGCTGGGACCACAGGCATATACCACCACACCTGGCTTATTTATTTATTTATTTTTTGTAGAGATGAGGTCTCACTATGTTGCCCAGGCTGGTCTCAAACTCCTGGGTTCAAGCAATCCTCCTGCTTCAGCCTCCTAAAGTGCTGAGATTACAGGTGTGAGCCACTGGGCCTGGCCAACAGATTCTTCGTGGCAAAAACCTCACATGGTAATTTGGTTTATGTCATGTTTCCTCAATGTATTGATAGGGACAATATCTCAAAAACTAGAAATAGCTCTAAATTAATGACTGTAGGAATTTCTTTTTTTTTTTTTTGAGACAGTTTCCCTCTTTTTGCCCATGCTGGAGTGCAATGGCGCCATCTTGGCTTACCGCAACCTCCGCCTCCCGGGTTCAAGCGATTCTCCCGCCTCAGCCTCCCGAGTAGCTGGGACTACAGGCATGTGCCACCACCCCGGCTAATTTTGTATTTTTAGTAGAGACAGGGTTTCTCCATGTTGGTCGGGCTGGTCTTGAACTCCCGACCTAACGTGATCCACCTGCCTCGGCCTCCCAAAGTGCTGGGATTACAGGCGTGAGCTACCGCGCCTGGCAAGAATTTCTTAATATTAAAAAAATTGTAATTACAAAGCCAGGAATAGCATATTGGTTTTCACTGACCAAATTTCAATAAAACACCAGGATATATCCATGAACATCTCACCTAAGATCCCGGTCTTCCTCTCCATGAGCATCCAAATACACGGAACCCCAGAGGCAGAAGCGGTGACCTCGAATGATGATAATTACCGATGCATTGATCAAAAGGAAAATACCTGTTCCTGCACCACAGTTCTGAGAATGCTAAAAAATTAAAAATATATTAATGAACTTCATAATCAAATAGGCTTTATAATAAAATCAAGAATATCTTAATGCCTTCTAAATAATACAGTGACTTAAAAATAGTAAGATTTCATTGAAGTTAAACTTATAACTCCAATGAAACTTTATTATTAATACATTAAGAGGAATTTGGGTAAGGAATATCTAGTAAAGCAATTAAGAGCCAATCTAATTCAGAGTCTAGTATCTCCAACAGCACAGATGACTTTTGTTTCACAGCACATTCCCAAGTATATACCATTAAAGGATAGTAGGTGAAAAGAGAACTAGAATTGTACTTAAGGAAGGATTTACTCACTTAAAACCTCAGAGACTTTGTTTTTTTACTGTTCTACTGGATTAAAAAACACACAATCCCTGTATGTATTATATACTTAATTCAAAGTGTAGTTAAATATGAAGAGCTGGCTTGACCATATTTTCCTTGTGCTATGAGATCTATGTTTTCATAAATTTTGTATTATCTATTATTGCTTACCAATACACATTCACAGTAACTTTGTTGCTTGCAGCAAAGTCCTTTCAGGCATACAAAAGTACCACACACAAGGCAAACAGCAGGATCTTTAGGAACCTTGGTGCAGACACTACAGGTTTTTCTGTGGTAGTACTGAAAAATGGTGTTATAATTCTCAGGCAACTGTAGTAGGTGTGGTAATTTCCATTTTGACTCTTGGATAAGCAAGGCCTAAAACATCCAAAAATATTCATTAGTTTTATGTATTTAAGTCACTAACACAATATATTTTTTAAAAGTAATTTTTACAGAAAGAAAAATCTGCCTCCAAGAATGTGGCTTATTTTCTTCATTAACACTCCTCTCATTTCCATTTTATACATGACTAAAATAGTAGTTCAACAGTTACCATTATCTATTTTAATGTATTATCGTTTCCAATTACAATATGATTTAATTTTTTAGATTAAGCAACCTAAAACATTTAAACTTGTTATTACTTTAAAAGAAAAATACCATCTCTAAGCATGCAGGGAAAATACATCTAATTGTATTTGACTTTAAACATGCATAGTGCAAAGGTTTTTAAAAGTTACATATTTTTTAAAACCAAGTTTTGACCATTCTCAAACAATTCTTTAGCTTTTTCTTTAGGGGAAATCATGGTTATAACTCATTTTTTCTACTTTAATACTTTATAATGTAGAATCTCCTTCCTAGAATATGTACAATTCATTACACCTCAAGCTCTTAAGATCTTTTATATCCGTTAAGTGCTGGGTTAGAATTCTTTTCATACATTTCTTGCTTTAAGAATAAAAAAAATTTCAAGTTAGTTAAATTTCCCTGAAGGGTATGCTTTATTAACTATTTGCAGCTGTATAAAAATACCGGCAACAGCATTAAATTTTTCTAGATGCTACTCCATTCACACTTAAAACAGATAAAATGTAGTGTGAGTCTATCACCTTAAGAAACTAAGTAATAGTCAATTTAAATGGAGATCATATCATGTTACCTACATGCAGCCATAATCTACCTAAATCAGTGGAGTAACTAAGCTAGCTTGTTCCTCATCAACAAGTTAATGGATAAAGTGTCCATGGAAGCAATTATAAGAACAGTATACAATATATCATTTGCCAGTACTCAGTGCCCAACCCTGGACCCCAAGGATGGCACATTCTGAAATGAGTTGATTACAGTGGAACCCTTCCATTAAAGGGAGGGGATAACAATTTGTCCTCACTGAACTTGACACTTATTATAGGTTAGGCTGCATGTTATCCAGTAGCCCATAGCACATTACCTCCAATAATTTCCCTCATGAAGAGAGATGTAAGGCAACAGGTGGATGTCCATGGAATTCACTGATCTTAACATATACTCAATCATCTGAAAAAAGCAGTGGTATTTTAAATCATGAACTACAAAACCGTTTTTTTCAGTGCCATAAAAATTATGAAATTCATGAAATTTACAAATTTTTAGATGGCACCAGCTGGAAGAAAACACCTACAGAATGTGTATGCTCTAAACAGCAACCAGTATATATGGGTGACCTTTCTCACAACTGGAATACATATGTCTGGGAAACAAGAGGTGGAAAGTATTTAACAGTTGTAGCAACTCTCATGATTACACCTAAAATTCAGTCTTGCCTTTCCTGTTGCGGCCTGTGTGGAGTTTGCTCATGGGTCTCTGAGACCCAAAAATTGAGAGCATTTTCACACCCCAGGGGCTGTGCCTGTGCCATGCCACAGAACAAATATATTGAATTACACTGTGAATGCTAATGGATATCATTTGGATTACTATGAGAAAAGGAAAGAAGGAAAGTTGAGAGGCTTATGAACATTCAAAGAAGGCAAAGAAAATGATTGGTCTGAAGGCTAAGCTTTATCTTAAACAGCACCATGCTGAGAAAATACAAATGAAAAAGACTATCAAGATGCATGAAAAAAGAAGCACCAAACAAAAAAAAGACTCCACAGGGAGCAGTACCTGCCTATCTGCTGGACAGAGAGGGACAACCTCGAGCTAATGTACTTTCCAGTATGATTAAGCAGAAATGAAAAGAGAAAGTGGGAAAATGGAAAGTCCTTCTGTCTAAAAGTACCTGCCTAGGGAGAAACAGAGTGTTAAAAGTTACTTCAACAGGGCCAGGTGCAGTGGCTCATGCCTGTAATGCCAGAACTATGGGAGGCCAAGGTAGGCAGATCATTTGAGGTCAGGCGTTCAAGACCAGCCTGGGCAACATGGTGAAACCCTGTCTTTACTAAAAATACAAAAATTAGCTGGGCATAGTGGCAGGCGCCTGTAATCCCAGCTATTCAGGAGGCCAAGGCAGGAAAATCACCTGAACCCGGGAGGTAAAGGTTGCAGTAAGCCAAGATCGCTCTGCTGCACTCAAGCCTGGGCAACAAAGCGAGACTGTGTCTCAAAAAAAAAAAAAAAAAAAAAAAAAAAAGTTATTCCAACAGGAAAGAGAAAGAAGAAGGCATGGAAGAGGATGGTTAGTAAAGTCTACTTTGTTGGAGATGGCTTTACAAGAAAACTATGTATCTATGGAACATTCATCAGGCCAATGGGCTTGCGTTTCAAGAAAGCCCATGTAACATCCTGAACTGAGAGCCACCTTTTGCCTAACAATATTGGTGTAAAGAAGGGTCCTTCATTCCCAATGTATATAACTTTGGGTGTTATTATCAAAGGTACTGTTACTGAGGTAAACGTGAGTGAGTTGGGCCCTGTGACAGAAGGAGGCAAGGTTATTTGGGGAAAATATGCTCTGGTTACCAACAATCCTGAAAATTATGGAGGTATAAATGCAGTCATACTGGTTTGACAGTTTCATAGATATTTGTTGAAGACTACATACCAATTGAAAAACTTGCCATTACTGTGATGTTTCTGAATACTACCAAACAGCCTTACATGTCTGCAATCAAGAGATTTATTAAATTGTAAACATTAAAATGGAAAAAAAAACTTTGGTTGCAAATTTCTGCTTCACTGCTATTCTGGATTCTTCTGTGGATTTACAAGCTAAGGGAGCTATGTACTATCTATCCTCTAGTACAGTTTATAACATTGGTTATACTGAATTAGAAACTAAACGTCACCTGACCATTCTATGTTCCTCAGACCACTAGGAACATTTGTGGTATACGCCATCCACATCACAAGGATAGCTTATCGCATTGCCTGGAGGGATTGACCATGACTATCAAGAAGAATAAAAATGTTGCCATACAATTGGTAGAGCAATATTTTGGAATTTAAAAATGCCCTCTGCCACCCCACCATAGACCAAGCTTGAAAGGCAGAAATTTAACACAGAATGATTACAGCCTTATAGAAACAAGACAGGACCAATCACCAGAAGCTCAGCCCTCTCAGAATAAAGTTTGGTATCACATCCTTGCTCAAACAAATCCAATCAGGTGAGGTGTGCTGGATCACAGATGGTAAAATAATAAAGTCATATATATTTGTATATTAGCTGCAGCTTTATGACTACTTGCAAATCTTGCTTACTGTGTCATATATCTTTGCAACATTTTCATTCTCTTACTATTGAATTCAGTGAGAGTAGGTACTAATTAAAATGTTCCAGACCATCTGGGTGTGAGTACAACAAATGATAGGAACAATGGACATCTCTCAGAGCTACTGGATGCAGAGAGGCCCGATGATGTAAGGACTGTATGTGACAACAGGTTGCTTATTTGGAAAAGTCACAGATGCATTTGCAGTCATAAGTAAAATGGTTACATCATTTTGAACAGCAGAAGTGAAATTCTGTGAATGAGAAGAAGGGTGTGTATGTGCCAGGCAGGTAAGATGTGAAAGTAGTGGGCCACCAGTTTGTTTTTTAAATCCTCCTAGCATCCTTTGCTGCCTTCTTATATTAATAACATTATAAGTTGTTTTGGAAAATAACCCCTGCTCTTGCTCCATACAGTTCTGATGGGGCTGCCCCCAACACAAGATCCTGCCCCACCACTAGGGTATATATATTACAAGAGTTAGGCCAACCAGATTCTCTCTCCCAGGAATCTGAACCTTGAGCATGCAAACGGATGGAAGGAAAATGGTTGAAGCTTAGTTATCTGGTGGCAGCACTTCAGAGAAAACAGACCAGAGATCTTTGTGGTTTCTCTTCTTCCCAAGTGATGACAGTTAAGCTCTTCAATTCTGCACATTACCAAGTATGCTTCCAATGAATCTTTTTTTTTTTTTTTTTTCTGTCATAGTTTGCTTTGGTTTTCCTTATTTTAAATCAGAACTGGATTTTGTTGTTTCTGAACAAAGAATCTTAACTGATACAAAAATTCAGAAGTAGAATTCACAGACAGTTTTTCAAGGGTAGTGCTGTTGGACTACACAGCTCCTGTCACCATTTACCCTGCTAGGTCTCTCTATACAGATTAACCTTCCTGAGAAAGAGAATCTGGTTGACCTAGGGGTCAGGATCAGGGTTAGGAACACAAGAGTGGAGCAGGGACACAAGTGGGGATGCAGGTCAAATGGTGGTGCACTACTTACATAACTGGCAAAAATTCTGTGTTAGCATAAATTAATAAACTAATCAAATGTCTACTACACTGCCTCTAAAATAATTATCACCTAATTATATAAAAAAGATTAAACATTTTAAAATGATAAATTATTGTTTTCCATCAGCATACATACCAATAATCATTCATCTAAAATGTAGGCTTGATTTTAACCTATGGCTCATATGAAGACAAACTCTGGGTGTGCTCATTACTTTTTTCCCTGCCTTGGTTCTACAATTATACCCATCTCTTACTCCATGTCATTCTGCATAGGTTTTCAGACATCAAAGTATGATGTCAAATTATTGCTATATGCTCTGTGAATAAATAAATTATTAGGAAGATATTTGTATATGTAATATGCAAGGTTCAGTTAACTTCTTGAATTTCCCTTTCCTTTTTTTTTTTTTTAAAAAAAAGGGTATAAAATGAGATAGCATCTTTTTAAGGATTTCAGCAAAAAATGGAAAAGAACAAAAGCAGAAACATTTATAACTTATGCTTATCTTGCTTTTATTTTTCACTTCAATGTTTTAAAAATTAAATCGTCTGACATATCCATCTGAAATATTAATTTTTTATTGTCCTTTTGATGTTCAAAATTAAAATTCTCATTTTCCCTGAAACCTGGCTCCCCTTTCACAAGTTCTATTTCTGCCAATGACACCACCCCACAACTTAATTGTTCCACAAATATTTATTAGGTGACTAGTCTATATGAGACACTTTCTAGAAACTGGGGATAAATAAGAAACAATTTCTGCTTCATGGAGCCCGCATTCAGATACATTAAAGAAACAAATGTAATAAACATGCCAACTGTTAGAGACAGTCAAAAAAGTACAGCTTTATAGAACAACAGAAAAAAAGGGATTAGGATGTAAGGAAGATGGACTATCAGACAAATCTTCACGGAGGAAGTCACATTTATCTTAGCAAAAGTAAATGTTACTTAGCAAACAGTGATTATTAATTCAACAGAAGGGTAGGAAGGTTGCTTTAGTAATAGCAATAAGTAATGTTCTAGAAGTTTAAAAATGTATAGCATATTTATGAAACATGCTTTTGTGATTTGAGCAAGGTAATGGCACAGGAGGGGTATACAATGAGATGGAAAGGCAAGCAAGATGGTGAAGATCCTTGAATGCCATGTAAGGAGTCTGTACCTTCTTCCACAGGCAATGGGGCATCATCAGTGGTGTTTAAGCAACATCATGTTCCTACTGTAGCTATATATACTAGACACTACTTTCCTAATGATTGGAGTTCAAGATCTTAAAGTCATGTACATCTGGTCACCAAGTCCTATATTTTTCTCAAATGTCTCTTACATTAGTTACTTTCTAAGTTTTACAATCAGAAAAATAGTCTAGATTTTCTTCACCACCTAAATATTTTCTGGCTTCCCTTTATCCTTAATTTATCCACCAAAAAGACACCAGAATTACTTCCCAAAATACTTTCATCACGTTATTCAATTTTTTAAAAACTGTAGTTCTAGAATTCTGAGCCTCCAACCATGGCATACACAGCCACTCACTGCTGTTCCCACTCTATTCATCTTCAATACAAACCCTTTCACTAGCTGAGCCAGTAGCACTAGGCCCAACAAATTTTAAAGTTAAAGACATGACCTTTTAGATCTGCTAGTCCAATTTGTTTTAAAAATATAAGTCAGTTCTTCAAACAAAAACACAATTCCTTGTCTATCTTATAATTCCTTGTATCTACCAAGTCTAATGCTATGATTACTTAAGGTGTTCAATAAAAATCTGCTGACCCCAAACAAACTAAAAGTGTTGACTAATGCCTCATCTTTGTTAGCTAAAATACTTCTGCCATTATACTCATAAATGCAATTTACATAAGTAAACCATTTTTTCAATTTAATCAAGTTTTATAATTGCTGTCAAACACAGATGACCTAAAATTTAACAGTCTTCATTATTCTCTTACCTATTAGCATATCACCACCGTGGCAAGTTAGTACAACTCTTTTAACATACCTTTCCTTGTTCTGCATGTCTTTCAGTAAACGATTTTATCTCAAAACACCACTGAGTTATAATATCAAATGCTGGAACCGGCCAATCCAGACAGGAGGCACTGATGAATGGATGTTCTGTTTGGTAAAATGTTGGCAGAAGTCCCAGGCAGCTGGCAAGAACTGAAAATTCTTCTTCTTCCTTTTAGACATGAAATAGAAAATTCTCAAAATATTTCATCAAGAACATTTCCTATTACATAGATTTTAAGGGTCATCCTCATCAATTACTTTAAGACAATAAAACTTTCTTAACTGAGTCAACTGAAAAAACATGAAGGGAGTAGGAGAAACAAGAGAGAAAAAGGTTCCTAGCTGTTATATCTAAATATCCTCAAAATACATCTCTTTGAAATATAACTCCTAAATGTCATCTGCTGCTTTCATATATTTATTTTTTAAATAGAGTCGTTACATATCTAATAGTTCTATGGAACCTAGCTACTCTGTGAAAGCAAATGTTAATTTGGAGCAAAGAGAAAGGTATTTCTGGTTTAAAACGTGTAGGTTGTCAGTGTGGATAAGGAACAACAGTAAAAACACGAAATTCACAAGAGACGGTGCTAATTAACGTGCCTAGACTTTGAATAAGTGTGAAACAAAATCAGTTTTAAAAAGGGGGGTGGGGTTGCTTATCAGCTTAAGGAGATTTTGGGCTGAGACAATGGTGTTTTCTAAATATACAATCATGTCATCTGCAAACAGGGACAGTTTGACTTCTTCTTTTCCTAACTGAATACCCTTGATTTATTTCTCTTGCCTAATTGCCCTAGCCAGAACTTCCAACACTATGTTGAATAGGAGTGGTGAGAGAGGGCATCCCTGTCTTGTGCCAGTTTTCAAAGGGAATTTTTCCAGTTTTTGCCCATTCAGTATGATATTGGCTGTGGGTTTGTCATAAATAGCTCTTATTATTTTGAGGTATGTTCCATCAATACCGAATTTATTGAGCGTTTTTAGCATGAAGGGCTGTTGAATTTTGTCAAAAGCCTTTTCTGCATCTATTGAGATAATCATGTGGTTCTTGTCTTTGGTTCTGTTTATATGCTGGATTATGTTTATTGATTTGCGAATGTTGAACCAGCCTTGCATCCCAGGGATGAAGCCCACTTGATCATGGTGGATAAGCTTTTTGATGTGTTGCTGAATCCGGTTTGCCAGTATTTTATTGAGGATTTTTGCATCGATGTTCATCAGGGATATTGGTCTAAAATTCTCTTTTTTTGTTGTGTCTCTGCCAGGCTTTGGTATCAGGATGATGTTGGCCTCATCAAATGAGTTAGGGAGGATTCCCTCTTTTTCTATTGATTGGAATAGTTTCAGAAGGAATGGTACCAACTCCTCCTTGTACCTCTGGTAGAATTCAGCTGTGAATCCATCTGGTCCTGGACTTTTTTTGGTAGTACCATTCAGGACATAGGCATGGGCAAAGACTTCATGTCTAAAACACCAAAAGCAATGGCAGCAAAAGCCAAAATTGACAAATGGGATCTCATTAAACTAAAGAGCTTCTGCACAGCAAAATAAACTACCATCAGAGTGAACAGGCAACCTACAGAATGGGAGAAAATTTTTGCAATCTACTCATCTGACAAAGGGCTAATATCCAGAACCTACAAAGAACTCAAACAAATTTACAAGAAAAAAACAAACAACCCCATCAAAAAGTGGGCAAAGGATATGAACAGACATTTCTCAAAAGAAGACATTCATACAGCCAACAGACACATGAAAAAATGCTCATCATCACTGGCCATCAGAGAAATGCAAATCAAAACCACAATGAGATACCATCTCACACCAGTTAGAATGGCGATCATTAAAAAGTCAGGAAACAACAGGTGCTGGAGAGGATGTGGAGGAATAGGAACACTTTTACACTGTTGGTGGGATTGTAAACTAGTTCAACCATTATGGAAAACAGTATGGCGATTCCTCAAGGATCTAGAACTAGATGTACCATATGACCCAGCCATCCCATTACTGGGTATATACCCAAAGGATTATAAATTATGCTGCTATAAAGACACATGCACTCGTATGTTTACTGTAGCACTATTCACAATAACAAAGACTTGGAATCAACCCAAATGTCCATCCGTGACAGATTGGATTAAGAAAATGTGGCACATATACACCATGGAATACTATGCAGCCATCAAAAAGGATGAGTTTGTGTCCTTTGTAGGGACATGGATGCAGCTGGAAACCATCATTCTTAGCAATCTATCACACGAACAGAAAACCAAACACCGCATGTTCTCACTCATAGGTGGGAACTGAACAATGAGATCACTTGGACTCAGGAAGGGGAACATCACACACAGGGGCCTGTCATGGGGAGGGGGGAGGGGGGAGGGATTGCATTGGGAGTTATACCTGATGTAAATGACAAGTTGATGGGTGCAGCACACCAACATGGCACAAGTATACATATGTAACAAACCTGCACGTTATGCACATGTACCCTACAACTTAAAGTATAATAATAATAAATTAAAAAAAAAAAGGGGGGGGTGGGGTTGTTAGTAGCCAGGTAATCCGAAGCTCTATTTGCTAATGAAAGTACCAGATATATCAGTGACCAAGAACTCATATCCTAAAAGTTGATTTTTAAAGAAGCTTATTAGTCTTATAAACACAGAAATATATTCCCCAATCCCTCTTTATTTAACTGAAAGACCACATAGGACGCTAATGTGTCTACTCTCCCTTGTGCACGGAATCAATTCCTATTATCCTCCAAATTCCAGCTCACTAGGGAAGCCTTCCCTGAAACCATTTAATGAAACCTCAGACCACCCAGCTCCATTCAGATATAATTAGTTCTTCCATACCTTGTCAGCACTTCTATTCTTGCATTTATGTTTCCTATTAATTACTTTAAAAACAAATTTGCCTTCTCCATAAGATTGTGAGTTCTCTGGAAGTAGGAACTCTGTCCTCCTAACGCTTGGCACATAGCAGACATTCAACAAAGGTCTGCCAAACTAATTATGCACATTAAGTACAAAATTCTGAAATATACTACAAAGAAGAAATGCAGATGAAAAAGAAAAATATGCAGACTGAGAAAGATGTTAATTTTCAAATCTCTAGAAATAAAGTTACAAATCTTCCATTTATATAGTTAAAGAAGGCATTTAAAAAAACTTTACTGAGCTATAAATCCACATGCCATAACATTCAACCATTTTGTGTATAGTTTAATGAATTTTGGTAAATGTATAGTCATGCAACCACCACCACAATAGTTTCAGAATAATTCCATCACGCCTTAAAATTTGCTTACGTTCCTATGCAGTCAATCCTGGCCCCTACTCTTTGGACCCAAGCAGTCACTGATATTTCTACTATTATAGTTTTGGCTTTTTTAAAAACTTCATGTAAATAAAATCATACAGGATGTAATCTTTTGTACCTGGCCTCTTTCACTTATTTTGAGACTCATTCATGTTATATACCACATTTTGTTCATGCATTCACCTGTTGATGGTTGTTTCCAGGTTTTGACTATGAATCAGGCTATTTTGAACATTCATTTAGAAGTCTAAATGTAGACATATGTTTTCATTTCTTCTGGCTGATACTTAGCAGAACTGCTGGGTTGCACAGTAAGCATATGCTTAATATTTTTAAAAACTGCTAACCTTTTTCCAAATTGACTATACCATCTTGCATTCCAGTGAATAAGACTTCTAGGACTTCAAATCCTCGCCAACACTTCGTATTATCACTTGTGATATTAATTGGTACTTCTCTAATGAACAAAGATGTTGAGTATCTTTTCATCTACTTGTTGGCCATTCATATATATTCTCTTAAGAAGTATCTATTCAAGTATTTTGCCCACTTTTGTGCTGGGTTTTTGTTTTCTTACACTTGAGTTAAAAGAATTTTTGACACATTCTGGATACAAGTCTTTTTTCACACAGCTAGAAAAAAATTTTAGGTATAAGTCACATACCATAAATGTTACTCTTTTAATATATACAATTCAGTGGTTTTCAGTATATTCATGAAATTGTGCAACCCTTGCCAGTATCTAATTCCAAAATATTTTCATCACCCCTATTATAAATTGAATTATTAATTTCATTTTCAGATCGCTCGCTGCTAGTGTATAAAAATACAATGAAATTTTTGTACATCTATCTTATATCCTACAACCTTGCTGAACTTGTTTATTAGCTCTAACAGGTTTCTTTGGAGATTCCTTATGGTGTTCTAGAGGTAAGGTCATTTTATTTGCAAACAGAAACTGTTTCACCTCTTCCTTTCCAATCTGGATGTCTTTTTTTCTTTTTCTTGCCTACCTGCCTTGCTAGAAAATTTAGTACAATACTAAAAGTGGTGAGAGCAGGCATCCTTGTCTTGTTCCAATCTTGTTCCTGTCTTTCACTATTAAGTATGATGTTAGCTAAGAGTTTTTGATATGCTCTTTATCAGGCTGAGAAAATGCCCTTCTATTCCTAGCTTTGTGAGTGTTTTTACCATGAAAGGACATTAGGTTTTCCTAAATGGTTTTCTTTGACAAATGAAATGATCATATGGTTTTTCTCCCATTTATCCAATTAATATGTGAACTAAATTAATTGACTTTTGTTGTCAAACCAACTGTGCATTCCAGGATAAACCCATTTGGTCATGCTCACGTTCAATGCAGCATTACTTACAATAGCAAAGATGTTAATGAACCTAAGTGTCCATTGATGGATGAGTGAATAAAGAAATAGCCCTCTGTATTCATGAGTTCCACAACCAGCCATACATCAAAAATATTTAAAAAAAAAAATACAAATAATACAATATAATTATTTGTAAAGCATTTATATTATATTAGGTATTATAAGTAATCTAGGGTAGAGATGATTTAAAATATATGGGAGGGTGTGCATATGTTATAAGCAAATACTACACTATTTTATGTAAGGGACTTGAACATCTAAGGCTTTTAGTATCTGCGGGGAGGTTCCTGGAACAAATCCCCTACAGATAGCGAGGGATGACTGTATACACATGAAATATTACTCAACCTAAGAAAAGAAGGAAATGCTGTCATTTGTCACAACATTAATGAATCTGAAGGACATTATGTTAAAAGAAATAAGCCAGTCACAGAGAGACAAATACTGCATGATCTCATACTGGAATCTTAAAAAGTAGAAGCAGAGTAGAATGGTGGTTACCAGGGTCTGGGAGAAATGGGGAGATGTTGGTCAAAGGATACAAACTCTGTTATAAGATGAATAAGTTCTGGAGAGGTAATGTATAGCATGGTGACTATATTTAATAATACTGTATTGTATACTTGAAATTTGCTAACAGAGTAGATCTTAAATGTTCTCATCAGAAAACTATGTGAGATGATGGATATGTTAATTAGCCTGATTGTGGTCATCATATACAATGTATACATATATCAAAACATTACACATTGTATATGATAAATATATATAATTTTTACTTGTCCTTAATATTTATAACTCAAATATTTCTTGTACCTCAATAAAGCTAAAAGAAAAATACCCATTTGGTTATAGTGTATTATCCTTTCTATTGCTAATATTTTGTGAAGGCTTTTGCTTCTATGTTCATGGGAGACATGGGTTTGTAGTTTTTTTCATAACGCCTGGTTCAACTATCAGGATAAAACTGGCCTCATAAATTGAGTTCAGAAGTGTTCCTTCTTCCTTTATTTTCTGAGATAGGTTCAAGAGTATTGGTACAATTTCTTCCTTAAATGTCTCATAGAGTTTACCACAATGTTATCTTTGTTGGTATAAAGTTCTTGATGTTTCTTTTCTGGATGAGTAACAATTATGTAAGTTTGATAACTAAATTAAATTTTCTTGGTATACATATATTCAAATTTTCTATTTCTTCTTGAGTCAGTTTTAGTAATTTATATCTTTCAAGAAATTTATCCATTTTATCTAAGTTGTCAAATTTATTGCCAAATGTTATCCATATATTCTCTTATGGCTCAATATGGATGTCTTCTTCTCTTTCATTCCTGATACTGGTAATTTGTACCACCTCCTTTTTTTTTCTTATCAATCAGCTCTCTTCCAGTTCAGCTGAGCTCTTGTCATCTAGGTTTATCCATTTTACAGACTTTTGCAAAGAACCAGATTTTGGACTCATTCATTTTCTCTACTGTTTTGCCATTACAACTTCATTGATTTCTGTTCTGATTTTTATTATTTCCTTTCTTGTATTTGCTTTAGGTCTAATTTGCTCTATTTCTAGCTTCATATGGTAGAAACTTATATAATGATTTAGATATTTCTTGTTAATTTTTATGTATTTATGTATGTATATATGTATTTATTTATTGAGATAGAGTCTCGCTGTCGCCCAGGCTGGAGTGCAGTGGTGCAATCTCTGTTCACTGCAACCTCCGCCTCCCAAGTTCACGTGATTATCCTGCCTTAGCCTCCTGAGTAGCTGGGACTACAGGTGCGCACCACCATGCCCAGCTAATGTTTGTATTTTTAGTAGAAACAGGGTTTTACCATATTGGCCAGGCTGGTCTCAAACTCCTCGGCCTCCCAAAATGCTGGGATTACAGGCGTGAGCCACTGTACCTGGCCCTTCTTTTTTTAAAAAAAGTATTTGAAGTGACAAATATCCCTCTAAGAACTGCTTTAGCTGGATCCCACAATTTCAGTATATTGTGTTTACATTTTTACTCAGTTAAAAATATTTTCTAGGCTGGGTGAGGTGGCTCATGCCTGTAATCCCAGCACTTTGGGAGGTCAAGGTGGGTGGGTCACTTGAGGTCAGGAGTTCAAGACCAGCCTGCCCAACGTGGTGAAACCCCATCTCTACTAAAAATAAAAAAATTAGCCAGGCATGGTGTTGGGCACCTGTAATCCCAGCTATTCAGGACTCTGAGGGAGGAGAATTGCTTGAACCCAGGCAGCAGAGGTTGCAGTCAGCTGAGATCACACGACTGCACTTGAGCCTGGGCAACAGAGGGAAACGCTGTCTCAAAAAAAAGGAAAAAAGATCTTTTCTAATTTCCTTGTGATTTCTGCTTTGATCCATAAATTACTTAGAATTATGATGCTTATCACAGATTTGATGATTTTCTGTTATTAATTTCTAATTTAATTCTGTGTGGTCAAAAAATGCTCTATAACTTCTTTGAAAATTGATACTTTACGACTTGACATATGGTTTATTCTAATGAACCATATTCCATGTGTAGTTGTATATAATATATATTCTACTGTTTGTTGGAGAAGTTATAGATGTAGTTATGTCATAATAGTGTTGTTCAGGTCTCTTTTATCCTAGTTGATTTGCTCTCTACTTGTTATTGATTACTAAGAAGGCACATTGAAGTCTCCAGCTATAACTATAGATTTGTCTATTTCTTCCTTCAATTCTGTCATTTATTTATGTAATTTGGAGCACTGTTATTTTGTGCATGTATGTTTACAATTTTTGTATCTTCTCGCTCTATTGAGAGAGGGAATTTGTTACATGTAATGCACAAAATAACTTGGGAAGATGGGAACTGCCAATGGTAGAAAAATAGCAACATTTTTCCAGCTTATGATAGGAAACCCAACAATGAATAAAAATTAACAAAGATCTACATAAATACATTTTTTCCCCTAGACCTCATAGGATATATTTCAGTATTACTTGGCCTCTCCTATGAAGCAGACCTTAAGTCCAAATGTTGGTCACTAAGATGAAAAAAACCTACTGCAAGAAACATTTATAAAATAAAATTTTCTCAGTTTTTGACTTGGACAAAGGTGACATTATTCTAAACAAAGAAAAACTCATGAGGTGATGGCTTTTTAAAAAATCGAATATTTTCAAAAGACGTATTATATAACAAGCGTGTCATAGTAAAGAAAATACAAATGGGCTTTTTCTCGCAAGATGACGATCACCCTGGGGACTGAGGCTGGTGTGTGCCGCCCGGCTGCTCTCACCCTGGAAGAAGGCATTCGGGCCACTCTAACCAGATTCTTAAGTCGCTAGGGATAAAAGAGGGGTAGAGAGAGAAGCGACTCAATTCTGTAGTCTCTCGCTCACGAGCCTCCAGTCAAAAGAAGAGAATGGTGCAGCATCATCTTTAGGCACTGAAGGCCCGAAAAGCCCATTTTAACTACAGGTCTGCTTAATCAAAGTTAAGGAGCAGAAGAACCAGCGCAGCTTTACTTTCCCTTCTCTAACATGGCCTCCAGTGCGGGGTGGGGGGAGGGGAGAGAAAGAGGAGGTTTCCGCTCGACCCCGCCCACGCCTCGGGGTGAGCCAATCCCGGCAGGCAGCTCAGCCTGCGTAAGCTCGCTGCCAGTAGGGCGCTGGGTGGACTCGGTGAGGTGATTGTTTTGACACCTGTTGCCAAGGCTCCTCCTCCCTCTCTCCTTCACCGGGCGGGCTGCGGACCAGGAGCGGGCCAGGGGCGGGCCGTTGGCAGCCTCCGCCCCTTCAACCTTCGCGGGGCGCCGGGCGCGGGCCGCGGACCTCAGCTTTTTGGTTCACAGCGGGGCAGGGAGAGCCACGGGAAGGGCTTTCCAGGCGAGAGGCGGACGCCAGGCGTCGTGGCAAGGAAAAGGGACTAGCTCCACTTCGTTGTCAGCTGGGGACGAGAATCGAGCCACGCTCCCACCTGGCTGCTCACGATCCGTCGGCGGCGATGTCGGCCTCCGGTGCCCGAGGCCTGCGGGCCACCTACCACCAGCTCCTCGATAAAGTGGAACTGATGCTGCCCGAGAAATTGAGGCCGTTGTATAACCATCCAGCAGGTCCCAGAACAATTTTTTTCTGGGCTCCAATTATGAAATGGGGGTTGGTGTGTGCTGGATTGGCTGATATGGCCAGACCTGCAGAAAAACTTAGCACAGCTCAATCTGCTGTTCTGATGGCTACAGGGTTTATTTGGTCAAGATACTCACTTGTAATTATTCCAAAAAATTGGAATCTGTTTGCTGTTAATTTCTTTGTGGGGACAGCAGGAGCCTCTCAGCTTTTTCGTATTTGGAGATATAACCAAGAACTAAAAGCTAAAGCACACAAATAAAAAGAGTTCCTGATCACCTGAAAAGTCTGGATGTGGACATAACCATTGGGACCTAGTTTATTATTTGGTTATTGATAAAGCAAAGCTAACTGTGCGTTTGGAAGGCACAATAAAACTAACTGTAACTGGTAGCTAGTGCTTGATTCAATAGAAAAATGAAGTTTTAATAACAGTAAAAAAAAAAAAATACAAACGGCTCAACTATGGAAAATGCTCAACATCAGGAGAACTTAAAACTACACTGAGTTGCTACACTGAGTGATCTTTTGTACCCAGACAAAAGAGCTCAAAGATCAAATAGTTTTATAACACAAAGTAACTTATAATAGGGTAACTTACACATTACTGGTATTCACATAAATTGGTAAAACTCAATGAAGGGCAGTTTTACAATAACCATTAAAACTATAAATGTATGCAACTGTTGACACAGCAAATCACTCCTAAGAATTTATCCTAAAAATATAATTGAAAAAATGCAAAATAACATATATGTACTATTATTCACTGTGGTATCATTTATCAATGGCAAAGGATTAGAAATAATCCCAATGTTTATTAACAGTGGACTGATTAAATACACTCAATATATCATATAATGAAATGTTCTGAAGCTGTGAAACAGAATGAGGAAGATCTTCATGTACTGAATATGAAATGGTCTCCAAAATATATTAATAGCAGAAAAATGCAAGGTGTAGAACAGTGTGCAAAAAGGGAGCTAAAAGAAAAAAATATATACCTTCACACCCATGAATTTGTATAGGCATAAAATGTCTATGGAATAATAAAAAGGAAACGGATAGTGATTGATAGCAACTACTGAGTGGCTAGGGAAAGGGGTAAAAGGGAAATTTTTTCATAGTCTTTTTGCACTGTTTGAATGTTGAAAAATGTGAAAACATTACTTATTCCCCCCAAAATACATTTTTTATTTTCTGTAAATTTAATTGTTGCAATAATGTATCTATGCTGTTTAGAAATCAAAAGTAAAAAAATATATCATTAGCAAAAAAGTCTCTTCACCATCTTCTCCAAATCTTACATTCACTACCCCAACTTCTACGACTAGACGTAATTTATGTATCTTTCCAGAATATCTTACACATATATAAGCAATATAAATACCACTATTTCTCCCCTATCTGAATTTATGCCTTACCTTTAGTTATTCATCTCTCAGCTCTTTCTATGTAACAATATAGAAAACTTTCTATTCTTTACTACAGAGTATTCCATTGTATGAATAAACCATAATTTAGCCAATTTCTCATTGATTAATGCTTAAGATGTTTTAATTTTTTGCTATCCCATTATGTATATCCAACTACCAATAAATAGATCACCATATTATTATGAGAAATGTCTCCAGTGGAGTTTTGATAGATTGAGATCAAAGCAAGTACAGTAAGCAATATTATAGTAGTTTTTACAGATTTAATACTAGAAAATTACCTATATTTCTCAAAAAATGCTTTTGTGTGGCAAAAAACAGCGTAGCCTGGGTCCAGATGTTAGTAGTGTAGGGTCAGGGTTCAAACTAAATGTTTTCAAATTCTGCCTGCTTTTACTTACAAGGTGTGAATCTTAAGTTACCTCATCTCTGTGCGCCTGCTTCCTTGTCGGGAAAATGATAACAGCTACCTCTCAGTTATAATGAAGTTTATTATTATTATTATTATTATTTTATTATTTTTAGAGACGGAGTCTCGCTCTGTCTCCCAGGCTGGAGTGCAGTGGTGCGATCTCGGCTCACTGCAAGCTCCGCCTCCCGGGTTCCCGCCATTCTCCTGCCTTAGCCTCCCGAGTAGCTGGGATTACAGACGCCCAGCTAATTTTTGTATTTTTAGTAGAGGTGGGGTTTCACCATGTTAGCCAGGATGGTCTCGATCTCTTGAACTCATGATCTGCCTGCCTCGGCCTGCCAAAGTGCTGGGATTACAGGCATGAGCCACCGCACCTGGCCTATAATGAAGTTTAAAAGGATAAAAATGCAAAGCACTTAAACAGTACTTAGCATGTAGTCAATGTGTACTACATGCTAGCTATCATTTTTCATGGAAAAATTATTTTGACAGAAGAAGAAAAAAATAAAGGAGATATATTAATGTTCTTCAAGTTTTATGGAGGTGGGGGCGGGGGGGCTAGATAATAAGGCCCTGTGAGAATCTTATAACTATTTTCTTCCAATAAAAATGCACATAACACAAACTACAAACAATGCTATGGAACTCAGAAGTTACATGAAGCTGCTCTATTTAGAATTCCAGAGTTAGAGAATAAAAGAGACAGATTCATTTAAGAAGAGAGAAAAGATAAGGGAACTATGTAGGTTACTATCATTAGTCCTAACATGGTAGTAGAAATAGTGCTAGACTAAGATATTTCACTAAATTAGGAAGTCTAATAGATTACTGTGGAGCACAAGCTTGCTGTGTTAGAACATCTACTTACCATTCTTGATTATTTGCTATGCTTAACAAAATGTTTGATTAAAAAATGTATTGCTGGGGGCGCCCAAGATGGCTGAATAGGAACAGCTCCAGCCTCCAGCTCCCAGCGTGAGCAACACAGACAATGGGTGATTTCTGCATTTTCACCTGAGGTACCAGGTTCATCTCACTGGGGCATGTCAGACAGTCAGTGCTGGTCAGCAGGTGCAGCCCAACCAGCAAGAGCTGAAGCAGGACAAGGCATCACCTCACCTGGGAAGCACAAGGGAGAAGGGAATTCCTTTTCCTAGCCAAGGGAAACTGAGACACACAACACCTGGAAAATCGGGTAACTCCCACCCTAATACTGTGCTTTACCAAGGGTCTTAGCAAACTGCACACCACATTATATCCCACACTTGGCCTGGAGGGTCCCACGCCCACAGAGCCTCCCTCATTGCTAGCACAGCAGTCTGAGATCTAACTGCAAGGCTGCAGCAAGGCTGGGGGAGGGGCGCCCACCATTGCTGAGGCTTAAGTAGATAAACAAAGCTGCTGGGAAGCTCGAATTGGGTGGAGCCCACCACAGCTCAAGGAGGCCTGCCTGCCTCTGTAGACTCCACCTCTGGGGACAGGGCATAGCTAAACAAAAAGCAGCAGAAACCTCTGCAGATGTAAAGTCCCTGTCTGACAGCTCTGAAGAGAGTAGTGGTTCTCCCAGCACGGAGGTTGAGCAGTGGTTCTCCCAGCATGAAGGTTGATATCTGAGAATGGACAGACTGCCTGCTCAAGTGGGTCCCTGACCCCTGAGTAGCCTAACTGTGGGACATCCCCCACTAGGTGCAGACCAACACCTCACCTCACACAGCTGGGTACATCTCTGAGACAAAGCTTCCAGAGTAAGAATCAGACAGACAGCAACACTCGGTGTTCAGCAATATTCTATCTTCTGCAGCCTCCGCTGCTGATACCCAGGAAAACAGGGTCTGGAATGGACCTCAAGCAAATTCCAACAGACCTACAGCTGAGGGTCTGACTGTTAGAAGGAAAACTAACAAACAGAAAGGACACCCACACCATCATCAAAGACCAAAGGCAGATAAAACCACAAAGATGGGGAAAAAGCAGTGCAGAAAAGCTGGAAGTTCAAAAAATCAGAGCACATCTCCCCCTTCAAAGGAACGTAGCTCATCACCAGCAACGGAACAAAGCTGGACGGAGAATGACTTTGACAAGTTGGGAGAAGAAGGCGTCAGTCGATCAAACTTCTCAGAGCTAAAGGAGGAACTACGTAACCAGCGCAAAGAAACTAAAAACCATGAAAAGAGAATGGATAAATGGATAACTAGAATAATCAATGCAGAGAAGACCATAAAAGAACAGAGAGCGATGAAAACCATGACACGAGAACTACGTGACAAATGCACAAGCTTCAGTAACTGACTCGATCAACTGGAAGAAACAGTATCAGCGACTGAAGATCAAATGAATGAAATGAAGCGAGAAGTATAGAGAAAAAAGAGTAAAAAGAAATGAACAAAGCCTCCAAGAATATGGGATTATGTGAAAAGACCAAATCTACGTCTGATTGGGGTGCCTGAAAGTGACGGGGAAAATGGAACCAAGTTGGAAAACACTCTGCAGGATATCATCCAGGAGAACTTCCCCAACCTAGTAAAGCAGGCCAACATTCATATTTAGGAAATACAGAGAACGCCACAAAGATACTCCTCGAGAAAAGCAACTCCAAGACAGATAACTGTCAGATTCACCAAAGTTGAAATGAAGGAAAAAATGTTAAGGGCAGCCAGAGAGAAAGGTCGGGTTACACACAAAGGGAAGCCCATCAGACTAACAGCAGATCTCTCGGCAGAAACTCTCTAAGACAGAAGACAGGGGGGCCAATATTCAACATTCTTAAAGAAAAGAATTTTCAACCCAGAATTTCATATCCAGGCAAACTAAGTTTCATAAGTGAAGGAGAAATAAAATCCTTTACAGATAAGCAAATGCTTAGAGATTTTGTCATCACCAGGCCTGCCCTACAAGAGATCCTGAAGGAAGCACTAAACATGGAAAGGAACAACCGGTACCAATCATTGCAAAAACATGTCAAAATGTAAAGTCCGTCGATGCTAGGAGAAACTGCATCAACTAGTGAGCAACATAACCAGCTAATATCACAATGACAGGATCAAGTTTACACATAACAATATTAACCTTAAATGTAAATGGACTAAATGGTCCAATTAAAAGACACAGACTGGCAAATTGGATAAAGAGTCAAGACCCATCAGTTTGCTGTATTCAGGAGACCCATCTCACATGCAGAGATACACACAGGCTCAAAATAAAGGGATGGAGGAAGATCTACCAAGCAAATGGAAAACAAAAAAAAGCAGGGATTGCAATCCTAGTCTCTGATAAAACAGACTTTAAACCATCAAAGATCAAAAGAGACAAAGAAGGCCATTACATAATGGTAAAGGGATCAATTCATCAGGAACAGCTAACTATCCTCAATATATATGCACCCAATACAGGAGCACTCAGATTCATAAATCAAGTCCTTAGACACTTACAAAGAGACTTAGACAACCATACAATAATAATGGGAGATTTTAAGACCCCACTGAAACATTAGACAGAACAACGAGACAGAAAGTTAACAAGGATATCCAGGAATTGAACTCAACTCTGCACCAAGCGGAGCTAATAGACATCTACAGAACTCTCCACCCCAAATCAACAGAATATACATTCTTCTCAGCACCACATCGCACTTATTCCAAAATCGACCACATAGTTGGAAGTAAAGCACTCCTCAGCAAATGTACAAGAACAGAAATTATAACAAACTGTCTCTCAGACCACAATGCAATCAAACTAGAACTCAAGACTAAGAAACTCAATCAAAACCACTCAACTACATGGAAACTGAACAACCTGCTCCTGAATGACTACTGGGTACACAACGAAATGAAGGCAGCAATAAAGATGTTCTTTGAAACCAATGACAACAAAGATACATCATACCAGAATCTCTGGGACACATTTAAAGCAGCGTGTAGAGGGAAATTTATAGCACTAAATGCCCACAAGAGAAAGCAGGAAAGATCTAAAATCGACACCCTAACATCACAATTAAAAGAACTAGAGAAGCAAGAGCAAACACATTCAAATGCTAGCAGAAGGCAAGAAATAACGAAGATCAGAGCAGAACTGAAGGAGATAGAGACACAAAAAACCTTCCAAAAAATCAATGAATCCAGGAGCTGGTTTTTTGAAAAGATCAACAAAATTGATAGACCGCTAGCAAGATTAATAAAGAAGAAAAGAGAGAAGAATCAAATAGACGCAATAAAAAATGAAAAAGGGGATATCACCACCAACCCCACAGAAATACAAACTACTATCAGAGAATATTATAAACACCTCTATGCAAATAAATTAGAAAACCTAGAAGAAATGGATAATTTCCTGGACACTTACACTCTCCCAAGACTAAACCAGGAAGAAGTTGAATCCCTGAACAGACCAAGAGCAGGCTCTGAAATTGAGGCAATAATTAATAGCCTACCAACCAAAAAAAGTCCAGGACCAGACGGATTCACAGCCGAATTCTACCAGAGGGACAAGGAGGAGTTGGTACCATTCCTTCTGAAACTATTCCAATCAACAGAAAAAGAGGGAATCCTCCCTAACTCATTTGATGAGGCCAACATCATCCTGATACCAAAGCCTGACAGAGATACAACAAAAAAAGAGAATTTTAGACTAATATCCCTGATGAATATCGATGCAAAAATCCTCAGTAAAATACTGGAAAACCAAATCCAGCAGCACATCAAAAAGGTTATCCACCATGATCAAGTGGGCTTCATCCCTGGGGTGCAAGGCTGGTTCAACATACGCAAATCAATAAACGTAATCCAGCATATAAACAGAACCAAAGACACAAACCACATGATTATCTCAATAGATGCAGAAAAGGCCTTTGACAAAATTCAACAGCCCTTCATGCTAAAAACTCTCAATAAATTCGGTATTGATAGAACTTATCTCAAAATAGTAAGAGCTATTTATGGCAAACCCACAGCCAATATCATACTGAATGGGCAAAAACTGGAAAAATTCCCTTTGAAAACTGGCACAAGACAGGGATGCCCTCTCTCACCACTCCTATTCAACATAGTGTTGGAAGTTCTGGCTAGGGCAATCAGGCAAGAGAAAGAAATCAAGGGTATTCAGTTAGGAAAAGAAGAAGTCAAATTATCCCTGTTTGCAGATGACATGATTGTATATTTAGAAAACCCCATCTTCTCAGTCCAAAATCTCCTTAAGCTGATAAGCAACTTCAGCAAAGTCTCAGGATACAAAATCAATGTGCAAAAATCACAAGCATTCTTATACACCAGTAACAGACAAACAGAGAGCCAAATCATGAATGAACTCCCATTCACAATAGCTTCAAAGAGAATAAAATACCTAGGAATCCAACTTACGGATGTAAAGGACCTCTTCAAGGAGAACTACAAACCACTGCTCAGTGAAATAAAAGAGGACACAAACAAATGGAAGAACATACCATGCTCAGGGATAGGAAGAATCAATATTGTGAAAATGGCCATACTGCCCAAGGTAATTTATAGATTCAATGCCATCCCCATTAAGCTACCAATGACTTTCTTCACAGAGTTGGAAAAAACTGCTTTAAAGTTCATATGGAACCAAAAAAGACCCCGCATTGCCAAGACAATCCTAAGCCAAAAGGACAAAGCTGGAGGCATCACGCTACCTGACTTCAAACTATACTACAAGGCTACAGTAACCAAAACAGCATGGTACTGGTACCAAAACAGAGATATATACCAATGGAATAGAACAGTGCCCTCAGAAATAATACCTCACATCTATAGCCATCTGATTTTTGACAAACCTGACAAAAGCAAGAAATGGAGAAAGGACTCCCTATTTAATAAATGGTGCTGGGAAAATTGGCTGGCCCTAAGTAGAAAGGTGAAACTGGATCCTTTCATTACTCCTTATACGAAAATTATTCCCAGTATGTCCTTTCCTAACTGGTCTTTCTGTTCCCATCTGTCTATTCTTCACAATCTGTCTTATACTAGAATGAGGTTTTATCCTGAAACAAAATTTGAGTCATATCATATTTTTGTCTAACATCTTTCAATGGTCCAAATTCATTCATGTGAAATTCAAGATCCATTACAACTATATTTTAATCTCTTTCTTCACCATGTCACATTGTTCCTTTTTATGCACTATATTGAATGTATTTCTTTCTTGGTCTAAGCACATGTGGTATTCCACTACAGGCATCACTGTACACTCAAACACCAGACCAACTTTCAGTGCCCAGCTCAAGAGCTTCTGCCTCCACATACTTTCCAACTTATGGGCAAAAAATACTCTCATAAAAACTAATAACAAAATAAGCCATAAGGTAAGAAGAACAGAGAGAACCAAAGCCTTTAAATGTGAGAAAAGTACAGGTGGTAAAAGAAGTTGATTTTGTTCGGTTACACTTCTCCATGCTTGAGGATGCTCATATGCCAGAAACAAACACACTTTTTTAAAATATAAAATTTTAAAACTATGAAAGAAAATATCTAATGAATGGTTATTCTAAGAATTTGTTCAACATCTTATAACTCTAAAAAGAATGTTTTGGTGACAAATGTGCAGCATTTATCTTGAAGCACTTGATAAAAACCAAAGAATTCTAACTATTTAATGTAATGATGAATTACTTAAGAAAGAGGGAGCACAAAACTGCTTAATTCTAAAATACTTCAGGATTCAAAGGCCGTAAATATGATAAATGTTTAATTTCCACATCAAATTCCCTAGAACTGAATGGCAGATAAGTCAGGATCACATTCCTATAAGCACAGTTTGGGTTTACTTACCTTCTGGTTTCCTACCCTGTCATTTTCTTGCCCACTCATATCAATCCACAGTTTTATGAAATAGATTAAACCAGTGATAATTCATTCACCCATTTTAATACAACTGGTTACAAACTGAATACTGCTATAAATGCTGTCATAACTTCAAACAACCAGTTTTCCGACCAACATAACTTTTAAAAGAATATTAAAAGCAGATGATGTTAAGGATACAAATGTCAATAACACTGAATCCTATGATCCTATTCATCAGGTACTGGGAATGTATCATTGATCTAATCCAAAGCTGCTCAAATATCCAACATTAGTAATATTATCATAAAAATGGGTGGATGTTAACAAATACCACAAAAATAGTAAATATCCTAAATATTTATTCCTTTAATCTAGACTAACATATAGTCATATGAGTTACATATGTACTACACTACATATCAGTATATTTAAAACAAAATAGCTTACTATAAAAACAAGGCTTGGCTGATGCAGTGGCTCACACCTGTAATTCTAGCACTTTGGAAGGCCAAGGCAGGTGGATCACCTGAGGTCAGGAGTCTTGAGATCAGCCTGGCCAACATGGTGAAAACCCTGTCTCTACTACAAATACAAAAATTAGCTGGGCATGGTGGTGTGTGCCTGTAATCCCAGCTACTAGGGGGGCTGAGGGAGGAGGATCGCATGAACCTGGGAGGCGGAGGTTGCAGTAAACCGAGATTGTGCCACTGCACTCCAGCCTGGGTAACAGAGAGAGACTCCGTCTAAAATAAAACAAAAAAGCTCCCTCCTACCTATCCCAAATTATCTACCTGGCAGCTAGGTAAATCTTCCCCAAAAAGATGGTGCTGAAGAAGGCTGGTGATTCTGAGAAAAGGTAAGCAGAAGTCCTGTAAGTACTTTTCCATGGATTCAGGAGACCAAGCAATAGGGTTAACCTAAAGTTAAAAAAGAAAATTAGAACAAGTCAGTCTACAATAAATAAGAGTTTTCAAAAATTACTTTCATAATGGCAAGAAAATGTAAATTTTTTACTAAATAACCACTACATCTGATTTTAGCAAAAGCATACCATTGCACACTCCTGAGTTCCTTCTTCATGGTATAACTTTCCTTTAGATAGTTCACTTATCACAAAGCTCAGTAACACTTCATAAGACTTTTCTGCATCACATGTACTCTGAAAAAATTAAAATATAAGTTACACTGGTCATTGAAAATTATAAGAAATTTACATTGGAAGTAATTTTTAATGAGTAGAGTAAAACTGTGATCATATTATTTTTCAAGCATATGAGCTTCTTCAAAATTTGGGTAAAACTGTACACCTCTGGATTCACAATGAAACTGGGTAGGTGGTCAAAGCTATTCCAATACTTCTTTAAAAGACAGCTTATAAATTACATAATTATATGTAAATAAACATATGTAAGTCATGTTTTTTGACCCAGTAACTCCCACCCCTGGGAATTCTTTCCTGGGATATAATCCAAAAGAAAAAAAAATAGCTGTATGTACAAGACATCTATTACAGCACTATTACAGCAAGAAACTAGAAATGACCAACAAGAGTGAGGGAGTTACCTAAAAAATGGAATACTAACTTAAAAAACATTTTCTAAGCAGTGAATGTGGCAAATTTAAGCTGTACAAAAAATATTTACGATGTGAAAAGAGTCAAATTTTAAAAAAATATAGTCATTATAGTGGTATAATATATGCATATAATATGTGCATACAATAGAAAAAATATAGACCACAACTTTTTTCTTTTACAATTTCCCTCAAATGTCTTTGAGGATTTATTAAAATAATACACCATAAAAATACAACAATATATTTATTACAGAATATGCAGATAGTGACATTAAGTAACAGTCTACAAGTTGATCTTAGTGATTACTTCCATTTTTATAAGAAAGAAAAAATAATGGCTTTTTATGAATTCAAATTTATTTCAATAAAATCTTTATACTTAAAGAAATGCACCTCTTTTTATATTCACTAAAATAGAAAGTGTAACATGCAAAGTACCATAATATGTAAATTGGGATAAAGTCAGAACTGCTATGATGTCCTTTATTCTACTTATTATCTATACTTTTAAAATCCTAAAATATAAGAAGGGACAAACACCACAGAATGTAAGTTTAACCTTAACTTTTAAGGCACTGATAGTTTGGATCAGAGAATTTATTATTGGATGATATTTGGTCTTTCTGTAGTTCCTCATTGTTTCCTTCATGTTACTATGCTCTTTCAAACTAGACTGTAAATTCCAAAATATCAGGAATTATGCTTTTTATTTTCCATGTATCCCTCTGCATAACAAAAAGCTGAGCAAGAAATACTTGCTAATTAACTGATGAAATTTATTTTGGTAATATTGAAGTTTTGGAATACTGGACGTTGGAACTCGCTTGGGTGTGCCTCTTCTGGTAATCAGTTCTTTGCATTATCTTTAAATTACTCCTGTGCTTTCCGCCATATTCACTCAGTCATGTAGTATTATGTCCTGATTCTAAACTATAACAATGACTCTGACTCTGCAATGATTCTCTTTGTATCATGTGACTCGCCCCATCCTTATCTAATTAACAGTATGATTACTTGTTAAATATAATGACCTATAGATTACATATCCAAGAATCAATATCCCACTAAATATCAAAACAGCAATGTATCATGTTTTTAAAATTAAGTAAACTATCTCTTAAACAGACAGAGTTCACCTAAACTCAAAACACTACCATAGATTTGTAGAAAACTCAAAATACTACCATAGATTTGCTATTTATTAATGTGGCATAGTTAAGTTTCTCTAAATGTACAATTCAGCCTAAAAGCTTCCTAAATGCAATATACCTTTTTGAGTAAAATATTCAAAGAGTACAACAGAATAGTATTTCTGTTCAGATCAGCTAAGTAAGTTACTGAGTGGTAACTGATTTTTAAGTCATTATTAACATACATTTTGAGTGCTTGTTTTACACACAGCAAGTTTTATATCATATCAGAAAGTTAAATATAATGTAATGTTCACCGCTTTGTATTGAGAATTCTTCACAATACAAAGTATTAAGAAAACATATTTTACACAGGCAATCTCTGAATAAAAGAAAAAGTAGGCTCATGAAGCTTAAGAAAGATAATTTCTGAGAACATGGATGAAAGACCTAAAATAGAGATAAGAAGAATCATAAGGGGGAGGCGGCAAAATTATGTGGGTTAAATTTTAAAAAGGATCAAGGGTCAAGAGATGCAAGAGAGTCTGTGTTGGATAGAATACTTTGTCTAAATTATAGTACTTCTTAAAGTTTTTTATTTCAATATATTTTGGATGCTATGATACCACACCCCAAACAAAACAAAAAATACAAACAAAACAATAAAACCTATCCAAGGATCCCAGACTAAGACATTCTAGTAGGCTGGGCATAGTGGCTCATGCCTGTAATCCCAGCACTTTGGGAGGCCAAGGTGGGAGGACTGCTTGAGGCCTGGAGTTCAAGACCAGCCTGGCCAACACAGCCAGACTTCCTCTCCACAAAAAATGGGAAAGTTAGCCACGTGTGGTGGTGTGCGCCTGTAGTCCTAGCTACTTCAGAGGCTGAAGTGGGAGGATCAATCGATCCCCGGAGTTTGAGGTTGCAGTGAGCTGTGATCATGCCACTGCACTCCAACAAGGGTGATAGAGTGAGACCCTGTCAAAAATAAAAAAAGAAAAGAAAGATAAGAAAGGAAAAGGAAAAGGAAGGAAGGAAAGAAAAAGAAAAAAGAAAAGAAATTCTAGTATAAATACTCTTAGCAGAAATTCCATTGACAAAAAAGTACGATTTACACTAACTGTAATGATGACTTTTTCAGAACTAAATCTCATTATCAAATTAACACCCCTTCAAAAAATATATAGTACCTATATTTTTACTACCATAGGCCAGATTAGATCTGGCAAAAATATGTTTTCATTACAATTATTATGCCAAACACATGCAATTAAAGAGATGAAGTGAATCAGTGAAATTCAATGAAGAAAGGGAGGAAAAGGTTGGGAGAAGACATAAAGAAGGAAGTGAAAAAAATAAGAGGAATCAATGATGCAGAAATCCAAGTAGTTACAGAGGTCACGATGGTATATTTTGTCACTCATAAATATGGTTGTCTCCCAGTTTCCATGATGGATGGGTTCCAGGAACTCCCCCATTGGAAACCAAAAGCCACAGATCCTCAATTACCCAACATAAAATAGTGTACTACAGTATAGTTATTGGTATTACAGGCATTTACAATCTGCTATGTGTCTAAATGTTTATGTCTGTTATACAAAAATCTAATAACATGTAGTAAACCAAACTATAGATTATCATAATTTTTAATTTTCTTTCACTAAAGAAAATTATATATTTATATAGCTATAAACTAATATACTAATATATATTTATATGGCTATAAGCCAATATGCTTCTAATTAATGTTCTGATAAGAATCTGTCTCATATAAAGTATTTTATTAAGTGTTTTTTAAAAATAACTAAATTATTAGGTTCAGGAAAAAACTGTACTGAACAGTTACCTAAATTACATCAATTGTAAATAGAGGTAGACCCAAATTATATCAGCAAATTTCTTAAATGTGTAATTTTTATGATTAGACAGCTTACTAAGGAAACATATTTAAATAATGACACAGCACAGACACCTAATATACCTGATTTGAATACTATCTAAGCACTAACAATCCAAATATCAGATTACATTGCAGTCAGAAAAATTAAAAGAATATTTAGGAAAAATAGGCCAGGCAAGGTGGCTTACGCCTGTAATCCCAGCGCTTTGGGAGGCCAAGGCAGGTAGATCACCTTGAGTCCAGGAATTCAAGACCAGCCTGGGCAACATGGTGAAACCCCAGCTCTACTAAAAATACAAAAAATGAGCCGTGCGGGGTGGCACAAGCCTGTAGTCCCAACTACTCATCGGGGCTGAGGTGGGAGGATCCCTTGGGCACAGGAGGTTGAGGCTGCAGTGAGCCCTGATCATACCATTGCACTACAGCCAGGGTGACAGTGAGACCCTGTCTCAAGAAAAAAAAAAAAAATTAGGAAAAACTAAAGATAATTACAAAAAGAAAAACTGCCTAAGAATTAACCAGCAAGAAGGGGAAAAAATATTTCAAGAAAGACAGAAATTCATTTTGAGAATTTAGAATAACAGAATTGAAACAGAAGTGCCCTTATAAATCATATGGTCTGGTTATTGTTGGGGGGCGGAGCAAGATGGCCGAATAGGAACAGCTCCAGTCTCCAACTCCCAGCGCGAGCGACACAGAAGACCGGTGATTTCTGCATTTTCAACTGAGGTACTGGGTTCATCTCACTGGGGAGTGCCGGACAATCGGTGCTGGTCAGCTGCTGCAGCCCGACCAGCGAGAGCTGAAGCAGGGCGAGGCACTGCCTCACCTGGGAAGCGCAAGGGGGAAGGGAATCCCTTTTCCTAGCCAGGGGAACTGAGACACACAAATCGGGTAACTCCCACCCCAATACTGCGCTTTAAGCAAACAGACACACCAGGAGATCATATCCCACACCTGGCCGGGAGGGTCCCACACCCACAGAGCCTCCCTCATTGCTAGCACAGCAGTCTGTGATCTACCGGCAAGGCAGCAGCGAGGCTGGGGGAGGGGCGCCCGCCATTGCTGAGGCTTAAGTAGGTAAACAAAGCTGCTGGGAAGCTCGAACTGGGTGGAGCTCACAGCAGCTCAAGGAAACCTGCCTGTCTCTGTAGACTCCACCTCTGGGGACAGGGCAATAACAAACGCAGCCGAAACCTCTGCAGACGCAAACGACTCTGTCTGACAGCTTTGAAGAGAGCAGTGGATCTCCCAACACAGAGGCTGAGATCTGAGAAGGGACAGACTCCCTGCTCAAGTGGGTCCCTGACCCCTGAGTAGCCTAACTGGGAGACATCCCCCACTAGGGGCAGTCTGACACCCCACACCTCACAGAGTGGAGTACACCCCTGAGAGGAAGCTTCCAAAGCAAGAATCAGACAGGTACACTCGCTGTTCAGAAATATTCTATCTTCTGCAGCCTCTGCTGCTGATACCCAGGCAAAAAGGGTCTGGAGTGGACCTCAAGCAATCTCCAACAGACCTACAGCTGAGGGTCCTGACTATTAGAAGGAAAACTATCAAACAGGAAGGACACCTACACCAAAACGCCATCAGTACATCACCATCATCAAAGACCAGAGGCAGATAAAACCACAAAGATGGGGAAAAAGCAGGGCAGAAAAGCTGGAAATTCAAAAAATAAGAGCGCATCTCCCCCGCCAAAGGACCGCAGCTCATCGCCAGCAACGGATCAAAGCTGGACGGAGAATGACTTTGACGAGATGAGAGAAGAAGGCTTCAGTCCATCAAATTTCTCAGAGCTAAAGGAGGAATTACGTACCCAGCGCAAAGAAACTAAAAATCTTGGAAAAAAAAGTGGAAGAATTGATGGCTAGAGTAATTAATGCAGAGAAGGTCATAAACGAAATGAAAGAGATGAAAACCATGACACGAGAAATACGTGACAAATGCACAAGCTTCAGTAACCGACTTGATCAACTGGAAGAAAGAGTATCTGCGATTGAGGATCAAATGAATGAAATGAAGCGAGAAGAGAAACCAAAAGAAAAAAGAAGAAAAAGAAATGAACAAAGCCTGCAAGAAGTATGGGATTATGTAAAAAGACCAAATCTACGTCTGATTGGGGTGCCTGAAAGTGAGGGGGAAAATGGAACCAAGTTGGAAAACACTCTTCAGGATATCATCCAGGAGAACTTCCCCAACCTAGTAGGGCAGGCCAACATTCAAATCCAGGAAATACAGAGAACGCCACAAAGATACTCCTCGAGAAGAGTAACTCCAAGACACATAATTGCCAGATTCACCAAAGTTGAAATGAAGGAAAAAATCTTAAGGGCAGCCAGAGAGAAAGGTCGGGTTACCCACAAAGGGAAGCCCATCAGACTAACAGCAGATCTCTCGGCAGAAACTCCAAGCCAGAAGAGAGTGGGGGCCAATATTCAACATTCTTAAAGAAAAGAATTTTCAACCCAGAATTTCATATCCAGCCAAACTAAGTTTCATAAGTGAAGGATAAATAAAATCCTTTACAGATAAGCAAATGCTTAGAGATTTTGTCACCACTAGGCCTGCCTTACAAGAGACCCTGAAGGAAGTACTAAACATGGAAAGGAACAACCGATACCAGCCATTGCAAAAACATGCCAAAATGTAAAGACCATCGAGGCTAGGAAGAAACTGCATCAACTAACGAGCAAAATAACCAGTTAATATCATAATGGCAGGATCAAGTTCACACATAACAATCTTAACCTTAAATGTAAATGGACTAAATGCTCCAATTAAAAGACACAGACTGGCAAACTGGATAAAGAGTCAAGACCCATCAGTCTGCTGTATTCAGGAGACCCATCTCACACGCAGAGACATACATAGGCTCAAAATAAAGGGATGGAGGAAGATTTACCAAGCAAATGGAGAACAAAAAAAAGCGGGGGTTGCAATACTAGTCTCTGATAAAACAGACTTTAAACCATCAAAGATCAAAAGAGACAAAGAAGGCCATTACATAATGGTAAAGGGATCAATTCAACAGGAAGAGCTAACTATCTTAAATATATATGCACCCAATACAGGAGCACCCAGATTCATAAAGCAAGTCCTTAGAGACTTACAAAGAGACTTAGACTCCCATACAATAATAATGGGAGACTTCAACACTCCACTGTCAACATTAGACAGATCAACGAGACAGAAAGTTAACAAGGATATCCAGGAATTGAACTCATCTCTGCAGCAAGCAGACCTAATAGACATCTATAGAACTCTCCACCCCAAATCAACAGAATATACATTCTTCTCAGCACCACATCGTACTTACTCCAAAATCGACCACGTAATTGGAAGTAAAGCACTCCTCAGCAAATGTACAAGAACAGAAATTATAACAAACTGTCTCTCAGACCACAGTGCAATCAAACTAGAACTCAGGACTAAGAAACTCAATCAAAACCGCTCAACTACATGGAAACTGAACAACCTGCTCCTGAATGACTACTGGGTACATAACGAAATGAAGGCAGAAATAAAGATGTTCTTTGAAACCAATGAGAACAAAGATACAACATACCAGAATCTCTGGGACACATTTAAAGCAGTGTGTAGAGGGAAATTTATAGCACTAAATGCCCACAAGAGAAAGCAGGAAAGATCTAAAATCGACACCCTAACATCACAATTAAAAGAACTAGAGAAGCAAGAGCAAACACATTCGAAAGCTAGCAGAAGGCTAGAAATAACTAAGATCAGAGCAGAACTGAAGGAGATAGAGACACAAAAAACTCTCCAAAAAATCAATGAATCCAGGAGTTGGTTTTTTGAAAAGATCAACAAAATTGACAGACCACTAGCAAGACTAATAAAGAAGAAAAGAGAGAAGAATCAAATCGACGCAATTAAAAATGATAAAGGGGATATCACCACCGACCCCACAGAAATACAAACTACCATCAGAGAATACTATAAACACCTCTACGCAAATAAACTGGAAATCTAGAAGAAATGGATAATTTCCTGGACACTTACACTCTTCCAAGACTAAACCAGCAAGAAGTTGAATCCCTGAATAGACCAATAGCAGGCTCTGAAATTGAGGCAATAATTAATAGCCTACCAACCAAAAAAAGTCCAGGACCAGATGGATTCACAGCTGAATTCTACCAGAGGTACAAGGAGGAGTTGGTACCATTCCTTCTGAAACTATTCCAATCAACAGAAAAAGAGGGAATCCTCCCTAACTCATTTGATGAGGCCAACATCATCCTGATACCAAAGCCTGGCAGAGACACAACAAAAAAAGAGAATTTTAGACCAATATCCCTGATGAACATCGATGCAAAAATCCTCAATAAAATACTGGCAAACCGGATTCAGCAACACATCAAAAAGCTTATCCACCATGATCAAGTGGGCTTCATCCCTGGGATGCAAGGCTGGTTCAACATTCGCAAATCAATAAACATAATCCAGCATATAAACAGAACCAAAGACAAGAACCACATGATTATCTCAATAGATGCAGAAAAGGCTTTTGACAAAATTCAACAGCCCTTCATGCTAAAAACGCTCAATAAATTTGGTATTGATGGAACGTACCTCAAAATCATAAGAGCTATTTATGACAAACCCACAGCCAATATCATACTGAATGGGCAAAAACTGGAAAAATTCCCTTTGAAAACTGGCACAAGACAGGGATGCCCTCTCTCACCACTCCTATTCAACATAGTGTTGGAAGTTCTGGCTAGGGCAATTAGGCAAGAGAAATAAATCAAGGGTATTCAGTTAGGAAAAGAAGAAGTCAAACTGTCCCTGTTTGCAGATGACATGATTGTATATTTAGAAAACCCCATTGTCTCAGCCCAAAATCTCCTTAAGCTGATAAGCAACTTCAGCAAGTCTCAGGATACAAAATTAATGTGCAAAAATCACAAGCATTCTTATACACCAGTAACAGACAAACAGAGAGCCAAATCAGGAATGAACTTCCATTCACAATTGCTTCAAAGAGAATAAAATACCTAGGAATCCAACTTACAAGGGATGTAAAGGACCTCTTCAAGGAGAACTACAAACCACTGCTCAGTGAAATAAAAGAGGACACAAACAAATGGAAGAACATACCATGCTCATGGATAGGAAGAATCAATATCGTGAAAATGGCCATACTGCCCAAGGTAATTTATAGATTCAATGCCATCCCCATCAAGCTACCAATGAGTTTCTTCACAGAATTGGAAAAAACTGCTTTAAAGTTCATATGGAACCAAAAAAGAGCCCGCATCTCCAAGACAATCCTAAGTCAAAAGAACAAAGCTGGAGGCATCACGCTACCTGACTTCAAACTATACTACAAGGCTACAGTAACCAAAACAGCATGGTACCGGTACCAAAACAGAGATATAGACCAATGGAACAGAACAGAGTCCTCAGAAATAATACCACACATATACAGCCATCTGATCTTTGACAAACCTGAGAGAAACAAGAAATGGGGAAAGGATTCCCTATTTAATAAATGGTGCTGGGAAAATTGGCTAGCCATAAGTAGAAAGCTGAAACTGGATCCTTTCTTTACTCCTTATACGAAAATTAATTCAAGATGGATTAGAGACTTAAATGTTAGACCTAATACCATAAAAATCCTAGAGGAAAACCTAGGTAGTACCATTCAGGACATAGGCATGGGCAAAGACTTCATGTCTAAAACACCAAAAGCAACGGCAGCAAAAGCCAAAATTGACAAATGGGATCTCATTAAACTAAAGAGCTTCTGCACAGCAAAATAAACTACCATCAGAGTGAACAGGCAACCTACAGAATGGGAGAAAATTTTTGCAATCTACTCATCTGACAAAGGGCTAATATCCAGAACCTACAAAGAACTCAAACAAATTTACAAGAAAAAAACAAACAACCCCATCAAAAAGTGGGCAAAGGATATGAACAGACATTTCTCAAAAGAAGACATTCATACAGCCAACAGACACATGAAAAAATGCTCATCATCACTGGCCATCAGAGAAATGCAAATCAAAACCACAATGAGATACCATCTCACACCAGTTAGAATGGCGATCATTAAAAAGTCAGGAAACAACAGGTGCTGGAGAGGATGTGGAGAAATAGGAACACTTTTATACTGTTGGTGGGATTGTAAACTAGTTCAACCATTATGGAAAACAGTATGGCGATTCCTCAAGGATCTAGAACTAGATGTACCATATGACCCAGCCATCCCATTACTGGGTATATACCCAAAGGATTATAAATTATGCTGCTATAAAGACACATGCACACGTATGTTTATTGCAGCACTATTCACAATAGCAAAGACTTGGAATCAACCCAAATGTCCATCCGTGACAGATTGGATTAAGAAAATGTGGCACATATACACCATGGAATACTATGCAGCCATCAAAAAGGATGAGTTTGTGTCCTTTGTAGGGACATGGATGCAGCTGGAAACCATCATTCTTAGCAAACTATCACAAGAACAGAAAACCAAACACCGCGTGCTCTCACTCATAGGTGGGAACTGAACAATGAGATCACTTGGACTCAGGAAGGGGAACATCACACACCGGGGCCTATCATGGGGAGGGGGGAGCGGGGAGGGATTGCATTGGGAGTTATACCTGATGTAAATGACGAGTTGATGGGTGCAGCACACCAACATGGCACAAGTATACATATGTAACAAACCTGCACGTTATGCACATGTACCCTACAACTTAAAGTATAATAATAATAAATAAATTTAAAAAAAATAAAATAAAATAAAATAAATAAAAATAAATCATATGGTCTAAACCTTTCATTTACCTTTGAGAAAGCTGAGGCTTAGACAGTTATGTTTTGACTAAAAAAGTAACATCTCTATTCAGTGGCAGGAGATTGGCCTTGTACTTGGGTTTGATGGCCAACTGACACATAATACATAATTATCCTTAACCCATAATTAAGACATAGTGAACTCTGTGATGATATATTAAATGTACACATAATTGTGATTTGAGAGTAAACTGGTAACAGTGAAGATTATATTGAATACATTTCCTGTATTTGTAATTGGTTCTGTCTCCTTTGATACAAGTAGATATGATTTTAACAAAAAAAGTTTTAATGACATTTTAAAACCCCTTAAGACTGTGAGCCAATCAAAAGGTTCAATTTATACTATACCTATTATTTTTTTCCTACCAATTTCAACAAATAAACACTGAAGCAATTTTCTTCTTTACCTATCTCTAAGCTGAACCACTCAGTCAGTTCTTCGGTTCTATAGCTCTATAGTATCTCATTCGTTCTCAAGCTACTGAAAGTATTTACATTTAGTGTAATTTTTCTAAATGGTTTACATAATTTAGCTTAAACTGAGTTCCTCTGAGTTTGCTGAGAACTTGTATATATTCTAACATGAAAAAAGGTAATATTTCAAGAAGCATTATTAAGAAAAGGTTAGGACTGGCCGGGCGCAGAGGCTCACGCCTATAATCCCAGCACTTTGGGAGGCCGAGGTGGGCGGATCACGAGGTCAGGAGTTCAAGACCAGCCTGACCAACATGGCGAAACCCTGACTCTACTAAAAATACAAAAATTAGCCGGGCATCATGGCAGGTGCCTGTAGTCCCGGCGATTCAGAAGGCTGAGGCAGGAGAATTGCTTGAACCCGGGAAGCAGAGGTTGCAGTGAGCTGAGATTGTGCCACTGCACTCCAGCCTAGGTGACAGAGAGGAAAAAAAAAAAAAAAGAAAAGGCTAGGATTTTAAATTTAGAAGTGGTGCATCAAAAGCTATCTTTGGATTGTGATTGGGGATAGGGACAAGAAGAAAAAGTGGCAAATACAATAGATAAGTCTGCAGATCTTTTACCATGTGCTCACTGTGTTAGCACAATTTTTACAACTTCTCTAAGTTTAAGGCTTGCAGAAAAGGCAAAACAAACTGCTGAAATATAAAGGGATAAAAGGATGAGGTTTAGACACAGATACAGAAGGCCTCATTGTTCAGCGAAAACGTTTTTGAGCCTGTAGGTGCTCAATTTACAATTAAAATACCAGTAACTCATTTTTTAACACCTACTCTTATTCACTCAATATCCCCAGCTTAAATGACTTCACCTACCTGCTAAATGACAAATTTAGAAAGAGACTTACCTTTTTGAGAGCTCCCGCATGTTTCCAGGCTGACCTATCTTCTTCGCTGCATTTAACTGAGAGTTCTGCAAGAGCCTGTGTGTACAGTAGGGTAAAAAGTACCTTCACAATGCAAGTAAAGTGGTCTGCAAGAGAAAAAAAAATCATTATTTCTTTGGAATCTAGATATTTTGTACTTAAGATAGTTTTACAAATATATGCCTTTCCTTGCATATGTAATTGGTTTTTGTTTTCAACACTTCATTGTTTGTTTGTTTTTGAGACAAGGTCTCAGTCTATCACCCAGGCAGTGTGGTGCCTGGAGTGCAGTGGTGTGATCAGAGTTTACTGAAGCCTCGACCTCCCAAACTCAAGCGATCCTCTCATCTTGGCCTGTGATCTGCCCCACCCAACAGCAGCTGGCACTACAGGCATGTGCCACTATGCCTAATTTTTTATTTTTTGTAGAGATGGGGCCTCCTTATGTTGCCCAGGCTAGTCTCAAATTCCATGGGCTCAAGCAATCCTCCCACTGCAGCCTCCCAAAGTGCTAGGATTAGACACATGAGAGTCTGAAATTATAATGTACTATTATATTTGCTGCCCAACAGATCTGAAATTATGAAAGCAAAATTCCTCTATTCATCCAAAGAACATATAAATGAGAAGCACTCAGCATAGTGGAAACGGTGCTCTCTTTCAGAAGACCAGAGTGCTAACTCCATTCATCCTTGGAATAGCTGTGGGACCTTGGCAAACGCCCTTCCTGGGCTTCAGATGCTCAAAAATAATGTTTGGGAGTCTCAGTGTTTAAAACCAACACATCATCTACCCCTATATGATATACATCTTAACAAGGACAGTATTATATAGAATATGATATAAATCTTGTAAAAAAAAAAAAAGAAATCTTGATGTTTAGGTTACTAATTTGGCTACAGAATTTAATGAAAACTATAGAAATAAGCCTGGGCAACACAGACCCCCATCTCTACAAAAAATTTTAAAAATAGCTGGGTGTGGCCAGGTGCAGTGGCTCACGCCTGTACTCCCAGCACTTTGGGAGGCCTAGGTGGGCAGATCACAAGGTCAGGAGTTTGAGACCAGCCTGGCCAATATGGTGAAACCCTGTCTCTACTAAAAAATACCCAAAAAAAGCCAGGCGTGGTGGCGGGTGCCTGAAATCCCAGCTACTTGGGAGGCCGAGGCAGGAGAATCGCTTGAACCCAGGAGGCGGAGGTTGCAGTGAGCTGAGATTGCGCCATTGCACTCCAACCCAGGCAAAGTGTGAGACTCTGTCTCAAAAAAAAAAAAAAAGCTGGGTGTGGTGACAAGCACCTGTCATCCTAGCTACTCAGGAGGCGGAGGCAGAAGGATCACTTGAGCTCAGAAGGTGAAGGCTATAGTAATCCAAGATCACTCCACTTAACTCCAGCCTGGGCGATGGAGTGAGAGCCTGTCTCAAATAAAGATAAAAATAAAAACAAAAAACTACAGCAATATGAAATAGTAGTAACAATATGTAAAGTACCTGGTAGCTTCTGGCACATATTAGGTACTTAATAAATGGAAGCTTTAATATTGATAATTAACATTTATATTTACCTAATAACTTAGCAATTTTCTTCAAGTGTCTCATTCAATCCTCAAAACAGTCTCAACTGGATAACTGAGCTTCAGAAAGATGTGCTTGTTATATCAAAGCTAATAAGCACCCAGGTCTGAACTTGAATCCATATAGATCATTTTTCTTCAGGTTCAGTGTTCCTTCTATTTTACTCCTCCCTAGTAAATGGATACTACCATTTAATCAGTTGCTGGAGTTAGAAATTTTCAGATATTCTTGACAATTTCCCCATTAAAATAATCACCAAGTCCTGTTAATTCTACTTTTTAAATATTTCTCAAGTCAGTTTCAACACCCTGGACTAGACTTCCAACCTTTCTTGCCTAGACCTACAATCCCAGCTAAAGTGGCTGTGTTGGGGGTCCCGAAGACCACTGCCAAGTTTGATGATTCACTAGGAGGACTTATAAGACTGCATACAGAATCATACTCATAGCTGTTATGACTTATGACTGCAAAAGGATAAAAGTTAAAATCAGGAAAGGGAAAAGGCATATTGGGTGAAGTCCAGAGGAAACTTCCAGAGTCTTCTCCCAGTAGAACCACACAGGATGTGCTAAACTTCCCCAGCAACAACAAGCTGTGATGGCATGTAGGAAATGGATACCAGGGGATCTCATTAGAGACTCAGTGCCCAAGGTTTTTACTGGGGTTATGCAGGTACTCTCTTCCTGGTACATAACAAAATTCCAGACTCTCAAGAGGAAAGCAGGTATGTTCAGCATAAACCATATTCTTTGTACAAACAGTTTAGGCATAGTGTGACACTTTTATCAATTCTGGGAATAGTGGGGCCCCTCCTGAAATCAAGTTCCCAGATGCTAGTCAAGGCCTAACGTTGCAAGCAGGCCTTTCAAAGGACAACAGTCAGGCCTTCTATGTTAATTCTTTTCAGTACAGTAGTTTATCTTTACCACCTCTCAGCCCCCTGCAATCTACTTTCCTTATTCTAGCCAGAATGAACTTTTATTTTTCCTCCAGCTTTACTGAGGTATAATGGACAAAAATTACATTATTGAAGGTAGACAATGTAGTTTTGATATAAGTATACATTGTGAAATGATGGCCAGAATCAAGGTTAACTAACATATTCATCATCCCATATAGTTACATGTGTCTGTGTGTATGTGTGTGTCCTGAGAATACTTAAGATCTCTTTGCTTAGTACATTTTAAGTATACAGGAGAATATTACAGCTCTCATCACCATGTTATATATTAGATCTCCAGAACTACTACTTCTTATAACTGAAAGTGCACACCCTTTGACCAACATCTCCCCATTTTCCCCACCTCCCTGTCCCATGTGAACCACCCTCCTACTCTCTATTTTGACTTGTTTAGATTCCACATATAAGTGAGATCATGCAGTATCTCTCTCTTTGTGGCTTATTTCATTTAGCATTATGTCCTATGGGTTCATCCACACTGTCACAAACGGCAAGATTTCCTTCTTTTTTAAGGCTAAATAATGTCCCAGTGTACTTATATGCCACATTATCTTTATTCATCCACTGACAGACACTTAGGTGGTTTCCATATCTCGGCTATTGTGATTAAAGCCACAATGAACATGGGAGTGGAGTGCAGATGTCTCTTTGAGATACTGATTTTACTTCCTTAGGATGTATACCCAGAAGTGGGACTACTGGATCATACAGTAGCTCTATTTTAGTTTTCTGAGGAACCTCCATACAGTTTCAGGATGCCCAGAACTAAGGAGGAACAATGAGTCAACAATCAGAATGAACTATATTAGAGACATATTTAGATGACAGAAATTATAGGATTTGGTAGACCTTTGGAGGTAGAGGGTGATGGTGGTATCTCATAGATGGTAGCAGCATTGACTAAAATGTAAAACAGAGGATGAGAGCAGGCTTGGATAGGTAGAAAATTAACATTATATATCCTGAGTTTGAGGCATGTCTAAAAATTCAAGTCTGGAACTCACTGGGGAGTTGTAGTCTAAAGCTAGAGATTTGAATCATCAGATCATAGGTATAGTTAAAGCTATGGGAAAGAAGATAAAATCATGAAGGAAGGGGACAGGAGATAAAAAACAATTAATTTAAAAAGAGCCTGAAAATGAGTCAGTAGAAGAACCAGGAAAGAACCATCGAAGTCAAGAAAAGTATTCCATCAATAATTAAATATTTTAATAAGTGACAGACATTACAGAATTTGTCTATTAAGCACACAAACAAAAACATCCTAACCAGAAAGTCATTTATATAGTGTAGAAACACCACTCACATACAGCTTCTTCTTAAATTATACATACATATATTTTTTTCTTTCACTAAAAAGAAGTGATGTGGCCAGACGCAGTGGTGGCTCACACCTGTAATCCCAGCATTTTGGGGGCTGAGGTGGGTGAATCACCTGAGGTCAGGAGTTTGAGACCAGCCTGGCCAACATGGTGAAACCTCGTCTCAACTAAAAATACAAAAACTTAGTTGGGCGTGGTGGCGGGTGCCTATAATCCCAGCTACTTGGAAGGCTGAGGCAGGAAAATCGCTTGAACCCAAGAGGTGGAGTTTGCAGTGAGCCAATAATGGTGCCATTGCACTTTAGCCTGGGCAACAAGAGCGAAATTCTGTCTCAATAAATAAATAAATAAATAAATAAATAAATAAAATAGAAGTAATGTACTAAAAGAAATGATAGCCACTAGTTTTAGCCTTTCATCATAGAAAAGTACTAATTTCTAGTTTAGTCCATTTGTCTGTCTTGATTATCATCATTTAAAAAAATACAGTCAGCTCTTTGTACCTGTGGTTTCCTCATCCATGGATTCAACCAGTCATGGATCAAAAGTATTTGGGAAAAAAAAATAGATGGTTGTGTCTGTACTGAACATGTACAAATTTTGGCCTTCTCATTATGCTCTAAAAAATACAGTATAGCAACTATTTAACATTTGTATTGTACTAAGTAATCTAGAGATGATTTAAAGTATATGAGAATATATGTGTAGTTTATATACAAATACTATACCATTTTATGTAAGGGACTTGAGCATCTGTGGATTTTGGTATTGGCAGGGGCTCGTGGAACCAATATCCCATGGATACCAATGGATGACTGTTAACTGGCAATTTAAAGTCAAAGCTTAAGTTCTCACATTCACTTGTTCATTTAACGAATATTTATTTATTGAATGCTTGCCATGTGTAATACCAACATCTTTCAGGGACCAAGAATAAACAAAGAATCTCTCACATGAGATTTATATTAGGTCAACAGACTGCTAACTACCAACATTAAAACAGAAAACAAAGTCCTTCAAATACAATTATCAAAATTTAAAAAGAAGAAAAAAGGACTGGACATCTAATCTAAATCAATGTGTTTAAAAATTACAATAACAACAAAAAAAACACTATCAAAATACCTGAGGATGAACAAAGGAAGATCGATACTTACTTGAAATGCCTTAAAAGCAAACTATCTGTAGTTTCTTTTAAGACAAGGTAGAGTGTATCTAAAATAACAAATCCCTAGGGGAAGAGCACACAAGTAAACAGGACATGATCTGAAGAAGGTATCAGACATTTTATTCTGTTTCTATCACCATGATAATTTTTTTATAAAAATATATACTATTCCACTGCTTTAATAAAGCACTTTGCATATACCACATGCAGACATCCAATCTTCTTAGTCTTACCTTTTATGATTTGGAGTTACTAACTACATGTGCTCTGACCCTCTCCAAAAAGAAAAATCAATCTGTGATGTGTTTTTCTGTGTGATAAACTCAAGTCTATTTTCTCTTTGATGAGTGAAGAATCTACACAGTTTAATAAAACTTCATTTGCCGTAGTCAACATAGAACCAAGAGAAGATACCAAGTCCGTCTAACAACTAATAGGGCAGTAAATGCTGGTCCTTTGGGTATACTTCAGGCAATTGAATTTGGGGTCCAGTAAACTGCCAACATTCTCAAAAAACATTATACAGAAGTGATCACAATGTAAGTGGTAAAGATTCAAATGAAAGTAATAGCTTTCTTGAATTTTAAAGTGGAAAAGAAGCAATTTGCCATAAAATAAGACTATTGTATTTTTAACACACCCACTGCATCCCCAAAGCATTTACTGAACATATGATGTACCAAGTGGGCATTGGGGATATACACAAGATGGTGCTGCTAGTCTTGGAGGAACTGACAGTCTGGAGAAGGAGACAGTAAAGAAAATCAGGCAAGTCAGACAAGTATCAAAATAGAATCACAGAGAAGTTATGGCAATGAGAAGAAGGATATCCAATAGAAAGGCTTCTACGAAAGGGCAACATAAGGTAAAGGACCATCATGAGTTATTAAGTAAAGAATGGAGAAATGGCAAACACTTAAAGATGCTCACAATTCTCCTATCTTGAAAACAAAAAAATAACCCCTTTGAAATAGTAATCCCCCTCTTATCCTCAGGAGATACACTCCAAGACCCCAGGGATGTCTGAAACTGCAGATAGTTCTGAACCCTACATCTGCAGTACTATGTAACAAGATGGGTTTGAACTGTGCAGGGATTTTCTTCCACTTCTGCCACCCCTGAGACAGCAAGACCAACCCTTCCTCTTCCTCAGCCTATTCAACATGAAGATGACAAGGATGAATATTTTTATGATGATCCACTTCCATTTAATGAATAGTAAATACATTTTCTCTTTCTCATGATTTTCTTAATGTTTTCTCTAGCCTTATTGCGAGAATAAAGTACATAATACATATACAAATTATGTGTTAATTGTGTTATGGTAAGGCTTCTGGTCAACAATAGGCTATTAGTAGTTAAGTTTTTGGGAAGTCGAAAAATACGTGCAGTGGATTCAATTGCATGTTGGAGCAGGGTGGGAAGTGAAGAAGTAAAGGGGGACTGCACCCTTAGCCTCTGTGTTGTTCAAGGGTCAACTGTACAGATATACCTATGATAAAATTTAATTTATAAATTAGACACAATAAGACATTAACAACAATAATAAAATAGAACAATTACAATATTATAATAAAAATTATGAAAATGTGATCTCTCAAAATTATTTACTGTACTATGGCCATAACTTTTGCTGTTTAAAGTGTGATTGTGAAACTAGCACAATTTTTTTTCCTTCTTCATAATTTCATGGATAGAAGGTTCATTCGTACCAAAGACCTTAGTAACCTCAGCATACAATTTTTTTCCTTTCCTTATTAAGTCAGGAATTTTCACCTTTTCACTTAAAAGAAAGAAATTTAGTTTCTCTTTGGTGTATCCAAATTGCCAGTGTCAACTGAAGAATCACAAGGTTTACAAATTTGGAAAGGAGGGCTTTATTTCTCAAAAAGTTTGTATCCTGTAGGCTAGCCATCAGCAAGCTGGGAATCACAGCCTGTAGGATAAGCCAAGAGCAAGTCCTTTGAGGGAGGTCAGGAATTTATGCTAAACAGGGTGGCCTGGTGTTCATATTCAATAAGCTGTAGGAAGAGTCATGAGTATTTATGAAAGGAGAAACATGCACATGCGCAATTTAGCTTCATGCCTCTTCATGGGTTGCCTGTTCAAAAAATGGAGGCAGCAGCATGATGCCAGGGTGGAGGTTTCGGCCCTCTGACATTAGAAGGTAGAGTAGAAGACACAAAAACCCTCACTGAACTTCCTCCATGAGTTGGCCAAAACTAGTCTAGAGATGCTGGTCAGCTTTGGGGAAGGGATGTATTGTGAAACTGCAAAGAGGGAGAGGGGAGTTCGGTTGCAACCCCAGATGATTAGCTAAATGTGATTAAAGAATGATACGATGATCCTAAAGAATGTTGTTCACACCTCAGTGTGCCCCTCCCTTATCAACCTTTAACCTGAATTATTTTCTTTTTTTTTTTTGAGACGGAGTCTCGCTCTGTCACCCAGGCTGGAGTGCAGTGGCGCGATCTCGGCTCATTGCAAGCTCCACCTCCCGGATTCACGCCATTCTCCTGCCTCAGCCTCCCGAGCAGCTGGGACTACAGGCGTCCGCCACCAAGCCCAGCTAATTTTTTGTATTTTTAGTAGAGACGGGGTTTCCCCATGTTGGCCAGGATGGTCTCGATCTCCTGACCTCGTGATCCGCCCGCCTTGGCCTCTCAAAGTGCTGAGATTACAGGCCTGAACCACCGCGCCCGGCCAACCTGAATTATTTTCTAAGGAGTAAGCAGAAACCAGCTCTAGAAAACAAGAAACAAAAGATCATTCTTTAATCACATCTGCTCAGTTGGGGAGCTTAAGATTTTATTTTTATTTCTCACCACCATCACTAGTCTTCTGCTTTGGGGCCATTATTAAGTAAAATAAGAGTTACTTGAACACAAGCACTGTGATACCACGACAGTTGTTCTGACAGCCCAGATGGATACTAAATGACTAATGGGTGGGTAGCATCTACAGAGTGGATATGCTGGGCAAATAGATGACTTCACTTCCCAGGAAGAAACGAACAAGACAGCACAAGATTTCAGTGTACTACTCAGAATGGCACGCAACTTAAAATATATAAATTGTTTATTTCTGGAATTTTCCATTTACTCTTTTTGGACCAAAGTTGACCACTGGTAACAAAAACCACAGAAAGTGCAACTATGGGTAAGGGGGGACTGCTGTACATCATGTATGGCTTCTGTTCTCCTCCATTCGCTCTTAGAAGATCTCTCTCTTCACTGTCTCAATTATCTCACTTCTCATTTCTCATCCCACTGTAATCTGCTGATCCTACAAAATATATTTGTCTATGGCCAGGAGTCTCCAGGATAATATATAAGTAATTAAATTTCAGGGGTCAAAATCCTTTTGAAAATCTGGTAAGAGCTGTGAAACTACTCAGAAAAAAAATGCACATATATGTACAATTTTTTTCCTTACCATTTTAGGAGACTGATGGATTTCCTGAATCCTATTAATGAACTCTGGAACCACATACTAAAAAGCCTTGGTCTTAGGCCAGCACAGTGGCTCATGCCTGTAATTCCAGCACTTTGGGAGGCCAAGGCAGGTGGATTCCTTGAGCCCAGAGTTCGAGACCAGCCTGGGCAACAGAGTGAGACCCCCTCCATCTCTACAAAAAATAAAATTAGCCAAACGTGGTAGTGTGCGCCTGTGGTCCCAACTACACGGACTCTGAGGCAGGAGGATTGCTTGAGCCCAGGAGGTCAAGGCTGCAGTGAGTTATGACTGCACCACTGTACTCCAGCCTGGGCAACAGAACAAGACCCTGTGCCTCCCCAAAATAGAAAAAAAAAATAAAGCTTTGGTTTGAAGAAGCTATCAAAGACTGTTGGGGTTATATCAATAGGATACAAGCCAACCTGAGGTGTTTAAACAGTTATTATTTTACTATGGAACTGAAGGATGCTAAATATATTAAAATCCAAGAATTCATAATACTGGAAAAAAAGAAATCACCTTTGGAGAACACACACACAAAAAGTCATTTTTCTGAAAACTGGTAAAAAAAAATCAAGCATTTAACCTGCCTTTCCTGTATCAACTTTACCAATGTATAAACAAATAGGAAAAATAAATAGGAAAAAATTTTATTTTATGAATTCCACTTAACAAATGAAATAATTAAGGAATAAATCTAGAGAATAATCAATAGCTTCTACTGTCACATAAAGAGAAACAACTGGAAATTATATCTCCTGACAAAAATATTAAACACTATCCATGAAGTATTTTTGCAAAAAGAAATACGAAACTGATTCCATCTAAATCTATCTGCCAGTTTGTAGGACACACACAGGGACAGAAGATCATGTTATTAAATGATGTTATTGGGGGTACAATTAGCAAAATAGAGACTATGGGAAGTTCTGAAGGAAAAAAGACCCAGATTTTTCAACAAATAAAATGCAAGGAGGTAGGAGGAAGGAAGCAACCACAACAGATTTAAAAGAACTAAAAAAACCAAATCCAATGTATGGATCTTTTTTGGATCCTAAGTCAAATAAACCAAACATAAAAAAATCATTTACAGGCCTGGCGCAGTGGCTCATGCCTGTAGTCTCAGCACTTTAGGAGGCTGAGGCAGGTGGATCACAAGGTCAGGAGATTGAGACCAGTCTGGCCAACATGGTGAAACCCTGTCTCTACTAAAAATACAAAACTTAGCCAGGTGTGGTGGTGGGTGCCTGTAATCCCAGCTACTCCAGAGGCTGAGGCAGAAGAATTGCTTGAACCCAGGAGGCACAGGTTGCAGTGAGCTAAGATAGTGCCACTGCACTCCAGCCTAGGCGACAGAGAGAGACTGTCTCAAAAAAAAAAAAATCATTTACAAGGAGCAACTATGGAAATTTGAACACTGATGGGATAGTTACTGATATTTAGGCATAACCATTCATTTTTAATTGTGTTCACAATATTTTCTTTTATTATTTTAAGAATCCTTATCTTTTAGAGATATATACTGAAGACTATATAGATAAAATGATATGCGGTCTGGAATTTGCTTCAGAATAACCACAGGTGGGAGGGAGTAGGGAATAAGTCAGGGTATAAATAAAACAAGACTGGTCATGAGTTGACATGGGGGTTCATGAAACTCTGCTCTTTACTGTTATGTACGCTTGTAAATAAATAGTTTTTTAAGCCCTTGATTTATAACAAAGCAAAACTGAGATACTTTTTCTTCAAGTCAATGGAAAATAATAAGCAGCATTCAAGCTCTCTTCTGTGAGCCCTGCTTATGGGATCTTGGAAGCAGGGGTATTCTATAATCACTGGTCCCAGATGCTCTACAGAATCTTGGAGTCTGTATTCTAGAAAGCATGGGTAAGAACAGATTTGTGAAGCTCCTCAAGAACAGCAACATGATCCGAACCTGGGTAACTGACCCTCCCTGACGGTTTCATTGTCTCCCCACTCAAATCTCATCTTGAATTGTAACTCCCATAATTCCCCCATGTTGTGGGAGGGATCCAGTGGGAGATAACTGAATCATGGGGGTGGTTCCCCCATACTGTTCTCGTGGTAGTGAATGAGTCTCATGAGATGTGATGGTTTCATGTGGGGAAACCCCTTTCACTTGGCTATCATTCTCTTCTCTTGTTGCCACCATGTGAAACGTGCCTTTTGCCTTCTGCCATGATTGTGAGACCTCCCAGTTATATGGAACTGTGAGTCCATTAAACCTCTTTCTTTTGTAAATTGCCCAGTCTCAGGTATGTCTTTATTAATCAGCATGAAAATGAACTAATACACTCCCTATAAAGGATGATGATTTTATGTCTCAAACCCTGGAGGCTCAAAAATAAGAAAGAATTTTAGCCTGAGAGATAATAATTGTAAATTTTGTGTGAATCGTCTAAGAGGGCTTCTTAAAAAAGGTGAAGTTCCTCTCTTAACTCTCATCCTGCTGCCTTAAACTAGACTGTGATGCCTGGAACTCTTAGCAGCTACCTTGGCACAGGGAGATGAGAGCCATACCATAAAGAATCTGGTGCTGTGAAGTAGAAGCGTCTGGCCTGCCTACTTTCATACTTCTACATGAAAGAAAAACAAGCAGTATCTTATTTAAGCTACTGTGTTAATTTGGTTTCTTCTCTACATTATATAGCTAAATCTGATCCTAAGTTATAAATCTTCTTTCCCCTTGTACATAAAGAACTAAATATGAATACCTGAAAACAGTGATGTCAGAAGTTACTTCCGAGTTTATTCTTTAGAGACCAGTGATGTGATGAGTATTATGAAACATAAGATACAAGGACATAAGAGATCAAAGAAAAAACTTGTCTTTAATATATTTAATTTGAGCTTCTGATGAGATAATTGGCTAAAAAGGTCTTTTAACCCGGAAACAATGCTAAGCATTAAAAAATTTAAGAGGTATATAGGTAGGTTTATGCATCCATCTATTTTTCAGATAAAACCATGGGAAGCATTTAACATTCTAGTAAGTCTATACAGTAAAATTTTCCTTTGCTTTTCTCTTCTAATAACAACCAATAACTTAAACAGTTATACAAATACACATTCTTACAATAAAAATAGTTCATAATAAAAACACTGTCACAATAAAGACTACTATTAACTCTTACATCAAAAGGGAGTGGAAAAGAAAAATTTATATTAATAACTCTATCTCCCCAACTCTCCACCTCCCCTCAAAAAAAACCTGTCTGTGGAAAATATAATTAAGCTCTGAACTTCCTAGCAATTAAAGGCCTCTATCCAGTTCTCAAACTGTGAAAAACTAAAAAAATTAATAAGTAATGGCATTTTTTGTCTGACCCTAAATTCTAAGAGGAATTCATCACCACAATGACAGCTAGCAAAATATTATACAATGTGTTTGACAGCGGTATAATCCAATCTCAAGATAATCTGATCTTGAATTAGTGTAAAATTTTAAGAAATAATATAAAGCACAAGTTTTAAAAGCAATTCTAACTACAGGTAAATTTAATGACTGCTAAATACCTAGCTATTTGGTTCCCTAAGCACAAAGTCCATGTTTTAGTCATCTTTGTGTATCCAGCACTTGGCAAAGAAGCATAGCAACCTGGTAAACAGTAGGTACTTATTAAGTATTTCTTGAACTGAATCAAGCAATGAAGTTATTAAATTTGCTTATTAAATTTGTCCACCAAGAAACTCTTCTTTAATGATATTACTTTAAGGCATGATTATTAACAATATTATACATTTTTATGTTGATGATTTCCTGAATTTATTAACCATTACTAAGGAGATCAATTTTCTTGACTCATTTTAGAACATAGTTTTTAGACTCTGTTTCTACTGAATTAAATTCACTAGGTTTGGTTAATTTCAGGTATTGCATCCTCTTTCAGCATGAACTTCGTCTTCTGTTGAAAGCCAGTGCCAACAATGACTTCTGACAAGGAGGATGATGCACCAGCTACAGCTCTCAGACACTGACACAACAGGTCCTTTACTCTTAACTAAAATATTTTTCTCTTTAGATTAAATATTAATATAGATTAAATACTGACATAGAGACAATCTTCTCTATGTCAAGTTTCCTTCCCTTTTACCTTTTCAGGTTTATGTAATAACTAAGCTTATAAGTAAAAGGTATATTTAAATAATATATTTAAATATTTTGAAGATATAATAAAGTAATTTTTTTAATATTTCAAAATGTAATACTACTAATATAATTAGAAAAGCACAATCAGGAGTAAACCAGCATGATCCAAGGCAACTGTTTCCCTAGAATAAGAAAAACTAACCAAAGTGACACAAAAAGCCTAAAGAATTTGAAACTAATTTTACAAGGAGATTAATTTTAATGAGACTATTTAACAGGTTTTTAAGCTCTATAAACACAAATGATTATATTAGCAGACACAGCCTAACCCTCCAAAAAAGTAACATTCAAAAGTATCTGAACTTTTGCAGTTAAATATATAATTACCTCAAGAAGTTAAACAGAATTACCATATGATCCAGCAATTCCACTTCTAGCTATACATCCCCCAAAAAAGAAAAAAACGTGTTCAAAAACTTTTTTTTTTTTTGAGACAGAGTCTCATTCTGTCACCCAGGCTACAGTGCAGTGTCGTGATCTCAGCTCACTGTAACCTCCACCTCCCGGGCTCAAGTGGTTCTTGTGCCTCAGCCTCCTGAATAGCTGGGATTACAGGTGTGTGCCACCATGCCAGGCTAATTTTTGTATTTTTAGTAGAGAAGGGGTTTCACCATATTAGCCAGGCTGGTCATGAGCTCCTGGCCTCAAGTGATCCATCACACCTGGCCTCAAACAAAAACTTCTATATCAATGTTCATGGCAGCACTATTCACAATAGCCAAAAGGCGGTAATAACCCAACTGATCCATCAGTTGTGTTGGTAATAATCCATCAACTGACAAATGGATAAACAATGTTGTATATCCATACAATGGAATATTACCAAGCCATCGAGATAAATGAAGTAATAATGCATGCTATAACGTGGATAAACCTTGAAAACATGCTAAGTGAAAGAAGCCAGACACAAAATGCAATGTAATGTATAATTTCATTAATATGAAATATCCTGTATAGGCAAATCCATGAAGACAGGAAATCAGATTAGTGGTTTCCAGGGGTTGGGAGAAGGAGAAAACAAGAAGGTGACTGCTTAACAGGCATAGAGTTTCCTTTGGGGCTGATGAAAATGTTCTGGAACTAAATAATGGTGATGATCACACAATACTATGACAGTACTAAATGGCACTTCAGTTGTACACTTTAAATTGTTTAAATAGTAAGTTTTATTTTATGTGAATTTCATGATTAAAAATATTAATTGAAGCTCACAGCGCTAGTATATTATGCTTGTTTATTAATCATATTGTTTTACAGAATGTCATAATTTGCATGAAATATCATAATTTGCCTATATATTTTTAAATGATTATTTCACACCCTTAGGTAAAAAGATTTATCAAAGATCAAGCTGGAGTTTGTATAAACAATGTCATCCCTAGGAACAAGAACTTTATACACCCATAGATGTTCATTCTACTGATAAAAACTTGTTTTCTAATATACAAGATGTTAATTATCTGATAGACTATTTAAAATGTTGTCTTCAAGTGAAAGCTACAAAGACCAAGAAGCAATAATTAAAATGTTGCTAACATAATACTGATGCTGTTAACATAATAATGTTATGATATTAACACTAAAAATGATGAGACTATGTTTTTAATAACTCTACAATTACTACTATATCAAAATATGTACACATATAGATAAAGGCACTAAGGCTGAGTTTGCTCTGTTTTTCAAATTTTCATTTGTATCATCACTTCAATATTTTAAGCCATTTTCAGAGTGTTTTCCCCACATCTTTACCTCTTAGTGACTAAAAAGCTGAAAAGAACAGACCCATAAGAATTTTAAAAAACACTTTTTCATTGTCATTTTTTTAGATATGATTACTATTTGCTAATAACAGAAAAAACAACATCTGTTATTACCACAAAAAATATCCATCAGACTTACTGCTATATTTACTTCTCTTTCTCTTTCTGGACAACATCTCACTATATTAATAGCTCAGGCTGGTCTCGAGCTGCTGGGCTCAAGCAATCCACCCATGGGCCTCAGTCTCCCAAAGTGCTGGGGTTACAAGCATGAGCCACCACACCTAGCCTATTTGTCTCTATACTCTCTAGAATATACAAAATACATAGTATATAATCAAAGAATCTGAATTACAAAGACATACCTTTGCGTAAGGGTTGTGGCATCATTAAGATTTGGATGAGCAAAAGGGATGTTACATCATGATAAAGAATTGGAACCTCAGGCTGTTGTTCTTCATATCCCAGCCTAAAAGAAAAACGTAGTCACTTTAGATAGTATTGTATATCTTCTCTTTCTAATTTATTTTATATGTCACATATATATCTATGGAACAGAAATAAAAACTGCAATCAATAAAGAAGAAATCTAAAAAAAAAAACCTTAGGACTCATATTTTTGCAAAAAAATTATATTTTAGACTCATATTCTCTTGACTCTAATATAAAGAAAATGCACAGAAAATATGTTATCGAAGTAAACAATTAGGGTACATTAATTTGATTATGAGTCTTTCTGATCTCAGATTACAGATAGTAAAGCATTAAATACAGAATGAAAGAATTAGTTTCACTACAAATGGAGTGGCTTACAGGATACTTATCACAAACGAATAAGGAAGTTTTCACATCATTAAAAAAAGATAGGTACAGTTCCCAAATCGATTCCTGTTGAAAAGGTATGGTTAACTGCTCTTATTAAAATGTTTCAGCCGGGCACAGTGGCTCGTGCCTGTAATCCCAGCACTTTGTGAGGCTGAGGCTGAGGCAGGTGGATCACTTGAGCTCAGAAGTTTGAGACTAGATTGACAACATGGTGAAAACCTGCCTCTACAAAAAATATAAAAAATTAGCAGGGCTTGGTGGTGTGTGTCTACTTGGAAAGCTGAGGTGGGAGGACTGCTTGAATAGAGGAGGTCAAGTCTGCAATGGGCTGTGATTGTGCTGCTGCACTCCAGCCTGGATGAAAAAGGGAGACTCTGTCTCAAAATTAATAATAAAATAAAATGTTTCAACTTTGTAAGTAACAAAATTCAAATAAATCTTTAGCATTTGCAAAGTTTCAAAAGGAGATAACCAAAGCAGAACTTAAAATACACTATAAAAGGGCTGGATGTGGTATCTCATGCCTGTAATCCCAACAGGCATGGGAGGCTGAGGTGGGAGGATCACTTGAGATCAGGAGTTCAAGACCCAACTGGGCAACATAGTGAGACCCCGTCTCTACAAAAAAATAAATTTTAAAAAGTACACCATAAAAGATAAAGTAGCAAACCTTAGGAATGTGCAGTACTATGAAAAACAGACTATACTATAAAGCAGAGCTTATTCTAAAAGAATTTTTTAAATGCCTTTAGAAGGTTAATTTTTTGACTACAGGTTTAATTTTTAATGACAGAGAACAAAAGTAAATCTTAAGCTCCAGAAGTGACTAAATTCTGAAGCTACACTTTAGACTTGGGATGAACAAAATTGTTCAACTCTTTTATTGGGCTCGATTGTTTAGCAAATATTTACTGATTACTTACTACACATTAGGCACTAAACACATTGGTGAGTAAATCAACCCCTGCTGCTAAGAAACTTTTAGCTGACAGAGGAAGACAGCTCTTCGAATTTCTCCATTTTCTACAAATATCCCTTGCTATACTTGTTTTCCTCTCCGAAGGTAACCCTTCATTAATGCTACGAATCCTGATACTGTCTTTCAAGTTTCTCTAACCTCTCTGCAAGGCCAAGGTTTAAAAAACAAAAAAAAAAATGTGTAGGGGTCACACCATTTCTATTATTCAACTTCCCCACAGAAATAGTTTCACATGATCAATGATGATATCCTAATTACAAAATTTAGTGGACATTTTAAATCCTTATCTTACTGACCCTTGACTTGACTTTAGATACAGTTGAATATTCTGCCTGGAAAATTTTCTTGGCTTTTGTGAAACACTGTCCCAAGTTCCCTTCTGTCTCTCTGATTACTCCACTTTAGTCTTCTTCACAGGTTCATCTTCTCTAACAAAAAATACTGTTATTCCTCAAGATTCCAATTCTCCCTTTCTTTTCTCACTAAGGACTCTTTTTGAAAGACCTTCTAATCCACGATTTCAATTGCCAGCTATACAATGATGATTGTATGTCCAGCAATGACTCTCTCAAACTCTCTATCTGAATATCCATTACTTCCACTTGTAAATCTAACAGGCAGGCAGCTCAACAGGCCTGAAAGTGAATTCATAATCTCTCTCTATATGCACACTCCCACCCCAGTCACAACCACTCTACTAGGCTGGTGCCAAAGTAATTGCTGTTTCTGCCACTAAAAGCAATGCACCAATCTAATACTTTCCCCTCTATAATCTACGTACTGATGTGGCTTATTTCTTATATCCTCCTGCATTTACACAATGCCTGAAACATAACAATGCCTAAAACATGACAGTCCTCCAATAAAAGCATGATAAATAAATAATCTAGGAACTTGAGGACATCCCAAAGCCATCTTCTCTTACTCATCCCATATTTAATTGACACTAAGTCCTAATGACTCTATCTCTATTTCCTCTTTGCCACCCCTATGGCCATTGCCTTTAACTATTCAATATCCGCCAATTTTATGTTCCTCTAATTCATCCTTTATATCTTTAGTGCCTGGAAGAAGTTTCCACAGGAATGATATCTTGCTTATCATTATATCCCAATGCCTGGACTGAAACAGTTAATAAAACTAGCTGGATAAACAAATGAAATATTCATGGGAAAATGGATGGATGAATGAACAAATAAACAAGTGGTATATAATTTTAGATTATCAAACTGCTACATTAAATTTAACAGGTGTTTAAGGCCGGGCGCGGTGGCTCAAGCCTGTAATCCCAGCACTTTGGGAGGCCGAGACGGGCGGATCACGAGGTCAGGAGATCGAGACCATCCTGGCTGACACGGTGAAACCCCGTCTCTACTAAAAAATACAAAAAACTAGCCGGGCGAGGTGGCGGGTGCCTGTAGTCCCAGCTACTTGGGAGGCTGAGGCAGGAGAATGGCGTGAACCCGGGAGGCGGAGCTTGCAGTGAGCTGAGATCCGGCCACTGCACTCCAGCCTGGGTGGCAGAGCGAGACTCCGTCTCAAAACAAAAAATAAAAAAATAAATAAATAAATAAATTTAACAGGTGTTTAAAAGATTCTCACTGAAAATTAGAAGAAAGTTTATGGATCCATTTAAGCTAGCCCAATTTCACTCTTATGCAAAGATGTACTTTATTGCACAAAAATCAAAAAGGCTTGAGAACTTCTTGCATGATAACCTAAAGATCAACAAATTGCAGAGCTTTTAGGTACAAAAAAGAAAAGCATTCCCAAACAAAAAAATTAAATATAGTTGAATAGGGGTAGTATATACAACTGAAAAACTTACAGTGCTTAACAATTCTAGACTCTTATTTTACATTATATGCTAACAATTGCTTTCTACAATACAAGCAATCTTTCTCAAAATTAGAGGTGGATTCCTTTATGCTATTATTAATTTGCTTATTATTGTATGTGACTTTCCAACATTATTTAAAATCAGTCTGAACTGCCGTATGCAAGAATTATATACTACTAAGAATGCATAATTAACAAATGTTTCAGAACTGCAACATAATATGCATACAACAGAATAAAACAAAAAATGAATTAAAAGAATGGGAAATATTTCTAGTTGAAGAAACTGCATATTGTAAAGATAACTACCTTCCCAGATTAATTTATGAGTTTAAAATAATTATAATCAAAATTACAAGTGAGGCCAGATGCAGTGGCTCACACCTGTAATCCCAACACTTAGGGAGGCCAAGGTCAGAAGTTTGAGACCAATATGGTGAAACCCTGTCTCTACTAAAAATACAAGAATTAGCCAGCCGTGGCAGCGTGCGCCTGTGGTCCCAGCTATTTGGGAGACTGAGTCAGAAGAATTGCTTGAACCCGGGAGGTGGAGGTTGCAGTGAGCCAAGATCACGCCACTGCATTCCAGCCTGGGTAACAGAGCAAGACTCTGTCTCAAAAAAAAATTATAAGTGAGGGGAAGGGCTTAGAAAAGTTTCTAAAAACCTTCTGGAGAATAAATGAGAACAGCAAAGAAAAACTGGGAGTCAGAGTTTGGGGAAGAGAAACGAGAGGAACCTAACTCCACCAGATAATTAGACATAATAAATCACCTCAACAATAAACCAGCATGGTATTATCAGAGAAATAGGCTTGGAGCTCAATAGAACAAAGAAGAAAGCTCCTAATCAGGCCTATAATGTAGGAACACTTAATATTTCATAAGTAGGATATAAAATCACTAAAAAAACCTAGTTGGTTATTTGCAAATAAATTTTAGATCTTCACCTAACAATACAGGTGAGAATGAATTCCAAGTATATTCATACAGTTTTAAAAATCATCCCATGAGAAAACCCTAAAGTGAAAATATAGGTAGATATTGCAAATCCTAAGACCGGATTACACATTGTAATACTAGTTATAAAAGTATACATCAGCTCTTGGAAGAGATGGGCATTCTAAGTATGAAAGTAATAGGAAAAAATAAGAAATATAAAGTCTGACTGATCTGGCTACATGAAAATTTAAAACTTCAATGGGTCAAGAAAAGTAATTACAAAAGTAGAAGGCAAACATATTTTGGAAAATACTTCAACAACTATGACAAAATAAGATTTAATATTTTAAACCGTGAAGAATCATTCATATAATTTTAAACAATAAGATGCCAACAGAAAATGGACAGAGGTCCTAAATATATCATTTACAAAGAGTGTATACAAATAGCTAATAAATATAAAAATACTTAACTTTGCTAGAAATCAAATAAATTTCCATTATTTTAGGATCCCATTTTTAATCACTCATATTAGCCAAAAAATGTGTCAGTGATAATACTGTTTTTGGGTAAGTTTTTTTCCCCAGTAATAATCAGAAAAAATCCTGGCAGTTATTGGCTAAGATAAAAGTAGCCATTCTAAGGATGGAGAGAAAAAAGATCTTTCCTAGCACATCACTGACCCATAATTGGAATGAATGAATGGATTGATGCACCCCTCTGTAGAAAAGAGAACCAAAGACCACATGTACAAAATGAACCCGGGTCAACTTGTACCAGAATGCAAACATATGATAAAAGACTACTTGGCTCACGTCAAAAGTACAAAAGTCAGTCTCAAGTAAAAGGGATCAATTTGTATCAAAAAGAAGACTGAAATGGAGTGAAACACATCAAATATATAAAAATCCATGAGATCATAAAATACACAAAAAACCAAACTTATTGGTCACTATTGGAAGTTGATAGGGCATCCATTCCTTACTTTGAAAATTTATAAATCAGAAAAGAATCAAGTGTTCATCCTGCCAAACTATATTTCAGGGTCAAAAAATAGTTGATATGGTAAAGTTCTTTATAAAAACATTCCATCTAATCAGAAGAAAGATTTTTTTTAAATCACCATTTTGCAGCACCTAATGAAATAATGGATTTTAGCAAGATTATCAGGGGTCCTTAAAACCATTAGGTGAAAGACTAATGGGGCACTTTACAATGGAGGAATCTGACTAAAGCTACCTGAACCCACTGACTAATTGTGACGTAAAAAGAGAGACAACCAGCCATTATGTGCCTCCAATTCAATATTTCATCTGCATAAATATCAGTGGGATTCTTTAAAATATTTTCTCATGGTGGGGGATGGTCAGGGCATGCCCAAGATGGCCAAACAGGAACAGCTCCAGCCTCCAGCTCCCAGCGTGAGCAACACAGAAGAAAAGTGATTTCTGCATTTTCCACAGAGGTACCGGGTTCATCTCACTGGGGCATGTCAGACAGTTGGCGCCAGTCCACAGGTGCAGCCCAATCAGCAAGAGCTGAAGCAGGGCAAGGCATTGCCTCACCTGGGAAGCGCAAGGGAGAAGGCAATTCCTTTTCCTAGCCAAAGGAAATTGAGACACACAACACCTGGAAAATCGGGTAACTCCCACCCTAATACTGCACTTTACAAAGGATCTTAGCAAACGGCTCATCAGGAGACTATATCCCACACCTGGCCCGGAGGGTCCCACGCCCACGGAGCCTCCCTCATTGCTAGCACAGCAGTCTGAGATCTAACTGCAAGGCTGCAGCGAGGCTGGGGGAGGGGCACCCACCATTGCTGAAGCTTACGTAGGTAAACAAAGCCGCTGGGAAGCTCGAATTGGGTGGAGCCCACCACAGCTCAAGGAGGCCGACCTGCCTCTGTAGACCACCTCTGAGGACAGGGTATAGCTAAACAAAAAGCAGCAGAAACCTCGGCAGAGGTAAATGCCACGGTCTGACAGCTTTGAAGAGAGCAGTGGATCTCCCAGCACGGAGGTTGAGATCTAAGAACAGACAGACTGCCTGCTCAAGTGGATCCCTGACCCGTGAGTAGCCTAACTGGGAGACACCCCCCAGGTGCAGACCGACACCTCACACCTCACACAGCAGGGTACACCCCTGAGACAAAGCTTCCAGACCAAGAATCAGACAGCAACACTCGGTGTTCAGCAATATTCTATCTTCTGCAGTCTCTGCTGCTGATACCCAGGCAAACAGGGTCTGGAGTGGCCCTCAAGCAAACTCCAACAGACCTACAGCTGAGGGTCCTGACTGTTAGAAGGAAAACTAACAAACAGAAAGGACACCCACACCAAAACTCCATCAGTACGTCACCATCATCAAAGACAAAAGGCAGATAAAACCACAAAGATGGGGAAAAGCAGTGCAAAAAAGCTGGAAGTTCAAAAAATCAGAGCACATCTCCCCCTTCGAAGGAACGCAGCTCATCACCGGCAACAAAACAAAGCTGGATGGAGAATGACTTTGACAAGTTGAGAGAAGAAGGCTTCAGTCGATCAAACTTCTCAGAGCTAAAGGAGGAACTACGTAACCAGCACAAAGAAACTAAAAACCATGAAAAGAGAATGGATGAATGGATAACTAGAATAATCAATGCAGAGAAGACCTTAAAAGAACAGAGAGCGATGAAAACCATAACACGAGAACTACGTGACAAATGCACAAGCTTCAATAACTGACTAGATCAACTGGAAGAAACAGTATCAGCGACTGAAGATCAAATGAATGAAATGAAGCGAGAAGTGTAGAGAAAAAAGAGTAAAAAGAAATGAACAAAGCCTCCAAGAAATATGGGATTATGTGAAAAGACCAAATCTACGTCTGATTGGTGTGCCTGAAAGTGACGGGGAAAATGGAACCAAGTTGGAAAACACTCTGCAGGATATCATCCAGGAGAACTTCCCCAACCTAGTAAAGCAGGCCAACATTCATATTTAGGAAATACAGAGAACGCCACAAAGATACTCCTCGAGAAGAGCAACTCCAAGACAGATAACTGTCAGATTCACCAAAGTTGAAATGAAGGAAAAAATGTTAAGGGCAGCCAGAGAGAAAGGTCGGGTTACACACAAAGGGAAGCCCATCAGACTAACAGCAGATCTCTCGGCAGAAACTCTCTAAGACAGAAGACAGTGGGGGCCAATATTCAACATTCTTAAAGAAAAGAATTTTCAACCCAGAATTTCATATCCAGGCAAACTAAGTTTCATAAGTGAAGGAGAAATAAAATCCTTTACAGACAAGAAAATGCTTAGAGATTTTGTCATCACCAGGCCTGCCCTACAAGAGATCCTGAAGGAAGCACTAAACATGGAAAGGAACAACCGGTACCAGTCATTGCAAAAACATGTCAAAATGTAAAGTCCGTCGATGCTAGGAAGAAACTGCATCAACTAGCGAGCAACACAACCAGCTAATATCATAATGACAGGATCAAGCTCACACATAACAATATTAACCTTAAATGTAAATGGACTAAATGGTCCAATTAAAAGACACAGACTGGCAAGTTGGATAAAGAGTCAAGACCCATCAGTTTGCTATATTCAGGAGACCCATCTCACATGCAGAGATACACATAGGCTCAAAATAAAGGGATGGAGGAAGAGCTACCAAATGGAAAACAAAAAACAAAAGCAGGGGTTGCAATCCTAGTCTCTGATAAAACAGACTTTAAACCATCAAAGATCAAAAGAGACAAAACAAAGAAGGCCATTACATAATGGTAAAGGGATCAATTCATCAGGAACAGCTAACTATCCTCAATATATATGCACCCAATACAGGAGCACTCAGATTCATAAATCAAGTCCTTAGATACTTACAAAGAGACTTAGACTCCCATACAATAATAATGGGAGACTTTAAGACCCCACTGTCAACAATAGACAGAAAAATGAGACAGAAAGTTAACAAGGATATCCAGGAATTGAACTCAACTCTGCACCAAGGGGACCTAATAGACATCTACAGAACTCTCCACCCCAAATCAACAGAGTATACATTCTTCTCAGCACCACATCACACTTATTCCAAAATCGACCACATAGTTGGAAGTAAAGCACTCCTCAGCAAATGTACAAGAACAGAAATTATAACAAACTGTCTCTCAGACCACAGTGCAATCAAACTAGAACTCAGGACTAAGAAACTCAATCAAACCCGCTCAACTACATGGAAACTGAACAACGTGCTCCTGAATGACTACTGGGTACACAACGAAATGAAGGCAGCAATAAAGATGTTCTTTGAAACCAATGAGAACAAAGATACATCATACCAGAATCTCTGGGACACATTTAAAGCAGCGTGTAGAGGGAAATTTATAGCACTAAATGCCCACAAGAGAAAGCAGGAAAGATCTAAAATCGACACCCTAACATCACAATTAAAAGAACTAGAGAAGCAAGAGTAAACACATTCAAAAGCTAGGAGAAGGCAAGAAATAACGAAGATCAGAGCAGAACTGAAGGAGATAGAGACACAAAAAGCTTTCCAAAAAATCAATGAATCCAGGAGCTGGTTTTTGAAAAGATCAACAAAATTGACAGACCGCTAGCAAGATTAATAAAGAAGAAAAGAGAGAAGAATCAAATAGACGCAATAAAAAATGAAAAAGGGGATATCACCACCGACCCCACAGAAATACAAACTACCATCAGAGAATACTATAAACACCGCTACACAAATAAACTAGAAAACCTAGAAGAAATGGATAATTTCTTGGACACTTACACTCTCCCAAGACTAAACCAGAAGAAGTTGAATCCCTGAATAGACCAAGAGCAGGCTCTGAAATTGAGGCAATAATTAATAGCCTACCAATCAAAAAAAAATCCAGGACCAGACGGATTCACAGCCGAATTCTACCAGAGGTACAAGGAGGAGTTGGTACCATTCCTTCTGAAACTATTCCAATCAATAGAAAAAGAGGGAATCTTCCCTAACTCATTTTATGAGGCCATCATCATCCTGATACCAAAGCCTGACAGAGATACAACAAAAAAAGAGAATTTTAGACCAATATCCCTGATGAACATCGATGCAAAAATCCTCAATAAAATACTGGAAAACCGAATCCAGCAGCACATCAAAAAGGTTATCCACCATGATCAAGTGGGCTTCATCCCTGGGGTGCAAGGCTGGTTCAACATACGCAAATCAATAAACGTAATCCAGCATATAAACAGAACCAAAGACACAAACCACATGATTATCTCAATAGATGCAGAAAAGGCCTTTGACAAAATTCAACAGCCCTTCATGCTAAAAACTCTCAATAAATTCGGTATTGATGGAACTTATCTCAAAATAGTAAGAGCTATTTATGGCAAACCCACAGCCAATATCATACTGAATGGGCAAAAACTGGAAGCATTCCCTTTGAAAACTGGCACAAGACAGGGATGCCCTCTCTCACCACTCCTATTCAACATAGTGTTGGAAGTTCTGGCTAGGGCAATCAGGCAAGAGAAAGAAATCAAGGGTATTCAGTTAGGAAAAGAAGAAGTCAAATTGTCCGTGTTTGCAGATGACATGATTATATATTTAGAAAACCCCATCGTCTCAGCCCAAAATCTCCTTAAGCTGATAAGCAACTTCAGCAAAGTCTCAGGATACAAAATCAACGTGCAAAAATCACAAGCATTCTTATACACCAGTAACAGACAAACAGAGAGCCAAATCATGAATGAACTCCCATTCACAATAGCTTCAAAGAGAATAAAATACCTAGGAATCCAACTTACAAGGGATATAAAGGACCTCTTCAAGGAGAACTACAAACCACTGCTCAGTGAAATAAAAGAGGACACAAACAAATGGAAGAACATACCATGCTCATGGATAGGAAGAATCAATATTGTGAAAATGGCCATACTGCCCAAGGTAATTTATAGATTCAATGCCATCCCCATTAAGCTACCAATGACTTTCTTCACAGAATTGGAAAAAACTACTTTAAAGTTCATATGGAACCAAAAAAGACCCCGCATTGCCAAGACAATCCTAAGCCAAAAGAACAAAGCTGGGGGCACCACGCTACCTGACTTCAAACTATACTACAAGGCTACAGTAACCAAAACAGCATGGTACCGGTACCAAAACAGAGATATAGACCAATGGAACAGAACAGTGCCCTGAGAAATAATACCACACATCTACAGCCATCTGATCTTTGACAAACCTGACAAAAGCAAGAAATGGGGAAAGGATTCCCTATTTAATAAATGGTGCTGGGAAAATTGGTTAGCCATAAGTAGAAGGCTGAAACTGGATCCTTTCCTTACTCCTTATGCGAAAATTAATTCAAGATGGATTAGAGACTTAAATGTTAGACCTAAAACCATAAAAACCCTAGAAGAAAACCTAGGTAATACCATTCAGGACATAGGCATGGGCAAGGACTTCATGTCTAAAATACCAAAAGCAATGGCAACAAAAGCCAAAATTGACAAATGGGATCTAATTAAACTAAAGAGCTTCTGCACAGCAAAAGAAACTACCATCAGAGTGAACAGGCAACCTACAGAATGGGAGAAAATTTTTGCAATCTACTCATCTGACAAAGGGCTAATATCCAGAACCTATAAAGAACTCAATCAAATTTACAAGAAAAAAACAACCCCATCAAAAAGTGTGCAAAGGATATGAACAGACACTTTTCAAAAGAAGACATTGATACAGCCAACAGACACATGAAAAAATGCTCATCATCACTCACCACCAGAGAAATGCAAATCAAAACCACAATGAGATACCATCTCACACCAGTTAGAATGGCAATCATTAAAAAATCAGGAAACCACAGGTGCTGGAGAGGATGTGGAGAAACAGGAACACTTTTACACTGTTGGTGGGACTGTAAACTAGTTCAACCATTGTGGAAAACAGTGTGGCTATTCCTCAAGGATCTAGAACTAGAGATACCATTTGACCCAGCCATCCCATTACGGGGGATATACCCAAAGGATTATAAGTCATGCTGCTATAAAGACACATGCACACGTATGTTTACTGCGGCACTATTCACAATAGCAAAGACTTGGAATCAACCCAAATGTCCATCAATAACAGACTGGATTAAGAAAATGTAGCACATATACACCATGGAATACCATGCAGCCATAGAAAAGGATGAGTTCGTGTTCTTTGTAGGGACATGGATGCAGCTGGAAACCACCATTCTCAGCAAACTATCACAAGAACAGAAAACCAAATACCGCATGTTCTCACTCATAGGTGGGAACTGAACAACGAGATCACTTGGACACAGGAAGGGGATCATCACACACCGGGTCTTATTGTGGCGATGGGGAGAAGGGATAGTATTAGGAGATATACCTAATGTAAATGACGAGTTAATGGGTGCAGCACACCAACATGGCACATGTATACATATGTAACAAACCTGCACGTTGTGTACATGTACCTTAGAACTTAAAGTATAAAAAAAAAAAAAAAGATTTTCTCACATGGTGGAAATTTGTATGCAATTTTTACAGACAGCATAATGGTAAACTGTTTTCAATTCTTATGATATATTTCTGTGTTTCATAAAGAAAATGTGAAAAAAATCACATATACTGAAATTTCAATTCCATTTTTATATTTAACACCTATTTTTCATAAAGAGTTTTAATTGATTTTAGTCTTTCAATTATACTTACTGTGGATTCATCTCTTCTAACTGGGTGAGCTTTCTCCAGGGATTATACTCAGAGTCAATGCTATAAAGCCGCATGTGCAAGGCTAATACATGAAACAGCTGATCTGAAAAAATTGAAGGAAAGGTAATTAGAAAGTTCACACATTTGTTCCAGAACAAAATTCAGACAAAATTTCTAGTTATTTCATAACGAAATCTGTTTCCTATCCTGACAATTAAAATTCACCAAGTTTAAGTCCCAATTACTTCACACTCTCTTTTACGGTAAACTCTGAAATACATATCCAAATAATCTGTGCTAGAATCTGGACTGTCCTTACGCTCAATACAGGAATGGTTTTTTTCATCTCCTATCACAGACATACTTGTCCTTGACTTTATGCTGCAGCCTTGCCAATTTGTACTTCTCACCATTGTGGTCTCCTCCTAACCAAACTTTACTATTATCTTCAATCCTCTACCCTGGGTAACATGAACCACAACATCCTAATAGCTCACTGTTAGGTGAAGTTCTTTCTTTGCTTTATATGTCCCTCTAAACCTTGTTTAGACTGAAGAGTGAATTCATCATCTTTGGATTCTACATAAAGAAACAGTAACTGAAATAGAGTATTATTTGGTACCATTTCAACTATTTAAATTTCTTCTATCTGAATTATAACAATAATCTACCAATCTTGGCTTTCAACAAAATTCTGCTCATGACATTTAGAAGAAAATATCACGTTTAAAATTATTCTGGAAAAAAAACCGTAAGTATTGCTTTTGTATCTGATGCATCTCTTCTTTTTTTGTTATAAATGACAAGAATTGTCATTTGGTATAAATTGTCATTTGGTACAAATGACAATAATTATTCTGCCACACAAACTCAAAGATACTTGGAAATCAAAATTTTTCCCTTAAAAAAATATTTTCGAACTCTGCCCACTGAATTGGTCTATAAACAACGATATATTTTAGAAATTCAGATATGATACTTCTTAACATACGATAAAAATTCATTCTTAAATCTAGGAAAAAAGCTAACTGAATGACACAAACCTATTATTGTTACTTACTTTCTAATTAAAACTAGACCAGATATTGCTGCTCTGAGTCAGCAGACCTAGAAATTAACTATATTTTATGTCAACTTACTCAAGATCCATCAATACAAGTGGTGTAGTATGGGGTGTGCATGTGTGTTTATGTGTATATGCGTGTATGTGTATAGTAGTTTTGGGAAGCTGTTAAAAAACATATGAGAGCTGTAAAATAAGTAAAATAAATGTTCTACTCTATGGGGCAGGATAAAGGAAATATATTTTTGTAAGTTTCAATCTGATCTCTCTTTAACAAACAGAAGAATCTAAATACCCTGTTTCATCCTCTATTTCTAAGTCAATATGTAGCCTAAATCTTCCTTAAATTTCTTCATTCTATTAATGACTTAGTTACTTATTATGTGCCAGGCATTATGTTACACTGATTGATAATCTCAATTAATTTTCACAAAAATTCTAGGTGGGTAATACTATTAACCCTCACTTTTGGGGCAAGTAAGTTCCCCAAATTTCCAGTTTTTATAGTAACCTGGTTTCACAGACGATACTGAGAACAAGGGAAGTTTTAGCAGAGGCAAAACATGACTAAAGATTGGTAAATTTTATTTTAATTGAATTATACATAAGAGATTACTAAGCATATAATTTTTACTTTTAATGAGTGTTTTAATGACTAAAACCTAAAAGTGTTTAAAAAACTAAATTCTTCTCACAGAAAAATATTAAGATTATCTCAAGTTGCATGGTGAGGAGTTCTGCATTCTTTTTATATAGGTATTAACTTGATCAAAGGGCTAATTTTAATAACTCCTATCAAGATGAAGGTGGATCATTTTAGTTTCCCTAATTTAATCAAAAGCATAGAAGCTGCAATTGTACTAACCTGTTTTGCATTGAAACCACAGCCAGCACAGAAAATAACGTTACATTCACCTATTTTCCTAATCACTATCCTAATTTAAGAATTTCAGAATGTTAGAAGAAAAGTTTTGCATCATTTCCTTATTCTATAGGTAAGAAAATAGGCCCAGAGAAAGGAAGTACCTTGCCAGCTCACTCTTAATTTATTGTTTTTCTAAAAGTTAAGAATAGGATTCAAGATTTGCCACTTCTTAGTTATTTCTACCACTCCACTTCTTGGGGGTTTTATGATTAAAATAAAAGTACAGGATTCTTTCTCTCTCTCTCTCAGAGAACTGACCAAATAACCATTAATAACTTCAATTTGTTAATAAAATTCATTGTTTATTGTTATTTATTCATTATTTTGTTTTCAAAATTTAGTCTTATAAGAAAGAACTCTAATATTCATTTAGCAGCAACAATGCCTCTTATGCCAGACAAATATTAAAGATGCAGGATGAGGAGAATCTATAATCATAATCAAAAGGTTAACAACTTTAAAAAATGTATTACCTACCAACTGCATGCATGACATTTAAAAAGTTGAAAAATAATTATATCAAGAAAGCATATTAAAATTTTGAATAATAGCAAAAAAAAATTAACTCCTTTCCTAATATAACACATTTTAAAATTCTAAAGTTTGATCCACATATAAAAATAGATTTGGAAAAGACAAATACCTTTAAATTCATTTATAAGTGTGCTGTGATTTCAATCTATGTATAGGAAGCACCACTGTCTGGGAGGAGCCAGGAAGTCCTGCATTGAATCCAAGTCTGTACTAGCCATGTATCCTTAAATAAATTAACTAACCTTAGTTTTACGGTCTGCAAAATAAATATAGCATCATCTTTCTGGTACATTATATAGTATAATAGTTATAGCATAAATCTATAGTATGTTTGTAAGTTGGGCTTACATACAGGTGGATACATATATGTTTTGTATAAATATGAAACAAATTTAACATTTATAAACTTTACAACTAAAATTAGAGATTATTATACATTGGAAACATAAGGTCTCCACATAAAACCATCACTCTACAAACATATATTAACATATATTCTTAACTCTCTTCTCTCTTCTTTCCTTAATATTTGATACCACTCTCCCCTGGCTTTCCTCCGGTTCCTTCTCAGTTACTTTTATGTGCCCTTCTTCTGCTAATGAACCCTAAAAGGTGACATTTCTCATAAAAAAAAGGAAAAGGAATCCTTTGTTAGTCCTCTTTCCCTCTCATTCTGCACACACTACCCAGGCCCACTTCTACCTGTTAAGTTCACAATTCACAAGGCTCTGTGGTACTTCAGATGTTCAACAGGCCTTAAAACCAATACACCCAGACTAACCTGATTTACAGCCCAGCCCAGCTCCAATGTTAATTTCCTTTTATAATTCCTATTTGAGTGAATGATACCACTACCCATGCAAACATCCAAGGAAAAACTTGGGATTCATCTCCCACAGCCTTGCCCTCCATATCCAATTGATTACCAATCCTATTGGTTCTGCCTCTTGTGATCCATCCTATTCTGGCCCACTCTGCCACTACATTGTTTTCCACCTAAATTGCTCAACAGAATGCTCACTCAGCTGTATGCCTTTTGGTTCACCCCTTCCAAACCGTCTAATCAATAAATCTGTTCACAATACCTCATAATTGATGTTGAACCACTGAAGGAACAGGCATAGAAAGCCCTTCATGAGCTAGCCTATTTTCTTTTTCAGGTTTATTTCTTAACCTTCCTTCTTTTCTTTTCAAGTATTCCCCAAAGTGTCATGTTGTCTCATGTCTTTGCAAGCTGTTCTCTCAGCCTAGAAAAGTATCATTTTGTCCTTCAGGCCAACTCAATTCATCTTTCAAGAGCCAGTTCATGTGCTGCTCTGTAAGGTTCTGATACCTCAGAAAGATCAGATTATCCCCTTACTTTATGCATTATCTGTACCTTGTGCTATCTATTTCAATTTTAGCATCTCTTACAGAGTTTTGTAATTACTTTTCATGTTTTCCTCTCTCATTAGATGGTCAGATCTCCCTGAAGAAGACAATTGTGTCTTTACATTTTTGAACCACCTAGGCTAGCACAAGTGCTTGACATACAATAGGATTTTTAAAAGTAGGCTGAGCATTATATATTTACAATTCTATGAAAAAATCATAAACATAAAATTCATGATGATTTTCTACTTTTCCCTCTCTGTCACAATGACACATTGGTTCAGTTACCAAGAAGCAAGCCAATTAATCAGCCCTACTTTCACTTCCCCAAAAGAGACTGACCTCTCAACTCTAACTACTAAAGCAGTGCTTGACCTACTTGCTCCTACCATCTTCTTCCCATGCTGGTTCCCATGCGACAACTCACCTGGGATAAATTCTATTTTCTGCAATATCTAATCAAATTCTTTACAACTGTGACAAGTCTAAAGTATTATGTGATTAATCACAAGACAGACACATCATCTCTGAAAATGAGAAAACAACACTGAAAGACCAGTTTGTCCTTAAGAAAATCTAAGACTTAATTATAAGTACTCCTAGCTAGAACCAAAAAGTAAGGTTTAAGAAATCCTTCTACCTTTGTCAACATTAAGGTAAGACTATTAAAAAAAAAAACTCTATAAAATATAACTCCAAATTTATTATATAATTGAGTTTCACATGATGTGTATGAATACCACACACACACACAAACACACACACAGATACTATTATGCCAATTTTTATGACCTCAGGAATATCCACTTAAAGAAACTAAAATCAAAGTTACCATATGTCTAAATCTTATCAAAAATGCTTTTGAAGCAGATGTTCCAGCACCATCCTGGAAACTGTGTATCTCTGTTAGTTATTTATTTTCTTTCTTTTTTGGAGATGGAGTCTCATACTGTTGCCCAAGATGGAGGACAATGGCACAATCTCAGCTCACTGTAACCTCTGACTCCCGGGTTCAAGCAATTCTCCTGCCTCGGCCTCCCAAGTAGCTGGGATTACAGGCTCCTGCCACCATGCCCAGCTAATTTTTTGTATTTTTAGTAGAGATGGAGTTTCACAGTGTTACCCAGGATGGTCTCGATCTCCTGACCTCGTGATCTACCCACCTCCAGCCCTCTGTCAGTTATTTCTAAACATGCAAGAAATCTAAAACTGGTAGGTTATTTCTTACTATACTCATACTGATCATTAAGATATAAAGACATTAAAGAGTTATCCTGAAGACTTCCTGCCAGGTGTGGTGGCTCACACCTGTAATCCCAGCACTTTGGGAGGCCAAGGGGGGGTGGACCATGAGGTCAGGAGATCGAGACCAACATGGTGAAACCCCATCTCTACTGAAAAATACAAACCCCATCTCTACTAAAAATACAAAAATTAGCCAGGTGTAGTTGCAGGTGCCTGTAATCCCAGCTACTCAGGAGGCTGAGGCAGGAGAATCACTTGAACCTGGGAGACAGAGGTTGCAGTAAGCCAAGACCATGCCACTGGACTCCAGCCTAGGCGACAGAGCAAGACATCTCAGAAACAAAACAAACAAAACAAAACAAAAATTAGCTGGTTGTGGTGGTGGGCGCCCATAATCCCAGCTACTTTAGAGGCTGAGGCAGGAGAATTGCTTGAACCCAGGAGACAGAGGTTGCTGTGAGCCGACATGGTGCCACTGCACTCCAGCCTGGGCAACAGAGTGAGACTCCGTCTCAAAAAAACAAAAAGACTTTGATAAATATGGTTCTATCTTAAATTGTACCACTGTTAAAATGCACCTAAGGTAAACTTAACGGGGTCTGCATTCAAGATTTCAGTCTTACCAGTCTAGTCATCAATAGTTAAATCACTGTCAATGAAAAAAACCTCAGTCAGGTAAGGTGACACATACCTGTAGTCCCAGCCACTCAGAAGGCTAAGGTGGGAGGATTATTTGAGCCCAGGAGTCTGAGACCAGCATAGGTAACAAAGCAAGACCCTGTCCCTTAAAAAAAAAAAAAAAAAAAAAAAAAAAAAATCTCAACTAGCCAAATGATTCTCTGAAATATCATAGCGGTGGAAAAAAAAAAAATCTCCCTTTCTCTGCAACTGAATAATTAAAGTGAAGAAATGGTTCTGACCTATTTATCCTAAGGTGAACTGTAATAGGTGTGAGTATACACCTCTCACAGCAAAGCCAGCTTCCACTGGTTCCTCTGTACATTCCTGAGAAATCAGCCATGAAGAGACGGGAGAGAGCTCCTTAAATGAGGTCTGGGAACAGGTCCAAGAAGAAGGGAATATCTGTAGATCTGGTTCCCAAGAGACAGAAGGTTGATGTCATGGATGACAGGAGCTGACTCATCTCTCCCTATCCCATTCCTAAGCACTCCAGGCAAGGCAGGGCAGAGAATCAAGTGGCAGTTATGGTAGAATTTTAAAGGGTTAAAAGACAAGTTTAATAATCATTATTATATATAATAACATTATGTAAGATACTTTAGCTCATATATCTAATACTATTTGATCATTACATTAACTATGATGGATATATCAGATAGTCAGTATAAGTACCATCATCCTCACTTCCACAATGAGGTAAAAAGTTAGGTTAGTTTCCTGAAGTCCAACAGATAACAAATACACTAGAATCCACATCTTCAAACTCCAACCTGGTGTTCTTTCCAGCACTGTATGCTATGTTTTCGCACGTCAACAAGGACACATGGGAGTTTGGCAATAGAGTGGGGAAGTGTTGCTTCCTTTGGAGAGGTTTTTTCTGCCATGTGAGGAAGGGAAGACAGTGAAAAAAAAGGCTGTCTTTAGTACTTTCATAATTTCCATGCTGTGTTCCTCTCCTGCCTCCCAGAGTTCCTATGTCTCCACTCCCAGGCACACTATGACATCATTCTCTGGTTACCTCAAGTATCCACAAGTATTATTATTAGCTTCAACAAATTGTTCACCTTATACTTTAAGGTTTCAGTGACTAGAAGCCTCCCCTTTTCCCTTTCTGACAGAGCTTAGGATGATAAGAGGCAGGGAGAGGTACAATTCTGTTTCTGCATATAGGTAGCCCTAGGAAGGGGAAGAGAGAGGTCAGTTCTTAGGACTCCTAATTTCCCCTTTATTAAAGAGACACATTCCATGAATCCAGGTCTTATTGATGCACCTCATCTAAAATGGAGGTAGGGTTTGTCCCATCTAACTGCAGAAGAAAGAAGCTGCCTTGCCCTAAGCCAAGTAAGATCTGAAGACCCCATGCCCTGATAGTGAAAACTACTATCTATGGTACTTAGTTCTTAGAATGCCCAAATTATAAATATAGAAAGGCCTGGCTACTTAAGTCACAAATCATGGGACTTTCAGAAAGGCCTTAAAGAAAAGTTAAAGCCACTCTTCTAACTTAAATTTTCATGCCACATTCTTAAACCTCTCCAAAGTAACAATGTATTTTGTTCTCAACAGACAAACTTTATCATGTGGATAAATCTCATTCCGTCCTCCTAATCTCATCTCTGAAGAGGTCAAAACAATGTTTGTCAAGTCCCTTAAAAAAAACTGCAATGGACTGAATGTTTATGTCCCACCAAAATTCATACGTTAAAGTCCCAACCCCAAGGTTAGTATAAGGAGGTGGGCCTTTGAGAAGTGATTAGGTCATGAGGAAGCCCTCATGAATGGGATTAGTGCTCTCATAAAAGAGATCCCAGAGAGATCTCTTGCCACTTCCACCACGTGAGGTTACAGTGAGAAGACAGCTATGTATGAGGAAGCAAGCAGGTCCTCACCAGACACCAAATCTGCTGGAGCCTTGATCTTAGACTTCCCAGCCTCCAGATCTGTGAGAAACACATTTCTGTTGTATATAAGCCACGCAGTCTATGGTATATTGTTATAGACTAAGACAAAAATTGAGCTAAAAATTGTTATCTTGCTCCTTCTCCTTATCCACACACCCCCTAATTTGACAATTATAGTGTTGAAATAGGAGAAATATTAATGTTGAGATTTACAATCTATAGAAACTAGAATATATATTATAAAATTGAATTCTTACAACAATCCTCTGATTGGGTATTAATGAGGAACAGAATCTCACTCTCTAGTTTACACTATGCTGCCTTTTAATATCACCATCCTTCAAAAGGCTTACCAAACTCCTCACCTATCTCAAAAAGTACTCTTTATCTCTGAAAGTGTTTAAGCAGAGCACAAATGATTGGAATAGTAGGGACAAGATGCCTGAGCTAGATAACATTTAGACTAGGTGATTTCCTAAGTAACTTTTAGCTCAAAGATTCTGATTCTATTTATCATGTGACTTCATTGACAGCCTCTATTTTTTATTTACGCACTACTTAAGAGCAAAATAAAATATAAAACAAAATACCAAAATCTTCTGAATTTGTAAGATGTATCAAAAGAAAAGAACAACAAAAACTCCAAGCCTTGATTTAGTCTATAGTATATGACTATAGATAAAGTATAATTCTAAAAGTTCCTAGAGTATAACTCCTAGTCCAGCTATTTGCCTTTTGTGCTTAATGTCAATGATGTTAATTAACAGGGGGAAAAAGCTCCAGATTGGAGCTTTGCATGTAAGAGTTAACAACCATGAACATCTGTCAGGACACAGATCATCCAGTCTAATACACTAATTTTATAGATGAGGAAACTGAAGCCAAAAACATAAAATGTCTTGCGTAAGCACATGCCTATGACTCCTAGTTTGCTGTTGTCTATTCCACCACATATGCATCTTTCATGTTGGCCCTAAATACACACCAACTGGCTCTTCAGAACATAAAACATTCCCAAATACCACAAAATCAGCTTTTAGCCATCAAATCTTACCAATAACTAGTCTCAGCAGACAATTTACACATTTTTGTATTAATTTATACCTTTTGACCATTATAATAATTTGATGGCCAAATTTCCATCCTTTTTATGGTAACAAAAATTGAACAAAATTGTTATTCAGTCTGCTTGCAGAAATTGATATTTTTACATTTAAAAAGGCTTTCATAAACCATCAATGTAAAAATTTTAATACTAAATGTGAAATAATAAGGCCAGGCTACTTCAAAGTAATTTTAGGCCAGGCATAGTGGTTCATGCCTATAATCGCAGCACTTTGGGAGGCCAAGGTGGGAGCACTGCTTAAGGCCAAAACCTTGAGACCAGCCTCATCAACACAGCGAGACCCCATCGCTACAAAGAAATATATTAAAAAATTAGTTGGGTGTGACGGTGTGTGTCTGCTGTCCTAGCTACTCGGGAGGCTGAGGTGGGAGGACTGCTTGAGCCCAGGAGTTCGAGGCTGCAGTGAACTATGATTGTGCCACTGCACTCCAGCCTGAGTGACAAAGGGGAGACCCTGTTTCTCAAAAATAAAGAGTAATTTTGTTAAAACTCATTACTTGTTTAACAATATCCTTATGCTGCCTAACTGTAGGGAGAAATTAATGTCAAAATAATTTTCTATAATTTTTTTTTTTTGAGACAGCATCTTGCTCTGTCGCCCAGTCTGTAGTGCAATGGCACAGTCATGGCTCACTGCAGCCTCCACCTTCTGGGCTTAAGCGATCCTCCCACCTCCATCTCCTGAGTAGTTGGGACCACAGGCTCACGCCACCACACCCAGCTAATTTTTTTTTTCTTTTTAGAGATGACGTTCTCCCTATGTTGCCCAGGCTGTTAACAACTTCTGGACTCAAGTGATCCTCCCCACCTCAGCTTCCCAAAATGTTAGGATCACAGGAGTGAGCCATTGCACCTGGCTAATTTTCTGTAATTTTAAATTCACCAAAAATTCACTCTTTCTCTGAGAAAGTAGAACTATTTTAAGTTGCCTGCACAGATCTAAGCTGGGTTGCTTGCTATGAATAGCAAATTCTGGTAGAAATTATTTACTGCAGTGACTATGCATAATTTCTTGATCAGATCATAGATTACATCAAAATTAAGTCAGAACTTCCCAAATGAAAATGTCAAGGTAAGAGTTTGCCTTATCCTCTCTTGCCTACCGTTTCATTTTTAATCTCTCTATAAAATCATGGAATCCATTTGAGACATGAACTGTGGTTTCTTAGTTAAATGACAGTAATAAGCAGAAAAATTCTCAGACCCAAAGACAGGAAAAAACATTTACCTACAAATAATTTTATATTATGCTCCAATATTAATAATCTATCAAATGGCATTGCCAATGGTTTCAACAATTTCTACTTGAGAAATACACTGAGAATATCATGCCAAAAAAGTGTCAAAAGCATGTGAACTTCACTAGAATTTATGGAGTGTCATATTTACTTTCAAATCACTTGAATGAAGAAATTAATACAGTAAGCTTAATATTTTTCTTAATAAAAAGTTATGCCTTTAATTTTTACATCTGCTTTTTCCAACATATGTTGCTAACCAAGTTGGTGGTACTTACCGTATATATCAATTTGTAACAAAAACTCGAAACCTCACTTACCTTTCAAAGTCTTGTTCAAATGCCTTGTCCACCAAAAGCTTCACTGATTCCAGCAGATAGATATGATCCCAAACCTCTAAATTCCCTAGAACTTCTAAGTAACTTTTCACTGCTGGAATCAGTGAAGTTTTTAGTGGACGTGGCATTTGAACAAATCTCATCTGCTGAATACAAGTCCAGCAGATGAGAACCAGTCTCTAGAACCAGTATCATGTGCTGAATACAAAGTCCTAAATGCCTGATCTTCCCTGGTGGGTAAGGAGGAGGGCTAGAACTCTGACCTGGGAATCAGCAGCTATGCCATATGTGAGAGCTAACGCACATGGCTCACAGCAAGAGCAAGGGGAACCAGCCAGCAAACTGGCAAGGAATAAAGGAGAACTAACTGGTATCCAGGGCAGAAGGACTCAGGACTAGGACTTGCAAAAATGTCTGAAAAGATGGCTCAGAACAAAGGATTTATGGTGAAAGGCTGATAAAAGAAAATAGACAAGATAAATAGGAGAGTAAGCACAGAAGGGCCTGGAAAGATCCCAAGGCAATGTTGTACAGTAGAGTGTCTTTGACTAAACCAATGGGTGAAAGGTCTTAAAAGTTCTGCATCCTTTGGGACACTTAAGGGCAGGAGATATGTCTTATATAACTGAATTTACAGTCAGAAGAGCTGGGCTCAAGTGCAAGCTCTGACATTTTCCAGCTGTGTGACTTGGCAAGGCAATTACTCTGAACTTCAGATTCCTTTTCTATGAAAAAGAGATAACACCTATTTCACATGGTTGTTCTAAAGATTAAATAATTTATGTGAAAGAACTTTACAAACTTTAAAACTACAAACGTAGGATATTATTAAAATACCATAGTATGCTGCTATGTGAGCTAATTTGAGTAGCTTTTTACTATGGAAAATTTCCCACACACATATTTTTAGGACTGACGTTTTGCTCTGATTGACACTGGTTAACTACCCTCAACTATTTAAAAATGTCTGAAGATGTAGTTGAATGGCATTGTTCCATTTCAATTTTATTTCTCACCAGAGATTTGGCCATTAATATTTTCTGCTTTCATTGTTGTAGAAAGAACAATCTTCTTCTCTTCTCCCCCACTGAGTGTATGTGTGTGTCCCCATAATTATATACCAGGCATGACACAATCCTTTCTAGACAAAATTTATTAGAAGTTTTCCTGACTAGACAAATTTTCAGTTTCATCAAGAAGTCGTAACAGAACAGTATTTCAAAAGTGTGATATTCTTAGAATGAAAAAAGTTCCCTTATCATTTGCTTAGTCAGTGAGGCATTTTCTCACTCTCCTCAAAAACATTATGGAAGAAAAAAACATTAAAAGTGAGATTTTCAAAAAGTAATAAAGAGCAATCAATGGGAAAAGGAAAATATGAATACAAGAAGATTTTTCCCTAGAAAAAAGAATTTTTTTTTTTTATAATACCACTGAAGTTGCACTGGAAGATCAAAAAAATGAGATATTTGCACTGAGATCCCATGAATCATCATCAATTTGAGTCCTGGTGTACAATTTAAGTTTGAATTTTATTTGAATAAATAACAAATACTAAGTTCATACACTTGTAAGATAGTGGGATTTTGTATATATACAACATATTCTATATATATGACTTACAGGCTGCTTTTATTAATATTAGGATAAATAAGTAATTGAACAATAATAAATTATACAAAAACTAAGAAACATATTAACTTATATTTAGGATAAACTGTATCATGACTTTGTCTATACTGGCACAGTGTAATTTCTTATTTAGTAAAGGGAAAAATAAGCGAAAATCTGAAAGTAACTATAAATTTAACAATTTAAATTACAAAATTGACTCTGGTAATTGAAGTGACTACCATCAGAATTTTATTACTATTTTCAGGAATCTGGATAAATTCATTATTTACAAGCCTCTAGATAAGTTTAAGTGCCTCAGAGAAAAAAAATTAAGTAGATTTTTAAAAACAGAAAATCATTCACTAAAGTAAACACTTTGTAACACAATGGTTTCTGGAATATTATCAGCCAATGCCAAACATCAATTAATAACAAATTAACAAGAAAGAATAATTTATATAACTAAAATGATTATTATATCTATTAATTCAAACAGATTAGAAACTAAAACTCCCATGTATCAACAACTACCTTTGAAACATACTAGTAAAGCACTGAACAGAAATAGGGTTTAGATGAATGCATAGAGGGGTCAATTTTTACTAATACTTGGTTAAAAAATAAAAACAATAACCTCCAAAATCTTAAGTTCTAGGAATAAAGTGACAATCCAAAAGAAAAGGCAATTTATAAGACTTTAAAGATAACCAAGTTAAAATTTCACATACGTTTGCTTTTACGTTAGAAATTTTAAAGTGCTTTTGATCATCCCTCTGCTTTGAAATCAATTCAAAATTACATATTTTTTGAAATAACATATTTTTGTTAAAACACCAACATGTATTGATAATTTTTAATACTTTTTTTAGTATTTTAAGAAAAATACTCATTTTTCAAAAGACGATATTATGTGTTTTAAACAAGTTTTATTTCCTACACCAATCACATTAGGTAATATTTCAACTCCAGTGATCTGGGGCCAATAATCAGAGCTATATGGTGACATTCAATAATAATATTCCTAGTATTCACCTTAATTCCCTAAACATTGACTAAAAAATGATAGCATCAAAGCCATGCTTATGAAAAATCTACCTTAAATTACAAGTTACACTTTTCTCAAATATATCCTTACAAACAAGATTGCAGAATTATGCTCATTTTATAACATAAAGTATATATATAAATAAAAGCAAACATCTGTAATTTCAATTCATTTTAATATGCACATCAAAATATAGCACAAATATCTTCATTAATAGCAATAATATAAATCTGTGGGCAACATATATTGTCTTTATAAAAATATTTTCTTAATTCAATGTAAAAATTATTTAAGAGAATTAAAGTTTAAGGACAATTTTTTATAGCTGAGAATAATACAGTGCTTAAATTTTGAAACAGTATAAACCTCGTCACTTAGCATCACATTTATCTGCTAGGTAATCATAATCTAGAAAGAGCTAAATATTCATATGATTCTTCCAAGTACAAGATTAACCATTTAAAGTACATATCACTATCTATATAGATCATATATAACATAGACAGAATTTGAAATACACCAAAATGTCACTTTACCTGTCAATGCTTCCAAAAATGACAGAATTTTTTTTAAATTTAGTACTATTTAGTACTTACTTAAACAAGACCTTTTGCCAGCTGTGCTTGCACCACCTGAACACAAATTGCCTCCTCGATGAATCAATTCAAGTTCTAAATTGGTTCTGTAAGTAAAACATTATATCTCAGTCACTAAACTGAAGAGTCTTTACTAATTTGCTTTACTGACATGTCTGAATCAACCTAAAAAATAAAGTTCTTCAACTTTTTTTGCAAAAGCAGTTTTTATGTTGTATCAATAATAATCGTATTTATCTGATATTAAGAAATAAAAAGGGAACAATTTATCCATCCTTACTTATATGTTCATATTTATACCTGCAAAAAATTGCACACATCATGGTGTAATTGTTGCAAAGTCCCAACTCTTGGCACATACTAAAAACTAGGCCTTAAGAAAAAAAAAACCTGCAACATATTTCATAAACCTTCATAAGAATATGAAGAAAGAATTTGTACTCCAACATCAGCCACTGTGTAGGTGGTTATTGCCATATAAAACACAAGGGCATACCAATTTTTCTATCAGAGAAATGGTTATCATTCATTAGAGGTTAGATGGTATCTGGAAATCAGTATTAAGAAACAAAATCACTAATATCGAAATGGCTAAGAACACCACATATAATTTAACAGCAGTCTCTCTTATGGACTTCTAAAACTAGTTTCATTAAAATACACTGTGTAACTATTGATATGGCTAACCATCAATATTGTTCATACATCTGAAATTGCAAGGTATTTAGCAATTATTAGCTTACAAAATAGCAATAATCAATAAATCAACATTTCAAAAATCAAACTAATGCAGAATCTAAGGATTTATTCAAAAACAGTAGCAGTAAAATAACCAATTATGCCAAAATAAATAACAACTCTGAGAAAGAATTTAAATTGTATTTTTCTTCAACAGTATTAATACACTTAGACATACCTTTATTTTCTACAACCAAAACTGAATAGACTAGTTTATATTCAAGATATGCATTTAACCCTAATAGTGAGATACTGTCCCACTTAAAAAAAAAAAAAAAGAGAAAAAGCAGTTTCAAGCTTACTCTTTGCAAGTGAATTCATGAAAGACTATTATCCTATTTTATTTAAAACAACACATTTTGCACTAGTTTGGCTGTATTTTGAACACAGAATGTTTTGAGATTATATTTCCATGTATTTACTTATAAATGCAAATTGTTAAAAATATTAATATTCCTAAGTCTGTACATTTGCCACCCATTTCTAAAGGAATGCTTTAATCCTCTCTACTCAGGGTGGGAGAAAAAGCAATTTAACACTGATAATGTTCCAGCTCAGAGCTCCATCTGGTTGCTGCTGATAAGGGCATCTGTGTGACAAGGGAATTTTCCACCCTTCAGGCGATTTGCATTGCTCACTGAACTTCTAAAAACCTACCAGCAAGGAAGCAGGGACAGGGATTTCATACTAGTGGACAGAAAGCGAGCGGAGACCAGCATGTGTTCCTTCATCAAGGGAATATAAATGAGATCAATACATTTTGTTTTCACAAATCTTCTGTTGCCTAATCTGTAGAAAAAAATTAATGGCTATATTCTCTTATAAAAACTAAGATTTCCTAGATACTACTTTTAAGAGAGCTAACCAGAAACACAAACAATACTTACAAATGAATGTTAAAACCAGAATGTCAACATTTCACCATATTTGCAAAAATATTCATTAAAATTAAATATAAGAACAATTCTGTTTTCTCAATCCCCAAATATAAAGGATGACAAACATGTTACTAACAATTTCATTGCAAAGAATACTAGAAAAAAAACTAGTAAAATCTAATTAATTATTCCAGATTATGACTGGAAGATCTCCTATGCAATATTCTTTCTGAATTAAAAATAAAAAAACTACCTATCCAAAGGATTAATGTGAATAATATCTACAATTTTACATTTCTTAACATTTTTTTTTGAGAGATGAGGTCTTGCTGTGTTTCCCAGGGTGTATTTGAACTCCTGTGCTCAAGCAATCCTCCTGCCTCAGCCTCCAAGTAGCCAGGAATAGGCGCACACCACTGCATCCAGCAATATCTAGGATTTTAAAATCCAATATGGCTCTAAATATCAACTTTTATTTCATTTATGTGAAAACTGGTCCTTTGAGACATGCTAAAGAACACACAAATGGGTCATATGTCCCATGTCCACATTTCCTCAACTGCTGAAATTCACACAGCAGTATTATGTTTCTTCCCTCCTCAATGAATGATGTAAAACTAAAGATATGCTGGGAGTGGTAATTTTCTGAGCTTTTTGCTGTGAAAGAAAAGCAGACTCTTTTCTGTATTTTCTAACACAAATACATTCAAATTAGTTTGGAAGAAAAAGGAGAAAATCTCCACCTCTGAAATAATGATGAGAAAGACTGTTTAAAGCCTACCCTAGTGGCCACCTAGATATGCGTATTAAAAACCCCTCTAACTATGCTCCAGCTTCTTTTTGCATGACCAAAGTATGCTGTCTTCTCAACCCCCCATTCCACACTAACTTCTATTTTAGACCATAATTTGAAAAGCAAATGTGTGTACACACACTACACACCCCACACTCTCAAACACACGTTGGTTGGGTGAAAAAGGCAAAGCTTCTGGAAAGAGATCTAGGTTCAAGGCCTGAGTAGACCACTTAGTAGCTGAGCAAGTTACTCAATTTCTCAGGGGAAAAAAAAAAAAAACAGTATCTTCATCCATACCACAGCCTACATTATACAAGAGGCAATTCAAGTTTTAACTTCTCCAGGAAGCTTTCCTGGGACAAGAAAGAAGGCCTTACGCATATTTCATATTTCAATTTGCTCATCTTCCCTTCAGAAGTTCTACAGTACTTTCTCTATATGACATTTTTAAAAACAAATTATATTCTGTTATATAGATTGATGTTATATTAGTTCCATCTCCCCAACTAAATTGTAAATTCCTGGAGAACAGGGATTATTTCATATATAGCTTCTAAATCCCCAATGGTACCTGGCAAGATGCTTTAAAAAAAAAAAGTGTGAAGTGTGTGTGGGGGGGGGGGGAATGACATCTTTTTTTTGATATGTAACCAATTATAAGATTCTCTTTAGCCCCTGCAGTTTATTTTCTTTCTTTTCCTAACTCTTCCATTCCCTTAAACCCTGTAGTAACCCCCGTCCAAGCCCCAAAAAAAGGATTGTTTTAGGAAAGAATTTTCTGTTTTTTAAAAGGCTTCATAATTTGGTATTTAGCAAGCATCCGTTTTATTTTGAACAGAATTAGTTTACAAAGTAACTAACCTGTGAAGGTACATTGCCTCTGCTGAGTAACCACGATTTAAAGATGTCTCTCCACCTACATTGCAGTTACTTACGTTTCATTTTCTTTCCATTTTTCTCTATACAAACCACCTACTACTCACCGATACCTTTTGATTATATGAAATTTGAGTCCAAAATCCTTGGAAAAATCAGTTACTGAAATTCATGTCATTCATTGTTTCAACAAAAAAATAATGAATTGGTATTAAAAAAAGAAAACTTTCTTCCCCCAAATTAGCTTTCCATTATCTGTTTAGATGACTGACATTTGCAATAGAATGAAAATTCTGGAAATACATTAAAACTTGAATGTAATAATTTTGATTAATTTTTCAATTATTTTAAATTTGAATGGATTTTCCAACAGTTTCTTCTCTGATATCCTCAGAAAATTCTCCAAGGCTTCACCATGCAAATAAAATTTAAAAACAAAAGACATGTACTGTCTTACAAAAAAAAAACAAAAAACAAAAAACTCTAAAACTCACCAGAAACACTTTGCTTCTAAATATCCAAAATTCAAACTCTCTGAAGAGCAAACAAAATTACTTATTCAGCAGGGAGAAATTCAGCTCTAAGAAATGAGGGTTATATTCTACTCACATTACTAATACTAAATACAAATAAACGTGCAAATTCTAATGAATTATACCTTTTAAAATCACTACATTTAATTCAAAACTTAATTCAAAGTAAGTTTATTGTTAAATATTTTAAACGTTTAAATATTGCTAAATATTTTAATGTTCACCTTTTAGGAATAAATGTTATATGTTATGCATAAATAAGTTATATGTTACGCATAAAAAGCCTGGTTTCCTGTTTTGAGAAAATTACAACCTATTTAAACAGAATACAATATACTTTTTTCCTTCAATACATGTAAATTTCTGAGTCAATTTGTTTCTCTTATTTTTTATATTTTTTAGACAGGGTTTTGCTCTGTTGCCCAAGTTGAAGTGCAGTGGCTTGATCACAGCTCACTATAGCCTTGACCTCCCATCTCTTGTAGCTCAAGCAATCAACCCATCTCAGCCTCCCAAGTAGCTGGGACTACAAATGTGTGCCACCAAACCAAACCTAGCTAATTTTTTTTTTTTAATTATTTTTCATAGAGATAGGGTTTTACTATGTTGTCCAGGCTGGTCTCAAACTCCTGGTCTCAAGCAATCCTCCTTGGTCTCTCAAAGTGCTGAGATTATGGTGTGAGCGAGCCACCATGCCCAGCCTTTGTTTTCTTTGTAATGACTAAGTAAAACTTAGAGAAGGAATGTCGCCTCACTGGAAGAGCTTTGCAATACTTTGGGGAATTCCAAGCAAAGGATAATAAAGTTTTAAAGTGTTATATACACTCATTTTCAGAATTACTGTTTTGCTGCTTTAGAGCTTATCATTAAGTTTCAGAAAAGGATGGGGGAAGTATATTTTCTCTGTTTCTCTGTCTACACCTTAGTAAAGTATTTGACATCTGTTTCTGCTTCTCTAAAAAATAGAGAAACCAAAATGTCTTGATCCAGAAGGTCTCCCATTATTATTGCAAGCTTTTTTCTCTAAGTTACTTATAAACTTAAACCAAGAAATGAGGATCTAAAACTTCCACTAAATTATATTTAAATCAAATTGTTTGATTTATCATACTACGGGAAAATTCCAAGTACAGATTATTCCCATTCAATAAAGATTTTCTTAAAAGGTCAACTCTAATAAAATTAAAGGCATAAATACATGAGCAACATAAATGTGTGTAGGTCTGTGATCATGTATGTGTATAAATATGTATAGCAGAACTGAGTTGATCCATATTCAACCCAATCGCCTACAATGTTATAATCACAGTATCATATGGAAGTTCTGTAAAACCTTGGCACCCTGGCAAAGTTAAATTATATTCAGTTTTGTTTTCACATAAAGTATCTTTTATTGCAAGAATGTAGTAACTAGTAACTCTTCAGAAACAAGATACCAAATTGTTATGTCTTCCCCAAAAACATTCTAGATAAACAAGAGGCTAGGAATATACAAACTACAAAGTTACTTTCCAATCCATTAGATCCTTTTACATCAACCCATGTCCAGTATTTGCATTCTCAGACCAACTAATGCTCCTTATCTTGAACTCTAATTTGCTTGCTGCAATTTTTCTAAGTCTGGTTCCACTTCTCCTGGGTTCCAAAGGCTATGTATAGTTCATTTACTCTTTCGTTACCCTCTGTTCCAGGAGTGGGCCAGAGAGAATAGCCATGATTAACTATATACATAATACAACTTATAAAAGCTAAACATAGGAAAGGAAAAACGAAGGTAGCAAATTGAAAAAAACACTAAACCTTGACTCAAGAGATCCTACTCTGCCACTAACTTGCTGTATGACTTCAAGTCACATTATCTCTCTAAATCTTACCTATTACAATACTTAGATAAAACATGAAGTACACTTCCAGAGATATTCAAGGATGTACAGAGTCAGTTTTGGCAGAATGCATTTACAAGTTCTTAGTTGTGTCTGCTTCTCCTCTATTTACTTCTTTTATAGTTCTGCATTTTCACTCAAGTTTTCCAAAATTCCCATTTAGAACTACTGCTTCTGTATTGCATACAATTAGACTAATCCTTCCTAATCTGAAAGATGAGAAACATTTACTTCTAACAGCTTTCTTGAGCCCCTTACTCACTACAAATTGAGGTTTAGAACATGCCTGATCCCTTGCTTCCTCTCCCTTATCTGATTTTTCTAAACTCATGTCTTTTAGGCTATCGCTAGATCTTTCCAGTTTCTATTTAAAACAAAGTTCTTCTACTACTTACTGTTCTTATTTTTCCATAAATCAAAGGGTTTAACATATTACAACGTTTTAGTTCTCAGTATTACCACTTTTTGACAGGTCTCATATATAATACATGCTTCAAGGTATATATCTGTCCCAAAATGTTAGTAACATACTTTTGCCCCATGTACTATTAATGCTTAGTAACATATATGCAAATATTTCATTAAAATAAAACCTCTTCAGGAAATAAAAGAAAGCTACACACTTATAGTTATCCTAGGAGGCACTAAAACTAGCCATAATTTCAACTGATATTAAAAATATGCAACCTTTAAATAAATAAAACAAATATTTATTAAATAATAAAATCAACTATTAATAATAAGTAAACTAAAGAGTATATACTATATATACCTACCTAGCAACAGAGTACATAAAGAGAAAATCATTGTCTGGTGAGCCCGGGGTCTTGCTATAGTCTCTATATTTCTTCTGAGTGGTATTTTTTATATCTTTCATTACAGATTCCATTTCTTTACTTAAATTTGTTTCTGACTATAAAACAATGCAAACATATATATAAAGTTTATATTCACTTTCTTTAATACTGGTCTAAAACTAGAATGTTTATTATATAAACATAGGAAATAAAAATTAAAAAGTCAAAACAGATAGAACATTATCTATTATAAATATATTTAGTATACAAAGATAAAACCAGTCAAAAAATACTCTCTTAAACAGTGATCTTTAATTCTACATTGTGACTGGTAACACTGTAATCCAACTATGAATTAACCACATAAATTATTCTAAGCCAATGAGATGATGGTATTAAAATAATATGTTAGAACAAAGTTTCCATGTCTATAAAAAACCTGACTTTCATTTAAGTTCATTTTTCAAAGAATTATATCAATGTCCCATAAGTTTAAGCATATTTTAAACACACAAGAATTAGGGTTTATAAAATTTAAAAAAGACCACAAATTCTAAAATTAGTCTTCGCTTGAGAAAGGGAATTGACAGATGACTCTACCTAGGTTTAAAGTATGCATTTCTGTTTCAAAAGTCACATATTCACAGTTTTCACAAATTTACTACATAAACCAGACACAACTGTCACTTCTCTCAGAGACCATATAATAAATCTATAATGAAGGTGAAATATTTTAAGAATTTAAAACAAACAAATCCTACTGGATGGCATAAAAGATGAGTTCCCCACTACAGTAGTCTGACTTGTGATGAACAGTTCAATCAATTACGCAATATTTTATCTCTCGAATACACATACACACAAATACATGTGCGTATCTGTGTAAATATATCTTCTTAATCCTAATATACCTAATGGGCATATTTTAAGTGATTAAATTGTGCTTTATATTGAGATATACACACACACACACACAGTATATATAGCTTGTGTGTTTGCTTTTAAATACTTCAACCTTTTTTTTTTTTTTTTTTTTTTTTGAGAAGGGAGTCTCGCTCTGCTGCCCAGGCTGGAGTGCAGTGGCGATCTCAGCTCACTGCAACCTCTGGCTCCGGGGTTCAAGCGATTCTCCTGCCTCAGCCTCCCGAGTAGCTGGGATTACAGGTGTGTGCCACCGTACCCAGCTAATTTTTGTATTTCTAGTAGAGATGGGGTTTTGCCATGTTGGTCAGGCTGGTTTCAAACTCCTGCCCTTAAGTGATCCATCTGCCTCAGCGCCACCATGCCTGGCTAATTTTTGTATTTTTAGTAGAGATGGGGTTTTGCCATGTTGGCCAGGCTGGTCTCAAACTCCTGACTTTAAGTTATCTGTCAGCCTCAGCCTCCCAAAGTGCTGGGATTACAGGTCTGAGCCACCACGACTGGCCTCCTTCAACATCTTAAAAGAGCCTAACTATATCTAAACCTATAGGGGTTCTTGACCTCCGAAGATGTATATTAAAACTAAGAATTTAGCCTAAAGAGAAGTATAGCCTTTGATAATAATTTGTTCTATTACTTTTATTTAAATATAAATAGAAGAGAACAAAACCTCTAAAAGCAATTTCTACTAAATATGTAAAAGTCCAGAGTAATTTATAAACTGAATGAAAATGAAAGCAGAAAATCAGAGCTGAGTTAACCAGGATATTTATGCCTTACACTGATGCTTACTGGGAAAGCTCCCGGTCGTCCCTGCAGCTCCTCCACTTCCTTTATGAGATCTTGTATGCTTTTGTTGCTAGGACGTTGCCAAGGGTTATTTTCCACATTGCTTCCAGGATAACATGGAAGAACACTGTTAGCAAACTGCCTACAGAGGGGACACGTGAATTCTCCTTTGTCCACTGAGAAGCCCTGAAGAACCTGATCATTCTAAAAGATGAAATAAACATACAGATGCATGATACACACATTTACAGAAAACAAAAATTATACCACCCATTTTATAGTAAATTAATAAACCATACAAAAAAAGACATCTCTAATATGTCATAAAGAAATAAACAAAATCCTTCATTTAACTGTTAAAGTTCACCAAATCACTTCTTACATCATAGCAATTACATAACACTTGCCCTCACCAAAACACTGTTTAAGTATCTTACTCTTCTCTCAGTATGAAACATTCAAGTGATTATGCAATTAATCTGAAATGTGGATTTAAGATAAACAATAGTTCAAAAAACAGGTCACATTAAAGTGGGTCACCCTCCTCTTACCCCACACCCCTGTTTTCATAATCTGTAACTGACTACTGGGAAGATTATCCCAATGCTCATGTTCCTTGATCTAGGATAAATAGCTTTTGAGAGCAAATAAGCCTCAAAAAAGTAACTTCTAAGGTGTCTAACTGCTAAATACAACTGATGAGACAACTGAGTTAGTGCTCATTTCATTATATCTTGCATCTCAAGTACTTTGACTAAGAGAACTATGAATTCTATTTTTCACTTTTTGACATTAACTTTTTAAGTCCTTAAAAATGTAACAACATATCTTCCTAAATCCAATTCTACAAACATTTACTAAGCTCCTACTATGTGATAAATGCTGTGCGAGGTGATAGCATAAAGAGTTAAGATACATTTTTCCTTCTTAAGGTGCTCACAATTTAAAAGCAAAATCAGGCAAATAAATTATAGTGCGATAAATGCAACAACAGAGAAGCCTTCCCAGAGAAGATTTGTGAGCTAAGTTTTAAAAATACACAAAAAAGAGAGTGCTAAAAATTGGGGCAATGGTCCTGATCACAGAACATTCTGTGATAAGCTTCTTGGCAGCCTTAATTCTAAAGAATGCTAGATACTCTTTTTTGCTATAACTGAAGCTAGGTTCTCTACTGAAGCACCCCCAGAAACCCTCTCAACTCACCCTCCTACATCTCTCACATCTCAGCACCCTCTGGTGCTGGCCCGAGATCATTACTCTTGCATTCCCTTGTATTTGTGGCTCATGTCATTTAGCAATACTATCCTTTTCCTTCCTTTTCACTGCCACCTACTGCCCGCAACCACTGAAGACTTTGGTACCTTGATACGTTTTCCTCATCACTCCAAGTCCTGCATCTTCCTATGCAGTTTCACTATATATGTATACAACCAATCTTATACCTCAGTCCTTCAGCTCCTTAACCTCATCAGCGCCTACAGTTTTGGCCTTCACTCTACTCCAGCACCTGTTACCATAACCATATCCTTGTCCTGTAATAACTCAAAATTACTCGTGATCTGAAAATATTAAATCTAAACATCTTATATTCTGACTACCAACTTCCACCTCCTTTATTTCCCTTCTTTTTCTCCTAGTTCATCAGGTTTTTCCTATCCCATCTGCACACCATTGTCTACCACTTCAAAAACTCATGGCAATACTTCCCACTTGCCCTCCATGTGTCCTTTCATCATTCACACCAAACAAAGCCTTCATACTAAATTAATCCAATGTATGCCTTCTCCAATTCTGCACTCAAACTGAGTGTTGTCAGAGAAAAATGAAATGCCTTCTTGCTACAAACTGTTTCCAACCTCAACTTTGTCCTGCATACTGCCTGGCACTTTCTCCACATCCTAGGAAGCACTCTCTCATCCAATCCCAGAGTGGTTTTTCTGTTTTTGTTTATTTATTTTTTATTTATTTATTTATTTTTTGAGATGGAGTTTTGCTTTTGTTGCCCAGGCTGGAGTGCAATGGCACAATCTCAGTTCACTGCAACCTCCGCCTCCCAGGTTTAAGCAATTCTCCTGCCTCAGCCTCCCGAGTAGCTGGGATTACAGGGGCTCGCCACCATGCCCAACTAATTTTTGTATTTTTAGTACAGATGGGGTTTCGCCATGTTGGCCAGGCTGATCTCAAACTACTGACCTCAGGTGATCAGCACGCCTCGGCCTCCCAAAGTGCTGAAATTACAGGCATGAGCCACCGTACCTGGCCCCCAAAGTGGTTTTTCAAACCACCTCCTCACCTGCCAAGTCACTCACCTTCCCCACCCCTGTTCCCTTTACTCTAGGAGCATAAGGTTACACCTCATATCTCAGAGAGAAGAGCCTCATAGCAACTCCTTCCATATCCTGCCCATCTCCCATCACAAATATATAATTAATTAACCCCATCAATCCTTCCATCTACTTTCTTCTTTCTGTCCCCTTTACTAATTTCTCTAAGTAGTCTCCCAAACATACCACTACATGACCTAATGCGTCTAGTGTCTAATGTCTAATTTGAGACTTTGTTATTTCCAATCAAAATCTTTCAGTGTCATCATCACCTCCCACCTTGATTCCTTCTTCCCCCTCATGCTCCACAAGACTGTCCTAAATATATTTCAAATCTATATTCTCTTCTCCATTTTCATAGACATGAGTAAGTCCAAGCCCCTACCACATTCTTTCTTACTTTTCTGCAATCCCCCTTCTACACAACTGTCACAATGACTCTTCTGGACATTTTATATTTCTGCTTAAGTCTTTAATGGCTTTCTCTAAGGAATCTATATAAAGTCCAAATTCTTTAAATGGACCAGAAGGTCCCTTACAATGTAAACCTTAATTACTCATTCTGTCTCATCTCTCATCACTCAAGCGCCTTACTCCATCAAAATGTTCTGGCACCTGGCAGATGTTCCAGTAAGACTCTGTGTATACCTAACATTTAGCACGCATACTGTAACTGTTTACTTGTCTCTCTTACGTAATACATATTAAACTCATTGAGGGAAGGAACTGTGCCTTATGTACCATTGTATCCACAATGATTATCACAGTATCTGGAACACTGTAGATACTGAATAAATATTTACTGAAAGAATACTTGAATACAGGGATATGAAAAATGCATAATGTGCTTAAGGAACTAGTAATTAGCTTATTAATGTTGAATTGATGGAAGACAACACTAAAGCAATAGGCAAGTCCAGATCCTGTAGTACCTGAATGCCATTCAGAGAATAGTGAACTTTATCCTATCAGGAGGAAGACAGCAAGAGATTTTAAGCCAACAACACATATTGTTGATTTAAATTTTAGAAAGCTCAATGTAGTAAATAAATTACACCTGGAGTAAGGAAATCAATAAGAAAGCAATTCCTATAATCAAGATGAGCAAGGAAGGCATACACAAAAAAGTAGCAGTGGGATTAATGAAGGTAGAATATAGTCAAGTGAGGTTTAGAAGGCAGAATCAATAGAATTTTGGTAAGGGACTGAAAGTGAGAGGTGAAGAACAGGAAGGAAAAAAGAGATATCTACTGCTTCTGAGTTAGGAATATGGGAATATAGTAGACCTGTATTTAAGAAGTTGCTTTTAAGAAGTTGCACTGCTTGAACTCAGGAGTGTAAGGCTTCAGTGAGCTATGATCTAGCCACTGCACTCCATCCTGGGAAACAGAGTGAGACCCCATCTCAAAAAAAATAAATAAATAAAATAAAAGTTACACTGAAGGAGAAAGAGAAGTCTTCAGCTATAGGAAAATAAGAAAATGTAATGTCCAGGGAAGGATTCTGAATGGGAGAGGTTTGAACTCAGCTCCTGATGAGCTGAGAAGGGGCAGAAGAGGCAGAAAAACTGAAAATACAGAAGAAAAAGAGGTTACCTACTGATGAATCAAGGCCCCTGAGGTGTTGGGGAGAAAGGTCTACCAGAGCTCAGGCAGAAAAGTTATTCCTGAACAGAAGAAAGGCTATAGTACTACCTCAAAGAGTAGCAAAGAAAAGACTGGTTGGGATGTTGGACTCATTTATCAGGGAATAGAAAAGCAAGACAGGAATCTAAGAGAATGTGACAACAGACACTGTTTTCTTCATGACAAAGGAAGAGACCGAATCTATTAAGAGGAAATGAATCTTGGGGAGGCAAAGGTTTGGAATAGCTGCTGAGGAAAACAGGAGAAGGAACTGATCAAAGACAGGTAAATGAATTAATAGGTAGTATTTACAGCCCATAACTCTAGTCTAAGCCACTGTTATAGGAAGCCACAAGTTTGTGATAATAACCATTCACCTAGTTTTATGACTTTTCTAGCTGGGATAGCTGACTGGGTCTAAAGTCAAAGGAGGTTGATTAAATGAGATTCACAAGAACAGAATGGGTATAGTACAAGAAAGAGAGGATAGCGAAGAGCTAATACACTAGGAAAAAATTCAAAGGGTTAAAGGACTATAGATCTCGATGTCAGAGGCAAATCACAATAATGAGAGTGAAGACAAGAGAACTTATGTGATAATCATAAGATGATATGGTAGGATATTAAAGCTTAATATTTCAGAGAGAGTAGCAAAGTCTAAAGTGCAGCCATGGAAGTCAGTTGCTGAAGTGAAAAAAATTTTTCTTTTTTTTTTCTTTTTTTTTTTTTTTTGAGATGGAGTCTTGCTCTGTTGCCCAGGCTGGAGGGCAGTGGTGCAATCTCAGTTCACTGCAACCTCTGCCTCACAGAGTCAAGTGATTCTCCTGCCTCAGCCTTCCAAGTAGCTTGGATTACAAGTGCACACCACCATGCCCAGCTAATTTTTGTATTTTTAGTAGAGACAGGGTTTTGCCAGGTTGGCCAGGTGGCCACATTGGCCAGGCTGGTCTCGAACTCCCGACCTCAAGTGATCTGTCCACCTCGGCCTCCCAAAGTGCTGGGATTACAGGCATGAGCCACTGCATTCAGCCAGCTGCTAAAATGAAATTTAAAATTAAAATCCTTGAAGTTGAACAGGTCTGTGTTAAAGTGAGACTGGATAGTTTACACGATGATCAAAACCACCTAAAAAGATGAGCTGGAATTGGGATGTATATACTATACAAAGATTTAATACCTGGAAAGATACATGCAACTTTAAAAAATTTTTGCAACTTACCCGTAATGATTCCATATAAGATTTATGACAATCTATATGTAATGTGTGACCACAGGTTTGTACATAAACACCTCCTTCCCAGCCAATTGATACTGCCAAGAGACATGAACTCTTCAAAATAAAAAGAAGACAAATACAATTAATTTTAAAGTATAAACATATTTAAATATTAATATGTCCGCATAAACCTCTGCATGATTTTCTATTTTTATATTAACGTGAAGTTTCTATTTTTGTGGTATCAATTAATGCCTGACTAGATAGTCTTAAGACATTATCTTTAAAATTGGAATACCATGAAGTTGCAGCTCCCAAACTTCTATACTCATAATGAAAGAGAATATTATGAATTAGCCTTTGTCCGCTCCATAAAATATATGCTCTCAATATTACACTATAGTTCAGTATGAACTATACTGTTGCTGAGATTAAGTATGGTACTTAATCTCTCTCTGATTTCTGACATTAACAACTTACTTGTTGAAACGCCTACTTTCCTCTGGTTTAACGCTACTCTCTCTTGGTTTTGTTCCTGTCTCTTTAACTGCTTTTCTCAGCCTTCCTTCTAAGGATCTTTTTTTCTTCTCCTTCAATGTCTATTCCTCTACTCCTCAAGGTTCTATTCTCAGTGCTACTCTCTTCTCATTAAACTATTTTTCCTAGTGATTTAAGCAGTAATTTCGACTACACCGTAAGCTTAGATCCCTTGCCTGACTGTTAGATACAAGTACTTAAACGCCACTCAGAAATCTCCAGTTTAATGTCCCAAAGAAAATATAAACTCAATGTGCCAAAAATGTAAATTGTTAGCTTCTCCATGAATCATTTCCTTCCTCTTGGTTCAATAACTCCACAATCTATTTAGTCACCACTCAGAAAGCCAAGAGTCATTCTGTATCACACTCTTACCTTCATACCACAGTATCAGTTCCCAAATCATATGGATTCTGTGTCCTAAATAACTCATGATTTTGGTCTTTCCTCTTCTTTTCCACTACATAATATTCAAGTCTATATCCCACAGACTGGGAGAAGGGGTTCTTAAACAGTTTCTTAACTCGTCTCCTTAACTCAAGTTTGTTCTGATGTACCCCCCATACATCTTTATAAAGTATAAATCTAGTCACAAGAATAACCCAAAAACATGCCTTAATATTTACAAGGTCTTAATATAATATACAATAAAGAAGGGACCTAGACTATATAAGCAAACTATAATCCTTTCCAAATTTGTGTTTTTGTTTTTTGAGGTTTTTTTTTTTTTTGAGATTGAGTTTCCCTCTTGTTGCCCAGGCTGGAGTGCAATGGCGCAATCTTGGCTCACCACAACCTCTGCCTCCTGGATTCAAGTAATTCTCCTGCCTCAGCCTCCCGAGTAGCTGGGATTACAGGCATGTGCCACCACACCTGGCTAATTTTGTATTTTTAGTACAGATGGAGTTTCTCCATGTTGATCAGGCTGGTCTCACCTCAGGGAGTGATCCGCCCACCTCTGCCTCCCAAAGTGCTGGGATTATAGGCATGAGCCATCGTGCCTGGCTCCAGATTTGTTTTAAAGGTTTCTTTCTCTCATCTTTCCTTTCTCTTTTACATCTTCAACTTCTCTTTCATTGCTAATTCCTTCCTCTAAACTTATAAATAGGCGGAAGACTTTTTCTCCTAAAATCTCTTCCTTAGAATTTTCATCAATTGGCCTCTGAATAGCATTTGGGCCTAAACTTGAATTCATTTTCTACTATCTATAGTAAATAGATGGGCGGGCCAGAGCAATGTGAAAGCATAAGATCTAACAGGAGTGGCAGCATATGATGAAAGATTTGAAAGCCATCAAACAAGCATGTACTTATATGCTTAAAAACCTGAGTCAATCTTTAAATTTTATTTTTATAATGTAAGATGACCAATGATCTTTAAATGACAGTAAAGTTCCGATATTAAATCAAGACTCTTCATGAGTATCTAAAGTTGAAAGTACTGTGTATTACATAGTACAAAATGACTTCCCAGCCAATTTAAAGATGTGAAGCAGCATAAATCAAATACAGCTGGTTAGCAGGCTTCTGTTACAAATGAGAAAAACAACAGGAGCCCTGCTCATCCTTGTTTTACATTTTGGAGCTGCTTGAAATTGAAGCAGATTTTGGTGTTAGATCATTTAGAATGATTGGTAGTCAGTTAATAAACCAGTTGCTCTCTTTGGCACTATACTACAAAAAGGCAATTAATCTGTATTTTTAATAAAAATGGTTAGCTTTTAAAACTGGAAACAATGAATCATTTGTCTATACAACTTTTAGATGTTTGAGTTTGACAGTCAAAAAATGCAGGGTAACATTTAATAATGTGAGACTAGTATTTTAGGGAGACCTCAAGTATCCACCACTGTGCTAAGTGCCTAACACTGAAATGTCACAACCTCAATAATTACTAAAACCTAATACAGTAGCTGGAGGTGCCCCTTTTTACAAGAGAGGAATGATAACTTTAGTAATATCACGAAGTTATAAATTCAAATCCAAGTCTATCTAACTCCAAAGATCAGGTTCCTTCTCTCTGTTGTGTCATATTCCCCATGTGTTACACTTCCAGTTTCTACAGTGAATGCACTGTCTTACATAACTAATATTCTACATGTCAATTCTGTAAAATGCATGCATTTAATCTGAAGACAGTAGAATCTACAGTCTAATCCTATAATCAATATCAGTGCCTACTGATGGTCATTCTTCTGCTCTATACAGTCTGGTCCAGCTACCACTCTGGTACTCTTATGTTTAGAGTAATTCAGGAAGAAACCCAGTAAGCATCTACAACACACATAGCATGTGCTAGCCTCTGAATCAACATGAGGCACAGCTCTGGACCTTCAGAGGTATGCAGTCTAGAGAATATGCCATATATACATAAAACAGGTCTTATAAAAGCATACAAAAGTAATGATGTAGGAATACAAATCTCACAATCACTAACAGAAATACAACAGAGTATAATCCAACTCAGATTTCAGCTCAGAGACTTTTTATTAAAAATATTTTTTTCTAGAAATGAATAATTACTCTGGCTGCAAAAAAGAGATACCCTCCCTTTTTGCTCCCATTTATTAGATCATCTCTTTCCTCAAAATTATGATGCTCTTAGGTCTAGGTTTATTTTGATCGATTTTTTTTTAAGTTTTCTATTTGGTGTTGGGATTCATCTTTACCTGTTTACTCTAAAGTAATTAAAAATGATAAAAATTAAAACCAGGATTATTGATAGTGGCAGGAGACAGACAAATTCCTAGGTAGACAGGGCCAGGTCCCTGGTGAAATCCAACCTTCAAACCACAGACAATTTAAAGCCTGAAAACCAGTTGCAGTTTCAGGTAGAGTCCATGACTGGAGTAAGAACTTCCTCGAAGCCTTTTAGCCAATCAAATAGTGCTGCTTTTATCAGGTCCACACATGGACCATTCAGCACACACTCCCCCATTCTGAGACCATAAAAACCACAGACTCAGTCACACAGGCAGCTACGCGTTTTCAGGCCCCCTCTCTTGTTGTTGAGATCTTTCCTGTCACTTGATAAAATTCTTCTCTGCCTTGCTCACTCTCTGGTGTCCATGTACTTCATTCTTCATGGTTGTGGGACAAGAACCTACCCACCAAATGGCAGGGGCAAAAAGGGCTGTAACACATTCCTGGCCGGCTCACAGAGCTGTGGGTAGCAGGAATGAAAAGAGTTGTGACACGCTCCCATTCACTGGACTATGGGAGTGAAGAGCTGCAACCCTTCTGGGGGCCCAGACCTCGGCACTCCCCAAGCAGAAGCTGTGGCACTCCCTTGGGGCTCTGCAGTTGCTGGTGTCTCTGAGTTTTTGGGTGCCACTGCATCCCCGTCATTTGAATGCTGGCACCCAGCCACAGAAGCTGCTTGCAGCACACCTAGCCCCACCACAGGCAGAGCTTGGAGCTGCAATGGTTGAGGGATCCAGACTAGGGAGCGAGCTAAGCATGGCCCGCCAGCCAGCCTGGGTAGAGTGAGCCCAGTGGGCCCTAGTGAAGCCCAGGCAGAGGTGCCACCTAGTGAAGTGGCACCAAAAGAATCCTGTATCATTATGACAAGAAAATAAAGTCTAAATAAGGTGGCAGTAAATTTCTGCAAAAGCAGAACTTAGCATCATTTCCCAATTTTCCTTGAAAATAAAATATTTATTGGTCTCTGATTAATAAAGTAATATATGTATCCTGTAAAAAAAAATCCAAAGCAAGCCAGGTGCAGTGGCTCACGCCTGTAATCCCAACACTTTGGGAGGCCAAAGCGGGCGGATCACAAGGTCAAGAGATCGAGACCATACTGGCCAACATGGTGAAATCCTGTCTCTACTAAAAATATAAAAAATTAGCCGGGTGTGGTGGCGGGCACCTGTAGTCCCAGCTACTCAGTAGGCTGAGGCAGGGGAGTCATTTGAACACAGGCCCCGGGAGACGGTTGCAGTGAGCCGAGATCGCACCACTGCACTCCAGCCTGGAGACAGAGTGAGACGCCATCTCAAAAAAAAAAAGTCCAAAGCAATAAAGAACAAAGTGTGAAAATATGTATGTGTGCGCACATACATGTATTTATACACATGCACATACAGATACTGCTACAAAATAACCATAATTTCATTTTAAAGTCTCTGAAAATATATGGAAGCATGACCCTTATTACCTAACCCAAACTGCCTAACAGGCCTAACCTAGCCTTCCTAAATGGGATAGCTTGAATATTTAAAACATCACTTTACATTTATATTGACCTGTATTATATGCAGGGTGACCTATATGCAGAGTGAACTCTAACCTGGTGATTACTGCATGAAAGATCATTATCAGCCCTATTTTACAGATGAGGAAATTGAGTCTCAGGCCACTTAAGGGATTTGGCCAAGCTCACATTGCTCAGAAATGGCAGAATCAGGACCAAACCCAGTTTTTCTGGTCTAGGATTCTTTCTGATCTACACAATACCTCCCTGTAGGTCCATCAGCTCCTGTAGAAGCCACCAGAAACCTTCTTGTCAGTCTAGCATATTAAGGAACCAGACTCGACTCTGGCTCTTACCATCACTAGGTCAGTTCTTATTTATTCTGATTATGTATTCTGTCTTCCACTTATCTTACTAATTTCTTCCACTTCAATGGATTTATGGGCAAGAAAGTTCTATTTGGAAATCTATCCATATAATCATCTCATACAGTTAACTAAAAATGTTTTACTTTATATTTTAAGTTTATATCTTATCTTTATTTAATTCAAGACACAGTAGATTTAAAAAACTACAACAGGAGAAAGGAAACCCCATTTGATAATCCACTCAGGAAACATCAAAAGGAATACAGAAATTTTAAAAAGACGTTAACAATGCTGCTGCTACTAAAGTTTATCTTGAAAGCCTTCAGATACTTATGAGTTCCGGAGTCCCTAAATGCAAAACACTGAAAAAAACTACCAAGTTTATAAGAAGTCATAGCAGATATGAATCAAATCCATCCTTACTTTACATTTTAAAAGTATCATAATGAAATTTTATTACATATCTTTAAATGAAAGTAAAAGAGGGAGGCAAAAATCTTCATACAATATTCCCACCATAATACAAGTTTCCAAAGAGTTAATACATTAAGTCCTCACTTAATGTTATCAATAGGTTCTTGGAAACTGTGACTTTAAGCAAATTATGTGGAACAAAACTAATTTAACCATAGGCTAACGGATATAAACAAGAGTTAAATTCCTATAGTATATTTCTGATTACAAAAACATCATCATAACTTCTAAAGACCCAAAACATTTCTAATATGAAACACTGAAATGAATGCAGAGTATTTGAGAAAGGTTAATAGAAACAAGAAAACGATTTACCCAGTTTTTAACAAAACAATGAGTACTGTGAGTAGTAGTGGTGATGGGTTAAATTAAGGAATAAGTGTTTGCAAAGTGAAAATCGTTAAAGAGTACTTCCTATTACCATGCAATTTAAAAACAAACAATAACAAATATGCAGGTTCACTGAGCCCTTTCATACCACATCGTTATTATGCAGTTGTATAATTATCATATGCTTTATAAATTTTTACTTTATCATACACTTTGTAAATTTATAAATTTAAAAAAAAAAATACGTTTTCATTATTTCATTCATTTTCCAACCTACTTATTCTAGTTCACAGTCATAGGTGGCTGGAGCCTAATCCCGCAGCTCAGAGCACAAGGCAGGAATTGACCCTGGGCAGGACACCATCCAATGGCAGGACATACTCACATCCACACCCATACTCACTCATACCAGGACAATTTAGACATGCCAATTAACCTAATGTGCAGCACATCTTTGGGAAGTAGGAAGAACTGGAATACCCAGACAAAACCCATAAAGACATGGGGAATTTCATGTCAAATTCCACACTGACAGTGGCCCCGGTAGGGAATTTTTTTCTCATCAACATTATAACAAAACAATGTTGAAAGAAACATTATTTAAGGATCTGCTGTACTCATCATTCCACTTAATTGAATGTGTGTATCACACAATAAACAACATTTAAAACAAAGGTATCACATTTATTATCTGAAATGTTTATTAACAGATTTCCATTTCTTTCTATCCACATATTAATTTTTTTCTAATAAACTTTCAAATTTAACATCAGAATGCCATTTTAGTAAAAGACATATAAAATTCTGGAGGGAAATAACCAACCATCAACTTGGCAGACAAAAGTACTATTTTATAAAGAGTACTTACATCCTTAAAATAACGCTGTAATAATGAAAGCCTCACGTCATGAACGGCTGCACAGGTATCCCAAGGGTAAATCTGCTCCTCTTCAGTGATTGGCAACTTTTTTGGCTCAACATTGTCACGGCACTGCCCCAAAACTACATTAACAGATAAAAGCTCATTAATCAAAAATAATCAATGCCATAGATCTGTAACTCCAAGAAAAGCTGAGTTATTTACCACAAGCAACTCAAATTTTTTCACTATTAGAAATTTTTAAAGACTCCTCAAAAAAGTGGTATTCTAGTTTTCTTCTACAGGCTAAATAAAGCTTCAAATATGCCAATATTTACTTTAAAAAATAACACTGAACTATGATTATAAACTCAAAATGGATGGATGGATGGATTGATGGGTTCCTAAATCTGTCCACTGAGAAAATCTAGATGATATAACTCTCTAGTATTCACAAACTTTATTTCTAAATATACTATTTCTCACTAAAAGGAAGAAGAGATCCATGGAGAAACAGCTGAGTCCAGGGTTGGGGAAAAGTGCAAGGTGACCCCAGAAGGATGTGTGATTAAAAAGAGCAAGTAAGGGTTCAAACACTGAGGGAGCAGATTTATAAGGACCTGGAGTTCTGACTGGTAAAATTTGAGAAAAGTTGAGTATTAAAAAGAATAATAATAGTAATAGATAATACAATACGTTCACTGACCCAGGCAAGGAAAATGAAATAAAAGAGTAAAAGGGTGAGTACAGTCTTAATGTATCATCCTATAGATTACCTACCACCTTACCCAAGTGATCAAACTTGATTGGCACCACCAATAATAGGACAAATTGACACAGTGGACCTCCTGATGTAATGCTATTCAAAGGAACATCACCTGTGTAATATCCTTGCCAAAACTGTTTAACTTCAATCTAGTAACAAGGAAATAATCACACAAATCCAGATTCTGAGATATTCTATGGAACAACCAACCTGGACTCTGAAACTTTAAAAAGGGGCTAGAGAAACTGTTCTAAATTACAGGAGAATAACAAGAAATGACAATGAAAAAACAATACATGATCTTTTATTCGATTGTGAATCAAGAAATATCTGCTATAAAAATATTACTGACTCTGACCATAAAAAAATGATGTAAGTGGATATGTGTATAAGTTAATCAGCCTGATTAATGGCAAAGTGGCATATATGTTAATTAGCTTGGCTTAACCATTCCACAATGTATACATATCAAAATACCATATCACATTTATGTACCCCATAAATATGTACAATTTTTATTTATCAAGTAAATAAGAAACACAAAAAATATTGCAGGGACAACTGAGAGAATCTGAATATAAACAATATTTGATGTTAATAATGTTACATTTCTTAGGAATGATAATGGTACCATAATTATGTAAAAGAATATCCTTGGGCTGGGTGTGGTGGCTCATACCTGTAAACCCAGTACTTTGGGAGGCCAAGGTGGACAGATCACTTGAGGCCAGGAGTTCAAGACCAGCCTGGCTAACATGACAAAACCCCGTCTCTAATAAAAATACAAAATTTAGCTGGGTATGGTGGTGCATGCCTGTGATCCCAGCTACTTGAGAGGCTGAGGCATGAGAATTGCTTGAGCCTGGGAGGCTGGGGTTGCAGTGAGCTGAGATCGCACCACTGCACTCCAGCCTGAGCAACAGAGAGGGACTCTGTCTCAAAATATATATAAGAAAAAATTTAAAAAGAGTATCCTTGTTCTTAGGAGTTATATTCTAAAGTATTTACAGATAAAATATCACGATGTGTGCATCAGAAGAGCTGCTCTTTAAAAAGGGAATAATATTAGGTGTATCACTGTGGGCCCTAAGTTTTGGAGGGATTTATAACAGCAACAGAAGTAAGAGACAAAAGCTGATAGATGCTACCAGCTAAAACATAATTGCCATGATGCATAATCCTCTTAATATGCTGCTGCATTCAATTTGCTAGAATTCTGTTGAGAATTTTTGCATGTATATTCATAAGGGATATTGGTCTACTGTTTTCCTATATTATCTTTATCTGGCTTTGGTATCAAAACTAGCCTCATAGAAAGAGTTAGGGAGTGTTCACTCCTCTTTATTTTTTGGACAAGTTTGAGAAGCACTGGTGTTAATTCTTTAAATGACTGATATAATTCACCAGTGAAGCCATCTGGTCCTGTGCTTTTCATTGTCAGATTTTTTAAAATTACTGAATCAATCTTTTTATGTGTTACAAATATGTTCAAATTTTTTATTATTTCTTGGGTCCATTTGGTAGTTTGTATATTTCTAGGAAATCATTTATTTAATCCATGTCATATAATTTTTTGGCATAAATTGGTCATAGTGTTCTCCTATAATCCTTTTTATTTCTGTGAGGTCTGTAGTAAAGTCAACAATTTCATTTCCAATTTTAGTTATTTGAATCTTTTTTAATGTATGCATTTACAGCTGTAAATTTCCCCATTTTCACTGCATTCTAAAGGTTTAGGTATGTTGTATTTTCATTTTCCTTCACCTCAAAGTGTTTTCTAATTTCGTTTGTAATTTCTTCTTTGGCCCATTGGTTGTTTAAGAGTATGTTGTTTTAGGTTGGGTGCGGTGGCTCACACCTGTAATCCCAGCACTTTGGGAGGCCGAGGCGGGCGGATCACAAAGTCAGGAGATCGAGATCATCCTGGCTAACACGGTGAAACACCGTCTCTACTAAAAATACAAAAAAATTAGCCAGGCATGGTGGCAGGCGCCTGTAGTCCCAGCTACTGGGGAGGCTGAGGCAGAAGAATGGTGTGAACCCGGGAGACAGAGCTTGCTGTGAACCAAGACTATGCCACTGCACTCCAGCCTGGGTGACAGAGCTAGACTCCATCTCAAAAAAATAAAATAAAATAAAGAGTATGTTGTTTAATTTCCATATACTTGTGAATTTCCCAGATTTCCTTTTGTTATTCATAGCTAGTTTCATTCCATTATGACCACAGACAATTTTTTGAATAATTTCAATCTTTTAAAATGTTATTGAGGCTTGTTTTGTGGCCTAACATATGATCTACCTAGGATAATGTTCCATATACCATTGAGAAAAATATATATTCCACTGTTCTTGGGTGGAGTGTTCTATTTAAGTCTGTTAGGTCTAGTTGTTTTATAGTGTTGCTCAAGTATTCAGTTTCCTTTCTGATCTTCTGTCTAGTTGTTCTATCAATTAAAGTCTCCAACTATTATTTTAGAAGTATCTATTTCTTCCTTCAGTTCTATCCATTTTTGCTTCATACATTGGGGGCTCTGTTGTTTGGAGCATATATGTCTATAATATCTTCATGATGGATTGGCTGTTTATCAATATATAATCTCCTTCTTTGTCTCTTGTAACAATTCTTAACTTACAGTTTATTTTGTCTCATAGTATAACCACCCCAGCTCTCTTTTGGTTACTATTTGCATGGAATCTCTTCCCATCCTTTCACTTTCAACTTATTGTGTCTCTGGATCTAAAGTGAATCTCTTGTAGCATCACATTTTTAAAAATTCATTCTGTCAACCTCTGCCTTTTACCTGGGCAGTTTAATGCATTTATATTTTAAGTAATTACTAACTTTAAAAAAATTAATTAATCCATTTTGCTATTTTCTATTTCTTCTTTAATTGATTACTGACTTTTTTTGTAATTAATTGACTTTTCTGGTATAAAATTTTGATCCCTTTCTCTTTTCGTGTGTGTGTGTGTGTGTATATGTGTGTGTGTGTGTAACTTTTTTTTTATAGTGTTTACCCTGGGGATTAGAATTAACATCTCCACTTTGTAACAATCAAATTTAAATATCTACTTTATTTCAGAAGTATACAAAAACTGCTCCATCCCCCTTCCCTTTATGTTTTTATCTCAATGCCTACACTTTTCCACAAACAAGAACATTATTATTTGATTTACAAATCTAGATATGCAGTTCTATCCAGATTTGCTTTCTTTTTATTATATATATTTTTGAAGTGCTATCACAACTAACTTTGCACTTTCTGAATCTTTGCAACTTTGGACTTTCTGAATCTTTGCAAAGAATGTAGGGTTTAGTAAAAGGAAAAGACTATATAATATTATATTCTTCTCCTATGGCGAACTGAAGCTCCCCAGATCAGTAATGCTTACAACAGGCATTCTGAGCAATAGTGAGATAGCACATAAATTAATATCTTTCCATGTAGATAAATGTACTTAAAGGCCCTTAATTTGAGCAGTGTTTTGAAGGGTTTCTAATCAAAAGTCTATAATTTAGCACAAATCAAATATAAAAATAAAGAGATAAAGGCATGAGACTTTTAATACATGGTTTGAAGAACATGGCAATAAAGTATTAGTGAACACTAAAAGATCTAGAACAATAAGCACACCTAGCATCCAGACTTTTGTCTCTAAATACCATTTCCCACTAAAAAGAAACTAATGCTTCTTTGAGAGACTGCTGATTTCAGGGCAGGAAATGTATAAGATAAATTTATTGTAACTAGCCACACCAAAAAATGTAGAAAGACCCAAGGCTACTCTAGGCTTGTGTCAAAAGAACTCAGGAGACAACTCGAATAAGCTCTCAGTGAACAAAGATGGAAGAACATGAGCATCAACAAGAAAGTAACTACAGAGTTATGAACAGAGTTCATAATGATTAAAAACAGAGTTCATTAATGATACCTAAAAGTACTAATTATCTTTAGAAAATGATTTTTAAACCCCACTATCTCAATACTTTGAGCACCTGTAAATAAAAGGAAAGAATACTGTGTCTACTCTGCCTTTCCTGCGCAATCTGGATCTCGGAGTAACAAAAAAAAGGTGATGAAGTAAAATTTCTTTTATGGAAGTATATGTCAGCTAATAAACAACAACCAAAAAAAACCATGAAAGAGATTTGTAATCTCTGATCACCTGATGGATTTAAGCAGTAATCATCATTTGCTACTAATCTCACAGAGAGAAAACAGAGGGAACAGAGGAATATGTTAATCATCACAGCAACATTCAGAAAAATCCAAATTGGTTTTCAATGATCCAATTTCTTTAAAAAAGTAAAATGATGGGAGGAGGGGGTAAAGACAGAGGGAGAGTGGATCTATTAATTAAAAGACCACAAAGGAACACTACAACTATAAATAAATTAAGCAAAATAAATAAATAAATAGAGACAATGGGGAAATTTTAAACACTGACTGAATGTTTGATGATATTGGAGAATGTATTTAGGACTGACTGTGGTTATGTTTAAAAAACAAGACCTTTCTTTTTAACAGAAACACTGAAATTTTTACAGATGAAATTATACAATGTCTGAAATCTGCTTCGAAATAATTCTAATAAGGAGGGAACAAATGAAATAAGATTAGCCAGAAATTAATCACTGTTGAAGATAAATGGGGACATGTGGGTTCACTTTGCACATCTCTTTAGCATATTGTTAAAAATGTTCCATATTCAAATCTAAAAAGAAAAGAGAAGAAATGAATCAAAATAAATAAGCCCAGAGAAAAAAGGGAGAAAGTATCAATGGGTGGATAAGGTTCAGATGGTAAAGAAGGAAACAGCTACACAATTCACCTGGTATACTAAAATCATTCCTGAGATTTAATACTCTTTAATGTCAGTTTCTGTTTTTTTTTTTTTTTTTAATTTTTTTTAAGATAGGGTCTTACTCCATCACCCAGGCTAGAGTGCAGTGGTGCAATCTCAGCTCACTGCAACCTCGACCTCTTGGGCTCAGGCAATCCTCCCACCTTGGCCTCCCGAGTAGCTGGGACCACAGGTGCACGTCACCACACCTGTTTAATTTTACTTTTTGTAGAGACAGGGTCTTACTGTGTTGCCCAGGCTGGTCTTGAACTCCTAGACTCAAGCAATCCTCCAGCCTTGGCTTCCCAAAGTGCTGGAATTACAGGTGTGAACCACTGTGTCCTGGCAATATTAGTTTCTTATTTTTTTCCCCTTCTATCTCTAAGAGATAAGGCAGCTACAGTATAGTGGAATTGTCTAATATCTATTTATCTAGCTAGCGTATATACTACTGTTTAAAAGAGACTTTAAAAACTAACAGACCAAATAAACTTAAAAATATAAAATAATGAACAAATAAAAGCTTAAAACAAAAACATAAGTTTCATTGGAGCAGAGATTTTGTTTTGTTTCTTACTAGAACAGTGCCTGGCACCTAGGTGCTCAATAAATATCTATGAAATAAATTAATAAATAAAACAAATCATTAAGTTGATAACTATATAGTATTTAGTCAAAAAGTTGAAAGTCAATTGGCAATAATCTAATAAACTGCTTTCCTAAGAGTAGTAGAAAGGAGAAGAAGCTGTAAAAGTAGTTAATACTTCCATACATTTCCCTTTCAGTAGGCATTTCTGATTTTGACAGCTCTATTTCAATGTCCCACTAAATCAGGGTTTCCCAAATCAATTCATTTTAGGCAAGAAGAGTAACAGAATAAACGAATTTACTATGCACCATATTGGATTCTTTTTGCTTATATTACATTACTTAACCAACACAAAAATCTTCTAAAGTCAAGAAAATAAGATATTTGGCCACATGAAGTAAAGCAATACCATATTTGAATTCAGGGGAGTTTATAATATCTAACTCTTTCCACTTTACCATACTAATTCAGAGACTTAACAACCTAGGAAAAAATCCTCTGGAGAAATATGTAAGAATTTTATTTTCTCTTTATTTTACACATACTCCTGTTGGAAAAGGATTAAATTCATTGTGACTAGATTGTGTAAGAATTATCACTACCCTCAAAAATACTTCATTACAGAAGACAATGGACACCATTCAGATGAATCCTTCAAACTTTTAAAATTATACGTTTATAATGTATAATAAAATTACATAGTTTAAAACTATAGACTGGTAAACATACCATTTCACAGACTGAACAAATAAAGGCAGAGCTGTCTAAATATGCCTTGTGTAATTAAAAGCTGACAATATTTATGGGCTAAGGAGTTTTCCAGATCTTAGAACAATTTTTTTTTTTTTTTTTGGAGACAAGAGTCTCACTCTGTCACCCAGGCTGGAGTGCAGTGGTACAATCTTAGCTCAATGCAACCTCCACCTCCCGGGTTCCAGCAATTCTCCTGCCTCGGCCTCCCGAGTAGCTGGGATTACAGGTACCTGCCACCACACCCGCCAATATTTTGTATTTTTTTAGTAGAGACAGGATTTCTCCATGTTGGCCAGGCTAGTATTGAACTCCTGACCTCAGGTTATCTGCCCACTTCAGCCTCCCAAAATGCTGGGATTGTAGATGTGAGGCACCACACCCGGCCAGAACAATTATAATTACCAAGAAAGCTGAATGCAGTTATTGGACACCTAGCATTTAAAGAAAAAAATTGTGTAACCATATAGCAATATCTTTGTTAAGAGTTTCTTCTAACACTCATGTCCAGGAAAGTAAGATATAACCAGATAAAGAATCTTTGTTATTCGGATCTAAATCGATCCTTGCTATGAAGGATCTAAACTGACCCTTGCCTAGTTATAAGTAAACAAAGATATCATTTTCATTTAATACAGATATTTATTAATCTGTTGTATATACTTCGGCTCTAAAATGTTCCCATGAAAAAATTACTTTGACTTTACCTGAGGATGCTTGTAACAGTACAACTAATCCAGTAGGTCGGTCTTCAGAGGAGGGGCCACTCTGTCCACAAATAACACAGTCATATACTGCCTCGGAAACCTGTGGTTCTGCCGTGGTGATCTCCATAGGTATATCATTCTCAGGAGAATCTGAGGGAAAAAAGTTACATCTCTTTAATTCCTTAGGAGGAAAATCTCTCTTCAATGAAAGTGTGAGGGAAAAATCAAGTTCAAACAATTTTTAGCTTCAATACCAATAAAGTATATAGTAATAACACTGTGGAAAAACTTACCTTACTCAAATAAAATATTTAGACAGATAAAATAATGCAAAGACTTTAATAATGAAAGATTTAAACTAAAATATGGTTAAATATACTTCTAATGTTGTATCATTCAAATATAAAATAGATACAGAAAACACAGAGGCAAAGATTATTTGTATCAAAAGATAAATATTTTAAAATAACATGTTACAGAAAGAAGGGAGATGTTCGTTTTAATCTTCCTTGAGGCACCTAAGGGGATATTCACAACAACATGACAGCTCTTGGGAAAATATGGTAGTATTTACTAGAATATAAAAGAGAAAAAAAAACTATTTCTTTCTCACTCTCAATTTTAGTGATTGTATCTCAGAAATAGTAGCTATCAATATATTTTTTTATGTAGAGAAATCATGAAGATATGACCATATTATATAAGAATAAAGCAGAACTCATTGAAAATAGCAATAATCCTCTGGTGATATAATGTTATTAATAGCAAAAAATAAAATATTGAGCTAATAATTATTTACAGATAAAGATACTTAAATTCATGAAGATAAGTGATGCTGCCACTGGTGACAAAGAAATGGGTGGAAGAGACTGGGAAGAACTGGGAAGCAGAAGTTGCTTTATGAAATGTTTAAAAGATGGAGGCACATCTAAGTAAATATGTAAAAATATACGTCAGAAATAAGAAAAGAAAAATGTCAAGTTTAGGTATTTTAAAATAAGAATTCATGCAGCTATACATACCTCTGATAGTTATGAAGAATGACTGAGAGGAAAAGGGACAGTAACCTAAAATAGAACTTTGGGTAATGCCTACTATTACTGGAAATAAAAAGATGCCACCAAAGAAATTAGCAAAAAACAAAAACAGTGCCTGAATAGAATCAAACCAAAAAGCACAATGTCTATGAAAATACATTAGTAGGTCAAAATGAAAAGAAGGTTTCAAAAGAAAAAAGTACCAGAGGCCATTAAGAATTGATATAAGGCCAGGCACCATAGTTCATGCCTGTAATCCCAGCACTTTGGGAGGCTGAGGTGGGCGGATCACCTGAGGTCAGGAGTTTGAGACCAAGCCTGACCAACATGGTGAAACCCCATGTCTACTAAAAATACAAAAAATTAGCCAGGCGTGGTGGCGGGCACCTGTAATCCTGGCTACTTGGAAGGCTAAGGCAGGAGAATCACTTGAACCCAGGAGGCGGAGGCTGCAGTTAGCTGAGATCACACCACTGCACTCCAGTCTGGGCAACGAGAGTGAAACTACGTCTCAAAAAAAAAAAAAAGGAGGGAAAGGGAAGGAAAGGAAAGGAAGAAAAGGAAGAAGAAAAGAAAAAGAAAAGAGTTGATATGAGATTACTTCGAGTTTTAGGGAGAAAAGAGAAGAGAAAACCATACAGAAAAAAAGAAATGTGTCTGTTCTTAAGGGCAAAGGAGAACACAGAGATACCTGACAAAGTACAGTGAAATAACTTGGTCTCGTGTTAAATGCCAAAGAAATACAATTTCATTAACCCTATCTCATACACAAAGATTTATTTTTTTTTTAATAAGTCTTGGTACAATCGACTTGAAAACCTCCAGGAAACCCTGATGCCAACACACATTATACAAGATTTTGCTAAGTCATCTTTTCTAGTTTTTAAAACAAACTTCAATGACAATCTTCAATGGTGATACAGTACCAATGGCATGAAAATAAAATAGGTGACCTCATTTTCATGGAGAGTACTATTTATTTGAAGTCTGACTTTAAAAATTACAGACACCAATGTCCCTTCTTTTCTTTAAGAAACTAAGATCACGGTTTATTTCCGAAAAGAGGAGGAAAAGTCACAGCTTTTTATATCCTATGTTGAATTAAAAATGTTATTGGTAATACATGGTTGATTCTATTATTCCAGTACCAAATTTTGACATTTTTAGTAAGATTTTAAAAGGATCTGTGTCCAAATTAAATGCTGTATTTAAATGTGATTATTGTTTCTCACTTATCTGTGAGATATGAAAAAATAAAGAACCTATTCTGAAAGAAGTCAGGCCCCAAAAAAGTACATATTGTGTGTAAATGGTTAAAGAACAAAAGCATGAAAAACTAATATACAGAGTCCCGAGTAATGACACTGGTTACTCTTGGAAGAAGCAGTGACAGAAAGAAACTACGAAGGGAGCTTATGGGATGCTAGTAATTTTTACTTCTCAATTTGGATGCTGGTTTCTCAATCGGGATTCGGTTATACAGTTACAATCTGTTTGTTAAAACTCAAAGAGCTCTAAAGTCCTGAAACATGCATTATGAGTATATTTCAATAAAAAGGTTTCTTTTAAAAACCCCTACTCTAAATGAGTAACTTGGTATATTCTGTAACAAGTATTATAATAAAGGTACTTAATGCACACATCAATATCTGCACATATTTTCCACACCAAAAAAAATCTAAATGATGTGTCATGCAAATTGATGCAATTAAGAGATTACAATGATTTACAATCTAGGTAAACTAAATGAATAAAAGATGCAAAACTGATAGAGTAATAGTAAAAAATGACAAATCCAAGAGACTAATAACGAAAATAGTCTTGCTACCAAACAACCCTGGAATTCTTAAGTTCTACTTTCACTTTCAATTCAATTCAGATCAAAAGGGTTTCTGTATAAAATTCACACTTGCCCTTTTAGAACAGAAGTACTACTTAAATTACCATACTTGATATTATTACAATAAACACAAAAAAGATAACTAAAGCAACAGTTAATTCATCAGTTTGGTTTTACATAAACAGAAAAGAATCTATCTGAATGAAGCAGTTGATTCTTCTGAATGCTATTTCACTTAGCCAAATGACCACAAGATGGCCCCAATTCTCCACTCCTCCCTGTATCCACGCTCTTGACAATGTGATATTGTAATTCCTCCCATCAAGACAGAGTTTATTTCCCCACTCCTTGAATATCACCTGGTCTTGACTTGTTTTAACGAAGAGAATGTGGAGGATGGGCACGGTGGCTCACACCTATAATCCCAACACTTTTGGGAGGCCAAGGCAGGTGGATTGCCAGGAGCTCAAGACCAGCCTGGACAACATGGCAAAACCCCATCTCTACTAAAAATACAAAAATTAGCTGGGTGTGGTGACGCACGCCTGTAATTCCAGCTACTCAGGAAGCTGAGGCAGGAGAATCACTTGAACTTGGGAGGCAGAGGCTGCAGTGAGCCAAGATCATGCCACCATACTACAGCCTGGGCGGCAGAATGAGTGAGACTTCATCTCAAAAAAAAAAAAGGAGAGAGAATGTGGCAAAAACAACAATATGCCTTCCAAGACTAGGCCCCAGGTGATCTTGCATAGTTTGTCTCTCTTGCTCTTGCTCTCACTCTCTCTCAACTCCACCTTGCATAGTTTCTCTCTCTTGTTCTTACTCTCTCAACTCCACCACCTCCATAAAAGTCCAGGTGGGCTACCTTGCCAGGGGAGGACAGACCAAATGGAACACAGAGAAGTTGTCTCACCAGCTCATGGCAGCCCCCTGTTAACTAATTAGCAGATCACAGACCCACAACTCAGCCCACGGGTCTGTGGGTGATGAGATCAGCTAAGCCTTCTCCAGAAAAGTTGGGTTCACAATAGAACCACTGAGTCTACTCATTGACTCACGAAAACTAACTAGAGGTTGTTGTTTTAAGTCACTAAATTTTGGGGGACAGCTAGTTACACAACAATTGCTAACTAATAATTCTACTGTATGTTAATTATAATACAGAAACTTTCAAAAGAATTGAAGTACTTTGCCTTACCAAGATGAGTCATGAAAACTAATATTTAAAGTGAAAAAGGTATTTCCGTTCAGAAAATTTTCTAGTCTAAGGAATTTAAAAAATCATTTTCCAAAATGATTTTTATCTTTAATATCTACTTATTTTACAACCACTATTTTCAACATCATCAGAGTGAAAAGCCTCCACATTCACAAATACCACAGTTCTACTTCAAGAGTTTACATTGTTACCTAAAATTTCCTGTTCTAATATTTGTTAAAAATGCTTAAAGTCTATTTTAATATAAAATTAATCTTTAATTACAAAATATCCTTTGCCTTTATTCTTAACCTTTATATTTATAAATTAGATTAAACTAAAATAAGTATGTATAGAACAATCAAAATTCTTCCGGCTTCATGTTTTGCTTTCATGTTTGTGGGGTTTTGTGGCTGAATAGAAGGATGGGTAAATGATATAGGGATGATGTATTCGGTGCCCTCAAAATCATGTGAAATACGTTTTTATTTGAAAGAGGAATAAGCAACTGCAAAACACAAGTGCAAAGAGTAAGGTGTGGTTTGCAGCCCAGAGGCAGGCACAGAGAATTTTTATTGCATAAATCCAAAATTTTAAATTTTTAACACAATTTAATTTTTAAAAACAACTGAGAAGTACTTGCTACTAACCTAGCAGGTGAGCTACTATTCATAAATTAAGCACACTACTAGAGTTCACTGATTTCTGCTAAGAAGTCTGACTTCCCTCTGATAAGTGCCAATATTGCAAAACTCCTACTGCACAAAATCATTACTTTTGGTAAGGATGTACAGTATTACCTTCAGTCGGTCATCATTTTTATTATCTTTCTTGCTTTCCTCTTTTTTTAGTTGGTGTATAGAGAGAGTATTCGCATTCTTTTTTAAAAAATAATCTTCCCGTTTTAGAATAGTTTTAGACTTGCAGATACTAGAGTTTTGAAGATACTACAGAGAATTCCCACGTACCCCACACACAGTTTCACCTTAAACTTCACATTAGCATGGTATGACTATTAGAATTAATGAATATATATTATTTATTTTTATTAATACAATATTGACAAATTAACTAAAGTTCAATTTTTTTCAGATTTCCTTCATTTTTATCCAACGTTCTTTTTCCATCCCAGGATGCCACATTACATTTAGTTGTTATGTTTCCTTAGGTTCTTCTTAGCATGACAGTTTCTCAGACTTTCCTTGTTTCCTTGCTTTGATGACCTTGACAGTTTTGAGGAGTACTGTCCAGATATTTGCATAACAGTCCTCAATTATGATTTGTCTGATGTTTTTCTCATGATTAGTCTAAGGTTATCGATTTTAGAGAGGAAGACCACAGAAGCATCATTCTCATCACATCATATCAAGGGTACAAAATATTAACATGAATTACCACTGCTAACGCTGACCTTGATCACCTTGTTAAGATGTTTCCCAAGTTCTCTACTGTAAAATTACTCTTTCCCCTCTTTCCACATAAAGAAGCCATTACATGCAGCTCACACTTAAGGAGTGGGGAGTTATATTCCACCTCCTTGAGGGTAAAGGCTCTACATAAAATACTTGGTATTCTTCTGCATAGGAAACTTCTCTATGCTACCTTATTTATTTATTCATTCATTTATACTAGTATATACTGATTGATATTTCTTTTATACTCAGGGTTATAATGCTTTATACTTTATTTTGTTGCTCAAATTGTTCCAGCTTTGGCCACTGGAATCTCTCAGTTGGCTCCTGTGCACCTTGACATAGCCCCAGCCCATATCATCACTAGAGGGGGTGGGGGCTGTTTGTTTTTGAGTACCCCTCTACTTTCCGGCCCTATGAGATACACCAGATTCACCCTGCATGTTCCCTGCCCCAGTTCTTAAAAATCAACCATTTCTCCAAGGACCCTAGTTCCTCTTTTCAGCAAGGGAGGAGGGGACTGTATTAGAAACCAAGACCTGGGCAATGGGTGTGTATGTACCTGGGAAATATCTATGAATACATACTAATATAAATGAACGAATAAATAAACAAAGGAACACAGATAAAGTTTCCTAAGCAGAAGAATACCAAATATTTTATGTAGTGCCTTTACCCTCAAGGAGGTGGAATATAACTCCCCAACCCAGTTTCTACTGGAATGTCCTTGCTTCTAGGCCCTTTCAGCTGACAATACAAGGGACTACGTATCTGTACACTAACTCATGCATATGCATATGCCTATATTTATACATATATAATTCCATCTTTATCTAGAGCTGTCTAAACATGAGTTCATACTAATGTGTCTAACTCTAATCCATATTATCACATGAATCATTCACGCCTTCTCCTTTTATCTGTAACTTCTTACTCCAACAGTGAGAAATCCAGCTCTCATCATCTGCCATTCATTTACTTAATTGTTCAATCTCAGTATATACGTATAGTGGTTTCAGAATTGTTAACTCATGATGCCATGGAGAAACTTTTTCCACTGGTTACACACAGTTCCTTTTGCCTTTAGTCTTATAGACACTATTTATTTCCAAAGTCAGGTAGCCAGCACCTTTCCCCCTACCCTTTTCAGAGTGGTTGTTTCATACATTTGTAATACAGTTAGATTCTCCGGTCATAGTCTGCATTCCATCCTGGGATCACCCCAACTCCTAAATGATTTTTTAAAATATACATACTTTAAAGATTCACTCTTTCTGCTATAAAGTTCTAAGGGTTTTAACAGCATTACGTATCCAACTTTACTGTATCACACAGAATAATTTCAATGCTCTAAAAAAACTCCCATGTTTCATTTATTCACCTGTACCTCAACCCTGACAACTAGTGATCTATTTACTGTCTCTATAGTTTTGCATTTTCCATAATGTCATATAACTGGAAACACAGTATGTAACATTTTCAGATTGGCTACTTTCACTAAGTGGTATGTATTTAAGATTCACCCATGTCTTCATGTGGCTTAATAGTTCATTCCTTTTTATTGCTGGACAGTAATTCATTATATGGATGTGCCACAGTTTCTTTATCCATTCATCTATGGAAGGACATCTTAGCTGCTTCCAATTCTGAGCAATTATAAACAAAGCTGCTAGAAAAATAAATATGAAGGCCGGGCACGCCTGTAATTACAGGTGGCTCACGCCTGTAATCCCAGCACTTTAGGAGGCCGAGGCAGGCGATCACAAGGTCAGGAGATCGAGACCATCCTGGCGAACACGGTGAAACCCCGTCTCTACTAAAAATACCAAAAAAATTAGCCGGGCGAGGTGGCGGGCGCCTGTAGTTCCAGCTACTCGGGGAGGCTGAGGCAGGAGAATGCCGTGAACCCGGGAGGCGGAGCTTGCAGTAAGCTGAGATCCAGCCACTGCACTCCAGCCTGGGTGACAGAGCGAGACTCCACCTCAAAAAAAAAAAAAAAAGAAAAGAAAAAAAGAAAAATCAGTATGAAGACTTTTTGTGTGGACATAAGTTTTTTAATCAGTTAAATGAATATTTAAGAGCACAAGTGATGGATCATATGGTCAGATTAAGCTTAGCTTCACAGGAAAATGCCAAACTTTTCCAAAGCAGCTGTACCATTTTGAATTCCAACCAGCAATGAATGAGAGTTCCCACTGCTCTGCATTCTCACAAAAAATTGGTAGCGTCAGATTTCTGAATTTAGCCATAGTCACGTAGTGGTATCTCACTGTTGTTTTACTCTGCACTTCCCTAATGATGAATGATGCTGAGCATCTTTTGACACACTTATTTGCCATTCTAGAATCTTCTTTGTAAGGTGTCTATTCAGATCTTTTGCTCATTTTAAAAGCTAGGTTATTTGTTTTCTTATTGTTGAATTATTTCTATCTTTTGAATACCAGTCCTTTATCAGATGTGTGTTTTGCAAATATCTCCTCTCAGTCTGCGGCACACCATTTCATTCTCTTAACAGTACAATACCTCCTGGGGAACTGATGCCCTGGCTGAGCTACAGAGCCTAGGCCTAGGCTGATACAACACCCCCCATCCCAGGAAAACAGAGCAGTGGCTGAGCTGAGACACTCCTCCATACAGGTCAAACAACTCTAGTAATTTGCTTCCCTGGAGCTAGACTAGCCCCTAGAGTCTGAGCTGCTGAGACACCCTTCTCTATGGGAAGTGGACTCCCTGCTGTGCTGCTCCATAACCCTCAAGGGCCCAAATGACATCTGTATTTGGCCATTCTGACATACTTGCTGACACTGCACCTGGGATCACAGAGTCTGGGATACTGCCAAGTCCCACCATCACAGTCTAGAGTCACCATTATACAGTGCTACATCCCCAGGGACCTGGCTGCCACTAAGCCCTACTGGCTCAGACTCCTGAATAGTGGCTATACCCCACATCCTGTGCTCAAACCTCAGGAGCACCCTTTCTTCCCCAGAGGCAAGATATGACCTGTTCCCCAGGGGTAAACAACCCAACTCCCTGAATCCAAGCTGCTAGAAGGTACCTCAGAATCACAGATCCTGTCTCTGTGGCAACCTAAATCTACCCCTACCACAGACAGCAAAATGGCATGCCAAAACCCAAGTGCCATAATAGGTTCATGAGACCCAGGCCCCACATTCCCTCCAAGCACCTGCACCTGGAACCCAGCACTGCTACTGGTACTCATAGGCCATGAAAGACATGACACCAAGAGGGATCCCGTTGGGTAAGTCTCCCCACTGTGGAGAAAATGAGAATAGGAGGAGCCCAAAAGGCCTTGCCACCAAGGACATTAACAGCTTGTGTCACCACTGCTGCTACCACAAACTTCTATAGCCTAGGCCATAGTTATTGCTGATATTGAACACCACCAGAGAAGCTGCATGGAAGTTATACCGCTATACTCACCCAGAAACAGAGTCACAACATCTTTCCTAGACAGCACACTAAGATTCAACTGCAGGTGAATCATTCTCTACAAAAGCCACTCTAGGAAGTTCAGAAGACACAATTCCACAAGATGTATAGATATCAATGCAGTGATACAAGAAACATGAAAAAGCAAGGAAATATGACATGACAAAATGAACTGATGGCTAATACTAGGTGTCAATTTGACTGCATTGAGGGATGCCTAGATGGCTGGTGGAACATCGTTTCTGGGTGTGTCTGTGAGGGTTTTCCAGAGGAGAATGACATATGAGTCAGTGAATGAAAGAGGAAGAAATTAAGAGGGAATTTTTGTTGTTGTTGTTGTTTTGAGACAGGGTCTCACTCTGTCGTCCAAGCTGGAGTACAGTGGCATGATCTCTGCTCACTGCAACCTCCACCTCCTGGACTCAAGCAATCCTCCCACCTCAGCCTCTCAGGTAGCTGGACTACAGGCATGCACCACCACACCAGGCTAATTTTTGTATTTTGGTGTTTTGCCATGTTGTGCAGGCTGGTTCTGAACTTTCGGGCTAAAGCAATCCACCCGCTTGGCCTCCCAAAGTGCTGGAATTACAGGCATAAGCCACCATGCCCAGCCGTAAGAAGGAAATTTAAGTTTCTTGAAACAAACGAAAATAGAAACACAACATACCAAAACCTATAGGATACAGCAAAAGTAGAATTAAAAGGAAAGTTATAGCAATAAACACCTACATTGAAAAAGTAGAAATTTCAAATAAACAACCTAATGATGTATCTCAAGGAACCAGAAATGCAAAAATAAACCAAACCTAAAATTAGCAAGAGGAAGGAAATAATAAAGATCAGAGCCGAAATAAATAAAATTGAGAGTTAAAAAATGCAAAAGATCAATGAAATGAAAGGCTGGTTTTGTGAAAAGATAAAATTGACAAACCATTAGCTATACTAAGGAAAAATAAGAAAAGACTCAAAATAAAATCAGAAATGAAGAACACTACAAATGATGCCACAGAAATACAAAGGATCATTACGGAGTATTATGAACAACTATATGCCAACCAACTGGAAAACCTGAAAGAAATGGATAAATTCCTGGACACATACAACCTACCAAAATTGGACCAAGAAGAAATTAAAAATCTGAACAAATAAATAATGAGTAATGAGATTGAATCAGTAATAAAAAGTCTCCCATCAAAGAAAAGCCCAGGACCACATGACTTCACTGCTGATTTCTGCCAAAATATTAAAGAACCAATACCAATTCTTCTCAAACTCTTCCAGAAAAATGAAAAGAAGGGAATTATTCTGAACTCATTCTACAAGGCAAGCATTGCCATGATACAAAAACCAGACAAAGACATAACAAAAAGACTACAGGCCGATATCCCTGATGAACACAGATGCAAAAAATCCTTAACAAATACTAGAAAGCTAAAAGATCATTCACCATGATCAAATGGGATTTATTCCAAGGATTCAAGGATTGTTAAACATATGCAAATCAATAAATGTGATACATCACAGCAACAGAAGGAAGGACAAAAACTGTACAACCATCTCAACAGATGCAGAAAAAGCATTTAACAAAATTCAACATCCCTTCATGATAACCCCAACAAACTAGGTATAGATGGAGGTATGTCAACATAATAATGACTGTATATGACAAGTCCAGAGCTAACACTGGAAAATGTTAACATTGGAAAAAGCTGAAAGC